>NC_047665.1:50139454-50809454 GCF_011762505.2 Arvicanthis niloticus | reverse complement strand
CACCAGCCTGGTAAGCGCTACACTCCAGCACTTGCTTAGAAGATGCTAAGCTGCCCACAACTGGCGCTCCGACTGCTACAGGGCGGGGCTTGCAGATGGGCGGGGACGGGGGTGCGGCGCGCGCAGCAGCTCAGGGCGGGGCGGGGCGGGGTGGGGCGGGGCGGCGGGGGACGGCGTCGTGCGCGCACGCGCCAATCACAGATGCCGCGAGATGGGTGCGCGCGGAGAGGCCGGGGGAAGTAGAGGGGAGGACTCGCGTCCCTTCTTAGCCAATCACTACGCAGCGCCGCCTTGACGCTAGGCCCTCCTGGGCGCCAAACGCCAGTCGGCGGGCCGGGTGGGTGAGGGCGCCGGGGTAGGGCGCGGGGCCGCGCGGGGGTGGGACTTCCGCAGAGCCCCGGAAGTGGGATCTGTGTGTTCTCATGCGAACGGGAAGGAGCGTTGGGGATCTGGAGTCTCGAGGTTGAGACATTTTCGGGCCCGAAAAAGGAAGGATCAGCTGCCGTCGCTGCCAAGCCCGCGCCCGCTCTTCTTTGCTGTCTCCGGCCCGGCCCGGCCGTGCCGCCTTTTCTTGCCGTCTCCCTCCTCGGCCGTCCCCGCGTGTTTTGCGCGGTCGCCGGGCACCGGGGCTGCGGCGAGGAGCCCGCGGGCGGCCGGTCGGGCGGGGCGGGCGGCTGACAGGTGAGCGGGCGGTCCTCAGTCACCGACGGGGCGGCTTCTCTCCACGCTCCGTGCTCGGACCCGCGCCTCCACCAGCCTGTCACTGGGCCGCCATCTTCCCGGAGGGACTGGGCCAGTGGCGGGCAGGGCCGGGCCCGGGCGGGGAGGGGACGGCACAGGGCCGGGGCCCGGCTGGGGCCGGCGCTGGGGAGGACTGAAAGAGGGGCAGTGCCGTGGAGGGACCGGCAGAGCAGGGCGGACTGTGGTCCAGGCGGCCTGGGTTAGGCTGGACCTGGGAGGACCTGCGGGCCGGGGTCAGACCTGACTGACACGGCCCTGATCGGAGAGGACTGGAGCGAAGTGAGACGAGTGCAGTGTCGTCCCCGAGGCCGCATCCCCGAGGCCCTTGCGGGTTTGCCGGTGCAGCCCAAGGAGAAGGGGCTGGGGTCGCAGGCCACCATCACCCGGAGGGCGGGCGGGCGCCGGGGACCCGCAGTGCGGCGCCCGGGCCTCGCCCCCCTCGGTCCCGCTGGAGATCGGTCAGACAGCCGCGCTCGCTGCTGCGGGGAGAGATGGCTCATTAGGGAATCGCATTCCTTTAGAACCAGGAAGTTAGGATCCTGTTGCTCGAGTGTGTGTTTGGAATGCTGCTCCCTTTTCCCCTTACACTTGATAGACTTGAGCGGGGCCGACTTTGAAATAGTTAAGAAATAAAAAATCAAATGTGAAGACTCATGGTAACCGGCCAAGAACCTCTTAACCACCTGCTTCTCAGTGGTGTATAGCAGAACATTAAGTTTGTTTCAGAGTTGAGGTCATTGCATCTTGTGACTTTCAGTGAATGTAATCTTGTTAACCCCCTCATTTTTTGGTGTAAGGTGGCTTTGAATTTGGACTGACTGGAAATGTGAGAAAACGACCCAGAGAAAATGATCCCAGTTTGCCTTCCATTCGAGACCTTCGCACTGGCGGTGGATTACTTTGTCTTAATCATAAACTGAAACTTTGAAATTTCTGTAACTGAACAAACGAGAGGGCTTCCCATGGCTGCAGTGGAATTAGTTTGTAGCACACAGTTAAACAAGGGAGTTTAAAATAGAGGCAGTAGCACCTACGAGCGTGTCTTTTAGGATACTTAGCTACTCCCCTTTTCAAATTGAGTTGAATATTTAAAATACACTTGCAGTTTGTTTTGAGTTGGTGTTTGCTAGACCACAGGAGGAGAAAAGAGTGATGTTTTTTTGTTTTTGGTGGTCTTTTAGTATATTATGTGCAATTTCTATACTCCCCTAACTTGATTGGCTTCCCTTATTTACAGTCAGGGTTAATTTACAGAAGTTGAAATGGTTGAGGCTTTTCCTTTGTCGTGCTTAATATACCAAAAGCCAATTTTGTAATCAAGCTGTACAAGAAATGGTTTAAAGGAATTTGTTGGAGTTGCTACAGTAGAATGCTCTCTGAGAGTTTATTTTTTAGTTAGTACATTTTTCCCTTAAAACTTTCATTAGTTAGAAATATATTTCATCTCATACTGCACAAGGGGATCTGAGGCCAGCTTGGTCTACAGAGTGAATGTCAGGGCTACACAGAGAATCCTGTCTTGAAAAACCAAAAAAAAGTTTTTTGGTGACTGAGTTTCTCATCTGAAAAGTCTTTTAAGACTGATGTAAGCCTAAAGCATGTAGATGTTTGCTTTTTGCTATTTTTATTACTGAATTCCTAATTTTGATATACCGTATAGCTGTCAATTTTGATTTATTACATGTCTTGATCACATGTCTGTGACATAGAAGACAGGGTCTGAGGCAGCATATAAGTTTGGAGAAAGGAGCTATACTATATTGGAGTAGGATCCAGAGAGAAAATAGATGATTATCATGGGTGTAGACGTTTGCTGGTGTTCATTTCACCACATTCTGTAGAAGAGTGGCCGAAATGAAGTAGCAGCAATTTCATATTAATGTTCTGGAGGCTTCGTCGTTTTGTAAAAAAGAAAGATGTTCTCAGATTTGAAGAATTAAACTTATGTGACTTACCTAAGTATGTACAAAGTTTAACAAAGATGTATTTGAACTCTATAGAAACAAATATTTCATTTAGCCACCTGTTTTCATGACGAAATCTTCACAAAGTTATATGAAACAAAATTCTGAAATGTTAAGTGAAAGTCTGTCCATCAGCTTAATGGTAATTACAATAAATAGTGCCTTCAAGTAGCAGCAGCTACTCAGATTTACAACAAGATTTATAAGCTTTTTAGACGTGGTTGATGTTAGCAGCCAAGAAAGGGCTGATATACTCCTCTCACTGTCGTTTTTATGTCATGGGATATTCATACTTCTGCCAAAATACGAACTAGGATTATAGTCTGGGTCTTCCACTTCTAGTGAGGAGTGGTGGTCTTTGATGTGCTGCTGCATAGCTTAGTTCCTGTGAAGTCTGTCTGCTCTAACAGAGTTAAGGGCGAAGTTTCACAGTACTGTCCTAATAGGCAGTGCTCCTGTAGATACCCTGAGGTTTAAGGTATATTCCTTCCTTAATTTCAGATTTGTAGAAACAGAGAAATTGTAGTATCCTTTTGTGATTTCCACCATTGAGCCATTTCAGCCTTTTTCTAATGGAACAAAATGCAGACGTTGGAGTTGAGTCTGTTAAAAAGGGTTACTGCTGTAGTTTGCATATATTCTTATTTCACATGAAGAAATCTTGTTTTGTTGTGCCTTGTTTTTGTTTTTCTGTGAGTTAATTTTAGAGTACACAGTAAGTGAATCTATTACTAGTTGAGGGTTAAATTCATGAGACCTCAGTTTAGTTTAAATGTTTTGCCCCAATTTACTTGGCATTACAGAGGATTAAACCCTGGTACTTGGTTATGCTAGGCAAGTTCTGTACTCCCAGTCCTCTTTAAATAAATTACATTTTTTAATTTAAGGCAAAAATCTCACTAAGTTCCCACAGGCCTTTAACTTGCTATCCACCCATCTCAGCCTGACAGTATCTGGGAATATAAGCATGTACCACCAGGCCAGCTGTTATCAACAGTTAGACTTGTTGATGTTTTGGAGCTGGTAGTCTCTGCAGTTACCTTAATTAGAAATGGATTTTCTTATTAGGGCATGGAATTGGAATAGTAAGCCTATAGATTCCCTTAAGGAAAGGAAGGGGCCTTTTGTTCAGCGGATGAGGACTCTTGCTGCCTTGCCTACCAGAGTTCAATCCCTAGAACCTGTATGGTAGGAGAGCTCCAATTTCTACAAGTTATCTTCTGACCTCTGCACACACAATACATATATAAATGTGAAAACAACCAGAAGAGAAGGAAGATAAATTCCAACTTGGAGATATTTCCCCTTAATATTGTGCCTTACAAGCTGCGTTATTTTCCCATGTATAAGTGTCTTCCTTGGAATGGGGAAAATTATTAGCTATGCTTCCTTCCTTTCCATTCCTTGCTCTCTTCCCCCACACCTCTTGTCTCTGTTGCTTTATAAAGTCTGTCTTTGTGCCTCTTTTTTTGTGGGAGCTTTCATGACCCCTATTTTAATCATGAAGGATTTGTATTGGAGTGACTATTGCTGATTTTGTGATCTTTTTCTTTCCTGCTATATCTACCACCCTAGCTTCTGAGGCCTAGTCATTTGAAAATATTTTGTACTTAGCACAAATGGAAAACATACTGCTTTGTTATTTTTTAGAGGTAGCTTAATACTCACTGATATAGGACTCAGTTGTCACTGAAAATATCATTTTGAAGTTTTCAAGCTTGTTAATCAGGGTCGTTGTTATTTGCTTGATCAAAATAAAATAGCCCTGCATTTACACGAACTGTTTTTGCCATCTCCATCTAGATACTGCCTTTCAGGCACATCCTGGTTGCTTGGCCCTTCCTAGAAACTTACCAGGACTGCTCTAAGATCCATGACTTGCCCACTGCAACCTACTGTCTGTTTCTGCTCCACCTTGTAGGCCTTCCTCTCCTCAGTTCCTCCCTTGGTCCATGGCATTGCTGTCTTGGCTCTTGGTAGTTTAGTTTCTTTGCTTGAAATTGGATGCCCCACCCCCCAAGATGGTTTTTTTTTTTTTTTTTTTAAAGTTTTGCTTACTTCCTTAGTACACTGAATAATTCCTAGGACTGGCTCTTCAGGAATCATTGCCAGTTTCTGAGTTTAGACTGGCTGCTTCTTATTTGTTGCATCTTATTGACTACACAGCTCAGGGACATTTTTATGGGGAAGGTCTCTTTTATGCTTCTGACTGTTTTTTCCACTTGAAGTCCTGGAGTGATGGGGGATGGAAGCATGCTAGAGACATCTCCCAGGTATATAAAAGAAATTGCTGACCACATGTTTGCCTGTGTCTGTTAACAAAAGTGGACACCTGAAAAGGATACATTGTCAAGTTTCTTCTGATTTATAAAGTTATTTTTTACAAAGTTTTATCTGACTTTTCATTGCTGTATTAAATGGATAAAATGGTTTAAGTGCAGTAACTTAACTATGGGACCTCAGGTCTTTAGTCTTTAAACATTCCCTTTAGGTAGGTTTTTGTTTGTTTTTATTTCTGTCTTGCTTTAAAATTAAATTATATTAACAAAATCCAAGGCAGTTATAGTATTTCTAACATACTTTTAATGTAATATTAAAGTCATGTACCCTGGTATTTAGATGCTATTGACAGCTACATGCTTCCTTGATAGAGTTGTGATATGTATTATGTCATGTCGCCCTAGGCTCTCTTTATTTCCTTTTCTTGCTGAATTTTCCCTTCATCTTACTTAGGGCACTATAACATGCCACATACAGTGTTTATTTGTGGTCTGTTTTCTGCACTCAGAAACTCCATGACATATACAAGGGATTTTTTTTTTTTCTATTTTATTCATTGGTATGAATCCAGATCCCAGAACAGTATCAGACACATAAAGTGGCATAAATGATTTGTTTGTGTGTGTGTGTGTGTGTGTGGGGGTGCACTGGGAAGTAAGCCGTATTTGTCCCAGGCAAGTGCCCTAGAGTTGTTCCCTGAGGAATTTAATAAACCCCAGCCTTGTGATGGTGAATAAAGCAAAATATCTGGTCTTCAGATATTTTAGTTCACCTGGTGTCCACTAAAGTAGGCGTGCAGCCACTTAACCCAGTGTAAAAGTACGGTGGCCAAGAGGCCAGAGATGTAGGCCTGGAGGGAAGTACTCAAAATGACCTTGCAGTGATTCTGAGGTGGGCAGGAACAAAGAGCTTATGACAAATTAATGTAGAAATGGCTTAATGAGGTGAAAAAGCCGGAAGAAGTAGGTGGGGGCTGGCCTTAGAGGGCCTTGGATGTTCCTGTGTAGGTTGAGGATTTTGTCGTTTATCCTGAGAACATCAGGAAACACTTGGAGTGTTTTTAAGTAGTGAATTACATGATCAGAATTGCCTTTTAAAAATAATTGTTTGGAGCTAGTGAGGTAACCTGAGCAGGTTAAAGGTGATTCCACCAAACCCAACAAACTGTTGAGTTGACACCCAGATCCCACATGGATGAAATGGGGGAACCAGCTCCTGAAAGTTGTACTTGGACTGCCACATGCATGCTATGGCAGGAGTCCATATACATATGTAAGTAAAGATGATAAAATCAAAACATTTAAGAAAATACTTGTTTTGCTTTATGAGACGTGATAATGGAAGAGGCAGAAATGAGCTCACAGACATGAATTTTATTTAGGGGCAAAATGAAGATTCCTCTTACTTGGTCATAGTGAAAAGGCCCAGTTCCAGTCTACATGGAGGGTAACTTGCTTAGATTCTTTTAGTTTGTGTTGTGCAAAATCATGCATGCTTAAAAAATATTTAAAAATATGCCTTAACTCTGCCAGCATTTGTCAGTTGTTTAAAAGTATATTGTTAGTTCAGATTTTATCAAAACAAACTAATTAACATTCCTTTTTTAGTAACATTTCTGAAAAATGGGAACATTTTGTTTTCACATTTTGGAAAGCTTTGTATTTTTATTGTGGGTTGATCACAGTGCAGGATGCAAACCCCTTGGCCAATTTGATGTGAAGTTACAGGTGGCTTTAGTGATTGTAACTCTTGGTGAAGAGTTTCAACATTGATTTTTAAAAATACGTTGTACAGCCTTTCTATAGGCTGGGTGTGACCACACTTGTAATCCATGTACTTGGGAGGTAGAGCCAGAATGAGCAAGAAGAGTTCAAGGCCTGGCCTCTATGAGACCCTGTTGCTGGGGTAGGGGGGGTGGTGTTAGTCTATAAAGACTTAGACTTTTTTGAGCCCTTCTTTCTCTTTGTTGATTACAATATATCCCGATGTTTCCTTGTTGAGATTTATATCCTGCTAAGCATCTTCACTTGAATTGTATTTCTCTGCTTTAGTAAGTAACAGTAACTTCTAAAAGTACTCTCAGTTACTTTTTAACCAGGGTCTGCAAAAAGGGAAATTTTTGGTCAAGTTGGTGAACACTGGTACTTCTTCCTAATGGCTTACAAAGGATCAGAAGGTTTTCTTTTTGGAGGACACTTGTATGGGGTGTAGTCCATTGCTTTAAGCACTTAGTTGTGACTGTGTGAACAAAAACTTTTAAAAGTAGACTTAAAGTACTGTGGGAAAGGTTTGCCTTTAAATATTCAGAAAGGTAAGGGCATTTTAAAGAATGCTTTTTAGAGGTAAAAACATTTAAATGACAATGTATAATATTTAAATTTGCTGTCAGTGTGTCTCAGGAATTCTACTCATGTGAGTACTTAGTTTTATTCTCAGTCAGAACTGCATGGCATAATCATTAAGGCCTGTTACCTTAGTGACTGACACCCATGGTTTCCCAGTTATTGCTATCATGCCAGAATGCAAATTAGTGTTGGCATTTAACAGGTCAGTTGGGTCAGTTGGAGTACAGACCAGTTGTGGATATGAGTAATTGGTGAGTCAGCAATATTTGCTTCTTTACACCCTAATTTAGGGAGGGAGAGAGAACCATGAGGAAGACCAAAGCATGAAATACAAGAAGCTGTGTGCCCAGTGATTGGTGTGTGTTCTATACTTTTGTATAGTTCTTATGTTTTTCCGTATATGTTGATAAATTTATACCTCTTCTATTGAAAATGTCCTTCAAGACTGGCTAATTTAGGGTGAATTCAATCTAAACACACAAAGATTGGAGGTAAAAACTAGAATTGCCAAAAGCAAAAGTGTCAGAAGCACTCAGGGTCATAGAACTTAAATCTCCATGAAGTAGAAAATTCAAAGTGTTTCTACAGAATACATCCCAATTCAGAATGATGGTGTTTTAGTAGGTTTCAATCAAACTCAGGGACACTCTTGGTGTACTTTGTCTTTTAAGGTCAGAATATTGAAAGTACTTTTCATTGTGGTGAGCTATAATATATAGTGCACATATCTCATGAAACACATGAGGTTACAGTTAAGATAAAAAAACTGTACTGATATTTTTGCATATCCATTGTATACCAAAATAATGTCAGCTCAGTTTTATGCAGAGGCAAAAAAAAAAAAAAAAAAAAAAAAAAATTTATGGATGCCCAGTTTTCAGTTTATGTGGAAGTGATGTTATTAAATTTATTCTAAAAAGCAGTTACCAAATTAACATAGCATTTAATAAGCTTTACTCCAGGTTCATGAGTTTTTTTAACTTTGTTGTTGTTATCTGTCTGGAATTACTAGATACTCATATAGTGTTAGGTAAAAATTAATACCACTTGAAGGCATTACAGTCATTTCTGAGATTTCAGTTTTGTTTGGCCTATACCGTTGCCAGTTGAAATTTGATAACTGTCAGTTGTCAAAAAAACTCAGTATCTCATCATAGGATTTTAGAGCTCTGAAGACTCTGAAGTCTACAGAAGTTGTACTTGGTTGGAAATACAGGAAGCTGGTTAGTCTTCTGGCTCTCCTGCAGTGTGGACCTACCCCAGGCTCACTGCACTCTTTAGCTGTATGCTCAGCTAGAACACCTGCAAGCTTGTAAAACCAGCCTTGGAATTGATGAAAGTATTAACTTTATTTTTGTTGCAGAGCTTCAAAGAACCATTTTAATTTTTAAAGCAAATTAAAAAAATATTTATTTGGATTTTTTTTTATATGCTTGGGGGTAGGGTAAGTGAGGTAGGTGCCTAGAGAGGTCAGAGGCATTTGGTCTACAGGGAGTAGAGGCCAGAGGCATTGGGTCTACAGGGAGTTGAAACTACAGGCTACAGGCAATTGTAAGCTGCCTCATATGGGTGCTGGGAATGGAACTCAGGTTCTTGGAAGATCAGTACATGCTCTTAATCTTAACCACCATTTTTCCATCCTTAAAAACAGATTCTTAAAGAAGTTTTTAAAAAGATTGAAGTAGCATTTGTTGCTTATGATGGGCTAGGTTCTGAAATGCAGTTAGGCTGTTTCATTATTGTGATTGTATTGAATACCTTAGAATGCTCAGCAGTCAGGATAGGCTAGTCACTTCACATAGTCTTTTGATCCAGTCAAGGCCCACAGTGAGAGATGTGTAATTCTGCTGCCTACATAGCATGGCATGCCATTCTATAGTAAGATCTAAAAGAAAAGAAATGGTATATTCAATAAATGGTGTAGTAAATAAACAAGCATCATTTATGATCATTATCAAATATTATCTGTACATTATTGCATATGTTTTCACACACTGGATAGTACAGTAGGTTTGTTTATATCAGCATTGCTACAATGGTGAGTAATGTGTTGCAATCAGATATTAGATATGTTGCAATAGCTATAGTAGCAATAGGCAATTGGAATATATATATATATATGTGTGTGTGTGTGTGTGTGTGTGTGTGTGTGTGTGTATGTATGTATGTATGTTTTTTTTTTTTTTCTTTTTAATTGTGCATTGGAATTGGGGTAGAGTGGTGGCAGGGGTATATGAGTATCTAGTAATTCCAGACAGATAACAACAACAAAGTTAAAAAACTCATGAACCTGGAGTAAAGCTTATTAAATGCTATGTTAATTTGATAACTACTTTTTAGAATAAATTTAATAACATCACCTCCACATAAACTGAAAACTGGGCATCCAGAATTTTTTTTTTTTTTTGCCTCTGCATAAAACTGAGCTGACATTATTTTGGTATACAATGGATATGCAAAAATATCAGTACAGTTTTTTTATCTTAACTGTAACCTCATGTGTTTCATGAGATATGTGCACTATATATTATAGCTCACCACAATGAAAAGTACTTTCAATATTCTGACCTTAAAAGACAAAGTACACCAAGAGTGTCCCTGAGTTTGATTGAAACCTACTAAAACACCATCATCTGTACATGTGAGTACAGATGCTCACAGAGGCCAGAAGGAAGGACCAGATCCCTAGGAGCTGTAGCTGCAGACAGTTGTAATCTCCTTGATGTCAGTGCTGGGAATCAAATGCCAGTCTTCTGCAGCAGTATCAAGTACTCTTACTGAAGTATTTCTCCAGGGCCCCCCACCCCGAATATTTGTCTTTGTAATATATAGGGTCACAATTATGTTTGCATTATCCTTAACTTAAATATTATGTAGTACATGACTGTATATATTCAAGGAAAATTA
Source organism: Arvicanthis niloticus (assembly GCF_011762505.2). Taxonomy (NCBI): domain Eukaryota; kingdom Metazoa; phylum Chordata; class Mammalia; order Rodentia; family Muridae; genus Arvicanthis; species Arvicanthis niloticus. The sequence goes on along the minus strand of NC_047665.1, from coordinate 50,799,217 downwards.
AAGATTTTGTCATTCGAGAATATCCAGCAACCTTGATTCAGATTGTGTTGTGATTTAGCATCCCCCAGTTATAATATAAACAGACTGGATTATAGTTTACCTTTAAGAAAGAGTAACTTGAGAAATTCATATAAATTTTATGGTATTACTAAAGCATTCATAGAGTTGTTCATTTTAGTGTCCTTGGTGTTAACATAGGAACATATGTATAGGTTCAAAGGTCCAGTGTCATTGCTTGAATTTTTTTGTGTGTGTGGCTTTTGTTAATGTTTTTAAAGACACAGGGCTACATTCTGTAGCTTTCTACCTTGACCTTGTACTCACAGAGATCCGTCTGCTTCTGCCTCCTTAGTGCTGGGATTAAAGGCAAGTCCAAAACCCAGCATCCATGTTTTTAGGAGAGAGTAGAGCTAGAGGGAATGTGAGTTTTTGGAAAGCTTTCCTGTGGTTTTGTTTGCTGTGTTCAAGTCAAACAACTGGTGTGTGTCAGGATCTCAGTTTAACAATGGTTTCTCCAAAATTAGAGAGTTGAATACATTATAACAGCTCACAACAGTGTGCTGGTCTTATAATTCTGAAGACTGAAGCTATTGATTTGTTTTTCATTTTTCAGAACACTGGAGGCCAGAGGACAGTTTGCATTTTCCAGTTCAGAAAGACAGAAATGATACTGTTTTCTAGTTTTATACTTTCAAGCCCATAATGATAATACTCAACCCCTTGGGGGAAAATAGTTTTGTTCCAACACCTTGGACTTGGATGATATAATAATGTGTATCTGGGGCTTATGTTAGACATGCAAGCTCTAGCCAGGTGGGGACTACCCATCTCTATTCCTAGCACTCAGGAAGAACAGGCTGGAGGATTCCAAGTTAAATCCTGGCATGTCTTACATAACAAGACCGTCTTAAAAAAGAAAGACACTTTAGGCTCTAATGAAAAAGTTTTAATGTTACCATTGAAGCTGGAGTCATACTACACTGAATAATAGTAAACAGTTGTATCTATAGGAAGCTTTTAAAAACAAAACAAAACTGGTCATCAAGGTTGAGCTCAGATCCTCTCACTGGGTAGGCAAGTACTTATTGTGAGCCACGCCCCATCCAGTTAATTGGAATTACAAGTACTGAGGTAGATTCTCTGCTCAAAATTTATTATGTGATGTATATTATCTACTAAAAAGGGAGTATAATCCTAACTGCCTTGAGTTGTAACCCACTTGTGAAATAGAGATGGCTGGGAGACAGACCTTTTACAGAACTAAGCCAAAGTGAGATTTGATTCTGCTTTTATTTTAGAATGTCAGTTCTTTTTTTAAATGTTGTATCACTTCTCTACATGTTAAAGGATATTCATTATGTTTTAATAGTACTATTTACACTGTTATTTTGGGGAAACTTTAATGTGTCTGCAGTTGTAATGCTTACTACTTGAAGTCTGTAGTTTGATACTGTGGCTTTGTGAACAGTTTGGTATTTCAGCATTTCAGGCATCTTAAGCACATTATGCACCAGGTCCTGTGTTGTCTCCCATGTTCTAAGATGTCCTCACAGTGCTGTTGATGAGAACACCCAGGGGAAGTGGTGGTTGTGCCAGTGGGGAAGGAGTCCAGTTCCCAGGCAAATGTTATCACACTTCAGAACACACTTTCTAGTTGGCCTTTTTAGCCTATGTTCACTGTGAAGGAGTCTTGAGAATTTGGAATAGTTATTTGCTTCAGAGTTGATTTTCTAAAGAATTTAGTGACAATTAGAATATAGAAATGAAGCATATTTGAGGAAATGCTAAAATGTATTTGCAGGTTTCTAGCTCGAGTATTTGGTCATTTGTTTTAAATATCTTTCCTGTGAGATAAGCTTTGAGCAGATTTTTGAACAGTATTTTTACTTGTTCCTCCCATATAAAGAATTGCTTTAGTATGTGTTTGCCGTTAAGAGACTTCTTTACTGATTTGTTGTTTTAATACTAAATTAATTTTTAATGTCACTCTTTGAGCTCTTAGATTTCAAGTGCATCCTTGTATGCCCACATGTGCATACACACTAAATCTAGAGACTAAAATGAAGATGAAAATTTATTCAAAGTAATTTACCCTAGGTTATAACTACTGTCTTTTGTATGAAACCCATCAACTGGAGTGAAGGTTTACTTGGAACTATCTCGTTTCCTGTGCTTTCTATTTTAATTGCTAGGCAAGTCTTCCAATACTTATTGCCACAACAAAGAATTATTAGACACACACTTAATGGAATTCTACTCTATTAGGTCCTGTTAGGAGTACAGCGTGAACAAGGCAGGCAGGCTGGCACGGATGTCCTTCCTTCCCTGTGACAAAATTATGGAGTTAATGGGATGATCATAATTTGCTGTGCCATATTCCAGAGTAGAAAGGGCTAGTAAGAGACAAAAAAATTAACTCAGGCTTTTTGGGAAGGAAAAAAAGTAATATCCAAATAGCTGCTTATATTTGTACTTCATCCCAAGGGCAGTCCTGAGATTTTGAACTGATCTGAGAAGGCCCACGTTTTAGGAAGACCAACTTGCCTTCTAGAATTCTAGAAAGAATTCTAGATGGTGTAAGGAAAAGGAAAAATTAGGATAGTTTCAAAGCTACTGGCTTTCTGAAGAATTTAATAACAGTTGGAATTTAGAAATGACCCTTTTCTGAGAAGAGGCTACAGCAATTTTGTTTTTGTTTTTTTGTTGCAGGTGTTTAATTGGGTCATTTGCATATCTTTCAAATAAGGGTTATCGAGTTTTATGTGTTTAAAAGAGCAGTAGGGTTAATTACTGTATTTTAAACAATTGATTTATAGGAGTCTGCCAAACCATAAAAATTTCACTCTTGATTAGATAGCTGTCTTGAAATTTAGCATCCAGTTGTGAACTAGCCTTGTGGAAAGTGAACACAGGAGCCTCAAGAAGAGGCAGAAGAAGCCCTAGAGCCACATCATTCCTGATTGCATTTACCAGATTTGATACTCTTCCTGGGAAGTCTTTGGTAAGGTCAGGATGCTCTGCACTGTGGCTGGTAGGCTTGTCCTTGGCAGGTGTCTTTCTCCTGGTGAGTTACCTCTTTACCAAAGCCTTATAACCTTGTTCACATTGACAATCAGTGCAATTACATTATTTAATTCCTATAAAGGGATACTGTATCTTAGAAATCAAAGTAGTCAAGAGAGAGTTTTGAATGTTTTCATTCACTAAGAAATTATAAATGGGGCTGGAGAGATAGCTCAGCGGTTAAGAGAACCAACCACTCTTCTAGACGTTCTGAGTTCAGTTCCCAGCAACCACATAGTGGCTCACAACCATCTGTAATGATACCTGATTCCCCTTTCTGGTGCACTGAAGACAGCTACAGTGTACTCATATACATAAAAATGAATAAATAAATCTTTTTTTAAAAGTTCTTTAAAAAAAAGAAATTATAAATGTTTATAGTGGAGGCTCTGGGGAGATAACTTAGAGCACACATGAAGAGAAGTTGGGGGTTGGTGAAGAGTTGGCTCAGAGTTAAGAGCACTTGTTGCTTTTGTGGAAGACCTGGGTTCTATTCCCAGCACCCACATAATGCCATCCATAATGCCGGTTCCAGGGGATCTGCAGGCTTGCACTTGGTACACATAGAAGCATACAGGCAACACATTAATACATACAAGGTGAAGTAAATAAATAGGAAAAAAAAAAAAAAAAACCCTGGGTGTATGGTGTTGTTCTAGTATGTCCAGCTCTGGGGACTTATGATGAGGATCTGGGGGGGTTCACTGCCCAGTCAGCCTGACCTGTTTGGCAGTCCATGTCTTGAGGGAAGTAGCTTCTGATGTGATTTTGAGGGTGACATGAAAGGTGTCCACACACAACATGCACATGAGAATAATCTTTCTATAAACATTGCATATTTAGATCATTTTCCATCTGTACTAGATGTGCTTTAAAAAAAAAACAGTGATGTGCTGTGTGTGGCTTATGTAAGAACATCAATAGAAGGACCGGGTCTAGGGCAAAGATCAAAAGAAAGAACACACACAAGTTCAAGTTAAATATGCACACATTAATTTTTGTAACTACCTATTTGCGTTTGCAGTTCCTTTCAATTGCATGGAATACATAGCTTCTTACTCTGCTTAGCACACAGGAAGAACATTTCAGGGTGGTTAAGAAAGAGTAGCTACAGAAGCAGAAGCACCATGCCAGAGGGGAGAAGGCAGAGCAGACTGTGCTGTGCTGTTGAGAGATCTATCCAGTGGTGTTGCAGGGGAGAGACTGTTGAGCTGGTGAGGCTGGAGAAAGGAGCAGGCTGTGAAAGGTTGTTAGACTGGCTCCCAGGAACAAGGTCATGAGAACATCAGTCAGGGTTGACCTGGCTCTTTTTTTAGTTTTCTCCTCTCCTGTACCTCTCATTTCACATCTCTTCTGCCTTTTGAGTCAGGATTAAGTTACTTTTCAAACAATGACTTCTTTTTGTATGTATGAGTGTTGTTTCTTAAGCATATATATGTGCATCAAACATATGCCTGGTGCTCTTGGAGCCAGAAGAAGGTGTCAGATTTCCTGGAACTTGTGGGCTACTATATGGATGCTGAAACTAAACCCAGGCCCTCTGCAAGTGCTCTGAAAGATTGAGCCATCTCTCCAGCCCCAGGCTTTTTGAAACAGTTACAGCAAGAAATGTTGATGATGGGGAAAGACAGAATAGGACTCAGACTATAGGTGGGGACTAATACAGAACCGTTGAGCCTCCAGTTACTTGTTTGAGTTTTTCTCAAAACCTTTTTAATATAGAAACTTCTAGTAACAAAACATTTATTTTCATGTTTCTTTTTTTTTTCTTTTTAAAGAAAACATATCTAATCTATATTTAGGTACCTTGTCTTCACTTAGGAGGCGCGATTTTTTTTTTTTCAGGAATACAGGATTATAATTGCTAGGAAATAGTTCCATTTCACTGAAATATTAAATTTAGATACCATATTTTATCTACATACTTTTATGTATATACAAACACATTAAATGGGGAAATAAGGCTGCATATTCATATTTATCTTTTTTGGGGGGCGGGTGTTGAGGCAGGGTTTCTCTGTGTAGCCCTGGCTGTCATGGAACTCACTCTGTAGACCAAGCTGGCCTCAAACTCAGAAATCTGCCTGCCTCTGCCTCCCAAGTGCTGGGATTAAAGGCGTGCACCACGACTGCCCCGCTCGCGCTCGCGTGCTCGCTCTCTCTCTCTCTCTCTCTCTCTCTCTCTCTCTCTCTCTCTCTCTCTCTCTCTGTTTGTGTGTATCTTAAAGTAAGATGTTTTATCATTTATAATGCTGTTAAATGAGTTAGTTATTCAGTTTATTCAGTTATTCAGTCTTGTGTTGTTACTTATACCGGCGTTGGACACTAGGGCTCAACACAATCCTGTCCTTCCCGCGTAGCTGGGGCTATAGGTATAGACCTCTATTGCTCTTCGCTAATTTAATGTGTTATGTGGTTTGGTTTTTTGAGATTGAATTTCTCAGTGTAGTGTTTCTCTGTGTAGCCCTGGCTGTCCTGGAACTCACTCTGTAGACCAGGCTGGCCTCGAACTCAGAAATCTGCCTGCTTCTGCCTCCCAAGTGCTGGGATTAAAGGCGTTCACCACCACCGCCAGGCTGGTACTTAGTGCTTAAGGAAGGCAATTTGCATGTTCATGTAACAAGACTTGAGGACATATAGTCTGGACTGTAGTTTAGGCTATGAAGAATATGAGTTGCCATTTCTGTAAATGCCATCTGCTTTGTCATCAGCAAGTAACTGCTCCCTTCTCTAGAGCTTCATGGCCTGGTGGGTTTCACAGCCTTCAGTACACATTAAAGCTGCTCTTGCTTTGTTTTGCCTTTATCAACTGACTAATACAGATTAGAAGTATCTTTTTTTTTTTTTTTTCCGAAGTGAAGTTTTGATTGAACATTCTAAGAAACTGGAACATTTAAGTTTTTAGATAATCTTTCTTGGGATAAAAAAGTCTCAGGTGTATTAAAGTTTTGTTTTTTGTTGTGAAACTAATCACTTAATGTGTTACTGAAAAATGAAGACAGATGTTCTAGAAATTGTAATAGGTATATAAGGGCAGTATGTATACAAGGGCAGTCTGACTAATATTGGCACTGTATTGCTTCCAGGATTGATTGGCCAATCTACCTGGCTACATGGAACCCTTACTGTTCTATGTGTTCCTCTGAAAGTTGTGTGCTCAGTTGAAGAAGATGACTTTTGCAATAGAGCAGGACTTGTCTTTGGTAGAGAGAGGGTCTCTGAGTAGCTGTGTTCTCAGGTTTTAGGTCTCAGCTTTATTCCTTTTTTTTTTTTTTTTTTTTTTTCCCGTGGGAGGAGGCAGGCGGGATTCGAACACGCACAGAGAGAGAGAGAGAGCGCATATGGACCCGTGCCCTCTGCAGGTGGACGCCTTACGGGTTGTGCCACCGCCAGTTCGCTCTCAGCTTTATTCCTAAGAATAGGCATGCCTCTACTGTTTTTTCAGCTCTAGCTTTACCCTTCTTTAAATGCTCACTTCTAAGTTTGCTTAAAATTTCAACCTTCACTGTTTGTATATCTTTGATTGAGACTCTTAATTGTGAATATACATTGGAATGGATGATGTGGTGCCCTTGAAGACAAAGGGAGAGGTGAATAGAGATTTTCCCCCCATTTAACAATTGAGTGATGACGAGTTCTCAATGGTAATTTCTTTTTAAAAATTATTATTACTTATTAATCATTTTATTTGTTTATATTTCAAATGTTATCCCCCTTTCAGGTATCCCCTTCATGAGCCCCCCCACCCCCTCCCTCCTCTTTGTCTCTAAGAGGGTGTTTGTCCCACCACTCCTTCCTCACCCCTCTAGCACTCCTCTAGAGATATTCTTAAGAGGATATCTGAAGCTTGAAGGTCTTCTTGTAGCCACTGATTCTGAATTCTGTGAAACAAGCATGTACTAATGTCACTCTTGTTCATCAGAACTCTTGGTTTTCAAGATTTTCAATGGCTGAAGATTTTTGTGAGAATTGTCAGTGGTCTCAAGAAAATGTTCCTCTACTCAGAAAGAAAAAAAAAAGTTGCTAAAGCTGCCCAGTGAAAAAGTGATGAATGTAGGGCATAATAGATTGGAGTCAGGAAGCCCTGCCCTTAACTGTTAGGATAGTTGTAATACATGTGAAATGTTGACAAGTTATTCTTTGCTTTCTTTGGATTCTGTATGTATTTAGTTTGACTTATTTGAGACATGGTCTAGCTGTGTAGTCCAGACCAGCCTCTAACTTGGGATACTCCACCACTTAATATCTGGGGTTATAGGTATCACCACTCTATGTTCATCTTCTTAAAGAGATGGCTTGAGTAAACAGAAGCACATACATTAATTGCCTTGCAACAACATTGACAGCAAATGAGCAGGACTGAGTAACAGACTGAGCTCAGAGCCGCAATGGAAGAAGACACAAACAAGCCAGGCACAGTTGAATTAGTAAATGGAAATGGTTGCATACTGATTGCTAGGTGAGACATGGCAAACCCTGGGGCATTGAACCTAGGAAACAGTTCTTTTTTAAAAGTCATCAATAAACAAATGTCAGAATGTATTATAAGCAGGCTGGGTTTGAGAGACAATTGACTTTTCACATGAGGTTTATTTAACATTTTGATTAAACCCTTTTCCTCTCGTATATGCTTTCCCAATTTAGGTTAAATAAAATAATTGTGTTGTCTTAAACCTTGCAGAGACTCCAAGTGTAAGGTATGGCATTTCCTGATAGTGGTATTTCCTTAATGACCAAGAAAGATATGTGAATCAGCCAAGCCTGCATTTTAGGAAGATAATCCTAATGGGGTTGTCTCCTTTTCTGCCTGGCTTTTCAAACTCTTGTGAAATTGTGTGAAGCATTTGTAGAAACAACTTTCTCATGGTTATTGGAAGAGAAACACAATGCAGAGTAAAAGCAGGAAGGTGTTGTGAGGGGAAAAGGGCTACATCTTGGCCAGGTTGTGATTGCCCACATGCTGCAGCTTTTTGGAAGCAAACTTCCAGAACCATTTAAATTCTATTACAGCCACATGGAAAAATAAGAGATAGGACTAACTCCTACTCAGAAATCCTGCATGGTGGTGGTTTAGGTTTCCTTATAAACCAATACTGGAGTGGTGATTTGGAGTTTGTCAGAATATTAATGTGTAATATGACATCTTTTCTACCAGAGGCTTACCCAACCAGATGACCCAAATTCTCAGTTTTTGTTTTTTTATTTTGTTTTTTGTTGGTTGTTTCATATTAAGAATACCAGCTAAAAATGTTTTCAAATAAGTGTTACATGAGGGAGAGAACAGCCAGAGGCATCTGGAAAGGTCAAGACTGAACCAGGCCATGTGTCTTAGTTAGGGTTTCTCTGCTGTGAACAGACACCCTGACCAAGGCAACTCTTATAAGGACAACATTTAATTGGGGCTGGCTTACAGGTTCAGAGGTTCAGTCCATTATCATCAAGGTGGGAGCATGGCAGCATCCAGGCAGACATGGTGCAGGAGGAGCTGAGAGTTCTACATCTTCATCTGAAGGCTGCTAGCAGAATGCTGGCTTACAGGGAGTTAGGATGAGGGTCTTATTTCCCACCCCCACAGTGACACACCTACTCCAACAAGGTCACACCTTCTATTAGTGGCACTCTCTGGTCTGGATATATATAAACCATCACACTGAGAGAAGTGTGGCAAGTGGACCAAGAGAGGCACTGTAGACCAAGAGCCCAAGAGAGTTTGTAGTCAAAATGACTGTGTTATTATAGGAATCAGAAGCTGGGGAAAGGGAAGTCCAGCCTTTGGGCTGGAGAGGTGTAGGGTAGGATAGGATGAGAAGTGCTGGGAGCAGCCACAGGTACTAAGTGGAATTTGTCCCAGGTTTCTTTGAGACCTGACAGTGTGTCATAAAGCAGTCATTAGATAAGTTCTAAATTAGATTTTTATTAGTGTAACATTTAAAAATACAATTTTATTTGGTATATTTCTTTTGAATAGATACCTTTCCAGTCAGATTTTGCTAATACATTTTTGTATCTGGTGTGATTTTATTGCCTCCCTCTTCCAACACAAACAACTTGAATCCCACCATTGGCTGTTTCGGTAGAAGCACAGATGTGCATGCATAAAAGGAAATTTAAAGTAATCTTGAGGCTTATTGGCCATGTCTGATTAGGAGTACACCTGTGCTGGGTGCCATTGTAAATGTACAATTAAACAAGTACTGTACTGAGATTGGGTTCATTTCTTTCATCTGCCTATATCTTTGAGTAACACATTTACTATAAGAATACTCATTGAAGAGACTATTACAGAGATACTAAGTCTGTAAAAACAAAGCTAGAATAGCAGCCTTCCTGGAGACAGAAGTCTTTTGCTCTTTATGCGGTCTTGCTTTGAAGATGAATTCTGTATGTGATCTGTGTGAGTTGAAAGAAAGAAGCAGAGTTGCCTCCCCTGAGGAACTCTACATTTTGTGAGAGAGAGAGGGAGGGAAGGAGGGAGGGAGGGAGAGAGAGAGAGAGAGAGAGAGACAGAGACAGAGACAGAGACAGAGACAGACAGACAAAGAGACAAACCTGAATACACATTTTAGGTATGTCAGAATGATGCTGCAAGCCCTGAGAGAATATGATCTAGCAGCATGAAGCAAGTGAGACACACCAGTTCCTATCTTGTCTCACTTATACCTCTCTAGAAATAGAAAATAACACTAAGAAAGAGCCTTCTTTCCAGCCCTAAAATGCTAGAGTTGTATTTTAATGACTTTTTGTTATAACCGTTTTGACAATTCCCCTCCCCGCCCCCCCACCCCGGTGAATTTACTTAGTTTCAAAGAAGTCGGAGTCTAGTAGGTAAACTGTTGAGGAGTACACCTGTGCTGGGTGCCAGTGTAAATGTACAATTATAAATATATTTGGACATTAAAAGTAAAAACATTTTGGTTTTTAAAATTGATTCCCCAGGGATCCATACAGCACTTAAGGCAGGTGTACAGTTGTGAATAGCCTGTTTTACTTATCCAGGAAAACTGTTTACTTACCTAGTTGAATATTATTCATTTACTATTTTTTTTTAACTTACAAAATTTATTTTTGTGTGTGTATGTACTTGCACGTTTGTGTGTGCGCATGCGCGCGCGCCCATGTGGCCCCGACCCATACCAGGGTGCATGTGAAGAAGTGAGGACAGCTTTCTGGAGTGTATTGTTTTCTGTCGTCCTGTAGAATCCCCAGATCAAGTGAAATTGTCAGGCCTGTGCTCAAGCACCTCCACCCTCTGAGGTTGGTCCCTCATTTACCTTTTTTTCTTTTCCTTTTTGGTAAACTTTTAGAAATCAGGTGGGAGTTCTTGGAGCATGTGGCTGTATGGTAGCATCTAGTGCTTTCCTTGTTTTCCATCCCTTAACTGGTTGGTCCCAGTCATGAGACTGAGAAGAGATCTTTGTAAACTTTATACTTAAGTCATGTATGAATGCTGATGGTGGAGTAGGTAGAGTACTTACTTGGCCAGTACTGTAGTGAGCCATTTTTGCTTGAGTGATAACGAAAGAAGCATCAGTGGGCTGAGTTGTACTGTTTGGATCCTTGCTACCGTATGTATATCTGTGCAGTGTGCAGGAAGTGGAAGTGAAGCCTTAATCACACATTGTTCATCTCTTAGCTTATTCCTTTCTAGTGTCTTTTGTTTTTAAAATAATTGCTGAATTATGTGAGTTTTAAAAATCAATTTACAACTTTATTGTCTATCATTTTATATTATGCTCTTTTCTTCTACTTTGCTGGTTTTGTCAATTCTTAAGTAGTTGCGATTGATTGTGCCATTTCTGCTTTTCTGTAGTTAAATGTCTTATTTCCCTTTATGGCTAAAACCAACACAATTTTGTTCATAAAAATGGTTTACATGTTTTCTTTGATTTCATCAGGATACATTTTAAATATAAATAAATAAGACATTTTAATTGAGTATCAGTAATATATCCAAGTAATATGTGTGTGCTTAGTTTTCCTTAATTAGATTTAAATATACAAAAGTAAAAATGACAGTTTCATAAACCTCACTCAGCTGACTTGTACTGTCTGGTTTCAGCAGCCATTGATCTACCATCCTTGTGGTTTTGTTTCTTTTTTCCTCCTTAAATTTTATTAGCATGTTTAAAAAGAAAATTCCAGATTGTATTACATTCCCATTCCTGTGACAAACTGCCTAATAAGTAATTAAAGAAAGGGAGGGGTTTCTGGCTCTCAGTTTGAGGCCATAGGTTCCATCTTGGCAGGAAAAGCACCATATATAGCAAGACCAGGAAGTGGATCAGTCATATGCATCCAAGGTCAGGAAGCAGAGAGGAAACAGGAAGTGGGGTTGAGCTATAAAATTTGAAGACAATCCCCCAGTGACAGGTTTCCTCCAGCAATGTTCTGTCTCTTGAGGGTTATACAACCTTTTAGAACAGTGCCACCAAGCTGGAAACTAAGTGTTTACAAACACATGAGACTATGGGGGATGGAGAGCATTTCATATTCAAACCATAGCCTAGATGTATTTAGTCAAGCTTGAGTTTGTTCTCTCTCTCCCTCCCCCTCCCCTCCCCCTCCCCCTCCCCTCCCCCTCCCCCTCATTCTCCTCCCTCTCCCTCTCCTCCCTCTCCCTCTTCCCCGCTCCTCCCTCTCCCTCTTCCCCCTCCCCCCTCCCCCCTCTCCCTCCCCCCTCCCCCTCTCCCTCCCCCTCCCCCTCTCCCTCCCCCTCCCCCTCTCCCTTCCCCCCTCCCCCTCCCTCAGTCTCTTTCTCTCTCTCTGTGTGTGTGTGTGTGTGTGTGTGTGTGTGTGTGTGTGTGTGTGGTAAATTCTTACTGTAGTCACAGTTGGTCTTGAGCTCATGGGCTTAGGTGACTTTCCCAAGTTGGCCTCCCAAGTAGCAGGGTTGGGGAGTCTGTTAGAGTGTGTCAGCATGTCCCACGAATAAAGAATTTTGGTTTGTATCTCTATTAGACAAGGCCATTTGAAATGAATAGAACTGGAACACTTTGATTGAGTTCAGTAAAATCACCATCATTCTTTAATGTTCTTTTTATCCATGTAATTTTTTCCTGTATCCAAAATGAAATTTTGAATTCAGTCTGACTCCAAAATTCCAACAGTTCTCACATAGGTTATTTTGGTGAAAACTTTTATAGTTGTGTATTTTTCTCCCCTTATAAAATGTGTTGTATTTGATAGAGAAGTGAAGCCATCTTCCTTGCTTCACATTTTGGATTTAACTGATAGCTTTGTCTTACTTAACATGAATTTCCTCAGTATTCTCTTTAAATTGGGAGCCAGAACTAGAGGTTTTATTTTTGCAAAAATGCCTTAGATGGTACTGTTGTTACCACATTCAGTGCCAAGACTGAAAAATAGCCAGTCAGTATGTGATTTACATTTTTATCCTATATTGATGATCACAACCTCCCTCCTTCTGTGAGATGTCACCACTATTGTTGTTTGTGTTGTTCCCAAACAGTCTTGCTGTGAAGTCCATGCTGGCTTGGAACTCTCGATCCTCTGGCCTCAGACTCCTGAATGCTGAAATTGCAGTCATATGCCACACTATGTTCAGCCCTAAATTCTTAACATCTTGATATTTTAAAAATCATTCATTCTTCATTTACTGAGGCTTTTCTTCTCTTGAGAACTGTTTTTGTCATTATGAAATATTGATTTATCAGGGGGAGGTGGAGTACATAACTGTTTCCCTTAATAATCTGTAGGATAATGAACTGGTATCCTTACAGTATAGAGGTGATTTTTTAGCTTTCAGGGACTTTTAGATATTATATTTTATATACATTCAAGACCTTTGTCACTTCTGCAGTGGCTTTAGTGTTTTTGCAGTGTAGCCACACTTACCATGAATAGTTTCCTTGTTCTCATATTAAGATATCCCAGGTTTATCTCTAAAAAACAAACAAACAAACAAACAAACCAACCAACCACAAAAACCAACCTACTTGGTATCAGACAAGCTGGTGATAGCCCTTTTTTATGTTGAGACTCATACCCATTCAGGCACCACACAAACAAGGAAGCTGAGGTTGACCTTGAACTTCAAATGCTTCTGCCTCCATCTCCTGAGATGTAGTAGGTAGTACAAGTTGGTACCACTACATGTAGTTTACACAGTGCCAGGAATTGAACCCTGCATCCCTCATCTCCTTTGTCTTACTAAGCAGCCTACTGTTTGCTTGTGCATGTATGATGTTGTGTGGTGTATATTTGTGTACATGCACATGTGTATGCACATCTTTATATGTATATGTGTGGAAGCTTATCTACCTTTTTTGAGACAGTCTCTCACTGAACCTCTCTCAATGGTTAGGCTATAGTAACTAGCCAGCAAGTCTCAGACAGAGCATTTTTCTGTTGCTGCCTTCCCAATGCTGAGATTATTGGCATGCACTCCTGCACCTAACTTTTTATTTGGGTGCCGGGATCTGAACTCAGTTCTTCACACTCAATGCTAAGTACTTTGTTGACTGGACTATCTCCCCAATTTGAAGCAGCCTTTTCAGTCCTCAAAATAAAGACTATATTAGCAATAGCAACAACAAAAACTGAACAAGGTACAGAAACACAGTTAAAATTAAAGCCCATAATGGCTGTGGAACAGGCATGCAGTGTGAAAGTAAAGTGATTTCAGTTAAAGATTAGAAGAGTAGACTAGAGAAGGGGGCGAGAAACATTGAAATCAAAGAAGAAAGAAGAGTGAGATTTTAAACACATAACTGTAGACTGTGAGCTGGGCAGGTTCTCCTCTCCTCCCCCAGATACCTCAAATCGCACACCCTGAGCCTGACTCTGGGGTGCTTTAGAATCAGGGAAGCAAGCAGCACTGAAATCTATAAAAGTGGACTCGTGTGTTTTATGAGATACAACTGTAGTCCTCTGCAGCTTCAGTGTTCAGCTTCTGCCACAGCAGGCCCTGCAGTAGATTAGCATCTTCAGAGGTTGATGCATCCCCTGCCCTCAGGCTTGAGGCTAGCAGATTTGGATGGGACTACCCTGCTCGCTCCCTGATTGCCACTGAGCCCTTAGGGAGTCATGGAGCCTCATGAGTGCCCACTCCCACACAGTAGGTGATGGCCCTAATCTTGTTCCACCATCACAGCTGCTGTGGATTCAGGAGTGTAGTGGCCATGTTGTGCCTAGCAGAGAGCTTTCTGAAACATTTTATTTATCCTTTCTTTAGGTTCTTACAATCTTCAAACTGTCTTCTGTGATGTTCCCTGAGCCTTATAGTAGGTGACTGGATGTCTCATTGTTGGCTGAGTGTGCAGCAGTCATTTTGATCACTTGGACCATTGTGAGTCTGCAGTTACTGCTGCTCACTGCAGCAGATGTTTCTCAGGCCAAAGTTGACAGCTTTATGCAAAAGCCTAATTATTTAGAGAGAGAAATGATGGGCATATCGTGTGTGTTTAACAAAATAAGGCCTATTGCCTTCACAGTCCCAGCTCTGACCAGGCTTAATGAGACCGGAAGGGATTTTCCCCCTCGAGTGGAGTGGGTCTCAATACCAGCCAGAGTGAAGTTGGTTATCCCCACAATAGACATACCTCTATTTTACTAGTGGGGCACACCCTTCCTAACAGGTTAATAATATACCATAGAGTAAGATTATTCATGATAATTCCAGAAGCCTGCAAAGCCCATTCTGGTACTGTGGAGGCTAGCCCTAGGGAGAAAGCTTTTTAATCTCAGTTCCAGTTCATTTCTCTATGACCTGCAACTAGATCATGTGATGTTGTCAGCAATAAGGCCATCTAGTCCTGGTTGGCAGTCAACCACTGTGGCAATTGCCTATGTTATTTGATATTCTCAGATCTTCCTGAACAGAAACTTGGAGAGGTGAAGGGAGTCATTGAACTCTTCATTTAATAACCTATGCCTTCTGAGAGTTAGATTATCTACCATGCAGGTTACTTCAGTTCAACTTCTTATTTTTAAATTAGCTTACTAAGTATCTGTAAAGCTTTTTCATAGGGCAGACACCCCCCAACTCCCTCCTGTTTCTTTATTTCCATCTTTTTTTTGTTTTGTTTTCTGTTGTTTGTTTTGTTTTTTTTCAAGGTGTGGTTTTTCTGTGTAGCCTTGGCTGTCCTTGAACTCACTCAGCAGACCAGGCTGACCTCAAATGCAGAGAGGTAGATGTGCCTGTCTCTGCCTCCCAAGTGCTTGGATCAAAGACTTGCGCCACTACATCTGGCCCTTATATCCGTCTTAAATCTTTCCATTCCCTAGTGCTCCCCTTCCACCTGGATTGTACATGTGTTTTAACACTACCCTCCTGAGATTGGCTGTCACTTATGTTTAAGATTCTTTTCTTTTTTCAATCATGATCTTATTATGCAGCCCTACCTGGTTTGTAAATCAGGCTGGCTTCTTAAAGAGATCTGCCTGTTTCTGCCCCCCCAAGTTTTGGGATTAAAGATCTATGTTACTATGTTTGTGTGAGATTGCTTTTGATTATCAAATAATTTTCTTAATAAGAGTGTTGGAAATTAGAACCAGGTTTTTGAGAATAGGGAGAAGCATTATAAAGATGAAAAAACCCTCTACGTCCTTAGCTATTGGAAAAATGCACCCAAGGCAGCTCACAACTCTATCTCTAGTTCTGGAGGATCTGAAGACAGCAGATGACAACAAATGCTGGTAAGGCTATGGGGAAAGAACCATCGGACATGTGAACTCGTACATAACCTGACTGTACATGGGTCTGTACACCAAGGCAGCACACAATACTTGCTCATCTGTGTTTATTCTTAATGGTCAAGTAGTGGAGCCAGCCTAGATAGCCATCAATTGATAACTGGCCTAGAAAATGGGGTACATAACAGAATTTTACTCGTGAAATCAAGATATTTGCAGGAAAATGGATGCAGCTGAAAATCAAACCACATTAGAAGACAAGTCCACAGTTTCTCTTTTGGAACCTACATTTAAATTTTCAATTCTATCCTCCCTCTCCCTCCCTTTCTCTGTCTGTGTTTATATACATATGTATGTGTATGGCAGTCATGAAACAAGGATCATGAGGTGAGATCTTAGGGAGATGGGAAATAGGAAAATGGAATGCAAGTAATAGAGCATAACTTGGAACTAACTGAGAGAAGAAAGAGAACCCAACTGGAAAGTACTGGACATGGAAGAAGACAGTGGGAAAGGAGACTCCAGAGAACAAAGTATAATGAGGTGTATGAAAATGTATGATGAAGCCCTTGCTTTGTGTGCTAACTTAATTAAAATAGTAGAAGTGAAAAAACCTGTATGGGTACTTAGTGAAACAAAACAAGGTACTTTTATCTTCTCCTTCCCTCCCCACTCCCCTTTACTCCTCCTGGCAATTGTTTTCAGAAGTAACTGAAAGGTACCTGGCCTACTTTGAACTCTTTATCTTATCTGTGAAGCATTAAAGAAGAAATGCCTTCAACTCAGAGCTAAATGATTAGGAAGCCTCACAATAATAGTCATGAAAGTTGTCTCTTTCTAAGTCATTTTTTAAAGTTAGATAAGATATTATATGTGAAGTTTATTGCCTAGTGCTGAGTTTGTAAGGAAATTCATACAGTATTCAACTTCTAGTGCTTGATTTATTTCCCTTAGCTCAACATCTCTCAGGTTTATCTGTTCACTTAGGTTCAGAAAATAACAGGATTTGTTCTAAGTCTGAGCAAGCGCACACTCCCTCCCTTACTCCTTTAGCCATTGGTGAATCTTTCATTTCTTTCTGTCTTGGCTAGTGTGCGTGATAGTGCAGTGAGCACAGGCTGTCTTCATGAGGAGCTTATTGCATTTTCTTTGGAAGTATACCAAAAAATGGAATTGCTGGGTCATGTAGTGTAGTAGTTCTATTTTTAAAATTTGGAGAAATCTCCACTGTTTTCAGTAATGGTGCACAGGTCCTTCCAGTGGCATTTCCTGTTCTCTACACCCAGGCCAACACTTGTTGCTCATCTTTTTAATAGGCATCTGAACAGGTGTATGGTGATGTCTTTTTGTGGTTTTAATTAGCTTTTCCCTGATGATTAGTGAGGTATTTGGATATGTGTGTTTGTCATTTTCCATTGGGAACGGGTGTGTGTGTGTGTGTGTGCTTGCATTCTTTGGCTAGGTTTGAAATTAGTTTGATTTTTTTTTACTCTTGAGCTATGAATATTCCTCGTGTGCCTTGATTATTAACCCTTTAATTTTAGGTTTTAAGATGAATTCCTGAGCTTTTCTTTGTTAGCACATGGCTTCTAAAGTATCTGATGTTGCTTTTACCTAGTTGGTTTGAAGGAGAAACTTGCTTCGTGCTCAGTGAATAACATGAATGTTCTGGGCAAATGTTTCTAAACTACTTGGAATCCAGAGGGCAAACAAATATTCTGAAAGACTGGCATTCTCAGGCTTAGTAATTTTACTTTAAGAATCAATTATAATGCTGAGTGGAATGGCTCATACTTGTGATCCCAGCATTGGGGAAGCTAAGGGAGGAGGATTGTAGTGAGTTGTATGCAACATGGGCTCCTATGAATTCCAGGCTAGCTTAGGCCTGGAACAGTTAGACCATCTCAAAAATAACAATAAAAACTGGTGCTTCTCAAATCAAAGCTAACTTTCACACTGTGTCTTTTCCAGCGTCCTGAGGTTAGCATTATACTTTTCCAGTGGAGCCCATGACTTCTGATCAGGACGCTAAAGTTGTGGCTGAACCGCAGGCACAGCGAGTCCAGGAGGGCAAGGACAGCTCTCATCTGGTAGGTGTTATTAGAAGGCAGGCACAGAGGGAGGTCTGTAGGCCACAGGTCATAGGCAGCCATTCCTATTTCTGATAAAGAACTCTACACTAGACTTAAGAAGAGGTTAATAGTAACACTAATAAAATTTCTTAGAACATGTATATCAATCAAATGATAACAGAGGCAAAAGGACTTACTCATCCAGTGTTCCTGGCTGAGATCTTCACAGCAAGAGATGCACACAGAAATTTTCAGAGAGAAAGACCTACAGGGCAAACTATGCTAAGTTTTATAACAAAAGAGAAGTGGGTAGCTATATTGATCATAAATTATCCAAAAGATGTGATCTGATGTTATTAGCTGGGAACTTAGCTAGACCTGTTCAGATGGTTTCTTGGCATCTCTGTGTGGCATTCCTTCAGATTCCCCCGGAATGAGGCCTTGTGACATATTTTCAAAGGAAAGTCAGCTTATTTTATGGTATACTTGAGGAGAAAGTAGTACAGGAAATTCTAGTTTCAGTTTTTCTGTTTCTTTTTTTTCCTGCAGTCCATCAAATAGCAAGTTGTTTCAGACTGAACTATATTTGTTTGAAAAAATATCTACAGCTTTATTAGCAGAAACTACAAGTACTAGGTGATACAGAAAACAAAAGGCATAACTTTAGATACTTAGAGCCTTGTATTAAGAAAATGCAATTTGGGGCCAACAAAGTGAGTAAAAGCAGTTTTCACACAAGCCTGCTAATTTGAATTTGATTTGCTGTATTTCACAGTGGAAGGAGAGAACAAATTTGTCAAAGCTGTTCTTTGACTCCCATATGCACACTGGCATCCCTCACCCCCACCCCCACACAATATGTGCATATACACCTAACACACACAAAAAATAATAAATAAAATAATGAAAGAAAATGTGGGTTGGAGACATGGCTCAGCAATTAAGATCACTTGTTGTTCTTGCAGAGGACCCAGATTTGATTCCCAGCTCCCACATTATGAGTCACAGCCATCTCTAACTCCAGTTCCAGGGAACCTTGACCCTTCTTTTTGACCTCCATGGGTACCAGGCATATAGACATGCATGTAGGCAAAACACTCATGCACATAAAATAGCCTTAAGAACTAAGTATCTTATTAACATAGTGAATTATATGTGAAGAGATGGGATTATACTTTTTTGTTGTTTTGGCCACCTTTGAATTTTACTCTTGGGCTAGAGAGATGGCTCAGTGTTTGAGAGTACTACTTGTTCTTGCAGAGGTCAGTCTCCAGCATCCTCTCTGGATGCTCATAGCTCATAGCCTCTTGTAACTGCAGCTTCAGGCCATCCAGTGGTTCCTGCGGGTACCTGCACACAAATGCACATGCATACATGCACACATGCACACATACATAAAATAATACATCTTTAAAATTTTTAATACTGTCAAATAATAATATTTAAAGCTTCTAAGTGGTGTTGGGAAAAACAGCTTTTTAAAATTACCTCAGTTTTCCCAATGGAGGAGTTAGAGAAAGGACTGAGGAGCTGAAGGGGTTTGCAACGTCATAAGAAGAACAATAAAATCAACCAGACCCCCCAGAGCTCCCAGGGACTAAACCACCAACCACAGAGTACACATGGAGGGACCCATGGCTTCAGCTGCATATGTGGCAGAGGATGACCTTATCTGGAATCAATGGGAGGAGAGGCCCTTTGTCCTGTGAAGGCTCGATGTCCCAGTGTAGGGGAATGCCAGGGCAGGGAGGTGGTGGGTGGGTGGGTGGGGGAACACCCTCACAGAAGCAGGGGGAAGGGAGTTTGGTGGTGGTGGGGGGACTGGAAAGTATAAATAAAAAAAAATATCCAATTAAAAAATTAACCCAGTTTGAAATTACCAGAGATTTTGTTTGTAATGTTTAGTTAGAACTTGAGAAGTCATACATTTTAAGGTGCCATTGTACTTTTGAATATAATTATTTACAGATTTCTTGCTATGTAAAATTGTGAATTTTTTTCCAGTGGGTTGGTTTTACTTAAATTACTATGGTTTAAAGTTATGTTTTATTAATGTTATAATAATGGGGTTTTTGATGTTTTCAATTTTACAGATGAATGGTCCTATATCACAAACCACTTCTCAAACAAGTTCCCTCCCAGCTTTGACTCAGGTAATTCAGTTTTGAGATTTATCACAGATTGCCCAGCCACAGCCAAGACTACCAGATATGGCATTATCCTAAATATGTATTGTAAAAAAAAAATAGTAAAATGTAGATGTTTCTTAAAAGGAGGATCCATTTGGCATTGTGCCATTGAGTGTGTTAAATGTTAATAGTCTCTTTTTCACAATGTGTCAGATATATTAATTTATTCTCAAGTATTTATGACAGTGTCTTCAGTTTATCTGTTATATGTATGTATGATTAGCTTTATATTTTGATAACTTTTTTAGAGTATGCAAGTCAAATCCTAAGTAATAAAAGAATAAGAAAACAGGCTAAATATCTAGCTCAGTTGGTAGAGGATTTGCCTCACATGTAAGGAGAGATCCTAGGACTGTGAATGGGTGTTTTGTGTGGTAGCTCATGCTTCTCATCCTACCATGGGAGGCGAGAACAAGGGGTCAGGCTCATTTCTAATACAGAGCATGTTTGAGGTCAGTCTTACATACATGAGACATGGTTTGTTTGTTTGTTTGTTTTCAAAAAAGAATAAGGGAGTGGGAATCCATTGTTTCAAATCTTGCTTTTTGCATGTATATGTGCATATAGGAAGTACATCTGTAGTATTACAAATTTAGTTTATCTTTTAAATATCTTATAACTCTTAGGAACTTTACAGTATAATAAACATTAGTGATTTGTTCTCTGACATACATAGCATCTATGAAATTAGCACATGTGCTACAGCATATACATAGAGGTCAAAGGACAACTTGCAAGACTTAGTTCTTTCTTTCTTTTTTTTTGGAGGGGGGACGGTTTGAGACAGGGTTTCACTGTATAACCTGGGCTGTCCTGGAACTCACTCTGTAGACCAGGCTGGCCTCGAACTCAGAAATCCACCTGTCTCTGCCTTCCAAGTGCTGGGATTAAAGGCGTGCGCCACCACTGCCCGGCTGGACTTAGTTCTTTCAATCATGTGGGTCCCAGAGACTGAACTCAGATCATCAGTCTTGGTGGATAGCACTTTTACCAGCTGAGCCATCTCCCTAACCCCTCATGTACTTCAAAAAAAAAAAATGTATTTATTTTATGTGTGTATGTTAGTGTATCCATACTCCATGCATGCCCTTGGAGGACAGGGAGAGTGTCAGACTCCTGAAACTAGAGTTATAGGCATTTCACCTTCAAGACACTTCCTTAGCTCTTGTTGTATTATTGTCATTCTCCTACCCAATTGCTGTATATGATCGTTCTCCTACTCTTTCTTCTTCCTTGTCTTTAGTATTACTTTTTTTCCTGAGGTAAGATTTTACTACGTAGTCCAGGCCCACCTTGAACTTGTGGCTTTTCTGCCCTGGCTTCCCTTGGGTGCAGAGATGTGTGTGTATATTCCACTACACTTGAATTTAATTATTATTTATGTTGGGCTTAAGTATAGAATTTGAAGATACTTAGTTGTGCAGCCATTACAATCTTGTATTTCTAGAACTTTTCTTGTGAGTTGGAGTCTTACTGTATATCTGGTCCATGCCAGCTTTGATCTCTCTAACCATCCTGCCTTATCTTCCAAGTAATGGTGAACTGAGCATTTTGGTGGACAGTTAATCCCTAGCTCCCCCACCAAGCTTTGGGTTCTTATGGCTGTTCTGTTTTTGAAAAAAAGAAAGAAAAGAGAAAAGAAAAGCAGAAACAGACTGAGCTTACAGATTGCCTCTGCCTCCCAGATCTTTCATCAGTGGCATCCACCACTACTCCAGCCAGATGGACTGTGCCATTCCTGTGTCCTTTGAGCCTATGGGCCTACTACTTGCTGAATAAAGTTTTGAGTATTCATTCAACAGGGCAGAGTGTAGATGATAAAGACAGGAAAAACATTTTCTTTTTGTTGTTGTTGTTTTTGTTTTTTGAGACATGGTTTCTCTGTATGGCCCTGGCTGTCCTGGAACTAGACCAGGCTGGCCTTGAACTCAGAAATCCACCTGCCTCTGCCTCCCAAGTGTTGGGATCAAAGGCATTCGCCACAATTGCCTGGCTTGGGGAGACATTTTTTATGGAAAGGTTTTTCACAGATGAGGACAGGACACAGTGTCAGTGCTAGTCCTAACACAGCATGTAGAGTGTATTCCCAAAGCTTATATGAACAAAGTGAATACAGAATCGGGAATAGGGAGCTATAGTTGTGTCTATAGAAGAAATACTTTTTTTTTTTTTTTTGTCCGTAGTAAAAGAGGGACTTTTAAAATATTGTAACTTTCACTACTGTTTTTTTCCATTTTTAAAAATATTCATGTATTTATTTTATGTATGTGAGTACACTGTAGCTGTCTTCAGACACACCAGAAGAGGGCATTGGATCCCATTACAGATGGTTGTGAGCCATCATGTGGTTGCTGGGAATTGAACTCAGGACCTCTGGAAGAGCAGTCAGTGCTCTTAACCGCTGAGCCATCTCTCCAGCCCATCACTATTGGTTTTAAAGCAAGAGAGTTGAAGCATTAAATTTGCAGAAAAAAATGATGGGAATGGAGTGTTCAGAAACTGGAAAGAAAGTAGCCGAGGGAATGAGGAAACGAAAGTGTTAGGCTAAGATAGAAAGGAAGTGAATAGGAACCAACTGACTTGACAGAACTGGAGCAAGGCAGGTCATCGGTTATGCCCTCACCAAGCGCAGATCCCAGGGTAATGTAAGTGGAAGCCAGATTGCAGTGGACAGAGAGATGCAGAGTGATGGACACAGCATTTATAGCCGCTTTCTGCCTAAGGTCCTGACATTGGTAGCAAGAGGAGGCTAACACAGGAAGGGATCAGGATGGCTTTGACTGTATTTTGGATGAAAACATAGCCACTCTGGGCCTCTGTGGTGGAATCTTCTTAAGGAAGAAACAAGATCTGATGACTGGAATTTGACAAGGTTATCTGTTAGAGCCACAGATTCTGCCAGAAGGAAACAGTCGCTGTTAGAAGCCAATGTGACTTTAGAAGTCTCAGATTCTAAATCCCACTGCCTTCTCTGCAGCCAAGTGGCCCCAGTGTTCTTAGAGTAATTGCTTTGGCCTCAGGCATTTTCTGTTGTAGTGGTTCTGTTGTATTTCACCATAAATGGGCAAAGATGCTGTTTGAGAGAGGTGTGTGAAGACAGGCTGTGTTAGTGCTTGCTTTTCTGGGGAGTGCCATGTCTTCTAATTGTAATATGAGAATTTGATTCTTATGTACTAACTCTGTAGACAAGTCAGTAAAGTTTGAACTGTGTCAGAATGACCTTATTTATTATATTTAATTATTCCCTGTATGTGTATACGTACACATGTGTACGTATATCATAGTGTGTAGGTAGGTCAGAGGGTAACTTGAGGGGAATCAGTTTTTTTCTTTTCTTTTACAAGTTGGACCCAGGAATCAAATTGGTTGTCAGGCTTGTCAGCAAGTGCTTTTATCCACTATGCTGTTTTACTGGCCCAATCAGAAATAATCTTTCAAAACTACCTAAAGATGACAAGATCAGAGAATGTAGGCAAAGAAACTGTCTTGGGGTAGATATAGCTCGGTGGTAGAGTGCTTGCTTGCCATTTGACTTCCAGGACCTTACTTTTTCCCCCACCCCCATGGACAAACTATACCTTTTGATGACAGTGTTTCTGAGTTAATGTTTAGGTTAACTATAATGTGTCTGCATAAGTAAGTAGGCTCACACTAATGAGAATAGCCAGTACTTACGTTTTGTTTGTAAATGTCAGCTGTCTGCTTTTAGCAGAGTTTTAACAGGTTAGATGTTGTAGCAGTATGTAGTGATTTTAGAATACCAGTGCGTGTTTTTTTTTTTCTTAATTTCAGTCTTTCAATATCTAGAGAGTAAAGACAGTAGTATTTGCACCCCAGTGTCAGTATCACGAACCCTAGCAACCACTCTAGTTCTCACGTGGCTGCTCGTGCTTCAGTCCTGCCCACACTCTAGACAGGCATGGAAGCAGAACTTTTATTTTCTGGACAGTTTGTTATCTCTCCATCAACACTTCAAAACGATCTCTTTTTGTCGTTCCATTGTTTTGCCTGACAAAATTAACATGATTCCTTACCATTAAGAAATTTTTTAAAGTTAGAAAATGAGATTAAACTTTTAAGTAGCCGTAAGATGTAGAATTTGTATTGTTATTGTTGTGTGTATGTGTCTGTGTGTGTGTGTGCGTGCACATGCAAATCCCTGTGCCACATAGAGCATGTGGAGGTCAGGTACCATCTGGGTATTGAGTTCAGGCTTGCACTACAAGCACCCGTAGCTCATGAGGGCTGTCGCCCAGCAGTCTTATGGGTGTAAGTGCACAGAGTAAGGTTCTGGTATTATGTTCCTTAAAGGGACTTTACAAACTAACGTTTGGTGGCTTGTTGTCTTATAATCCAGGTAATACCAAAACACTGACAAAAAAGGACCAGAAGTTTGAAATTTCTTCTGACTGTGCTATAACTTCAGTTATTTTTAGAGTTAAGTTTATGAAAATAAGATAAAACTGTATCTATGTCTCTGCTCCCCTCCTGCTGTTGTGCAGCTTTAGATTTCATGTGCCATTTGGATTTCAGCACAAGAAGTCTGATGAATGTCAGGCAGGAGTCTGTTGTTATTAGGATTTGGATTTGAGTGGCAGGAGCATGTGACTGCTTTGCAAGGAGCTATTTTTGGTATGGGGTGTTGGCTTAGCCTCAGAACTACAGCAAGTTAGTGTGAGACACATTTGTAGAGGCACAAAAAAGGACAAGCATTGTGATGTGAGGTTTGAAGTTTCGATATGGGCTGTTGCTTCAGCAAAGAACTCAGTAGTGACAGTGACAATGAGAAAATTGGCCTGTTACAAAAATGTGTGGAAGAGAAGAAACCGGAGACCAAGATAAGTAAAACTTTATCTTCATTATTTGATACCCTTGAAGGTGAGGAGCTTCATAATGTTGAAAATGGGCCCAGCAGAGCAGCCGCTGGTGTTACTGTGTGGACTAGAGTTTTTACAAGGTCCGGGCACAAGCAGGATCCTAGATCAAAGCAGTCATTGAATTCTAGTTCCTCTACCACATATGAGTTCTTTTATGGGTCTGAAAACTTAGATGAGGTTAACAAGAATTTAGATACTGTTGTTACTGAAGAGAATTCTGGGATTGCCAGTGACCCACTGGTTATGAATAGTGGTAGACAAGCTTATTCTGAAAACGACCAGCCTTTCTCACATGTGCCCATGTCTTCTGACCAGCAGGAGGAAACTTTTGTAAGTGACCATCTGCAGTGTTACCTGGCCACTTGTAAAAACTCTTTAATAGAAAAAGAAAAAGTGCTAAATGATCGAATCAGTAGTTTAAATGAGAATAACTCTGTTAATGTGTCTGCTGGAGAATTGGAAAATAAAAGCTGTATTTGTGTTGGTGACAAACTGTGTAAGACTTCACGGGAGAACACATTTTATAGTATTTGTGCTGTAGATTTGGAGTGTATGAACATGGACAAGGGACTGTTCACTCCCATGTATGGAACAGCTGCGGAAGAATGCCATTCAGCTGTTACTTACCAAGTTTTCCAAGAGGATTGGCTCTTAGATAACAGGGAAGAATGTGTTGCCTCAGATGCAGGAGAGCTAAAGCTGCAGCAGGAGGAGCTCTTACCCCAAGATGTCCTCAGCCCACAGGAAACAAAAGAAGCCTTTAGTGAGAAAAGTGAATGTAGTTCTCATCTCTTGGTGGACTATGCTGCATCTGATGAAGCACATATCAGTAACCTGCAAGCTGAGTCTCTAAGGGCAAAAGTTCATACTGAATTCCCTAAAGATCACTCAGAACATAGTACATTACATAATACTGGCCTACTCCCTGAATTAACTATTAACATAGGCAGTGACTCATTACAATGTCCATGTTCTACATCTGAAGAGAGAGAGAGCAATGCTTCAGGAATAGGAAGTCAGATGGATGATTCACTTGTTAATTTACCAAATGATATTTCCTATGTTGGTGGGATTGGTGAACCCGAAGCTGCAACAGTTAGCACTCGTCAAAGTTTAAGCTCTAAAATGGAAAGAGAGCATGACTCCGAAAAGCCACTAGAAGGTAATGATTACTTTCACATCAGTGTTAGCGGGTCAGGTGGGGTCCTTTCTTTTGGTATAGATAAGAGTAATTTAAGTCCTGGAAAGTTAGCTTCGGAGAGCTTGGACAGTGAGTATCTACCAGTTCATACTAATTTCAAAGAAGTTGCCTTGAGCAAGCTTAATGGCCCCAATCCTGTACCCCACCGGGGACCAGTACATATGGAGGAGCGACCCTTGGGGGATAGCAATCTGGAAGCTGGAAGTATCCAGCTAGCAAACAGAGGCGAGCTGCTCTTGTGTTCTGAAGATAGTTCCATTTGTCAGGATGAGGATAGAATGAGCATTTTAGAGACTGAGAGCCATGGCAAGAGGGAGTTGAAAAGTCAGTGTCAAGCAGATGCCTGTAGTGGTAATAGGGCAGACAAGGCTCAGAGAGAAACTTATGATTTAACTCAAGTGAAAAGTGAACCAGACACAGAAGAGGTGGACCAGAAGACAGATCTTCTGAAGCTTGGACTTTCACAAAGAATGCCAAGTGACAAGTCTCATGATCACTCCAGACCTCATCAGGGCACAGTGACACCCCCTGCATTTATTTTCACCTGTACTGGTCCTGAAGCAAGGGATACAGTCCTACATGACAAAACAGGAGATAAAAAACATGTGCAAAATTTAGTTGGTGTATTACACAACCGATCTAGTGGGCCCTGTGTACTAGCAAATGCTGAAAAGGAACCACAGAAAGCTAATTATAGAGAGATCAGTGAGAAGAACATAGAAAATACCAAGTCAGGTACTAAAACAATCTTTCATTGGGAAACCAGTGTTCCTAGCAAGGTCGTGCCCAATGGGAACATGGTAACTTGTATTGGTTCTGCCATAGCAGCAGATCCTGATTGTGAAATTAATCAGATAGAAAATAGTTACAGAAGTGATGGGTTGAATGAAAACCCAGATGTTACAGTTGTACCACCTTTAAACCACAGTTCATTGTCACCTGAAGAGAAGGAGTGGGCTAACAGTGACAGAAGACCAGACCTGCATCTCATTAACACTGAATCAATTAAAGATGTTTCTAATGCCTTTGGTAATAATGCATCAGAATTGAGGAAACAAAAGCTAACATGCAAAGAAGAGAATGAGAAACTTTGTTTGGCTAAAGGCAGTATTAATCCTAACAGCATTGGCCCATGTAAGACGAAAAGAAAAAAAGCCAAATCCACAGTTAAAGAATCCACTTTAAATGGGGAGATACATTTTTCGGGAAACTCTGAGGTGACTTTTAAGAAACCAGTATTACATGACACTTCTGAGGAGTGTTCCTCTTTGACTGATGTCAAGTCTATACAAGTGGATATGCCTGCAGCTAGTCCTGGTCATGCTCCCCAGGCAATTCCTGCCATCCCAGCTGACAGCAAAGAATGTGCAGTGCCAAGTGCTGACCACATTGCATCACCCACAGAGGATGTATCTGAAAATCCCTCAGAACTGGATTGGCACAGGATCCCCGAAGAGTTCTATGCTCATTTTTTGAATGAATTTCCCTATTACCCAGTGGTAGGGCTAGCAAGTCAGGCACTTTCAGAAGGACTAGCAGATGGGTGTGGCAGATACCAAGTGGACTGTCTCTGGGCTAACATAGCCACAGAAAACATGACAGAGGATACTCAAATTTTTAATGAGGATCTACACAGCAAGCCCCAGTACTTAGAAAATACTTCATTTTCCTTGGAACAGACCCCTTATCAGCTGCCAGTGTCAAAGGATGGTGTTGTTTGGGGATGGCCAAATAGAGGTGGACCATTAGTAAGTATGCTTTCTCAGTGTTTGTTGTGTTGTGCTGTGGTAGTTTTTGCCTTTTGATTGTGTTTATGAAAATTGGTTAATTCTAGGTTGTGGGCAATCTGGATGCTCTTTTAAGACTGAATGCATGAAGCATTAATTAACTTTTTCCGAATGAAAAGTAAATGTGAATTATTAATTGACTTATTTAAGCCAGAGTTTTCATGTAAACTGTTGGTGCTAAAGCATGCCCCACTAATTAACCCCTATAACAGCATTGTGCAGACTTTTCATGTGGATACTGTTTTGCTCAGTACCTTACCATTCTGAGAGAGGTTCTTGTCACATGGGCAGTGTGATGTGTTTCAGCAAGTATTTAAGGCAGAAAATTTTGCTGCTTAGCTGGACCTAAAATCTTAGTTTTGATAAAAATCACTCATGTCCTGACCTCAATGGTTTGGAAGAAGCTTTGCTACTGATACTAGGTAGCTAACTTGAGCATCTTTGTAGAAATTCTTTAATAAATGCATTTATTATTCAGCAACAGGAAAGCAGTGTTGCTCATAATACAGATGTACCAAAGTATTAGTAATAAAAGGACATATACTTATCCTTTTGTATGTACAGGGGATTGGTTCCAAGACCCTATGGATAACAAAATTATTCTTCTGCATTCTTTATGGCTTTCTAAAATACTTAAAATAGCTGATACCATACACTATCTTGTTTGAGGAATATCAAGAAAAATTTGTGTTTAGAGGTTCAGGGTTCCATCCTCCTCAAATATTTTTGATCTGTAACTTGTTGAATTTGTGGATATGAAACCTCATGGACACAAAAGGCTGACCTGAAATAGGAAATTTTTTTTCTTGATTTCAGCCAGTAGTTTATTTGTAGTGATTTTTATGGAATCGGTAAGAAAAGCTTTTGGTAATAGGAAGGCTATAGATCCCACTTAGATGTTAAGGAGAATGTTGTGAGATGGCAAGCAAGACATGTATTGAACGGGCTGCCGTTCTTGTCTCTCCTCCTTTTTCTCTATGTCCACATTGTTTCTGAATCTTTTATTTAAGTATACACAATGAGTAGATGATTATCAGTTGTAGTTTGGTACATTTATGCAACACAGACTGAGTACTGTCTTTATCCTTGTGGTTTTAAGCAAGATATATGCTGTTTTAAACTGGCTTTTCAATTATGAGGTAATGCCCAAGCAGTATACTTATTTCTGGTATTATCATGTTTAATGGTGTTGCCTTCATTTTAAAACTTATTTTCAAAGTCTTGTCACAGACATTTTAAAACTAACCCTATATTGGGAGCTGTGTCTCTTTGCTGATAAAGGAACAGAGGTAGCATTGATCTGGCTCAGAACTCAGGGCAGCTCCAGGAATACAGGCTTCCCACCCTTTGCTCTGTTGTCTCATCTACTCTAGTTTTTCCATTAGTTCCCCACTCTAACACTCCTAGTTCTGTCCTGTTCAGCAGCCTGTTGGTGAGACAGAATGTACGGAGCATCAGAGCCCGCAGGTGGCATGCTTCATCCTTCAAAGAGAACCAGTGGTGACTTTTTATGTACAGTTACCTCACAGTGTTTCAGCTAAGTTCGGCTTGCTTCTGTTTTTAATAACTGTTACCAACCAGTAAATTTTCAGAGGAAAAAAAAATTCTGGTTCATAGATCCAGGCAGATAAAACTAGGGTTCTTGATGATAATCCTTTACAAGTTTATACGTCTATAAGCAAAACCCATCTTTTAAGTAAATAGTAGTAGGTTGGCTTTTGTTTAATAAAAATATTTTTTGTGTGTATTTTGAGAAGTCAGTTCTTGAATGTTTTGAGTTTGCTGATATTCGAATATAATATTCTAATACTATCATTACCATTGGCAAGTTTTTAACCTTTCTCTTTCTTGGTTTTCTCGTGAAATGGGGTTGGTGATACCCGCCTCCCTGTTAAGTTGTGATTGTAGAATGCAGTGAGCAATCTGTTATGCCGGTAGGTCTTGGAGGTCTTCGTGCATCTTCTCTTTGTCAGTGCTCTCTCCGAATCCTAATTAACTCCTCAAAATTGTGTAGATTTTCTAACATCTGGATTGGACATTACCACTTAAATAATGGTTTTTTTCTCTCCTTTTAAAAAATTTCTCACTTTAGATTTATTTTATTTTTTACGTGTATGACAGTTTTGCCTGCATGTATCTTTGTAGCATGTCTGTGCAGCTTGCCTGGTGTTAGGGAAGGTCCGAAGAGGTCTCTCGATTTCCTGGGACTGGAGTAAGAAGTTGTGAGCTACTATGTGGGTACTGGGAATCAAACTTTGGTCCTCTGCCAGTTCTCCAGTCGTTCCCTTCTGAAAAATAGCCTATATTTAGTCACCAAGCCATCACTTTAGCATCCAAGATGTAATGATTTCTTGGACCCATAGGGTCCAAGTCATTTCTGAGCTAAAACTGTTGTGGAAAATGTACATTTCTGTGCTATTACTCTGTTAAGTATTCATTGAGCACCTTTCTACTACATTCTGAATGCTGCTGGGTATTAGCAATGTAGTGGTAAGCAAAATATGTCTGGTGTCCACCACCCCAGAGTTGTGTAGGGCACAGACACAGTCTAGCTGTGGACACATGGAAGACTAACTCTGCCATGTTGTAATAACTCTGAGTGCTGCCTGTGGGTCTTCACAGCCAGGAAGTCATGTAATCTGTCTTTATAAACTACAGAACATGTATTACTCATGATTCTCAGCTACAAGGCACTAAGATGAAAAAGATTAATGTTAGTTGGTATTAGTAATTTAAAGAATGTATTTAGTATGTACATGTGACAAGAGTCTGTTAATACATTGAATGAAACTGAAATAGAGAAACTTGATTTTATGTTTTGGGATACTAGGAAGAGAACTGAGCCTAATCCAAAAAATGATTTATACAGATATTCAAGAAGAAAAAAAAGAGAAATAAGTTATATTATAGAAAATAATATAATAATATAATAATAATAGTTATAATTAAAATAGGTTCTTTGGCGGATTCTGATGATAGTTTTATGAATCCAAATTCATGAAAATTAAATATGTGGGAATCTTTTAAAATATGCAAGTTATACTTCAGTAAAGTTGTTAAAACTGTGTGTGTGTGTATCTGTGTGTCTGTGTGTAAGTGTGTGTAACAGTATCTCAGTATGCCTTTTAGCTTGTGGGTCTTAGGCAACAACCTTTGTGTTCTGATGACTTAGCACAGTACTTGCATAGTCACATCTGTGAGCATGTAGGATGTCCTTGTTAGATAGGTGTGTGAGAGAGAAAAGATGACACTAACCTTTTGCAAAGAAGCCAGGTGCCAAAGATGAATTGGACATTTAATTGTGATTGAAGAATTGGTGTTCATTGCTTACACTTACTTGGAGGAAAAGTCTGGCTGTTTTAGAAATACCAAAGTAAAGAATTTCAGATGGGTACTTGCTTAGGCATCTGGTTTGTGAGCATTGTGTTTTAGTTTTTGCCCAGTGAGTGGAAGTAGCAGAAGGTCAGAGTCAATTCAGAGTATGAATGTGAATACTGTTTGACTCAACAGCCTTCTATTGCAGTGTTAGAAACGGTTTTGGGGTTTTCACTGGCAGCTCCCCTTGCCTGAGACAGTGTGGATTCAATCTGCCTGTTTATAATTGCAAATCTCCGTGCTTCCTTGAGATGGCTCATTAATGGTGCCTCGTGTGTTATGGAGTACAGAAATGGGCACTGTCTATGCTGAACCCTGGAGAAACATGGCCTGCCTGTTCCCAGCTTAGAACACTAGTTTGAGGTACACCCAGGACTGGGATCTCTTGTCCCTTCATGAGGAGGCTCTACTTCACAGTACCATGGCTGGTGGTGTGCTTGAAAAGGCAAGTAGTTTGCTGAAAGAGTGCAGTGGCAAATTGAAGTTAGTATTTGGGAAATAACCACTACTGGGATGTTTTATTTTTCATTGGGTTGGGGAAATATTCAGGGTTTGTAAGTAGAAGAAAGACAGATTTTTAGGTTTTGTTTTTTTGTTTTTGGTTTTTTTTGTTTTTTTGTTTTTTTTGTTTTTTTTTTTTTTTTTTTTTTGTTTCTTTGTGTGTTTTTGTCTTTTAATCAGGGAAAAAAGGAAATGGAGACTATCCATTTAATGAGGGGATATTATAAGCTGTAAAGAGTATGACCAAAGACTATCAATCCCAAAAGGAAATGCAAGGGTGTGCTAGGCAAACTGGACCAAAATACAGAACTGCTGATGTGTTAGAAACAGCAAGCAGCTGATGTGTGGGGAGTTGAACAAGGCCTAAGAGGTGGTGGTTCTGTTAGAGTGTTTGTTCTGATAGTCTGAGCTGAGCAGCCTTTGGATGAGGTCTCTGGCATCTGAGCATGGGATGCTGCTGTTGTCATTGTACTAGTGAGCTCATGATTTAATGAGTGCCCAGTGTGTGCCAGGCATCATGCTGAGTGCTTTATGCCACAATGTCATCACTATTATTGTTGTTGTTATTATCATCTGAATTTTTTCTTTTTAAAATTAAAATACCTATAAATAAAAAAAAAAAAATCAGGCAGATTTAAGCAGACCCTAGGTCTAAAAACTGTGACAAACTTCTGTACAATTGAATAACTGTTCTGAATTGAAGAGTGTCACATTGGATTTCACCCTTTCACTACCAAATATACTTTTATGTAATTATCCACTACCAAGACCTGAAAAATTCCTATTCACTTTAAAAAGTGAGACAGGCTAGGGTCATTTCCAGATGATGTTTATTGAGATTATTTAACCGCACAGCTGTCTGTAGGGTGTTGAACTCAAGCCCCAGTGGCGTTAGCACAGGTGAGAACCCTAGACAGAAGTGTCAGCACCACCTGCAGCCTCCTGTAGTAGCTCTGGGCAGTTAGTTAGGCAGTTAGTTTTTGTGAAGCTGCCTAGAGGACAGGGAGGCTCTCAGGAATGGGAGCGAGTAGCTCTGCTGAGAGTGTAAGGTGTTTTCCTGCCTTAGTAATGTGCTACCTTTCTCTGGTGCTCCAGGAGTCTTAGCTGTTAGGAAGAGTTCTGGTTTTC
Organism: Arvicanthis niloticus; assembly: GCF_011762505.2. Lineage (NCBI taxonomy): Eukaryota > Metazoa > Chordata > Mammalia > Rodentia > Muridae > Arvicanthis > Arvicanthis niloticus. The sequence continues at coordinate 50,766,370 of NC_047665.1, read as the reverse complement.
TGTCTTTTGCTTAGTGCTTAGAGCTTTATAATAAGTAAGATGTTTCCATTTACATTGTATTGAATTTGTAAATCTATAAATTGAGATTTATGTTAGGTCATCCAGGAAATCACAGGTTATACAATTTTGAGACTGAACTTAGTGAAATAAAGGAGTCTGTCATTTGCATTGTGTAGCAAGCCCTGGGCTAAGAAGAAACTGTAAGGGGACTTAGCTGGAATTCTGACTGCATCAGCTTTGTTTCTTTTTGAGCCTCTTTAATCCCAAAGGTGTGTGTGTGTGAATAGTTAGGTTTGGCCTTTTAAGCCTAAACTGTCTTAATATTAGTGTTTGTTTTTCGTATAAACTCAAAAAACAGCGTTTGTTGAATTTAGGATTAAAATACATATATGTGAATTTTTTTTCTAGGTCCCAACAACTAAGGTTTCAGAGCTAAACCCTAATGCAAAAGTATGGGGGACTCATATGTTACATTTGGAAGCAAGTAGTGCTGCTGTTGGTGTGAATGCCACGTGGGAAGAGGCTCCTGGTCATCCTACAGACTGCGACCAGCAGGGTGAGTAGTGAGCCTGGAGCAGCCTGCTGTTAAGCCTTTTCCTTCCTCAGCGTGTTAATCTGTCTTCTCCATTCACATCTGTGTCCTGGTTTGTGATAGATATAGAGCCTTGGGAGCTTTTACAATCCAATTAAAAACTTTGAGTAATGCCAATGTAGTAAGGGAATTTACTACTTTAAGGGAAATTTGTTCTTGTAACACATCCTCTTGGGATAAAACTGCAATCCTAGGATTGGATGCCAATGGTGATGGCGACAAAAGTCGTGACAATGCAGTGCTCCCGGATGCACAGGAGGTGGAGCAGACAGACATGAGCACTCTGGCTCTGGACCATTCAGAATATGAACCTCTGCCTGAGAACGATACGGGTAAGCTTGCTGTATGAATTTGTTTTCACTTAGAGTCTGTGATTTTCATTGAAAAATTTGGTTTCTTGCTTGGTCTTTTTTAAAACAGTGTACTTTTCATTGCCTCCTTACTGTTTCTTGAGACTGGTGGATACAGAAGTGAAACCCTGGAGGGAAGGTGTGCTAGAGAATAAAGTGGCTTCTGAGACAAATGGCATTGAGTAGGAGAAGCACAAGGGTTTTCATGGGATGAAGTGTCAAGACGGACAGAGATGGAGAATTAGTATTGGAATTGAGAGGACGGCGTTGTGTGGGCTGAGAGTCATAGAGATAGAATACAGCAGTGGATAAAGGCCTTGGAAGCCAGAAAGATTTGAACCGTGTCCCCTTTGTTAGTGCAGAGTGACAGAAAGAGAAATTTGGGGAAGCAAACCTGTTGGATATATTTTTCCCTTTTTTATTTTTGTTTCTTATTGTTGCAGCATGTAATTACCTCAGTTTTAAATCAAGGCCTGTCTCTTTGGTCTGTATTGCTCACTGTCAGCTTCTATGTGAGATAACCTCATTTAGTTTAAGACTCTCAAATACAACAAAATTGAGCATTGTCACTTAAGTAGGAAATATGTTTTTAAAACACTAGGTCTGTCTTAAACTGGTCAAATGAATAAAGTTAGAATTTATAAAGGAAAGGAAAAAATCAAACCACATTGCTTTTTAGTAAGTATGAATTAGCCATCTTGAATTTAAGTGATTTAAACCTCCATATAAACAAGGGTTCACCAGCACTTAGCAATTTGATTTAATCAGCTCTTCCTCATTAACACTAACTGGTTAATAATTGGGAAGTGACAAAACATTGGTATAAACTGGAGTAATGGTGAAGTTGACTTTTTGATGGCAAAACGAGGGACTAACGCTAGACATGTAAAGTAGATTTCAAAAAAGAAAGTAACAGGTACTGTGTATACAGTTGATGAGGGTCCTCTAGTAAAATGAAAGATCAAAGGTAACTTAAAGTTTAGATTGCATCTAAATCTTAAACTGGGAACAGAAACTGCAAAAGACAAAGTAGGTAGTATCAAAATAAAATAGCATGTTAAAATATGTCTGGAAATTCTAAATTCAAAAGTTTGTTCTTTGTAAAAGGGGTATTTAAAGCTGTTTTTGGAAGAAGAAAAAAAAAAAAGACTTCTTTGAACAAGCTAGGGTGTGTGCCAGTGTGAAATGCTTGTGGGTAATGGGGAAACAGTTCCTTACCTCCAGGTTTTTTCCTGGTGTGATTTACAAAACCTGTCAGTTTGTAAAGTGTAAACATATGCACTGTATTCAGTTGCCAACACTGTGGGGCAGAAGCTAAGAAGGGAAGACTAAGGAAAGAGCAACTGTGGAAGCTGTCCACTGCAGTGAGCCAGCATTTCCCAGGAGCTCAGACAGCCTCCCTGCATGCCACAGCTAGCAGAGCTCACAGATTTCAGCTTGAATTTCCATAATGGCTCACGGTCTCAAGCATCTTTATTCTTTTAAGATGCTATTCTTTATTATTCTTTGACAGTTTAGTACATGGGTATACTGATGTTTGGGCTGTTTCACTCTCATTACCCCTCTTTTTCCCCCCTCAGAAACCCTCTTCCTCCCAGCAACCCATCTGACTCTTGTGTCTTACCTACTGAGTTGAATTGGGGTCACTTTTGTAAATGTAAATTGAGGCTTAATTACTGGCATGCTGGCAACTGGTCTGTTGCTTATATAGCCCCTCCCCTAGCACCTAGCAACAGTGAGGGGTAGGCCTTTATGCCTTTCTCCCATTCATGATGAATGAAACAATAACAGACTCAATATTGCACAGGTCACCCCAGCTGCAGTTAGGTCAGTATAGTGCTGCGTTATATGCCAAACAAAGACACTGTTTGGCAGCATGTTCTATCTCCTGTTATGCTACATGAGCCTTGGATGCGGTAGATACATTTAAAGAGTGTTTTAAAATTCACATCAAAGACAGAGCAGCCCTGAAGATGTCTGTGTAGGCACTTGAGCATGCGAGGAGCTAACAGGTCTGAAATACCGTCAGCTCTAGGCAGAAAAGTAAGGTCACAGGGTAACTACAGAAGTAGACAGGATAGACACCCACAGCAGAGAACCAGAGCCACAGTAGGAAACCGGAAGTGTAGCTGAAGACTTTCTATAGACTCAGGGTGGACAGGAGAGTTGGAAACTACTGGGCACTGTGACTGAATTTTACTTCCAAGGGCTTGTTTGTTCAGGGCCTCACAGTGACTATTAGAGATAGTTCTTGTGCTTCTGGAAGAATGAAGTTGGAAAGATGCATCGATAAGAATTGCAGAGCACACTGTCCACCTTGGCAGCAGTTGCCCTCAGAAGGACCCAGTCCCCACACCCAGCCTTTTCTGCTCTTCTCTCACAGTAATGTATCTACCACAAACTTGAGTAAGGACTGACACATTCTACCTATGTTCTACCTAATGTCTTTTTTCCTGTCTTGAATACCACATTATACTTAGTCATTGTCCTGTTTGGGCTCCTCACTCTTAACAGTGTTTAAACTTTGTTTTTGATAATCTTAACAGTTTTGAGGAGGAGCAGCCATGTGCTCTGTGATACTCCTGTTTGGAAGTCTTCTGATGTATTTTCCATCACTATGCTTATATTATGGAGTAAAGAGAAATTCACAAAGATAAAGTGCCATTTTTAATCATGTGACAAGAATGCACACTTGTTGGCAGTCAAAGAAACTTAACGTTATGGCTGCTGACCTTGACAGCCTGCTGAAGTCCCATTGATTTCTTAACAGTTCTATAGTTAGGGTTGAGGAGTGGTGTTCATTCATGCCTAGGAAAATACTGGCTCAATTATCTTACTTATTTTTTTTTTTAATATTATTTTTAAAAAGAAAGTAATGTCAGTCTTTGTATCTACGTCTTGCTGGTGGTAAGTCACATGGAGTCTCACTGGTGTCACTCAGTCCTGTAACCTGTCCTCATGAGCTCTCTCTTCTCCTACCATGCAGTCTTTGCTTCCCTGCTGTACTTCCTGTCTGACTATCTGCATGGTCATGAACCTCTTGCACTGCTATGTCAGTTTCCGTCATTCTGCTTTTTCTTTTTTTAAAGGCTCTATTTCCCCCCCAAAGACAGGGTTTTTCTATGTAGCCTGGCTGTCCTGGAACTCACTCTGTAGACCAAGCTGGCCTTGAACTCAGAAATCTGCCTACCTCTGCCTCCCACGTGCTGGGATCAAAGGCATGCATCACCACTGCCTGGCTAAATGTTCTAAATTTTATTACTGGACAAATACCCTAATTTAGACACAAGCAAGTCTCCAGGTTAAAAATGTTAAAATCCATCTGATAGGACTGATGGATGAACACAGTTTAATATAAACCCTTAATCTTGCCACTGTGGGAATCCTTACAGACCCAGCTTTGTGCTCCTCCAGTGTCTTCTCTGATCAGTTGTACCTGATTTTGTTACCAGTTTTCATTCAAGTCCACTGAGGAATTGGACCATTTTGCTTTTGTTTCTTGTCTTGGCCAGGAATCCCTTCACTCTGAAAGTCTTGTGAGAAGACATGGTGAGAATCAGATGTAGCACACGATGGCAGAGGGGGAAAGGAGAAGAGCACTGCTTTTTTTTTTTTTTTTTTTTTTTTTTTTTTGATTTATTTATTTTGTATATGAGTACTCTTCGTTCATGTATGTGAGCTCTCTGTCTGCATATATACCTGCATGTCACAAGTGGGCATCAGATCTCATTATAGATGGTTCTGAGCCACCATGTGGTTGCTGGGAAATGAATTCAGGACCTCTGGAAGAGTAGCCAGTGCTCTTAACCGCTGAGCCATCTCTCCAACCTCCAGTCTCCATCATTCCTACACAGTATCTTCTGTACACCTATGTCCTTCCATCATGGTCCTTCAGAACAGTTTTGTGCTAACTGTGCCTATGTCCTGGCCTCCTGACCAGTCCCTCCTGAATTTGTTTAAACCTTAAGTTGTCCTTACAAGTATGATAATTGCTTTTATCCAGCTCTGGCCAGGCCTGTTTTGGGGATGAGGGTTTTTGGGTTTTGTTTTTTCCTCCCTGTGGCGCGCTTGTGTGTGGGCATGTGGGCATGTGGGCATGTGGCTAGAAGCCAACCTCCAGGGTATCTCATGAGACTGATCAGGTCTCTTAGTGGCATCTGGGCCTCATTGATTAGGCTGAGGAGTTGGCTCTCCAGCTCTGAGGATCTCCTTGTCTCTGCCCCCACCCCTGCTCCCAGCCAGTGTTGAAATTGCAAATATGTTGTAACCTCATAGTCAGCTCACATGGATCAGGACATTGAACTCGGGTCCTCACATGCCTGCACAAAAGCACATACCAACTGAGCTGTCTCCCCAGTCCTCTCTGTCTGTCTGTCTGTCTCTGTCTGTCTCTGTCTGTCTCTGTCTCTCTCTCTGTCTCTCTCTCTCTCTGTCTCTCTCTCTGTCTCTCTCTCTCTCTCTTTCTGATTTCTTCATTCTACTAAATCATTCTCTTCTCACTCCCAGTCCCCATCTACTTCACAGTAGACTTGCACGGTAGTCTTCATGAACTAGATGCATCTCTGTGGCCACTGGCTTTTTATTGCTGCAGAGTGGAACATTGGCACACTCCTGAGCTAAATGGCAGGCCTTTGTCTTCCTTACTTGACTTTGGCCACCCTCTGGTTTGAGTCTTGAATGATGGTCTGCCCTCAGTGATTGTGTTAGCCTCTTGATTATACTGCTGCAACTTCACAGTCTGTCTGTACCATGTCACCCCCCCTCCACCCACCCATTGGTTCCTAGTCACATTCAAATTGAAATCTGAACAACCTCCTTGATCTGAATCATACATGCTTCATTCTGTGACTTCCTTTTTTACTGAGTTCCTTCACTCTACAGTTGTACCAGCCTCCTGACTGTCTGTTGACACTACCTCTCAGGGCCTCTGTCTGGAACTTCACTGCACTGTCCTCATGCACACTCTTTTCTCCATCAGTTCAGATGGCCCCTCCATGTGGGCCAGCACTGTGCTACTTTGGCCCTGTGCCCAGGCTGTTTTCTTCTGAGTCGCTTGAGTCTCATGATGCTGCCAATGGCTTCTTTAGCTGTCCATTGTGAAATGTTGGCCTCCTGAGAGCTGGGGCCTTGCTTCCTTTAGGCTGAATTTACAGTTCACGTATCAAGTAATTGTCTCTTCAATGTGGAGATTGGAATGTGAGTTTAAATGAGATAACCTAGGAAAGTCTCCAGATCAGGGATTGACAGGCCCTGTTTTCACTTTCAAGTCTCATGGTCTTGAGTGTTTTATTCCTTAGTTATTTTTTTCAGTTTAGTTTCTTTTTGCTAGTGAAGATGTGTTTTGTGAATGCTTGGTATGACACTGTCCTGAACTGTCCACTCTACATTTGTTCTGAATTCCCCTACCTTGTCTGTATTTTCAGTCTTTAACCTTGACTTTTAGAATACAAGTGTCCTTTTTGTTCTCCTGGCTGACTTATGTACCAACACTCTTTAGTGTTCAGTGCCTTCAAATCAGTGATACTAGGTACTAGTTCCCAAGGTGTCCTGAGCTCTACAGGTGGCAGGGGCTTTCAGGCAAACGTCACACTTCTAGAGTCTGTTGCCTCACCTGCTGCTGCTGTCTGTGACCATATACACATAATAACCTATGGTACTCCAAACATCGTTTCCTGAAGTTTCCTCCAGGTGTAGAAGGAGTTCTTATGCCCTGAGAATCTGATTTCTTTATTGTCTTCTGATGAGGACTCTAATAAAATAGTTTCTCATTTGTCCCTTTGATAGCTGGGAAGGTAAATTTACAGCTCCCCTATAGAACATACCTAGTCCTATAGAACAAATGGCCCATGTAGCGGCAATCTCCAGCTTTCTTCTTTGTTTCCATCTGGAGTGGTTTGATTTTGCTTGTAGTTATCTTTTTTCTTTGTTTTAATTTTTTCTTTTGTAATTATTTTTATTTAGAGTCAGTGTGCTTGTTTATTACCTGAAAATCTTTTCTAAAGTAAGGCAAGACACCAAGGAAGCTTGTGCCGACTATGGTGGGGACAGAGTTACTGCTAGACTTGGCTGATGAAATGTCATTGTCTTCTCAGCTAGTGTGTTTTGTTTTTCATGGTTTACTTTTTTCTAGCAGGTAAAAATAGCACTTTTTATATTATTATGCATATATGCAGGTGAAAACACTGAAATGCTGTACTCAGTTACCTACCTGCTTGGTAAATTTTAAGCCATTTTTTTTTCCTGAGTTGTTTATTACTTATGTGTAGGAGGAAATGAGTCTCAACCCGAAAGCCAGGAAGACCCTCGGGAAGTACTTAAGAAAACATTGGAATTCTGCTTATCTAGGTAAGGCTGTTAGTGATATTTTCTAATGCCTGATGGCTCTTGTATTCCACATTGGCTATTGATTACAAATGTGTTTTTTCATAGTAATATGTTTATAAATACCTAATTACATGCCTGTCTACTCATCAGAAGTGCTGTAGAGAAGTGGTGGTGATCCTCGGGCCAGGGATCCCCAGAGTTTGCCTCAGATACACCTTAGTAATGATTGTCTGGACCGTTGTTTGACTGTGGATTTCTGCATATGCACAACATGCCATAGACCTTCAGATGAATAGCCAAAACACTGCTTTAGTGGGCTATTTTATTTATATTGTGCTCACACTTAGATACATGTTTGTCTTAATTTTTCTTAAATGACATCTTGTTGGAAAATGTTGAACTTTTGAGTTAGTGATGAAAGTAGACATGTGGATGGGTTTGAGTGTAAAGGTAGGTAACTGGCAACAAATGAAGTTCCCTGTAGCTCTGAGGACACCACCATGTCTGAATGAAGGTCCCACAAAGACAAGAAGACCTGTTTAAGATAAAGAAACAATATCTAGGCATCCTTTCTTCCTTTTATCATAACTTGGTAAATTACTGAGTTTTAGCAAATGGCATGGTGTAAAAATGAAACACACTTTTGTCGAGGTTGTGAAGCTCCGCCCCCTGCCGTTTACAAACCTTGGTGTAGTTCTCCCATAGCTACCAGTATCCACTTCTGAGGTGAGGGACAGGTGAGCAGGGCTCTTTGGGTGTCTTTCACTGAAGAAGGGCTGTGAAACCCAATACTATATTTTTGTTTTGTGGTCTCTTTGAGACTGTGTGTGTTGCATTACATATGGTCTTTTCCCTGAGAATTCACAGGAAACATTTTCTTTGGCCCACATGCCAGGAAGTAGTACATGATGTCCTATTTGTTGGTGTATGGTTTTCCTTCTCCCCTGGCTGAAGGTGCTTAATCCTGTTTTCTTCTTGTTAATAACTCTGGCTGCCTAGAAGCCAAAACTTGTAGCACCTTTAACATTTGTCCAGACGTTACATTTGGGGACTGACTTTCTCCTGGTTTTTCATATTTCTTATAGCTTTCTCATTCATTCAGCTAGATTTCCCTATTGTAAAAAAAAAATGTACATTTTTTAAATAAATTACTCAAACATTGTCCAAAATAAAAGATGAACTATAACTACACCCTTTTTTGGTTTGTTTTGAGTTAATTGGGGTTTTTTTGGTTTTTTGTTTTGTTTTTTTGTTTTTCTTTAAGACAGGCTCTCTCTGTGCTGTCCTAGAACTTGCTCTGTAGACCAGGCTGGCCTCCAACTCAGGGGTCCACATTGTCTCCTTCCTGAGAACTTGGAGATGAAATGTGTGCACCACACCTGGCTATAACTAAGTGTTAAAAGAATTAATCCATTTTTGGCTAATTTTGATTGTTTTAATTGAGCAAATATCAAATAGAGTTTAGACTCAGCTCTCACTTCAAAGCCAACCCACACCACACTCATGCCTCTTGTAAAATTGGTATTATTAGAGGGTATAGTTCTTTTTTTTTTTTCTTTTTTTTCTTGGATATTATATTTACATTTCAGATTTTATTCCCTTACCCCTTTCCCCCCACCACCCAGGAACCTCCTTTCCCATCCTCCTGCTTCTATGAGGATGTGCCCCCACCTACACCCCCACTCCTACCTCCCCACCCTCGAATTCCCCCCCACTCAGTGTTCAGCCTTCATGGAACCAAGGATCTCCTCTCCCACCTATGCCCGACAAGGCCATCCTCCCCTACATATACAGCTGGAGTCATGGGTCCCTCCCTATGTGCTCCCAGGCTGGTGGTTTAGACCCTGGGGCGCTCTGGTTGGTTGGTATTGTTGCTCTCCTCATGGGGCCACCAACCCTTTCAGCTCCTTCAGTCTTCTAACTTCTCCATTGGGAAACCCTTGATCATATCAGTGGTTAGCTGTGAGCATCTGCCTCTGAATGTGTCAGACTCTGGCAAACCTCTAAGGAGACAGCTATATCAGCCTCTTGTTCTTTTAAAAGAACAGTTTTAAAAGAAAGTTCTTTTAAAGAAGTGTCAGTTAAAAAGAGTTTGCTTTCTTTCAACAGGGAGAATCTTGCTAGCGACATGTACCTTATATCCCAGATGGACAGTGATCAGTATGTGCCAATTACAACGGTAGCTAACCTTGACCATATCAAGAAACTCAGTACTGATGTGGATTTGATTGTTGAAGTGCTAAGATGTAAGTAGATAATGATTTAAAGTGAAAGATGTTGTCTTTGCATTATCTGTTATATCATAAACCTTTACACCAGCAGCTGTCAGATAGGACTTGGGGGTAAATTAGATACTCTCTGGCTTCCTTTCCTTTCAAGGCTCCCTGTGACAGGAGCGTTGACTGAACTACAGTGAAAGGTCACAAAGATCTTTAAAGACAGCTGCTAAATTGATGAAAACCAAAACAAATAACATTTATGAAGTAAAATAGATTGGTTTAGCTACTAAGTGAATTTCTTTCCAGCTTCTTGCATAAGCTTTGATGAAATATTATTGCACCTTTTCCTTAGAAAGATACTGGGAATGGAGTTGTTTCTCCAGAATTTGGTGCCTACGGTGAATATTTAAATACTACATCTTGTTTAAATCTACAGGCACTTGAGGAAATACAAGTCTCTTAAAGTGTTACCTTTTGTGTCAAAACTGATTTATTTGTATTCTGCTTGATTTGGGGGACTTTACTACCTTTTCCAGTTTATTTTCTTAAAAGAAAGAAAATAACTTCACCTTAGATGTGATTGATGCAGAGTGCCATTATTTAAAGTTAGTTTTGACACATGGGTACTTGGATGAAGAAACATCACAACTAAGAGGTTAAGGATGCCTCTGCTGCTCTCAGAGCTTTGCTGCCCTTGTGGTGCTTCCTGTCCATACTTTGCTGTGATCTTTCCATTTCTTTTTAAATTATAAAAATTCACTTTTTATACTTAAGCTACAAATTCCAGGTGAGTAATTTTCCCTGTTCCCTCCCTTGAGACTGATATATGTGTGGTCCAGCTGTAGTGACTTTCTCAAAAAGAACACGGTATGTTTACCCCACACATGCTAGCACACTCATATATATGTGGTCCAGCTCTAGTGACTTTCTCACAAAGAACACAGTATGTTCTACCTCATACATGCTAGCATACTCATACTGCTTGTAAACATTTGAGTGATTAGACATTGCTGTGTCTGAAATAAAGTTTTAATTCTTCCAACCAGCTGTTTTTGTAAATGTGTGTCTATGTTGCCCTGTCCCTCCCTATTCATTGATGAGACAGTCATTTCAAAAATTTTCTGTGTGCACTTGACTTAGTAGTAATATTAAAAGATTGCTATCTTCCTTTAGAAGTTAATTGGATTTAAAAGACTTTTTAAAATTTATCTTTGTGTGTGTGGGGGGGTGGTACTTGTTGTATGTACCATAGTGTCTGCACATGAAGGTGTCAGGGTAATTTCTGGAATTTGATTTTTTTTTTTCTATGAGTTTTAGGGATTGAACTCAAGTCACTGGGCTTGAGCAGCTAGCACTTTGCCTGATTGAGCCATTTTGCCAGCCTTAATTGATTTCTCATTTTTCTGTCCCTATACAAAAGCTAAAGAACTGGCAAACATAATTATCATTAGGACTTTGAAGGATTGTATGACATTTCCCAAGATAGTAGTTTACTTTTCAGTATTGCCATTTAGAATACATACCTGGGAGAGGGGAGGTGTAATTGAGTTAGTTCTGTTGGATGTAGTTTAAAAGATTAGCAGCTTGGCTGTATCTGTCTATACTACACTAACCTGTGGAATTATTCTGAAGTATTACCTCCAATACCACTGACTAAAGTTGTTACTTTTACTGCAGAAAGGAGAAAATGATTAACCCCATGTCTAGTGCTTCTAGTATTTGATCTGTTTGATCGACAGCTGTCACAAATGTCAAATTGGATATGAACATTTGATAATTCCCCATGTGTCCACGTTTCTCTGGTATGTTTGGTGTAACAAGTGCTCACATCTCATTGGAGTAGCATGTAATGTGTGCTTTACCCTTTTCTCCTCCCTCCCTCCCTCTTCACCACAGCTTTACCTTTAGTCCAAGTGGATGAGAAGGGAGAGAAAGTAAGGCCAAATCAAAACCGGTGCATTGTAATATTGCGTGAAATATCGGAATCCACCCCTGTGGAAGTAAGTGGTTCCTCGACTTCGGTACTTGACATTTTCCTGAGATTTGTTGTTGTTGTTGGTGGTGGTGGTGGTATTTGTTTATCTATCTGTTTTTGATAGGCCTTGTTTAAGAAAAGATTCAGAAACACCTTTTCTCAGGATATACACACTGATAAATATAATGTGATTCACTTCCAGAAGGAAATAACCTTCACACCTTTTGTTCTCAATACTTCTTTTTACATTTAAATTTTTAAAAATAATGGGCTTTGTATATTTCAGTAGTTGAAATTAAAAATGTAATAGGTTTAGATATGTAATGGGTGGGGAGGTTACATGGTGTGGGTCTTTATGGCGTTACATCTTGTTCTGTTTGCATTTGTTTGTGCTTGGGGCTTTTTGGGTTTTTGCCTCACTAGATATAAGTTTTTTTGGTTAGTCAGTTGAGTTTTGGTTTTCTAGAGGCAAGGTCTCACTCTGTATAGTCCAGGCTGGCCTTTAACTCCTGCCTCCTGCCTCAGGCTCCTGAAAGTTAGTGCTGTAGGTATGTGCCACTGACTGGCCCAAATCTTTATTAGTTTTAGTGCTTTCAGGCATTTCCACCTGCAGCCCACCCAGCTTTGTGCAGCCTGGGATAACTAAGAATGCCATCCTAAACAAAACTGTAAACTTACTTAAAACATGATGAGTTTTTGTGTATGTTTCTTTTGTAAGTCAACTGAATGATTCTTAAGCATCAAGTTCATTGGTGATATCACTTGGTTGCATGACTTAATGATTGGACAAGCCTGAGTTTAGCTCTTCCGTCAGGTTTTGTGTTTTCCTTTTGCCTGATTCCTTTGAGAGATTGTGTGTAAATCCGTTAGTACTGAAAACAACTTTTTTTCATCTTTTGGTATGTTTGAGAGAACTTGATTTAGAGCTTACTAAAGGCTTTTTTATTTGTTTGGTTTGGTTTTGGGGGGAGGAGTTAGTAAGGTAGAAGGATTGGTAGTGAGTGCTCCTCCCGAAACACCCCAATTCCTGTGTTTTAAACACAATGATCTCCTCTGGTTTGCATTGTTTCTGCTGGGGAAAAAAAACCTGCCAGTTTTTCTCTCTTTTCCTCTGTCTTTCTCTGACTCTTGGAAAGTTGTTGCATTTGTTTAAGCAGTTTGACATTTATTATTCCAGACCTCTCACTGTTCTTAGGCTTTTCCTTTCTGAGCATTTGAAAAGGACATTCAGTAACTATTCTGGTGTTGCTGTCATTTGTATTATTTTAAGGTTAGTATAATTGATCCTTTTCATTATTGGCAGCCTTTCCTATTTCTTTATGTGATTTTTACTTCAGTGAGTGCTAAATCTCCAGATAGTTTTGAATTCCAATAAATATTTTGAGATTCAGCTAAGTTCCTTGGTGGTGTGTGTACATGTAGTCCCAACTGCTCAAGACTCAGGCAGGAAAGGCTGCTCAAGACTATTCTGAGACACATTTGTGAAGTGGTTCAGAACAGCCTTCATACAGGGCACAGTCTTGTTTGCTTGCCCTCCTGTTCTCAGGGTTAAGATAGATTTCCCCCTCTGGCTGCCCAGAAAGCTGGTTATTATTCTACCTGACCATTCTAGTTGTTTTGTTTCTGGCTAATGACCTAACAAGAACCCTCCACAAAGCTCTGGAGACTTGCCCATCCTGTGACCTGGAAACCCTAGGCTTGGGTGCTCTTGGCCTCTGTATGTTCTCTTAGGGAAGGCTCTCCTAACCTGTTAATAACAGGTGTCTAAAAAGCTTTATATAGCACATGTTTTATCGTTTTACTTATGTCATTTGGCACCATAAATCTAGTTCAACTTGGCCAGAAGCAAAAGTTCAGCTAATATTTTTAATTTTCAAGCTATCTTTAATTTGTGTATTTATTAGCCTGCTGATAAAATACAACGATTTCTTCCTTTCCCCTTCTCTTCCTTCTCTCTCCATTCCCCTTCTCTCTCCCTCCCTGTCTCCATCTTCTTCTCCTAAGGATCATGTACCCCAGAGTAGCACAGGACTCTTTGTAGCTGAGGATAACCATTGGTCTCCTAGCTTGAGTACTGGGATTACAAACATGTATCACAATGCTCAGTTTATGTGGTATTGGAGATCAGACATCTTATGAACTAGGCAAGGCATGTAGGCCCTACTATTCATATTAACTCAAGTTCCTTGTGAGTGGAGAAAGCTGTCAGTGATTACTGTCTTCTCTGTGGATGTGATCCTGTGGCTGCTCCCTGAGTGTTTCTGAAAGAGGCTGCATCAGAGCATGAAAGGATACATTTTCCTCCTAATTTGATGAGGACAAATAACAGCATAACCGAGGACTAATTTCTATCTTCTCTGTTTTCTGTAGGAAGTAGAAGCACTATTTAAAGGAGATAATTTACCAAAATTTATAAACTGTGAATTTGCCTATAATGATAATTGGTTTATTACCTTTGAAACAGAAGCTGATGCACAGCAGGTAAGTGTATTCTTCTGCCAACCATGTTCCATCAGTGAACAGCAGAAGTTAGGACACTGAGAGTTCATTACAGCCACACTGTGTTAATTCAAGAGAAAACTGAGGTCTAGGAGCCCACAGGTGTGTTTTTGTAACACTACTGAAAGAAGGTCACATTGCTTCTGAGTGTTATCATGAGTAAGCAGTCGTGGGAAATCAAATCTGCTCTCATATCTGGGGAAAATTTTTTGTTTGCAAAATGGGGAAATTTGAACCTAACCCTGACTGGTGAGGGGTGTCCATTGTGTGGCAAAGTGCTTTCAAAGGTTTGAGAAGTTTTGTGCTCTTAAAGGAGGTGTCTGATTTAGGGGAAGCATACCAAGTATAAAATGTTAAGCACTACAAACAGAGGGTCAGAGGGAAAAAGCACAGAAACCTAAAAGGCTGGAAGGGCAGAGGCACTGTGTTGCGTAGCCTTGGCCTGCCTGGTGAGCCAGATGGGTGAATGTAGGTGAAACCCAAGAGCTTCCACATGAAGTGGGGCTTGATAAAGATTTAATGTTCAGATGAACATAGGCCTATGTAGTGATAACAGCACAAATATTCCAATCTCCTGTTCTTTCAAGTACTTCTTTCCTACATTACATAATCCCAGTTTCTATTTGGGATTAATAGGACGGAAGCAGTATTCCTTTTTGCATCTAAAATTTATTTATTTATTTATTTTAGTATAGAATAGAGTTTATTCGGGGCATGGGGAGGGGAGTTAAGAGGATAGTAGAGGCAGAGAGAGGTGCAGAGGGAGGGAGGGAGGGAGAGACAGAGAAAGAGAGAGAGAGAAGTTGAGGCTGGCCATGAGCTCGTAGAGAGAGGCAGAAGGGAATGGGGAAAGGGGAAGCAAGAGTGCAAGAGAGCAAGAGTGATTATAGTATTTATTAATACTTTTATAAAATTATAAATATTTTACAGTAATTTGGGGTACCGGTACCATAAGGATACTTTTAGTGATCTGTAACCAAAAGAAGATCATAAGTCATAAGGTTTTTAGATCCTGTCTGCTATATTCAACTATATATATTATTATTTGAGCTGTAAAGTTAACTTACAAAATTAACAGAATGGTGTTTTGGATAATTTTACCCATAGGCTTACAAATACCTTCGAGAAGAAGTCAGAACTTTCCAAGGAAAGCCAATTAAGGTAAGTAAGACCATTGCTTATAGTTTGTTTATTACATGATTAGTATTCTTAAATGTTTTGATTGGAACATTTAATATCTTGAATGTCTCCAAACAGGCACGGATAAAAGCAAAGGCAATAGCGATAAACACATTTTTGCCAAAGAATGGATTTCGACCTCTGGACATGAACCTGTACACACAACAGCGTTATGCTACATCATTTTATTTACCTCCAGTGTATAGCCCCCAGCAGCAGTTCCCTCTGTACAGCCTGATCACCCCCCAGACATGGTCAACAACACATAGTTATCTCGATCCACCCTTGGTAAGCCTTTATCTTTCTGTCTTAAATTTACGTAACAGATTTATATTTAGGTATTGCACTAGGCACTTTGAACGCCTAAGTCCTTTTCTAATCAGAGAACCATGTGTCTGCAGCTTGTCTAGTATCCAGACCTCACTGTTATGGTGTGGATTTAAAATTTAATTAGGCAATAAGATGGAGTCCTGTGCAACAAAGCCCTTCGAGGCTCCGATCCTTGCCTCCCGCCCTCTTAGCATTTCCTTTCTATGAGACATAGTGCAGTAAAGGCTCCAGCTGCTGTCCTGAACAGAGAGAGACTTGACATGAGTAGTTTTGTCGTAGAGGATGACGTGTTTCAATAGATTCCTCACAGGATGCATACTGAACGTCTCATAAGATTCAACAGAGTTTGAATGTAGTAGGTTGGATCCCATGATTCCACTTTTTGGCCTTTGTTAAGGTATCTGGTTTCATTTATAAGTTTGTAGTGAGCATGGTCATTTTTCTGCAGCTTTGAGCCTTAGATGGTAGGAAACATGGGTTCATTGATGTAGTGAGGTTGCAGGCAGATTCCTTGATGCAAAAATCAACCTTGTGTGGTGAAGTCCTTGAAAGTGAAATCCACGTTGCAAAGGTGGGTGAGTTTATGTCTATGGGTTTGTGTCTCATTGTTGATACTGATGTAAATGCAATAAAAGGTGAAGAGTAGGGTGCATAGAGGAAGTGGTCACAGAGCAGGGGTGAAGTGGCTGTGGACCAGACCAGAGAACAAGTATCTAAGTGCCGGCAGACAAGCAGGGAACATGTAGGAAAGAGGGAGCTTGAGACAGAGTTGTTCAGACTTGAAAATGCAGGTCCTGTTAAATACTGAAATGTGAAGATAAATGTCTATGAGAAAAATGAGTAAGCCTAGGAGCTGATACTGCAAAAGTAGATATAAATAGAAAACACCATTAAACAACTTACAGCAAGGATTGATGAGTCGTTTTGTGTACCTTAATCGGTGTTCATGTTTTGTGTGAACTTAGGAGAAGGATCAAAGAAAGGAAAGTCTGAGGATAGATTGCGTGTACATAAGCACCCACGTTGCTGATGATCAGCTTTTATTCTGAGTATAGCAGGCAGCTGGAACAGGGGTGGTGGTAAGTTGCTTTCATGAGAACTTAGACACATGGACTTTGACGTGGATGTTGTACGAAGTAATGTAGAACATTTTATTTTCTTAAGAAATGAAAATGGGCTGGAGATAGGGCTTTCAGAGGACCCAAGTTTAATTCTCAGTCACCACATGGCAACTCACAACTGTCTATAACTTCAGTTCTAGGGGATCTGACATCCTAACACCTATGCACATTAAAAAATAAGTATTGCTTTTTAGAAAAGAAATGAAAGCATATTCCATGTTTTAAAGGTAGTTCTTTAGCCATGTGTAGGACAGGAGCTACAGGAGATTCTCAGGCCCTTAACACTCCCCTCAAGTTCTAGAACACTGCAGTAAAAAAATGTTTGGTATACTAGTATCTAAAATGAAAACTTATGTTTATCTCTAAACTTTGAAATGACCAGAGGAAAATTATGGAGACATAGGCATAGGTAAAGACAACAACAACGGACAAACAGAGTGCTGTCCTGCTTAAAAGTTTCTGCCCAACAAAGAAGCCATTGCCTTAGTATACTGAGACAGCCTGTATTGGAAGAGGACTGTTACCACATTTATCCAACAAAGGCTTACTACCCAAATACACAACAAACTTAAAAAAAAAAAAAATCACACATCAGAAGAACAAATAAGTAAATGGCAAGTTGGTCAGACAGACAGTTCTGAAAGCAGAGCCAGTGGGCCAGTGATCTGTCTCAGTACTTGTACAAGCTGGGCAGCACAAATTTTTTGATGATCTCCTCTGACCTTCATATGTGTGCTGTGGCATGATACCCCCACATGTAAGTCATATCTCTCACACAATAATAAAAACTTGAAGAAATATACATGACCGATTTATATATAAATGAAAAAATTGTACAACTTTCTTAGCCATAAAGTAAATACAATTAAAAGCTGAAAAGATTCCATCTGTCCTCAAGAAGATAAATGGCATGCTCACACACTGGTGAGGGTGCAGGGGAAGGGATTGCTTGTACACTGTTGCTGGGAATATAAATTAGTTCAGCCACCATGCAAATCAGTGTGGAGACTCTGGATAAAAATAAAAGTGAACCTGTAATAGCATCTAGTTTTACTGCCCACAGCATACATAATATATGTGGAATAAATATCCACAGACAGTAGATATCTGCACATTCATCTCCATTGTGAATTATACATACATAGTGGCAGAATCTGGAAATCACTTTAGGTGCCTATCAGTGAAGAACCATGTGCTAACTGCAAAGAGGATCTCTTGTAAGCCACCTGTCCAAGAAGCAGGAAATAGGAGGTGGGGCACTGGCAAGAAGAGAAGATTCTGGGAAATAGTAAGACATAAGAGAGAGACTTGAGGAGAGATGAGGGAAAGACCATCAGGTAGATGAACTTGGAGAGAGGTTGAGGGAGACACTGGAGACAAGAAGGAAGAAAGGTAGACATAGGATGGTTTAAACGGTTAGGTAAGAGCAGGTCAGGAAATGAGCTAATGCTTATGGCCTAGGCATTTAATAAGAACTAATTAGTCTCAGTCCTCATTCCAGGAGCAGGACTGGGAAAGGAAAAGCCGATACATTATATTTACATTCAGTCACAGAGAAGAACTACATTATATCATTGGCAGGAAAAAAAGATGAATTGATACATTAAGCAAAATAATGCTAGGCTTGGACAAGTGAGCTGCATGGTTTTCTCACACATGGGACATGAAGGTCAAGGGTGGTTTTTTGTTTTTGTTTTTTCTTCTTCTTTAAAGGCATGGAAATAGAAGAAATTCTAGTTTGTAGGGAGGGGAAGAAGAGGTTTAGGATGGCAAGGTGGCTGTGATTGAGTACATTGTATATGTGGAGGAGAATGCACAGTGAAACCCTTCACATTGTACAAATAATATAGGCCAGTAGGAGACAAAAGAAAATGCCCGTCTCTTTTTGAGTGAGTTCTAAAGAGAAGGAAATATGCTTCTAAAAATAGTATACTTTCTATGAGCACAGACAGACCCTTGACTGTGTGGTCGCATCTCCCAGAAGCATCAGAAGAGATCTGAAGAGGAACTGTCCCTTACCCTCCTCCCAGTACTGCTCTTCCCCATGTGCTGAGCAGGCATGCCTTGCTGAGTTCTTCCTGCGGTGGCACACTCGTCACCTCTTGTCATACTACGTCATACTCCATGTCTAGTTGCCTTTTCTGTTGTTTTATATCCAGGCCCTCCCATCTAGGCCCTTTTCTGAGGTGTATATTTGTAAAATTATGGGTTTAAACTGATGTTTTGGTCTTAGCAATTTGTTTGTTTGCTTGCTTGCTTGTTTTGTTTTTTTGAGACAGGGTCTTTCTGTAGCCTTCCTTGCTGTCCTGGAACTCACTCTGTAGACTATACTGGCCTTGAACTCAGAGATCTACCTGCCTCTGCTGGGATTAAAGGAATTAAAGGTGTGTGTCACGTCTACCAGAGTGGTCTTGCCATATTTAAAGTCTCCAAAACTTAGGTCTGAGTTAAGTGGCTCTTGTAGCATGTAATTTTTTTTCTTAATTTTTAAGTTAGCCAACAAGGTGTAATGGGTTTTATTATTGCATTTTGGTACATGTGTATTATTATACTTATATCCATTAATTCTCTTCTCTCCTAACCCCCACTACCACTTTCTCCTCTCAGAGTTTCCCCTGCTTAATGTTAGTGTGTTACCTCTGCTTTTCTCTCTAAAAGCCCTCTCTCCCCTCTCTTGATCTTCCTCTTACTTTCATCATCTCTTTCCTGTATCTACATACCACCTCTCAAGTCTAGGTCCAAATATTAAAGAAAATAAACACACAGTATTTATCTCCTTTAGTAGGATAGTTCCGTGTCCTGGCTCTTATAAATGAGGGAGCAATAATTATGGGTATGTAAATACCCAAGGGTGATATAGCTGGGTCACGTGGTAGTTCTGGTTTTTAGACTAGTTTCCATAGTATAGATTGGCTACACCATCTATACTAGCAGCTAATTAGAGTTCCTCTTTCTTCACCAGCATTTGTCTTCTTTTGTGTCCCAGGTTAGGAAAGAATCTGTTTTTGCATTTCCCTGGTGGCTGAGGCTGCTCAGTACTTTTTCAAAGTATATATTTGTCCGACTGTGTTTTCCTTGAGAACCGAGTAGTGTCCAGTTCATTGGCCCATATATTGGTTGGATGACTTGGGGTTTGGTGTTTAATTTTAGATTTCTTCAAATATTCTAGATATTAATCCCCTGTCTGTTATGTAGCTGGGAGAGATTTTTTTTTTTTTTAAGCAGTATAGTTTTTATGGATTGTGGAGCTTGTCAAGTAGTGGATCCTCCTTGACAGGTATTAAGTGTTTTCCTTTGTCACTTTAATTTTTTAGCCAAGGAATAATATGTTAGCTCTAGTAGCTATTTTAAGTCAGAGTGTCTGTTTCCAGTTAGCACAGAAGAGAATTGCTTAGGTTCTCCCTCCCTTCTCTCTTCCTTTTCTCAGCTGTGTGGGACCAGTATTTATTTCAGTTTAGTGAAAAATCAAGGTGGGAACTGGAAGGCCCCAGGCAGCTAAGTGCCTTGGAAAGTAATGTGCTTACTTGGAAAATATTTGAAACGGCATGTCCCAAAGGCAGAAAGTTAGTGATCTTGCCCTTCTATCTTGGTGGTGGTGGTGGTGGTGGTGGTGGTGGTGGTGGTGGTGGTGGTGGTGGTGATGATTATGATGATTCTGTGCCCATGTGCCACAGCAAGAGTGTGAAGTTGGTTTTCTCCTTCCATCTTGTATACGGTTTCAGGGATTGAACTTGTGCGTGCGTGCGTGCGTGCCTTTGTGCGCGCGCGTGCATGCGTGTAGACAGTGCTGATCTTACCTTGAACCCATAGAGAGATCTGTCTGCCTCTGCCTTCTAAGTGTTGAGATTAAAGGCATGCAGTATCATACCTGGCAACAGTGTTTTTAAAGTGTGTGTGTTTGTGTCTTTGTGTCTATAGCTGAACACATGCTAGGACATACATGAACGTGGGGTTCAGAGGGCAGAGAACAACTCTCAGAAGATATCCCTCTGGCATCCAAGGATTGACCTGAAGTGGTGGAACCTGTGTCCAGAGGCTGCTGAGCCCTTCACACTGAGTTTTACCTTAATTTTATCTGTCAAGATTTTAAAAACAGTTGAGTGGTACTTAAAATCCTGCATTTAAATTCTTAAACTTTTTAAAAGTACATTTAGCTCAAATCTTAAAGCCATTATGGCCTGTTGTCATTTTTTTCTGATTTGTTGTAGGTGTTTTGTTTTTGGGTTGTTTTGGGTTTTTTTGTTTGTTTGTTTGTTTTGGTTTTGGGTTTTTTTTTTTGGTCGTTGTTGTTTTTGAGATAGGGTTTCTTTGTACCCTTAGGTGTTTGGAACTCCTTGTAGACTTGGCTTAAAATCAGAACTCGGAGATCTGCCTGCCTTTGCTTCCCAAGTGCTAGGATTAAAGGCCTGACCTATATTATTGTATTTATATGTTCTGTATCACTTTAGATTATTATTTGGAAAAAAATTTATAGTCTAAAATATAGGGTGCTGTTTACAGCAAGTTTTACATGACAGTAAAAAGTGAAAAGGGACAGGGGTGGAGAGAAGATATCCCTGCTAAAAGCTGTGGGGGTGACACATGCATGGTTAGGGGCAGTAAGAATGTGAGAATTCCTAAAGTTGGGATCTTTGCTGAATTTTATTAAGGCTATTGAAAATAAAGGATCATCTATCTATCTCTTACCACATTGGGGGTAATTGTGCTGGCAGTAGTAACTTATTTTAATTGAGTGCCACCAGGCAATGCCTATATTCAGGACTCCATGTTGTGTCCTTTTGCTGTTCTCATTTGGTCATTATAAGGACTAATTATGTGATTGGGAGAAAGTTCTTAGCAATAGCCATGGCTTGCATGCTTGATAGACATTACCTTTAGTAATAATGTAAGCTTTCCCTTACACTGCAGTTGTTTTTAAGCATAAAATGGAATTAACACCTCTGGCAAGAGGAAGACACAATCTGGTTTACCCAAGCAAGATACAACAGTGTAAATCCAGTTGAAGTGTCTCATGTCTCATGTTTTTACATGCTTGTTTTTTGTTTGTTTTTGTTTTGTTAATCCAGGTAACTCCTTTTCCAAGTACTGGATTTATAAATGGGTTTACATCTCCGACCTTCAAACCTGCAACGTCTCCTCTGACATCGCTCAGACAATATCCTCCTAGAAGCAGGCAAGTTCTAAGGTTGCTTTCAGTGCTCATGAGCTTCATATTGCAGTGTTCCAGGTTGTCTGGAGAGATCTGTGTAACCACTAGTAATGCTCACCAGAGATGAGACTACCTGAAATGTAAAACTGTGATCGAAAGTAAATCCCAAAATGGATGCCAGTAGTAAGGAAGAGATTCTCTTCAGAGAAGGCTTTGGGGGCAGCATTTGCCATGTGTTCATTCAGTAGGAAGCAGATCTTGACATACATAGTTCACATTAGCATGTTCATTTTCTACTCCTTGATTGCTTTATAACTCAGCATATACAAACATCTCATTTGCAGGAATCCTAGTAAGTCTCATCTGCGCCATGCGATTCCTAGTGCAGAGAGAGGGCCTGGGCTGCTAGAAAGTCCTTCAATATTTAACTTCACTGCAGATCGATTAATTAATGGTGTCCGGAGCCCACAGACGAGGCAAGCAGGGCAAACTAGAACACGAATACAAAACCCTTCAGCTTATGCCAAGAGAGAGATTGGAACTGGGCGTGTGGAGCCAAGTAGTCTTGAATCCTCTCCGGGTTTAGGGAGAGGAAGGTAAGTCACTCACATACTTTGTCAAACAGATATCATGTATCGATCATGAACTACTAATATTTTAAGTTTTGACTTAGATTTTTATAATCATATTGTAATACACTTCAGAAAAATCAAATAGAAGTCTATAAAATGTTTCCCTTAATTCCTCAGAATAGTCAGTTTTAGAGCACAGACTTCAGTGCTTACCCCCCCCCCCCCTTTTTTTTTTTTTCCTTAAAAGAATGACATTTTCTTTCATAAAACTAAGCTAGTATTTAGGAGCTGTACAGTTTCTAACCTGCTCTTCCTGTATCTAGTTTCACCTTAGCAGTTGGCCCCGGCCCTCTAGGTCACTGACCTTGACAGACTTGGGCTGGCTCCAAGGTGTATCCCGTGGGTTCCGGGCCTTGCTTTCTTTACGGCTGGTAAGAAGGAGGGCTGGGCATGCAGCTCAGCTCTAGAGTGCATGCCTAGCATAAACAAGGTCCAGGGTTCGATGCTTAGTGCTCCACAAAATTAAATAAACTAGGAGGGAGCTGCCACTGAGGTATAGTAGACAGATGTGAGTTGTGTACCCACACAAGCCAGCATTTAAATTCCATTTCTACTAAATTTAATTATAAACAAAAGCTGCTCTCGTAGAGCAGTGCCTGTTGCCACATTATTTCCATTCTTGGGCAAGTAGTTCTTGGAGTCTTGGTGTTTGTTGTCATTATCGAGGGTGTTTCCATACACTGTACTTCCGTTTCCTTCTCCCTTTAGCCTCTAATGCGGTTTCCTTCTTGCTCACTGTCTTCTCTCCTGCTGTTTATACTTCCTCTAAGGAAGTGAGATTAGAAAAGAAACAGGTAGGTCTCAGGGTCCGCACCTTTCCCAGTGTTAACTGGCCAGTTGCTAATGTGATGGAGCCTGTCAGCATATTCCTCTGATAGGTGCTGAGCAAAAACCTCAGCCTACCTAGGCTTTTTCTTTTTACCTATTTTGAACTGTTTAAATGGAAAAAAGTCTTAAGCTTTCTATTCATAAATATGTAGCATGATTAATGACAATTGAAACTTAAAACTGTTGATTCCTTTTTCTTGGTACAGAGTCAGACCAAAGGCACACCTGAGATGCAGCAGGTGTCGGTCTAGACCAGCACAATAAAGCAGGTGTCTTGGCAAAGTGAGCCACACAGGTTTTTGTTGAGTGTGCTGAGTGATTCAGAGTGTTGAAGGTTAGGTTAAGTGTGTGATGACCAAGATTTAGACAGTGCTGTCTATTTTCTTTATTTTAAAAGCACTTGCTGATGCTTATTTTACTCATAGATCTCCGCCCCTGCTGCTGCCTAATCGCCCAGTGATAGTCTTAACTTTGTGTTGTCCGTCCATACCACTGGAAGATCCAAGTCATTAGTAGCTTTATCTTAAGAAATCATATGTTTGCCGATCTGTACAAAGCAGCTCTCAGCCATCGAAGGGTGGATAAGGTCACAATTAGGAGGCTCTTGAAGCCCGCTGATCTCAGGTCTCATCCTGCTTCCAGCGCTCTGAAGTCACTTCCTCCCCTGAAGCCCACACCCGTCACTGTGGCCCTCTGACTGCCTCTTACCAACCACAGGTGTTTTAGCAGCACCTGAGATGCTGGGTCCTTTCCAAAGGTGTTCAGTTGACTTTCTCTTTCAGAGGATTGCTGTGTCTGAGTGTAGCTTTCTATTTTATGTGTCTGTGTCAGGGAGGGGAGTAAGCAGGCTACATGTGTATCATGTTTATCAACTTTGGCTCTTGCTTAAGTTCTATGTCCCTTTATTTTGGGGACAATTTCTCTCATTTAACTGGCCAGGCTGGTTGACACCAGGGTTTCCCTTGTCTCAAATACCCCAATACCAAAATTGTAAACATAGCCACATGACATTTTTATTTTGGGGAGTCCGGTGTCTCTAATGTTCTTATGTGTGTACAGACATACATGTTTGAGTGATACATGTAGAGGCCAGAGATAATCTTCCTCTCTCACTCCCCACCTTTGTCTCTGACTAAACCTGGAGTTGACAGTTTGGCAAACTTTACAGGCCAGTGAGCTCCAGGGATCTGCCCGTTGTTCCCTTTGTATACTGGGGTTAGAGATAGAGCGATTGCATCTGGCTTTTATGTGTCCTGAGATTCAAACTTGGGTCCTTATGCTTGCATGACATGCAGTTTACAGAAAACAGCTCTCTAGTCCCGTTGCGTGGCTTTTTGTTTTGTTTTGTTTTTAAATATGGGTTCTGAGGCTCAAGCTCAGGTTTTGTTCTTGTTGTTGTTTTTAAAGATTTATTTATATGAGTACACTGTAGCTGTCTTTACAGACACCAGAAGAAGGCATTGGATCCCATTACAGATCATTGTGAGCCACCATGTGGTTGCTGGGAATTGAACTCAGGACCTCTGGAAGAACAGTCAGTGCTCTTAACTGCTGAGCCATCTCTCCAGCCCTCAAGTTCAAGTCTTGATGATTGGACATCAAACATTTTCTGACTGACCATCATCTACCCAGTCCTTATGAAGTGCGTTTGTTGAATGCTAAGGCCCAAAAATTAACATTATTTTTTGACCCATGACTGCAGAATGCATGTTGCTAGGTTTTTTTTTTTTTTTCCTTAACATGTTATTAATCTGTGTTTCTATCAGAGCTTTTGGATAGCCAGGTGCATTGGCAACAAACAATAATCTGAAAGGAATCATTTACTTTTTATAATACATTTTCAGTACTTGCTTAAAACATTGAATAACCATGTTGTCATAGTTGCAAGCTACATCAGTCCCTCGTGGAGAGTCAGCTGGGCCATTAAAGCTTCAATGCTAGGCATTGACTTCTGTTGTTTCTCTGTCCTAAATTGTACCTTCTTTCAATCGGAAACTATTTGACTTTGGTTTGACTTAGGTGAACCACGCTTGTGGGCCTTCTGGCTACCTCTCTGCATCCTCTGCCTCAGAGCCTACTACTTCACCTGTGCTCTGGTGTAAGGGAGGCACTTCTTTCCTGTGTGTCACATGCCAGCCTCTGTCAGCATTTACAACTTCCTTACCTCTCTTAACTCCCACAGGATTAAAAAGAGGGAATATTGTGGCTGGTTTGGTCTTTTGTCTGGGTTACTGGAATGTCCTCTATCAGCAGGAAGGCCAGTTGGCTCTCCTGTTGCTCACATATTCACTGGCTGATGGTGAGACAGCTGTTGAGCTTCCCTCTGCTGTGACGTGCCTTCTCCACTCAACTTAATCATTTCTAGATTTTTAAAGAGAAAGACATGTGACTCTCCTTTTCACTTAAACACTTGTAAGGCATTGTACAATTCATTTCAATATTGTTGTACCCCAGGAAATAGGGAAATATAAAGCTGGTCAATAAAATTCCAGACCACATATTCATCTATTAAGTTCACCATCTTACATGGTGAACTTGACATCCCAGAACAACTGCAGTGGTAATCTTAAAACTCAGATTACCATAAAATGCACAGTAAAGTTTGAAATATTACTGATTTTTAAATTGTGGCACAAAGACACAGTAAGTGAATGATGTAGGGGAAATAGCATGGAAATTCTTGCTTGGCTAGGGCTGCTACCTGTAAATGCTCAGAACCATGAAGGACAGCATGGAACAGGAGGAGAGTATCTCTTGACTTTCAGTGCAGTTTGAGAGTTTACCTTGATGAATTTGGAAGCAGCAACTCCTGTCTTGAGTGACGGTGGCAGCATCTTGAAGCTACTGTGAGACAGGCCACAGGCACCATGACTTAATAGAACTAACAATAGCCTGTGAGCCATCAAGGAAAAAAGCTATCCCAGCCTTTTTTTTTTTTTTTTTTTTTTTTTTTTTTTTTCCTAATACCAAATGGGTTATTGGAGACTGAAAAATCAAGAGGGGAACATTGAATAACACAGTGACATCAGGTGGCAGCCAAGGATTGGGGTTCTTAAAGGCAAGACTCTTAAGAGAAGGGAGCCTAGGCAGCAGAGCTTCTGGATCCAACAGGCACACTGTAAAAAGATGTAAGCTGAAGGGTAAATTTCCTATGTTCTTCTAGCACTTGTTAATGAAAGCTTAGCAGAGCTTTTGTTAGAGGAAAAGCAATGTTTGCAGAATCCTTGCTACCTTACAGAGTGAAATAAAGAGGTAGGGCCGAGCCTGGAGTGCATCTTGTTTAACCAATATGCTCTACTTCTTTGGTGACATAGTCACTGTTACTCTCCCGGCAGTATTTGAACTTTCAGGTAGCTGCTGGAACAGGTTTATGCTTTTATCAGACAGATAATGGAGACTCTTACTATATTCTCAACAAAAGAGTTATGTTCCTAAGTAAGGACTTAACACTTCCAGTGAAACTTGAGAGAAACTAATATGTTCACTAATATGTTGCTAACAAAAGTGAACATGAACCATGTCCGCTGTTGAACCATGAATGGATATAGCTCTCAGTCCTTGTTCTTGAGCTGTGGACTGATGGAACCAGGACTAGTGTGTAGCTTCCTTCTTACTGCATCATATGTCCCCTGTCCATAGGGTGTATTCAGAAGCAGGAGGGGTAGGTGATCTAGAGCTTCTTCCTTCCTGAAAGACTTGCTCTTCCTCAGAGCTCACAGCTCTTTCTTCTGCTGCTTTTCAGAGGGCTTGTTTCCCATTAACTTTTTTTCTGTTGGTCTGAGGCACTAAAAGGTTCCCATAGGATCTTCAAGTCTTCGGTCATGTATCTGCTACCCTTGTGCATGCTAAGGTCCGTAGAGTGAAAAGCTCCAAATGCCAGGTGCTGATCTTGACTTTGTGTCAGTAGAAGCTCTCTTAGTTCACAGAACAGAAGCATGCCCATGTGGGGTCCAAAACATGTGAGTTCCCAGTATCCCCATTGCAGACTGAATGGTGCTGGGACCGTCTCCTTTCCTGTGTCTCTGCTACAACAGCCATCCACTGTGGACAGCAGCTTGTGGCTGTGTCTTCACTCTGCAATCACTTTGTGAGGGATGGACACTGATAATGTGTTCCAGGATGTCCTGCTATTACAGGATTACTGTACCAGTAGGTTCCTAGTAGGCTATTGAGGTGTTCTGAAGGCAGTAATACAGTTTGTGGGAGGCCATAGGCTGGCAGGAAGACATGTGTCAGACAACATTGGCATTGCTACATAGGCACCTGAGGGAAACCAGCCCAGTGATGAGCCTTTATGGTAGGCTCATCTTGAGGCAGCAACTGTAACACGGGTACTCAGAGTGGACCCTCGTGCCCAAAGGCCTGGTCACTGTGGGACCAAGGGGCCTATTCCTACAGGTGGCTGCTTGCGCTCACTTTTATGGCACAGTAGCTCATCTCTCCTCAGGGGTTAGCTCCTACTAGGCTAGCTCAGCAGAAAGCCTGGCTCCATTGCAGAGTCAGAAAGGTTTGTAGCCTAAAGGCTAGCCAGAGGGCCTATAGAGCAGTCCTCAAGCTTATTATTCTAATAAAAATACTTCGGGAAAACCATTTTTCCTATAAAAAAAATTAAAAGTTCTTTTACATTTATATAATGAGTCTCCTTTGGGGAGTCTGTTCAGTTGAAATAATAGAAGAGATAAACAAGTAAAAGTAAAATTACACATTGAGAGTCATGTATGGCTTGTTAGGCCACACAAACTCATCCAGGATGCTATAAATCTTGCTGCAGTGGCTCACTGTGGAGCTGCAGAGCACAGAGTTCAGCTTTTCTGCCCAGGGTCTGGCTGCTGTTGATGGGAAGGCAGGCTTAGTTTTTAGGGGCCTCTTAAGGTTGGAGGGTACTTATGTGGCTTTTGCAGTAAAGGATAATCATAGTTTTTTTACTCATGTTTTAAATAGCTCACGTATATAGTTTCTATATAGTTTAATGTTAGAATATATATATATCGTCATTCCAGCTGAAGTGATTTAAACATTCAAATCTTAAAAATTCTCAGTAGCTACTAGGAATAACTATTTTCTGGATATCTAACTTAATGATTTCCTCTTAACATTTGAATTTTGTTTAAGACAATGAACATCTTGTTGTGTGACACAGGCTTGTTAGCCTCCTGTCTCAGCCACCCCAGTACTAGAACTGCAGGCATATGCTGCAGTGCCTGGGTCTGACTGTCCTTTAAAAGTTGATGTTTAGAATCAGAATTTATTCCTGAAAGAGTAAGCATATTACAGACTGAGTGAGTTGATGCATGCTGCTTTGTGTACATGAACAAAACATAAGCTTGGCAAACTTTTCAAGTGAGGGGAAAAATAAAGGTCTTCTGCTTTTTTTTCTAGGAAAAATTCCTTTGGCTACCGGAAGAAAAGAGAAGAGAAGTTTACAGTAAGTACATAAAGTGGTGTGTCTGTGTGTATGTGTGTGTACTCTCACACACAGGCTCACTAATGTGTGAACCCATGCACTCGAATACATAAGAGCCAGGAGACTTCAGGTGTCTATCCTTCTCAACCTTATTGTCTCTGGACAGTCTTACCGAACTGGAAGCCCACTGTTGCAGGTAGACTGTTTGGCCAGTGAGCTCCTTTGATCATCCTGTCTCCAATGCTGGGCTTCCAGACATACAGCTTCGTTTATCTTTTTACATGAGTGCTAGGGATTTAGTTGCAAGTAGCCTTACAGAACCACCTCTTATCCCCAAAGGTTTGTCATTATAAGATATTTAAATCTAATAGTAAGCAAGCATGAGCATTAATTAAGTGGATTAAGACTAAGGTGAGGAGGAACACTGCAGAGAACTTTAAGGTGATATCCTTAAACTGACATTTTTGGCCTAATTAAGAAAGGCTTATGGAGTTTTAGGAATACTGATGACTGGCTGGTTTCTGTGTGTTCCCTTAATATGTGAATAGAGGTGCTGTGAACAGTTCAGGTTAGAGCCCACTTTTATGAGTAGTTCAGTCTACATGTGGCTGTCAGAAAAGGTCCTCAGGGGGTAACTATAAAGGGATTCTAAGAAGGAGCTCCCCTCCCAACTACTGGGGAACAGACTCAGTGGATGCTGAAACCTTGGCTAATAGGAAACATCAAGTTTGTTTGGATGTTAGATGCAGCAGCCAAGCTAGCACAAGCCTGTCTTCCCTCTGCAGCACTCTGAACAGAGGCTTCGTTTGTACCATACATCTTAGCAACCTTGGTGTGGATGTCTTTCTTCCCTTTTGTAGAGAACCATCACCCTTTTCTCAGCAGAAAGCATTTTCTGGCTTCTCTCTTATGTTATCTGGATTCTAATGTTACTGCTTTGAGGTAAGGGTTACTTTTAAACAAGCTCTGTGAGATCACATTTGATCTGATCGCCAAGAAGGCTACTAAAAGAACAGTTGTAAGGGCACATAGCCAGGCAGACTTCAGCTAAAAGGTTGCCAGTGCAGCTTCTATTTGTCACCTTAGTTGCATTATATCTTTTAACTGCTTACTTTTGAAGTTTTGTAATTGTGTTTGCATATGCGCATATGCACAGTTCACATATATATGAAGTCAGAGGACAACTTGTATGAGTGTTTTGTTTGTTTGTTTTGTTTTTTTCCTTTCTACTCTGTGGGTTCCAGGGATTAAATTTAGGTCCTCAGGCTTGGCAGCAGGCATATTGACCCACTGAACCCTCTCAGTGGCCCACTATTTACGTTTGAACTCGGACATCGTCTTATAGACTCTGCTCACATTTTATCCTGTTGGCCTAAATTTCAAATTAGTTGGACCCTAGAAATTATTTGTGCAACATTTATAAATTTTTGAGCGGATGTGAAAGAAGATTCTTTCCTTGCATTCTACCCTTGTCACTCCATACTTGTGTGACCTTGGGGTGTCGCTGTGTTGCAGAGCAGCCAGACGCAGTCTCCAACACCACCAAAGCCTCCATCACCAAGCTTCGAACTGGGGCTGTCCAACTTCCCCCCATTACCTGGAGCTGCAGGCAATTTGAAGACAGAGGACTTGTTTGAAAACAGGCTTTCCAGCTTGATCATAGGATCTTCGAAAGAAAGAGTAAGCTCTGTGTTACAGTTGCTGATGTTTTCTAAGCACTAATTTGGTGTCAGAACTTGACCCAGGTCCTTTACACACATTGAAAGGGAGCATAACTGCGGGGGAGAGGTCCGAGGTTTGGGTGATGGGCGTTTGTCGTTGAAGCCAGGCCAAACCATCCTTTCTCTTGCCATCTGCTGAGGTTTCCGGGGAAGCTTATGCTGTACAGATGCCTAGATTCATCTTTGTTGTTGACATTCAGAGCCTTTTTGTTTCACAAAACACAGAATAAGACACAGGAATCTGAGTTAGAGCAGAAATAAGACTTGTAATCCACATAGTGCATGTAGGAAGAAGCTTGGGCTCGCTCTGCTCTAGTAGAGTGGCTTCAGGTAAACTCTGGGCCGTAATGGGGTTTTTGACTGCAGTCGTCATCACTACTAGAGATTCCTTTCCAGGACTACTTCTGCAGGTATGGCTCAGTGCTAGGGACACATGTGGACAGATGGACACACAATGGGGGACTTGTAGAGTGGACCTGGTTCCAGGCGTCCCTTCTGCTGCATGGTAAACTGTGGCTGTACTTCAGATCACCTCTCTGTCTTTTCTTTAGAGCTTGGGACACCACTCCACTGCAGAGTTTAGAGCCACAGTAGTGGCTGCAGTAGTTACTAGGGCAGATGACTTTGCTACAATCACTTGAGACTAAGGTCAGGTAAAAGTTGAGTCTCATTGGGGTGTTAATTGCTACTATTTTTAGTCTGGACATTTACTTTTCTAGTAAGGGCTAACATGTTAGAATTGGGATGTCTTGGACATTGTACGTCTTGACATCCATCTAATAATTTCCAGTTGTCTTATAAAACAGAAAGTGACATATTTCAACAGTCATGAAGTCCTGTGTTCAAGTATGTCCTCCTCCCTTAGTGATAAGAGTACTAGCAGGTCTCCCAGCTTCACAGACAATGGCTGCTCTGAATGGACTTGAGTTTCTGTGAAAAGCTGTTCTTGATTCTGTGGTCAAGTTACACAGTCTGCCTGCTGCCAGTGATGGTACATCTTCAGGAACTACAGAGGACTTGAGACATAAGGCCACCTAGCCCCTTCATACTTGACCTGAGTTTGTGACTCTTTGCAAAGTGCCATATGTTAGAGTGTTAGAGTTGGTGTTTGACACACGGTGAAGGATGTGAGCATGCTTTTGCAAATAGAAAGCCATTGGCTTCCCTGTGTTAGGTTCCTTTCACTTGAGAAACCTGGTTCTCAAGCCAGCAGAGCCTCAGTGTCTTTAGCCTCCACCCAGGCCAAAGTGTAAATTGTACCATTCTCCCAAAGCTGCAGTTCCATCTGCTTTATTCCCGATACTTTATTTTACCTTTGAACTTTAACCTTTTTTGAAAAGAAAAGCAATTAGTAAATTTTGTCTTTTTGTATTTAAACTTGTAGCCAGTTGCTTGTCCTAAAATCACATACTGGGTTACTGGCATAGCATGTGTACACTTTTATGAGTTACGGCTGCACTGAACAAGTCATTGATGGGGTAGTGTCTGATTCACTCAGGTTTTAGCTTAGTGTTCTTGCCTATTAAATTGGGTAAAGCAGTTTTGTACACCTGCTTCCAAGAGTGGTTTGTGGATTCAGGTGAGAGCTCCTGTGGGTATCTACCTCCCACCACTGGGCACTCAAATGTATGTAGGTGTGGATATGTCAGTCTTTATTTTATATTAGTTACAAGTGTGACTCATGGTATAACTTGGTAACTCCACCCCAGCTGTGGGGAGCCCTGAAGCGTCAGGTGAGTAAGGTGTGCTTGGGAGCTGTTTCTTGAAAAGACAAGCTTGCAGGTAATTATAATGCATTTGCTAAGAGCAAGGAGCTGAGTGCTGGGTAGCAGCTGACAGACTCGCTGTGTAGCTATGTCTGTTGGAGGCTTCTCTGTGTCTTTGTGCTGTGACTTGACAGTTGTTGGTAACACGCTATTGTTTTGTTTGTTTGTAGGAAGGATACACCATTCAGAATCAATCAGTAGGGCTTGGGAAGCAGTCTCCAGAGATGGGTTAAAGATTGCTCTGGTTAGACCCTTAACTTCTTGGGCAAAGATCTGACAACTGCTAAATATTACTTTACTGTTTTCAGAACCTCAGCACAGATGCAAGCACAAACACTGTTCCTGTAGCGGGACCCAGAGAGCCCTCCATGCCAGCGCCCTGTGCTGTGTCGGCTGCATTTGAACGCTCCCCTTCCCCGGCCCATTTACCCGAGTGAGTATCAGTATTCTGCCAGCCCCTCTGCCAGGTACAAGTATGAGTGATCTGTTATATTAAGTGTGATTCTTAAACCAGATGGCATTTTCACAGGGATCCCAAGGTGGCAGAAAAGCCGAGGGAAACTCCCAGTGTGGACAGACTCCCTTCTACCCCTACTACAACTGCATGTAAATCCGTGCAGGTGAATGGAGCAGCAACAGTAAGTGCCTCGCCTGCCCTCCCCAGCACTCAGGCATCCGTGTGCGTCCTGCCTCTGATGGGGGTTTCATCAGTGTGTGCCTTCATTCCTCTATACTGGATCGCTGAGATCTTCTGTTTCACTATGGAGTCTTTCCCATGTGCGTCCTGCTTCTGACGGGGGTCCATTAGTGTGTGCCTTCATTTCTCTATACCGAATCGCTGAGATCTTCTGTTTCACTATGGGGTCTTTCAGATAGTAACAAGGTCCCAGCTCTGTCCTATCTAGAGTTTGATAATTTTTGCATTTATTGTGTGTGCTGTATATGTGAAAAAGATTAGCTGGGCAGTGGTGGTACACAGACACACACACACACACACACACACACACACCTTTAATCCAAGTGCTCTGGAGGCAGAGGCAGGTAGATTTGTGAACTTGAGGACAGCCAGGACTACACGGAGAAATCCTGTCTCAACAAAAATCTGCTTCAAAGGCTTAGACAGATGGGGGTGCTAGAGGAGGGGCACAGGTGGTCCGCAGCTGCTTCATCCTCTGGGAAGGGGGGAACTGGAAGGAGTGGAGGGAGGGAAAACTGAGGTCAGAATGTAATATATGAGAGAAGAATGAAAGGAAAAAAGGGCGAGGAATGGAATAAAGCAGAATGACGTAAAGAACAACACGGTGTCCTGTGGCCCTGCTTACATCCCAGTGACTCTGCCAGCTATGGCGGCTTAGGCCTTAAGTTCCAATGCTTGAGAGATGGAACAGAGAGATGACTGCAAGTTTGAGGTCTGTGATCTACATAGCAAGTTTCAGCCAGCCAAGGATGCACAGTGAGGCAGTAGTTTCTGTCCTTGGTGATCTGGCATCTCTATACTTGGGAGGCCGAAGTGGGAAGATTGAATTCCACAAGTCTGTGTAAGTGCCAGACCAGCTATGGCTACGCAATAATGCTCCCTGTTAGACTCAGGAATGTGGAAGCAGGAGCAATGGGAGTGAAGCCAGCTCATGTCCCGACCACTGTGCCACACTGTCCCTGCCCGCTCTCTGTACTCACAGCACCTGCGCTAGTCCTGACTTAGATCAAACGAGAGGCCGGTGTTTGCGTCTTTTTTCCCTGAGCCTTGTAGTCTTGCATGTTTCTCAAGAATGCTTTAAGGCTTTGTGTTTGTCAGAATTTGGTCACCATCTTATTGCTATGCCTTCTTGGCTGTTAGCTGTTCTAGAGAGTTATTTCCATCTTCAGAGGGAAACTGTACTGCAAGGAAAGGGAGCAGTGACATTTTTTTTTTTTAAACCAAAGATATCTGTATTTTTTTTAGTCTTTAAAAAACTTATTTTTTTCAAGACAGCTATGATTGGCTTAGAAAAAAAATGGATGTGTATTTTCAAATTATTAATTTTAATAGAATCTTTGCTTTATAGAATCTAAAACAAATAAAAAGCCAGAATCTAATAAAAATCAAGAAAATGCATTTGTGCTTCAGGCCTCCTCCAGGAAGCAGTATTGTTTCATTACCCCTATTTAGTCATTCTTCTTCCTTCTGAAGCAACTCCAAACTCTGATGTATTCCAGCACCATAGTTATAAAGTCAACAGATGCTACAAGTGTACCAGCAGAGGGAATTCTTGATGCTGCATGCGTGTCCACAAGCTCTAGAGGCAGGAGCTTTGATGCTGATCACTAGCTGTCATGGACGTGCTAGAAGTCGCTATTGAATTTTGTGGATGTCTTAAAAGTAAAAATACCCAGGAAGATGAAATTTTACTTAAAATAAAAGCTTTATCTTATATAACTTCATCCCTGAA
Source organism: Arvicanthis niloticus (assembly GCF_011762505.2). Classification (NCBI taxonomy): domain Eukaryota; kingdom Metazoa; phylum Chordata; class Mammalia; order Rodentia; family Muridae; genus Arvicanthis; species Arvicanthis niloticus. Next base: position 50,731,852 of record NC_047665.1, on the reverse strand, counting down.
GGAGCATCCATCCCTGATATTTTGTATGCATAATCCTACATTCTATGTTTCCAGGAATTGCGAAAGCCCAGTTATGCAGAGATCTGTCAGAGAACGAGTAGAGAGCCTGCTTCCTCCTCCCCATTGCAACCCCCAAAAGAACAAAAGCCAAACACTGTCGCCTGTGGGAAGGAGGAGAAGAAGCTTGCTGAGCCTGTGGAGAGATACAGAGAGCCCCCTGCCCTCAAGTCCACTCCTGGAATCCCCAAAGATCAGAGGAGGCAGCCTGGGCGCCGACCCTCTCCTCCAGCTGCCGGCAAGCGCCTGAACAGGGAACAGAACACTCCTCCTAAGTCTCCTCAGTGAAAGCCGGATGCCTGGGAGGGGTCTGGAAGAGCTGTATTCACCGAACGAAGCTCTCCCACTCAGTACGGAATGAGCCGCTGGTTAGGAGCTTGCAGTGTCTGTGGGGCCCGTGGGATACCTGCAAGTTACTTCCTTCTGTGAGTCGGATTTTCCCCCTCTTGGAAAAAAAAATCTATTTTTCAGGATTTAATTATATAATATAAACCTTATTTTAGGTTGGTGCTTAACTGGAGGTGATACAGAAGTCTGATGTTTTTCAGGATAGAAAATGTATTTATCCTAACAAATGGATATTTTTTATTAAGCCTCCACGTGGCTCTGAATGCAAAGCTATAATGAGTTTTTCTAAATTAAGGGAACTCTGCTACTTTGTTTTGTTTTGTTTTGTTTTGTTTTTTACTGCTGGTCTGCAAGTACACATTGGTAGGGTGTCCCAGCAGACGGATGGGGGCTGATGGCACTGGCAGGCAGCCTGGGCCTCCCAGAGCAAGGGACTGGCAATGTCAGGGCACTGACAAACTGGCATAGGAGCTGTGTTTTCATCTAAACCCTTAGCTAACAGGTAACTCTAGCTTTAAAACAAGATACAGATGTATATACAGTTCTTTTTTGATCTAGTGGGCAGAATGAACCTGCAAAGAGCACCCTAGAAAGACCTGAAACCTTTGAGTTGATGTCCTGCGAGCAAGTAACCAGCCTCTCACTCCAGTTCCAAGTGGCTACTATGTAAAATAAATTCAAAGCACATTGTGAATAGAACCTAGATGAAATTAGAAACTGCTGCCCACTGACGTCAGACCATGAAGTTGTACCATGATGTGTGTCCCTGTGAGTTAGTGGGCTGCCTGGCTCCCATCCTCCAGTGCCTGCTCTATCTGTGTCCCTCCTACACTCTCTCTGGAGAGTCATGTCGTAGCCAGCTCTGTGTGGATGTCTTCCTGTACCTCTGCATCGGCACATGGATTTAGAAGTACCTAGCCATGAGAGAGTGCTGTCTGTGGTCCCCCTCTGGCTGGCAAGGACAGAGTCCTTGCTCTTTTACCTCCAGGACAAGGGTCTTGTTGATTGTTTCCAGAAGCGCTGCACTTCTGAAGAGCAAGAGTGCAGTCAAGTTAGCAAGTTCATAATAAAGTTACAGATAAATTATTTTGTTTTAAAATGCCTAAAATTTTTCTTTAAGTATTCTAAGCAGCAGACATTAAAATATTTCCTGCTATATGTAACCATACAGCTTATTCCACAAAATGCTATTTAACAAGACTGAAGGTTGTTTTGGTTTCTTTTTTCTTTTTTTTTCTTTTTTTTCTAAGGAAAAAAAATGATTTCCATCCAATATTTAAAGACTTGAATTTTATTTAAACTTGAAAATGACTTTGCCTTAACTTTTGTATAAGACAGCTTAGAGCTCACGGAGACCTGCCCCTGGGTTGGCGGGAGTGGATCGGTTACTCAGTTGCCATGCGGATCTCCTGGTGTTGGTTTTGCTGAGAACGCATACTGTTGTACAAGAACTCCAGTGGTTTTTGTAACATCCCTACAGATCTTCAACAGTTGATCTTTTTTCAGATTGTTGAAAAATCCTGTAAATGCAAATAGTCGCTACTGTGTTAAATCTGTGCACTTGGGAGTGTGCTCTGCCTGTACAGTGTAAATAATCAGAACATATGAGAAAGGTACCCTACAGAGAAGAATCTGATAAAAATTATTGATATATTATAAATGTTGCTGTTGAGCTGGATGTAGATAAACTAAATGTTGTGGTTTGAGTATTATTTTAATTTGTTAAGGTTTTTCTTTTTCCCCTTATACTGGTGTGTTGAACTGATTTTGCCTCTTTGCTGCAAAAGGGAAATGGAAAGTCTTATAAAAGCCTTTGGATGTTTTCATACTCTTAAATTAAAAGTATGTAAGTACATACTAATCATATGTGATGTGTGAGGGTTTGGAAGGAAAGTATAGAGCGCAGAGACTGGCAGGATCTTCCAATGAAAGTAAAAAACAAAAAACAAAAAAAACAAAAAAAGAAAGAAAGACCAGAATGTGCTAATTACAATTATACTGTTAAGTGATTTCTTTCCTGCCAGAGGCAAAGATGGCCTGATGCACGTGACCATTTCCTTCAGAGCAGCTGTCACTCAGTTACATAGGAGTAACGCAGTGCTGATGTTTCAGACGCCTGTGAAAGGAACATAGGACGAATTTCCTTATAGATGTCAGATCACTGACCAAAAAAAAAAAAAAAGAAGAAGAAGAAGAAGAAAAAGAAGAAGACGAAAACAACTGGCCTCTTGAACCCACACTAGCAGATACTGTCTATCTGGAAAGATGAGCCTGAGGCCTCGGGTCCTTCCCATCACATCTTTGCTGGAAGAGGGGCCAGATTATGGTCAGCATCCTTTATCCCCAAGGGTGCTCTCCCAGAGGATCTTTGCTTTTTAATGAGAAGTCCTTTCCCCAAGGCTGAGCATTGCAGCACGAAGCCTGTGTGGCAGGCAGAGCCAGCTGTGGGTGCTTGCTGTCTGCTGGCTGGGAGGGTAAAGCTAGCTCACTGGCCGCACGCAGGGGCAGGTGTGCAGATGCACGAGGTCGGGACACTGTAAGTACTGCTTAGCCAGTGACAGCCTGGCATCAGGAACTAAAGCCTTGCTCACATGTGATTTTTATAGCACTCATTTTCAGGAAGCAAAGGTGATATGCCAAATAGCTGTAAAATGTCAAAACAGAGACTTCCTGAACACTTTGAGGTTTTCCACTCAGAAAAAAATGGAAGTTATCAAACTAGGAAACTGTTGAGGGTGCATGCAGACTCTTGCTACGTCACATACAGCAAGTGTGATATGTGGTTTTCATAATCTACTTTTTAAGTTTACTCATTCCTTTCAGTATCTCAAGGTATAGAATCAGAGATACCACAGTCACAAATGACATTTTTAACTTGTAAAATTGTGTGATGATGCTTAATTATCATATGGAAATATGGACTAGGAATCTGGCCCCACTTCACCAGACATGAATTTCAAGTGATTCCTCTCTTGTAGTCAGTGTCATGATGTCTCTGTGAATCCCTCCTGTCATTGCATCACTGGTTGCCACTAGTGGGTGGCAAAAAAAAAAAAAAAAAAAGAAAAAAAAAAAAATAAAAATGAAAAAATAAAAAAAAACAGGAAAAAAAAAAAAAACAAAAAAGTCTTATATTGCTGTATTAGGGTTTCTGCAGTTGATATTGAAAAACTGGTCCAGTGTGTCACAGCAGGCGACTGATGGTGCATACCTGTCTTTGTGTCCCCTTCAGTGAGCTGTAGTTGTGGGTTTGTGTGCTTTGTAGCCTGTTATACGGAAAGCAACAGACAATCGAAGATTCCAGGAGCGCTAACAGCTGCAAGTCACAGAACGGGAGTGTAACGTGGAAGCTTGCCTGAGGGTTTCTGTTTCTGTTCTACTTTTCATTAAGACTGGAATCAAGCTTACATGTAAACTATTGGTAATTTAAGTTTCCTTTTGTGTCATTTTTGTGTAAAACTGTCTAATTTGAAAAAATGTAGGTTATGAAAAATAAAGATTTAGGCACTGTTCAATTTTTCTTTTGATTCTTTTAAATTAAAATTTTCTTCAAGAATGCATTTTTTAAAGGTCTGTTTGTTTCCCATCACTGTACATGAAGAAGGTACACTGGAGCCCCCAGCATACAGTGTGGGTTTTAAAGTCATCCAGCCCCTCCTAAGCTGACCGCCCACAGCATGTGACTGATGAAGTATGCAGCCTGTTGGTGTCCTAACCACTGAGCCATCTTCAGCCCCCTCTAGCATTTCTTTTTGGTTGGGTTGCCTTGGGTTGATTTGGTTTGGTTTGGGACAGGGAATCACTAGCCTGCTGAAACTAGCTGTGTAGACCACTGGGTTGGCCTAGAACTCAGATCTGCCTTGCTAGAAGTAAGTGTGTATCACCACACTCAGCTTCCAGTGTGTCTCCGTGGTGTGTCCCCTTTTTCCAGATTTGTGACCCGCCCCTCCCACCTGCCTATCCCCTCACATTAACCATGTACATATACCTGGGCCTATCTAGGCTTTCCATTTGTTTGTGTGACATAGTTCCCTTTAATTTGCCCATCTTCTATTATTTCCAAGAGTTTCTTCTGTGCTGCTCACCTTGGGTTCAGGTAGGTATGCCCCCTAATGTAAGGTGGGCTTATGTCCATGAGACCCACTGCCCTGCTTCCTCTTCTGTATGTTGTGGGCAGCATTGTAGGATATTCAAATAAATATTGAACCTTGGTATTTGCAGTCTGTACGTTCTTTGTGCACAGCACTGGCTTCAGAAGTTTAGAGAGTTTGTGTGACTTGGTTTGCTTTGCCACTTAACAGAAGCTTAACCTCAATAAAGTGTAATGAAGCTTTAACCTCAACAGAGTTACGGTGATTTGCAGTGAGTAATCACAGCCCTGTGGGCTGCCTGGTTCTGGTGATCAGCTGGCTCGGCCAACCAGAGAACCAAGATGATCTCTTTATGGTCGGAGGAAATAGACAAGGATTAAACCTTGTTTGGCACACAGAAGTTTGAAATGAACTAGCTTGTTCTTTGCTTTCTCCACATCTTAAGATTCTCCTTCCCAAATCACTGGAAAAAGCAGTTGATAGAGTAATGTGGAGAGCTGACTGGATACAAGCTTGTCCTCAGCCAGGTAAGCTGTTCAGCCTACTTAAATGAAAGGCTGTGGGCTTTTTCCTGACTCGGCAGGGCCCTGTAAGAAGAAAACAGAAAAGGGTGCCTCCGGTCTCCCTGTGCTTAGAGTCAGCACATCTCGGAATGATCACGAGACAACACGTGTTTAGGTGGCTTCGCCAGATGAGCTGAGCCTGTCTTCATGGAGCTAGCTGGGTGGTCAGGGCCATGGGTGTTGAGAGGCTGTATTTATAAATGGGGTCCAAGCTGAACAACACACACTCAGAATGGTCTGCTTGAGCACAGGGTCATGGCAGATCCATATGTTCTGGGGCACTCAAGGTCTTCTACACTGCAGTTTGGTATTTGATATGAGCCCATTTGCAGCGTGTGCTGACATAGAAGCATGAGGTTTACCACATCTTGTTCTAAGGATGGAGCTGTGAAGTTTTGGGAGCTCCGGCAGCAGCAGAGGGACTGTGGCAGAAGTAGAGGTGGAGGAAGCAAGCTCAGCTTGTCCTCCGCTCTCCACATACCCCCTAACTCGTCCACACTTGTTCCTTCCAAACAATTTGGGCTGCATGACTTGCACTGGTGGGAAGACCTGGTTCCCTAGGAGTCACTGCTCCAAGGTGTGCAGGGAAGGCACCTATTTAATTGTAAAGCTGTCTTCTCTAGGCCCACCCAGCCTAGTAGTGACTATGGGACACTAGAGGTGTCTTCAGTATAATGGAGTAGGCAGGCTTTTCCCCAGTGATAAAATTATAAAACAGTGCAGAACTTAGTACCCTCCTGCACAAGGCCTGCTGTGTGGCTGGTGCCCTGGGACCACTGGAGTTCACATCAAGAGAAGTATCAGAGCCAAATTTGCAAAGGGCATAGTCTTTTCTGACCAGCCATGGACATGCGACTTGACATGCTGTTGACTCCCTCAACACAGTAGTAGCTGTTGAGTAGTGAGATAGGGCGTTGGCCATGGACTCTTCAGAGAAGAAGCTAACAAGTCCATGGAAACCTCAGGCCTGACAGTCAAATCAGTGCAGTTGGGGACGCTAGTCTCCAGTTCCTCTTCTGTTTGTTTTGGGTTTTTTGTGGTTTTTCTAGTTTAAGATGTGGAGGTATAACTGAAGATCAGGCATTCTAATGTACGCTGTAACTTCCTCTTGATTGCATCCTAGGTCTATGTATGTTTGGTGTCCTTGGCAGTGTCCTCTTTGTACTGTGAATCATTTAGAAGTGTGCTGTTCCAACTAGCTGGGGGTCTCTGTTGTCGTTCTGTTAAAAATGACCCCATTGTGGCCACTGTGCTTTCAGTTCTCTTGCAAATTGTGAGGGCTGTTAGGACCAGGTATGGTACAACCTTGGTAAAGGTTGTACACATGTCACCTGCATCCTCTTGGATAAGGGTGTTGGTGGTTCTTTGACCTTGCTGACTGTCTAGTTCTGTCTCTTGCTGTAGGTGGACTAACAGCTGTAGTAACAGATGTGCCTATTCCTGTGCTTTGCTGTTTCTCTTTCCAGCATTGTTAGGCTTTTGCTTTACATATTTTTGATGCTTTGTTGTTTGATGCATACATGTTCAGGTTTGCTGGATCTATTCCTCTATTGTTAATGACCCCCCCACACACACACACACCTTGGACCCTACTCATTTTCTTTGCTCTGAACTTGCTTTATTTGATGTTAATAGACTATTTTCTGCTTTTTTCTTTTCCTTTGGTTTTTTTTTTTTTTTTTTTTTTTTTTTTTCTGGCTTGTATGGTGCACTCACTGTTTTTTCTTTTTCCTTTTCGATCCACCTATATCATCATATCTGAAGTGAGTTTTCAGACAGGATATGGATATGCCCATTCCACTCTGCCGAGTTCTGCTGAACATAGCACATTTGTAATTACAGTGATTGCCATTTTATTTTTTTGTCTCCTATTTCTTACTGTTTTTTTTTTTTTCACTTTTCTTATTTTACATTTATTTATTTATTTAGGAAGTGGGTGCAGATGTCAGAGGACAACTTTCAGGAGTCAGTTCTGTCTCTCCCCCAGTTAGTTTTAGGTATTGAACTCAATAGTCAGGCTTGGTGGCAGGCTCCCTTACCTGCTGAGCCATCTCACCAGCCCATGGTCTGTTAATTATTCTTGCATTCTTGGACGTTATAATTTATTGATCTGAAATCCATGACTAGGAATCATGAGAGAAGAGCTCAGTGATGCTCTGCTGTCAGATGACCTCTGCTAGAGCAGGTTCTCCTGGATAGTCTCGGATTCATGAGTTTGATCCCTGGAAACCTGCTCTATCTTTTTTTTTCCCCAGATAAGATTTTAGCAGTGTCTACTTCCTGGGCCCGTTCAGCAGTCAAGATAAACATTTGGAAGCCCCTCCCCCAAGCAGCTCCTTAACTCACTACCCACCAGCAGTTCTCTGAGCATCTGTGTGGTCACCATTCTCACTGGGTTCCCTCCCACCCCCCACTCCCCACTACTCTGCTTGCCTTAGGGCAAACCAACAACCACCTGACAGGGAACTAAGGAGATGTGTGGGAGCTTTTTGAAGGGTCTGCCTCCCATCATAACTCTCTGGAAATTACCTCCTTTATCTGGGGGATCTTGGTTTAAGATAAGAGAATGGCAGAGACTAAGGACAGCCATCTTGAGGACAGGGCACAGGATCTAACAGAACTTGGACAGCCACAGAAAAGGAAACTGACAGCACAAGGCCCTTAGGCTGCTAGTGCGGAAGCCACCACCCTTAGAGCCTTCATGAGTACACATTAACAGGCCCCCTGAGACTGTCCACAGCAAAAGGTTAAGATAGTTTACTTGCCTCTCTCGGGGCATGGTACTCCTAAGGTCTTAATGGAAGTGTTCTCAGCCAGCACCTGTTCAGTGGAGACTGGCCTGTGACTCACTGGCAGGTATAGGCATCTTAACCAGGCCAAGCAAACGTAAAGAGGCTTCCTAGAAGAGATGAGTAGGTGGGGCCTATGCTTCAAAGTTTTCCCATAGAAACATGGTAAGGGTTGAGGATCCACATGGATGGAAGCTATTGGTGCACCAAATCCTCAGACTTTGTCAGCTTAACATGCACCTTCCTCCAGGGTCCACTGCTGGCCTCTCCATCACCCCTAATCCTTAAAGGACCCTCTGTGTTTGCGCTGTCTTTCTAGGTAGTCTTCCCAGGTTCATACCTGTGAGTGTACTTAATCATGGAGCTTATAATTCCATGATCATGACCCAACCTGAAAAACCTCAGCCTACACTTGGGTGGGCTGCTAGCGGTATATTGGGTCTTCTGCCTGCAGACAGTAGAGGCCAGTGATGTCCTCAAATACCCTCTCCATGTCCTTGCCCTGCTACCAACAGGGCAGCTTCTTCTGCGGACATCAAAGATGCTGCAGCAGTATGAGGATACATTCCAAAATCTACAGGGAGGACAGCTTTATGCATGGTTTTAGAACTAAGAACTGTCCCCAAACTGCACATCTCATTGGTCAAAGTCAGGGCTGACCTCTGCTCTCAAAGAAAATGGACTCTTGGACCATGTCTTAAGGTTTTACTGATGTGAACAGACACCATTGCCAAGCAAGTCTTAAAAAGGACATTTAATTGGGACTGGCTTACAGGTTCAGAAGTTCAGTCCATTATCATCAAGGTGGGGGCATTATCAAGGTAGTGTTCAGGCAGGCATGGTGCAGGCAGAGCTGGGAGTTCTACATCTTCATCTGAAGGCTGCTAGCAGAAGACTGGCTTCCAGGCAGCTAGGATGAGGGATGTAAAGCCCACACCCACAGTGACTCACCTACTCCAACAAGACCACACCTCCAAATAGTGCCACTCCCTAAGGCCAAACATGTTCAAACTATGACAGACCACTTAGGGCCATCAGGGGCTTTGATCACGATCGGGACTACCAAGAAAGATGGACACCTTTGCTGCCGAGTCTCGTGTCAACTTGACACACAAACTAACGTTATCTAAAAGGAGGGCACCTCAGCTGAGAAAATGCTCCATAAGATCTAGCTCTAAGGAATTTTTTTTTTTAATTAGTAGGAGAAAGTCCAGCCATTGTGGGTGGTGTGATCCTGGACTGGTGGTCCTGGGTTCTTTCTATAAGAAAGGCTGAAGAAACCCAGGGGAAGAAACCCAGTAAGCAGCACCCCTCCATGGCCTCTGCATCAGCTTCTGCTTCTCCAGGTTTCTGTTCTGATTTCCCTTGATGATGAACAGCAATATGGAAGTGTAAGCCCAATAAATTCTCCCCTCCCCCAACTTGCTTTTTGTTGCAGCAATAAAAACCCTAACTATCAGCGATCAGTATGTCCAGAAAGGATGTTTGAAGGTGCTCCAGTGTCCCCCATCTTGCTGGTTCTCCAGCTGCCAGGTGCTGAGCTACTTACTGACATGCCTATTTGAATTTAGCATATACCTGACATAATACATCTAACATAGGGCCCTCCCTCCACTCCTTCTGCTCCCACCCCTCACCCCCTCCCTACAAAAGCAGTATTTCCCCCAGTGTCTTTAACCACACAGAAACCTGAGGCATCCTGAGCCTGTTTCCCCTTGGCCGTGGGCAAGCTCTGATCCCTAGACCTCAGAGACCACTCACCCACGCTTAGCGCATTCACGCCTTAACATCCTTCCATGCCTTTAAAGGGTCTCCAGTTCCCTGCTCCTGCCAGCAGCCCAAGGATCCCTCTTGCAGGCTGAGCTCTGTTGTGTCTTCCCCTTGCCTCAGCTCCCACAGCACTGGCAGAGTATCTAACTAACACAGATGGGAGCTGTCACTCACCTCTGACTCCCACCTCCTACTGCTTAGGCCCTTCTCCATCCACACTGCCACGTCCTCTTCCTCAAACACACCACATTTGACCCATGGCAAAGCCTCTGAACTTCCAACTCCTTAGTTCAAATACCTGGCTGTGGTTCTTCTCAGAGGCTGACCGCCTGCACCCTGCCATACTGGTTTACGTTTGCACCCTCGTAACTTAAACTTACCACATTGTTTACTTGTTTTTCATGAGAATCTCCAGACTAATGAACCGTATACCATCTTCTCCTAGTGTGCGAGGCATCCACGGTGTTGTGGATAGAATATGAAATTCTCCTTTAAGCTCTTTTATTTGGACACTTAGTCCCCCGCCAGTGGCGGTTTTGGAACCCTTAGGGGGCGGAGCCTCACTGGAGGAAGTAGTTGAAACTGGGGGGCAGGCCTGGAGATTTAAACCTCACTTCTTGTTCCCTGTCTGCTTACTAACTGGGGGTGTTATGACCTCTGCCTCCTGCTCCTGCGGCCTGAGTCCCCTCCACCATGGTTGCATCCTCCTGGGCTGTAAGTGGAAATAAACCAAGTTTCCGGCTTGTGCTCTCATTTTCGGGGAACCGTACTGCCCACATTTAGGACAATAATTAATCAACCCAGTTAACCCAGTCTAGAGATTTCCTCACAGACATACCCAAAGCTTTGTCTTCTGGGTGGTTTTAGATCCTGTCAGGTTGAAACTTAAATTTGATGGTATTCTTGACAAGAGTAAGTAGAGGCGATATTTTCTCCACATACAGAGGATTGTCACAGTTAAGGAGCATGAAGTTCTAAAGTCCCAACAGCCCATTGGGATGCCTGCGGTGTCAGATCATGCAACTGAGGCCAAAGAAAAATAATGTGTTAACGGCACTAAGCCATGGACAGATGGAACAATCATTTTCAGAATTGGGGGAAACGGGGTCTCACTCCTCCTCTTAGACACACAAGGAGGTGGGCTCATCTCCAGTGGCAACCACAGAACACTAAAGAGTCCCTAAAGGGCCTGTGAGGGTAGGGAATTCTATTGCAGTGACTAGCTCCCACAGGGCAGTGGCCACCTTGATGCCAGGGGACCACCCAGCCAGAGTTATGTGTAGTGCAGCCCACAGCATGGCATCCACACTGACTGTCAGACATGTAGCAAAGCAAATGGCTTGTGTGTCAGGTACTGGGTGATCACACGCTGCTCACACTGTTCCCTCATGTTTTGGAGATTTCCAGAGTCGGCTCTGCTTCGGTGCCTCAGGGCCTGGTCAGGACTCTAAGAAACAGATTTATTCTTGATACAGGCAGAGAGAGACCAAAAGGGTCCACTTCCCCACTCTGTGACTCTATTTGCCCCAGCCTTGGTCAAATAGCCAAAGACCCATTTTCTTCCCAGTAAGTCCAGCCAAAGCTTGCAATGAGGCTCGGTGGGATTAAACTCTGTAATATAAACACCATGAGCCCTAGGTACAACTGTGGTCTTCCCAGTAAAACATAGGAAATGCTGGTGAAATTATTTTCAGAAGATCTTATTTGATTCAACAGGCTGAAGTACAGCGATGCCAATATGCACCGGTATAAAGCAGGTCCCGTTTCTTTTCTTTTCTTAATGTTGCTAGGTTTTGTTTATTTACTTGGTTGGTTGGGTGTTTTGTTTTGTTTTCAGACAAGGTCTTATGTATCCCAGACTGGCTTCTAACTCATTGTGCAATTGAGAATAACCTTGAACTTCAAATTCTCCTGCTTCCAGATCCTGGATGTTGCGATTATAGACTTGCAAACTGTATGTGGTCCTGGGGAGTCAACACAGGGCTTCATGAACGCTAGGCAAACATGTTACACCGCCGAGTTATACCCCTCCTACAGCACCAGCTCAGGACAGTGTATTATTTTTTTTCTAACACTGGAAACAATTGAAATCTCTGGTGTGTATAGTAACTTGAGGACCCTTGAAAGGACTTGATTTCTAAAGGTCCGCATACTGACAGTGCAGTGTAGGAATCATCACCACAAGGGGGCGCTCGATCCTCACCCTAAAGAACTCAAGGGCGGTCCCTTTGCAGCAAGAGAAGGTGGATCTCTTTGTGTTCTTGTTTAAAAGGCGAAGAAGACACCGGAGCCTGCTCATGTGGCAGCTTCATCCTTTTCCTCCTGATGCTTGTAGAAGAAACTTGGAGAGGGTTCTTCAGAGACTGCTGGAAACCCTACTGTTCATGAATGTGAATATTTAGAGAGAGAGAGAGAGAGAGAGATTTTACATATACATGATTTGCCCTTATTTTTAAGTTGAAGATAAATCGTTTCATGCATTCTATTCAGATCACAGGTTTTCCCTCTGTTATCTCCTCCTAGGCTCTCCCCACCTCCCCACCCCACTCATCCAATCACACATGTTCTTCTTTTTCCCTTTATAAAACAAACAGGCAACCCCCCCCAAAACTGGTGGTGGTGGCCTTTAATCCCAGTACTCAGGAGACGGAGGCAGGTGAATTTCTGAGTTCAAGGCCAGCTTTGTCCAGGACAGCCAGGACTACACAGAAAAACCCCTGTCTTCCAAACAACAACAACAAATAAACAAAAATCAAGAAATGAAAAACCCATAAAAACCACAAAATTGGAAATCATAATATACAAGCAAAAGACTGGTAAAAAAAAAAAATCCAAAACAAGCAATATGGGGGGAAAAAAACCTATAAAGATACCATTGGGTTTGTATTGTATTGGCCATGGCATGGAATTTACCCTTAACTGTGGTGCGTATGCCCAGTGAGATGCAATTGGAGCAAACTAGTCTTTCCCTTGCAAATGATTGTCAATTGGAGATAGCTTCTTGGTTAGGGGTGAGAACTCATGTCCGTTTCCCCCTCTCAGCCCTGGTATCCTATCCGGCTTGGGCCTGTAAGCTGCCACAGTCTCTGTGAGTTCCTCTGTGCTTCAGTCCTGTGTGTCTGGAACTGTTTCCTTGCTGTCCTGCTTCCCCTGTAGCTCTCAGAGTGTTCTGTAGGGTTCTCAGAGCCCTGAGGGGAGGGGTTTGATGGAGACATCCCATTTGGGACCGAGTGCTCCAAAGTCTCTCACCTTCTGCACATTGTCGAGTTTTGAGTCCCCTGTATTGGTTTCCATCCCCTGCCGGAGGAGCCATCTCTGATGCTGGCTGGGCAACACAGTGCTCTATGAGTTCAGCAGACTGTCGTTAGGAGTCATTGTATTGTTGTGCTCCTTTAGCAGAACAATGGCACTTCCCTTAGGTTCCCCCAGTCTCAGGTTCTCGGCCACCTGAGCAGTGCTGGGCATGGGTTCCAGCTCATGGAATGAGCCTTAAATCTGATCAGATAGCGATGGGTCATTCTCACATTCTTTCTACTATTGCACATATCACGGGCAGGTCACCGTCATGGATCACAGGGTTTGTAGCTGGGTTGGTGTTTACCTTTCTTCTCTGGTAGTGTGCAGAATACTTTCCAGTACTGTGAACACTGCTCGGTAGGGATGCAAACTCTAGTTAGGCACCAGCTCGACTCCTCCATGTTCAGTGAGACATATATTACAGTCTTCAGCAATAAGGCCTTACCATCACGTTGTAATTCTATATATGCTATAGAAAGTTATCATTCTTGCTGTGCCTATGGGGTTCTAAAGCCATTTCTCCCTTTGTCAGGGCTACCTTGATGCCCAGCTCTGCTCAGATCCGAGTAGGACTCAACCTTCCTCCACTCTACCCTCACTGGAGTAGCATTTATACAAGGGATGCCCATCCATTCACTGACAAGGAACCCAGGACCTGTTGCTTAGAACTAAGTGTGGGATGAGCTGTTGAGTTGGGAAGAAGGGGACCTGACCTCAGCAGCTTCATGGCAGGGTGTCAGGGCCCAGAGCCCACAGCTGTGCACCTGAGAACAAAGCCGGCAACATCCTCTAAGCGGGATGAGTGCACAGCAGGTCATATCTGCACCTGGGGCTTTGGCCTTTTGCCCAGATGTGAATCACTTGGAGTTTCATCCCCAGGTCTCTGCTGAGCTGACTTTGAGAAGTACCCTGTAAAGATGATACTCCATCTGTAATGGCAATGACACCATTGTCCAATCTGACAAGGTGGCATCCCATCAAATCTGTTCTGATGCCTGCACCTATGATGAGCGCGCACACACACACACACACACACACACACACACACACACATGCTAGCACATTCAGGGCTGGGCAGAGAGCCGTGTGTACCCTCAAGGCACCTCTTTCCAGGGCCTTCACAGCTCTTCACAGCTTTTCCCGAATCCAGATCTGCCTGTGACTCAGTGTATCAATCTCTGGGGGACATTTTACACTATTAGGTCTGGGCCCACCATCAAGGGGTCTGACCCTAGTGGTCCTGGTGGGGCCACATTTACATGTCCCAGAAGTACAGCAGCAGAGGACATTCTTCACCTCAGATGCTCTGACACCACCAACAGCATTCCACTGTCCAGGTTCCTCCAGGCTTTCTGAGGTAGCTCAGGTACTTCTCAAAGTATAGCTGAAGCATCATCCTTCAGACACAGTAAGGCTGCCAACACAAGTCAGGCCCAGCTTTGCCAGATCAGGTACCTGAGAAGACCCATCCACAGGGACATGTTGAGGCCCCAGGACAGACATTTCTCAATGGCTTTGTGAGTGGCTATCTCTGACAGAAAACAGTATCTTTAACCCAGCAAAAAGTATGTCTCAAAGACTCCCAGGATGCTAAATTTTGATGTCTGGGTGTTACGCCACTGTGGTCAGGTGACTGCCCCAAGGGCAGATTTTAACTCCCTAGCACTCTCCCGTTTAGAGGATGCTGGCTTTGTCCTCTGGTGCACAGCTGTGGTCCTTGAACCCCAACACCATGTCATAAAGCCGCATAGCTGCTGAGGTCAGGTTCCCTCTGCCCAAACTCAACGACCCCTGCTCTGAGGTCTCTGAGACTTCTTAGATCATCATTCACTGGAAGCCACCCATCTCAGTAGGCTGTCTGCACCTTTAAAGATGGTTTGGAAGAGCAGCCGCCATGCCTCAGACCTATGGCACTGAAGGTAAGAATAGCCACTCATGTGGACCCTGTGATCTGAGAGCTCTTGACTGTTTTTTATTCTCCAAGACTCATGTCAGAGATACTTGCTGCAGAACACACTTTCTGCATAGGATTTAAGACATACATATTCATGCACACACATGATGCATATGTACATTGATATGTGCACAAATATCAGCATACATGAATGTTCATATGCAGTGATTGGCCTTCTCAAAGCAGCCACTGGCTAAAACTCTGTTCCAATGGCTTCTGAGCTGGATCCTTTTGACTGTCCAGTGTCTTCGCTGTTAGACACAGGCTCAGAGGCCTGGATGCAGCCCTTTTCTGCTGAGAGCAAGCAGCTTAGCCTGGGGGCTCAGAGGGAAAGACTCTAGAGGGACTCTCAGGGTGGGGCATGTTATCTGTTCTAGTTGGGCAAAACACCCTCTGAAAATGGAGGGAGACTCCACAAACATCGTGGCTTATGGCTGTAATCTCAGGAATGGGGCATGACAAGTTTGGGTCTGCCTGAGCTATACGAAGATAGTCTCAATCAATCAGTCAATCAATCAATCAAAAGGAGACTGACTGATTGGCTATGTGGTCTTACCTGCCACTGGGGTTCCGGTTTAAGTCAGCCCACACATGAGGTTTAAAGCTGTATACCTATTCCTGCCTCATGAAATACATACCCGCTTGTCCCTCAGCTTCCGTGAATGACACATGCCTCTCCCTCCTGTGATTTTCCCCAGGCTCTGTCAACTGTGGATGCCTTCCTGAAACATCTACCCTCAGTAGCCTCCTGGAGGAGGGCTGTTGAAAAGCTTGTATGACATTGAGACCCACACATGGAGCTGGAAATGACTACAGACCATAGGCCAGTAGTAGCTGATTCAGAAGACACACGCTTCAGCTCCTCTCTCCTTCCCCATCTTTGTCTCCACTCAGCTCCTGTGTTGAGAACCGAACTAGCCCCACGTTCAGGCAGCCAAAAAATGTTGAGATCCGCACTAGTCCCTGTTCGGGTGCCAAAAAATGTCGCGGCCCGAGCAAAATGTTGAGGTCCGGGCTGCCCCGAGTTTGGCGGCCACTGTATCCCGGCCCAAGCTGCCGCTCCGGTCCGAGGGTCAGGGTTCAGCAAGAGAGAGGGTGAGGGCGGACTTGAAGAATGGAGACCAGACAGAGTGTGTTTCAATCCCGTTTATTCTTCAGTCTCTCTTCCTCTAGGTGTCTCCTAAAAGTGTCTGATTCTCTCTGTCTGCCTCTGCCTTTTATATGTCTCACTTCTAAGCCATGCCTTTTGGTCACACCTTTAATCATGCCCTTAGGTCTTGCCTCTAGATCTGATCTCTACACTTCTAAGTCATACTCTTAAATTACACACCTTTAATCTCACACACCTTTAATCTCACACACCCATGGTATCTAAACCAAGATTATCAGAGTGTTCTCAGCTGTTGTAGGCTATTGTAATCCAAGTCTCATGTCAGGGTATATGGCTCAAGATGGCTGCAAAGCTGATAGCCGCTTTCTACTAAAAGTCGGCCCCCAACACTCCCGGCTGGATATCACTTATTCATATATTTACTGGGAGACCTAATGCTATCTATGTCCTCACAGGCTCAAGTTTAGTATCTAACAAAAGTAACTATGCTGGCTGGGTTTGTGTGTCAATTTGACATAGCTAGAGTCATCAGAGAGGAAGGAGCCTCCATTGAGGAAATGCCTCCATGAGATCCAGCTCTAAGGTATTTTCTCAACCAGTAATCAATGGGGAAGGGCCCAGCCTATTGTGGGTGGTGCCATCCCTGGGCTGGTAGTTCTGGGTTCTATAAGAAAGCAGGCTGAGTAAGCCATGACGAACAAGCCAGTAGGCAGCACCCCTCCATGGCCTCTGCATCAGTTCCTGCTTTCAGGCTTCTACCCTGTGTGAGTTCCAGTCCTGCCTTCTGTCAAGATGAACAGCAATAAGGAAGTATAAGCCAAATAAACCCTTTCCTCTCCAACCTGCCCTTTGTTCGTTATATTTCTTGTAGCAATAGAAACCCTAAGACAGTGGCTCAGAGTTTGAGGATTCTGTCTATGGTGGTGGGGAACACTTGGGCGTAGAAGCTTGAGGTGGCTTGTGCCACATTTGGGAAGAAGAGAAATGAACGGTGGTGCTTGGCTCACTTTCTCCCTTTTAACTCATCTGGGACCTCCACCCACAAAATGGTGCCCTCTCCACATTTACTGTGGGACTTCCCACCTCAGCTAGCCAGTCTAGAAACTCCCCCACATACTGATGGATCCAGAGGTAACTCTAGATGCTGTCAAGTGGACAGTCAGTATTAACTGCCACCCTCACCAACAGACCAGGACCCAGGAGTGGCATCTCGGCAACTCCGTGGGCTGGCGTTGGCTGTTGGATACACGTGGCTTTTCCACACACATCCGTGTGCAGTTCCGTGTGTGTGTGTGAGGTGTCAGGTGTGTTTCCTGGAGTGAGGCCACCTGAGCTCAATCTATCTCAAGTGCCAACAGATTCGTTTTCCCATTTACTGGGCCATGAATTCTCTAACGTTCGGCTGAATTACTCTCCAGGTGCTCGTTAAAGCCGATCAGCTGAGTAAATAACCTAGAATAAGGAAAAGAGAGACCAGCAATAACATGCTTCTAAAAATGAGGCTGCTTCGTGCCTGCTCATAATTAAGTTGTTCTCTGTCCCTCAAATGCACAGCTCCGAGGAGGAGGACACCCGGCTCAGGAAGCAAACAACTGCACGCTTGACACGCTTGGCAGAGTCGAACGGAAGCAGGGAGGGTAGAGGTGTTGGGGGATTTTACTCCCGTGCTTGCTGTAGAGGAAACTGAAAAGCCTTCCCTTGTGATGGGTACAGCTGGGGAGCAAGCGCCTGCGATTCAGGATGCCGGAAGCAGACAAAGACTGGAGCCGGCCACAGGAGGAGGAACAGCAAGAAGGCTACATTAAGCAATGGCTTCTCTTGGGCTTAGAAGACAGGTTTGCTAGGGTTCCGGTGGCTCAGGCCCAGGGGATGCTGAGCTTCTGGTGTGGGAGAAGGCAGTGACGTGGCTCCTCTCCCATCCACTTGCATGCCTGTTACACACTTGTCCTGGGTACCTGCCGCTGGCAGATCCTGCCGTTTTTCAGCCGGACCACACCAGCCATTCTCCTCCCCCACAGGTGCTCAGTTGACTGAGATGAAAGGAAGGACTACTCTTTCCATCACTCCCTGGCCGCCTTCAGTCCTGATTCTTCCTGCATAAATAGGTTTGGCTTGAAAGCCCCTTGAGGCTGTTGAGCCTAGTCTGTTCACAGACAACAGGGGCGGACTGAAAGGCCTGCCATGTGAGCCACATGCCTGCCTACAGAGGAATGCAAAGCAGCCTGTTCCACTGCTGTGTCTGTCACTGTGGGCTCTGGCTGAGTGCAGCACCAGAGGGAGCTCACTACGCCCCACTCCCCTTGTGAGGTTTGCACTAGAGTAGAGCGTGGTGGCCCTTCCAGTTCCCTGCATGAATGTCTCCAAGTTGGGCAAGCTGGCAAGTCCTCACCCAAGACTCCTCTGTAGCTCAAGAATCCCCAACCTTGTAGAAAGGGGGCCATCCTTATCTGTTGTGAGACACTGCCATGTAGCCCAGGATGGCCTTGCATTCCATGTGTAGCTGAGGATAATGGCCTTGAACCCCTGATTCTGTTGTTTCTATCCCCCTAATGCTGGGGATGGGCCTGCCCCTCAGATAGCACAAGGCTTTACTAGACTACGTTGTTCACATGTCAAGAATCTCAGGCGATCCAAGCTGCTCCCATGGTCACCAAGAAGACTGTGTGCATAGAGCAGGATGTGCTGCCCTCTGCTGGCTGAGCCCTGACACATGGGGTCTCCCCTTTCCTCTCCCTCTTCCTCCCTCCCTCTCCTTCCCTTCTTCTCCCTCCTTTTCCCCATCTCCTTTCTTCTCCTCCCCCTTCCTCCTCATCTCCCCATCCCTCCCTCTCCCCTCTCCCCTCCCCCCTCCCTCCTCCTCTCACCCTCCTCCTCTCCCCTCACTTCCTCTCTATCTCCTTCCCTCTCCTTTTCCCCTGCCTTAACCGTTTCATAGTACATTTAGGGTGAACAAGCATATCCACCCAGCAGCCATCATCACCACCCATCTGCAGAACATTTCATCTTCCCAAATTGAAGCTCTGCCTCTGTGAAAAACTCCTTCCTGGGCCCTGGCAACCACTGGTCGACTTCCTGTCTCCGTGTATTTGACTGTAGTAGGGGCTTTACACAGGGGAGTCATTCGAAGTTGGCCTTTGTATAACACTGCACTCAGCATGATGTCTCAAGGCTAATCCACATTACAGCACAGGCCACCATTTTCTTCCTACTTTTAAAATTCTTACAATTTTTTTTATATGTGATGCATGTATGTACATGCCCTTGCATGCATGGAGGCCAGAGGAAGATATAGGGGGCCCTGTTCTATCACTTTCTGATTTGTCCCCCTGAGACAGGCTCTCTTGCTGAACCTAGAGCTAGGGTGGCAGCCAGCAAGCCCCAAGAATCCTCCTGCCTCTGCCCCTCCACAGACTGGGGTTATAGAATCATGCATGGCCACACCCATCTCTTGACATGGGTTTTTGGGATTTGAACTCAGATCCTCATATCAAGATATGATATCAAGAGCTCTTGCCGGCTAAGCCATTTCCCCAGCCCCTCCTTGCTACCTTTAAAGCTGAGTAAGTCTGCATTGTGTGTGTACCCAGCCCGTTGTGTTTGTCTCTCATGGATGCTTGGCCAGCCTCCATCTCTTGGCTGTTGTGTGTACGATGTTGTGAACAGAGAGGTAAGCAGTCCTTTTTGGAGACCCAGCTTTTAATTCTTTAGGATATATACTCAGAAATAGGACATTGTGCAGATTTTGTTGTTGTTGTTGTTTTCAGGAGGGTGTTTCACTTTTATACAATGCTGTCTCTACCAGCCATGGCCCAGTTGTGAGTCCCTTCTCCAGGAGCCTTGGTTGGTCCTAGCACAGTTGCAGAGCAGAATCTCCTTGCCTTGTTGTTGCACATAAGCCAGTGTTGATACCATACCCTTGGTCCCAAGGCCATACTCACAGCTGAACACATGAGTTTAGGCAAGTGGAGGATGCATGCTCACAGGGAGCTAGAGGCAGCTGCCACTGTGAGGCAGTCATCTCTCTAGTGCTCAGGGCCCTGAACCTGCTGTCGTTCTGCATGCACCAGGAAGAATGAGGATATTCCAAAGATGTACGAATGTCCCTTGACTTGGCTCTTGAGTATTGAAATAATGGATGTCCCAAATTAGAATTTCCCAAGGAATCCAACTTTCCTGGCCTTAACCCTTGGGTGGGCACAAGTGGCCATGGTTGGTTCATATGCTCAACAGAGATGCTAAAAGATCAATAAAGACATGCGAGTGACATACACACAGATAGACAGAGACAGAAACAGAGAGACATGGAGAGAGAGACAGGGAGAGAGACAAGGAGACAGGGAGAGAGAGACAGGGAAAGGGAGACAGGGAGAAGAAGAGAGGAGAGAGAGAGAGAGAGAGAGAGAGAGAGAGAGAGAGAGAGAGAGAGAGAGAAGCAGTCTAACCATTCCTCTGCCCAGTCCCTTGTGACTCAGCCACATATTCTGTGTATCCCATGTGTATCCTAGGCCTCCTGCTTGCATACCCCTGCTGAAAGCAACTGTGAAGAATTGCTGTTGTTTTCCAAGAACCCTGAGATACACCACACAAATAACTTGGTGACAGCTTGAGGCAGTGTCACATTATGAACCTCCCACTGGAGCCATGATATCAACCCTACTTTCTCCAATGTAGCTCAAGTCTTGTCCCTCCCCCTTACCCCCTCCCCCGCATACCTTCCAGGGAGTGCAGCACACCCTAATCCCTTAGAAGCACCTTTAACCCTCCTTGAAGGAGGTCTGCAGGCCCAGGGGTTCTGTGTAGGCAGTGCCTATCTAATTGTGTGTGCTCTGTGCACCAGGCTCCGCCTCTTGGACTTCAGGCTTCTGTAAAGTCTAGCTCAGTACTGGGTATTCTGATTCACCAGCTCGGAGCCCCCTGAGACATCTAAAAATGGCACTTCCGAGCCCTGACTCAGTGGTGAAGGAGGCTTTTGGTTATGTTCCTCCTGAGTGGGAAGGCATGACTCATCCCTCCTCCTTTCCTGAGGCTTGGGAAGAGCTTTGCCGCTAACACCCTGGCTCGATGCTGATGCTGGACAGCGGCTGTGGATCGAGCTCTCTCTGCCTTTAAGTGGGCACAGCTCTGCTCCCCACCCCAGGTCAGGGTGGATGAAGGAGAAACAAGGTGAAGGATTTTGAGTGGCTGAGCCAAATGCCAGCAGGGGCCTCTCACCTGCTTTTTCTTGCTCCTCACTGACAGACGGGCCTTTCTGAGACAGAATCTACTTCAGCTGCCACCTTAGATCAAATTGTCCTGGCCCCAGAACAAAATCCTCCCCTGCCCCCAACACATAGTTGGGGGGAGGAGTCATGGGTATACGTGCATGTGCATGTAGAGGCCAGAAGGTGTCCTCTGGTGTCATTCCTGAAGAGCTAGCTATCCATTCTTTTCTGAGACAAAGTCTTGCCTGGAACTCATTCAGTAGAAGACTAGCTGGCCACAGGGCCCCAGAGATCTGCCTGTCTTTGCTTCTCCAACACTGCAACCACAAGTTTGTACCACGGTGTCCAGCTCCTGCATGGGTTTTGGGGGATGGAATTCAGGTGCTAGTGCTTGCACAGGAAGCCATATTCCAAGTCACACACACCCCCCATTTGTACTTATTTATTTTTACTTTTTTTAAGTTAGATGTATGTATATATGTATGTATGTATGTATGTATGTATCTGAGTGTTTTGCCTGCATGCACATATGTACACTATGTTCATGCCTGGTTATGTAGGTTGATGGTCAGGAGAAGACTTCAGATCCTTTGGGGCTAGAGTTACAGATAATTTGAAGCCACCATGTGGGTGCTGGGAATCAAACCAGGTTCCTCTGCAAGAGCAACACATGCTCTCCATTGCTGTATCCTCTCTCCAGCCCAGCTTCTTACTCCCCATTTTCTCCAGGGTGCATCCAGATAAAAGGTCATCAAACATATCAAACCTGAGGCCAGTCTGGATTACATGAGACCCTGGGAGGAAGAAGAGGAGAAGGAAGAAGAGAAGGAAGAGGAGAAGGAGGAGAGAGAGGAGGAAGAAGAGGAGGAGAAAAAGAGGGTGGAGGTTCAGGGGTGAAAATAACCTACATAAGCCTTGCATCAAACTCAGAGAATGCCCCTGTGCTGCTGACAACTGTGATGCCATGAGGACAGCACTTAGTAGACAAAAGGGTTTCCCACTGAAACATTCTTGTGTGTCCCAGATTTTCAGGCACGTGAGTACCGGGGACAGTTTGATTGAGCATACAGCATGAAAAAAGTTTTTTAAAAATGAGAGAGGATTCCCTGGTTTCTTCCACCACTGCAATCATGGCTGGGTATTCAGGGCAGGCTGAGTGCATCCCTGGCTGACTGCCAGGTCTTGAAGGAGAGCTTAGATTGCTTAGATGGGCTGCAGTGAACCTATCTTATAAATAATCCAAGAGATCCAAGCTGCCTCTCCCCCGGGCCAGGTCTGCCGTGAGCTGTGCCCAAGGAGATCAGGAGATGGCTCAACAGAACTGTTTTGCTTTGATTTCACAGAGCACAGATGAGATGCAGAGATACATGGTAAGACCTCAGGCCCAGTGTCCAGGCTTGACCCCTGCTTCCCTGGGATTAAATTGCATGCAGAGAGGTTAAAGAGATTGGCTCAGTCAGCACAGTGCCTGTTGTGTAAACATGAAGACCTGAGTCTGGGTCCCCCAAACCTGCATGAGAAGCTGAGCATTGATGGCACATGTCTATAACCCCAGGGCAGTGTTAATCAGAGCAGAGGCAGGAGGATCACAGTATTCACTGGCCAGCCAGACTTACCAAATCTGTGAGTGTGCTCTGGATTCAGTGAGACATTATGTCTTAGAAAATAAAGTGGAGAGTAATCGAGGAAGGTACCTGCTATCAACCTATGGCCTCCACAGGCATGCACTCATATATGCATGTGCACATACATGTGTATGTGTGCACACAGAGAAGCAAACAAATGAACAAAGTAAAATACAGTGGGCCTGGGGAGAGAAATTTTCTTTTCTTTTCTTTCTTTCTTTCTTTCTTTCTTTCTTTCTTTCTTTCCTCATTACTATGGATTGAACCCCACTTTCATAGTCTTCATTTGAATATTATTATTGTTGATTAAAATATACTTATCTTGTTTAGTTACTGATTTTTGTTGTTATTGACACAGGTCTTACTCTGAAGCCCAGGCTGGCCTGGACTTCATCTACATAGCTAGACTGACCACAGACTCAAGGCAAAGACCCTCCCGCCACAGGCATGTGCCTCTACTCCAGGCTTGTATCATATCATAGTGTTTGTTTTGAAGCAAGGACTTACCAAGCTACCCAGGCTGACCTCGAACTCCTCCTGTTGTCTGGGCTAGCCACAAACTTGCAATTCTCCTGCTTCAGTCTCTGGGCTGACTGGGATTATAGACCTGCACTACCAATCCCTGACATGGTGACCAATAGCACATAACTTCCCCTGAGCAAGACAGGATCTTCAGGAATGCCTGTAGCCTATCTGAGAAGCAGGAGGCATCATTTCCCTACATTCTGTTGTTCTGAATAAATCCAAGACCAGCCCAAGTTTATTCAGAGATCACACAAAAGCATAAGTATCAAGAGATACCTGTCATCAGAAAATATCTGTCTTAGTTACTACTGTTCTACTTCTGTGAAAAGACACCACGACCAAAGCAACTCTTACAAAGGAAAGCATTTAATTGGGGCTGGCTTACAGTTTCAGAGACTTAGTCCATTATCATCATGGTGGGAAGCAGACAGACATTCTACTGAAACAATAGCTGAGAGATTCATATACTGATTGATCCAGAGGGAGGGAGGGAGGAAGAGAGGGAAAGAGAGAGAGAGAGAGAGAGAGAGAGAGAGAGAGAGAGAGAGAGAGACTATACCTGGTGTGGGCCTTTGAAACCTCGAAGCCAACCCTTAGTGATACTCCTTCAACAAGGCCACACCTCCTAATCCTTCTCGTCATAAACAGTTCCGCTGACTGGGAACCAAACATTTAAACATATGAGCTTTAAGGGGACCATTTTCATTCACACCACCTCAATATCTTTGCAGACCAAAGACTATGAGCTAGAACATTTTCTACCACTATTAGAGTCTGTCCTTCTTGGATGTCTTTGTAGTCAGACTGTAGTATGTCCAGAGTTTTACTCGGCGTCTTTTACATGGATGGAGCTCAATCATACAGGTTTTAATGGGTGGATAACATATATAAATGTGAATACTGACATAGATTAAGTTTTTGGGAACTTGCCAAAAATCACATATTTCTAGAAAGCATGGAAAGCAAATACTTATGATTGGAAGTACCCTTGAAAGGTATTTGCATTCTGCTGAACTTTTAGGAAACCAGAGAACTGGTATTCGAGGTAAACTTTTATCCCGATCATTCTATTGGATGCTGGACAGCAGCACCTACTGGCAAGTTCTGGTATTGCAGCCCAACTACATGGGAGTGGGGGTGGGGTTACAGATCCTTAAGGAAGAGAACTGAATTTGTACATTAGGAATCCTATGGTAGGAAATGCACACCGCCTAGTGGAAAGTAGCGAGGGTGGTCTCCCAGGATGAATAGAACAGTCTGGAGTATCTCCAAGGGTTTCTTTACTTTCTCAACAAGTCTCAAGATCATCTTTCCAGGCAAAATTTTTAGCTTAATCTATTTCTAGAATACTTTCTTTAAAAAGTACTTTTAATATTATTATTTGATGTATATGGGTGCTTTGCCTGCAGGTATGTCTGTGCATCACTTGCATGAAATACCAATGGAGGCCAGGAGAGGGCATTAGACCCTCATATGGGTGCTGGAAATTGAACCCAGGTCCTCTGGAAAAGCAGCCAGTGCTCTGTCATAACCACTGAGCCATGACTCCAGCCCCTTGAGAGCACTTTTACCACAAAATTCTGACATGAAAGTCAATTGTAAAATGGTATTTTCACAAATGTTTTATAAAGTGATTTTATTTATTTGAGAACAAATGCTTTCAAGTAGGAAGAGGTAAACTGTAGACAGACACCAGCATGCTGCACAAGGTGAGTTTTCTAAGCACAAAGTCGAACCATAGGCAGTACTGAGTCTAAAGCTATTTCTGCTGGATAGGGTCACTGAGTGACTATGGATGTTTTAACCTTCATCTCTGGCTGAGAGATACTGAGAGATTCATTTTTCCAGAATAATGGTCATGACTCAGTTTCTATTGATTCTTTTGTGAACTGAAATGCAAAGGCTCAAAAGATGTTGAAATATCTTACTTTGTTCCGGGTGCTTCCTTCCCTTTTTCCTTCCTTCCTTCCTTCCTTCCTTCCTTCCTTCCTTCCTCCCTTCCTCCCTTCCTCCCTTCCTCCCTTCCTCCCTTCCTCCCTTCCTCCCTTCCTCCCTTCCTTCCTTCCTTCCTTCCTTCCTGATAGATCAACCTGGAAGTTGCTACATGTAGACCAGGCTGGCCTTGAACTCACAGAGATCTGCCAGCTTCTGCCTCTGAATCTTGCTTGTCTTCATTAAGTACACAGGGAACAATGGTTCCTGCCTAAGGAGTGGTCTCAGCAACGTGGAAAATCAGGTTGTCTCAAGTGAGATGTTGGAGCCGGTTGGGTTTGCACATTGCCTGTAACCTTAGCACTCCACGAAGAGAAGGCAGGGGGATAGCCACAGGTTCCAGGCTATCCTGGGATTCTTTCAAATCCCGTCTCAAAAACTGTAAGCCGTCAGAATGCGGAAGGAGACGATGGTGTGCAACCTTAGCACAGCTTCAGGTGCGCATCTGCTCGGCTCTGGTCCACGTCACCACCCTCCTGCGCAGTGGCAGAGTTTAGGTTTCAGCCCTCAGGAAAACATTTCAGAAAGACCATCTGTGGTAATAAATTCTGTTTCCAAACTCCCATCAGAGTTGGAATTAGAGCAAATGCCCCAGGGCACCAGAGCAAGATGAGGGACAAATGATATTAGATTCCAACTTTTTTTCAGCCTTTTACTCCCCTGTATGCACTTCCTGCTACTCCCTAGCCTCATTCCCAGCATGCCTCAACAGCCTGGGGATGTGTGAGCTCCAGCTTAGGGCCTTGCTGCTCCAAGTTTGACCTACTGACCCTAAGCACGGCTGTCACTCAGGCGTTACTGGCCATGCTGAATGTCAGTCTTCACAAAGCTACTAACTCAGATTCTGCACCAGCAAGGTCTGCAGCCACGCACAAGCACAGACAAGCTTAAGTGTGCTGGTCCCAGCTGGGCCGGGCCTCCTCCTCCTCCTCCTCCTCCTCCTCCTCCTCCTCCTCCTCCTCCTCCTCCTCCTCCTCCTCCTCCTCCTCCTCCTCTTCTTCTTCTTCTTCTTCCTCCTCCTCCTCCCCTTCTTTTGAGACAAAGTCTTTCTATGTAGCATAGGCTGACTCCAAACTTTCAATCTTTGTGCCTCAGCCCCAAGTTCTGGGATTATAGACATGTACCACTATGTGCTGTCCTACTCTTTCATTTCTAAGGAACAGGTCCTTCCCTCCCTCTTCTCCCTCCTTCTTCCTCTCCCTCCCTCTTCCTCTCTCTCCCTCCCTCATCCCCCCTCTCTTTCTTATGCATCCGTAGGCTAGAGTTTAACATCAAGTGTCTCCTTTCTCATCTTGTTTTCCTCTCACTGAACCCAGGGCTTCCAGATTCAGACATACAAATTGGCCAGTGAGCTACAACGACCCCACATGTTCCCACCTCTCAGTCCTGGGATTA
Source organism: Arvicanthis niloticus (assembly GCF_011762505.2). Lineage (NCBI taxonomy): Eukaryota > Metazoa > Chordata > Mammalia > Rodentia > Muridae > Arvicanthis > Arvicanthis niloticus. Next base: position 50,705,134 of record NC_047665.1, on the reverse strand, counting down.
CAGGCAGATACCACTGCTGCACCCAGCCTTTAAATGTGGGTGCTGGGGCTCAAATGGACTCCATGTTTATATGGCAAGCACTGTACCCACTGAATCATCTCCCTGGTTCCCCGTTTCTTTCTTTCAATCTCTCCTTGATGTTTAGGCTTCTTAAACACACTCGGTGCCCAGAAATCCCCGTTCTGCTTTCAAACAGGCTTAACTTACAGGTTACAATTAATAAGTCACCATAGGGAGACTACGATATAAAATTTAGGGCTGGCTGGCAGGCTTTTGCCACTGAGGGATACATAGGAGATGGGTGTGTGTGGCCCACTCCCAAGATGTTTTGAAGTCTAACATCCCTTCCTGACTCCCTGGCACAGGCACATAGATATGCCTGTCTTCCACACACCTCATCTTTCTCCCCACTGTCTCGGTCCCAGCTACCCTCATCTCCAGCTGGCTCCTGCCCCACACTTGTGTCCCTGCAATAGTCAGCTGGACTAGTTTCTTTAGGATATAAGAGGCCACTCCATGTCCCTGCTCTCATGGTCCAGCAGTGTCTGTAGATTTTATAGCAAATGTAGTTTTTGGTCTGTTCTAGAAGGTTCTGGGTATCCTGGCTCACCTCTCTCTCTCTCTCTCTCTCTCTCTCTCTCTCTCTCTCTCTCTCTCTCTCTCTCTCTCTCCTCCCTCCCTCCCCCCTCCTGTGTTTGACTGTTCCACCAGTCCAGCCAGGCACCTGCTTATCCTGACTCTGCACAGGTGCACAGGTGGAGTATGGCCACCCCAGCTGCTGCCTCTTGACTGCACACGCCCATCCCCTCCCGGGCTTTGTTTTCTCTCGAGGCTTCTGGCTATTGTGAATTTGTTTGTAACCAGGGCAGGGGTTGGTCACTCAAGCCCCTAGGCATACAACAGATTCTGTATAATTATTTGTTGAATGAATGCTTGAGTATCAGATATTATATTTCAGGAATTGCCAGTGTAACCAGACAATGGATTCACTAGGACCCTTTTTTTTCTCTACATCTTCCTCATTCTTGTGCAGGCTAGAGTTACCTAAATTCAGAAACTAAACCTTATCAATTCAGCCTCTCCACTTTGTCAAATCTTGTGCAGGCTAGAGTTACCTAAATTCAGAAACTAAACCTTATCAATTCAGCCTCTCCACTTTGTCAAAATAGTTTTCAGAGACTGTCAATCAGAGGGTGATCCTGAGCTGGGAAGATGGCTCAATGGGTAAAGTGATTTAAGTGACTTCTGAGCAAGAGTGAGGACCCGAGTTCAGACACCCATTACTCCTGTAAAGCCAAGCACTCCTATGAGATGGGAGGCAGAGACCCTAGAATCCCTGAAAGCCTGTGGGCAGCTAGGCTGCCGTGCACAGGGGGAACTACAGGCTTAGTCTCAGTCAAGGGGAAGGCAAGGACCAACACCAGAGGTTGTCCTTTTTACTTCCATATACGAACCATGGCACGCAAATGCCTGCGATCACGCATGCATGCATGCATGCATGCATGCACTCACCACCACCAGTACAGAGTTGGGAATGTTTGTAATCAGAGTGATCTTGCCTCAGGTTTTTCTCTGCCTAAGTTCAGGGAGTGTTCTCAGCTGGGCTGACTTGGAGTGGCTGTGGCCTGAGCAGAGCCAAGTAGGGTCCCAAGCTGTCCAAGAGGAAGGGTCACTGGCTTTTAATTAATGCTGCACGGGTCACAGCTTTCCTTTCATCCAGCCAGCACCCTCTAATACAAACAGGACAGGAGCTGCCCTGTAGCCACGCCTCTTTTCATCCGTGCACAGTATGATGGCCCTGTCTGCTCCACTAAGCCCCACCCATGTGCGCCCTTAGTCTCTCCTCCCATCCTTGTTAATGCCTCAGGTTTGGTACTTATCACTTGCAACACAGTTTTTTGTTTGTTTTGTTTTGTTTTTGTTTTTTTTTTTAAACAACGGGTGGGCCAGGGTAGACTTAACTGAGAGACTGGTCCAGAGGACAGTGGAGAAGACAAAGCTCCACCACCTCTCCAGCCTCCTGAAGCAAGTGATACTGACACACAAGGAAAGATGTAATGTAAGGGAGACCTTGAACTACAGGGGATGGTTGTATAAGCAGCACCTGCTGCTGTGACGTCCCTCATCTGGACACAGCACTTGGACTCCAGGTCGGGCAGTCACCTGTGTGAGCTTGTCCAGCGTAGCCAGGGTGCCTCGGCAACTGCCAGAAGAACCTTGGACTTCAGGCAACCAGAGAGTGCAGTGCCTTAGGCAGAGGCAGGAATTCAGTGCTCAGAGTACTGGGGAAGCCTGGGGCCACCCTGTCTCCATCGTCTCCAGCATCCAGGTACCATGCGTTTGCACTTGGCCTGCACACTGTAAAGACGACTCCTCCTCCTCCTCCTCCTCCTCCTCCTCCTCCTCCTCCTCCTCCTCCTCCTCCTCCTCCTCCTCCTCCTCCTTCTCACTGTTTTGAGAACCAGACAATGAAAAAGATATTTCCCTAATTGCCTCAAAGGGGTCTTATTTTTTTTCCTTCCAATTTTTATTTGTTTGTATTGTGTACATGTCTGTGTCATTACGAATGTAGAATCCAGAGAGGTCATCCTCTTGCTGTCTTTCAGGAGCAGCCTACTTTTTTTGACATGTTTTTGTTGTTGTTGTTGTTTTGAAGCAGGTTTCTCATTGGCTTGGAACTTGCCAAGTAGGCTATCCTGGCTGGTCCAAGAGCCCTGGGAATCTGCCTGCCTTCCCTTTCTGAATTCTCCAGTGCTGGGATCACAATCATGCTTGTCTTTTTAAAAACAAATTTTTAAACCTGTGTTTATTTATTTAAAGATTTGTTTTAGCTGGGCAGTAATGGCACACACCTTTAATCCCAGTACTCAGGAGGTAGTGGGAAATAAAGGCTATCCTGGTCTACAGAACAAGTTCCAGGACAGCCAGAGATACACACAAAGAGGTTGTCTTAAGCCACCCTCCCCCCCCAAAAGATTTTATTTCTAATTATATGTACAGGTGTGTTTTTATGTGGGTATGTACATATGAGTGCATATGCCTGCAGAGGCCAGAAGAGGACATCGGATCCCCTGGAGCTGGACTTAGAGATGGTTGTGTGCCACCTGACATGGAAGCTGGATCCAAACTCAGGTCTTCTGTAAGACTGAGCCATTTCTCCAGCTCCATAAATTGATCTTTATTTATTATTTGTTTTTGAGAAGAGGTCCCACTTTGTAATCCTGGCCAGCCTGGAACTCACTATGTAAACCAGGTTGGCCCTTGTCTGATAGACATTCTCCTGACCTTGTACCTTAAGTATTAGAGGTGTCGTCATACCCAGAAAGGCTCTTCTGTTAAAACAAATGTGTTCTTATGAAATCCAGTTCTTAGGCAATTCATCCACAATGAATATACATAGTATAACTTATGCTTTGTGAGTTAGAGGTCAGGAAAGTAGTGGACTCAGAAATTTAGGGAGGAGAGAGAGAGAGAGAGAGAGAGAGAGAGAGAGAGAGAGAGAGAGAAAGAGAGAACTAATGAATATATGTTGGAGTGTCGGGGCAACCGGGTTTAAGATTTCACTGCCTGAAACAAGGAGGATTCAGGAAGTGGAAGAGAAAGGAAGAGAAGGTTATGAATGTAGGGGTTGAGTTTGGCAGTGATGTGAGCAATGGGCGGAGCGAGTTTCTAGGGGTGAACACTTAACTATTAGTCTTTTGAGATGTGTACTGTCTCTTTCTACCTACAGGCTTCCGTCTGATCTCTTGAGGTTGTAAACAAGACTTTTGAGTTGGTCAAAAACTTTAACTTTAACTTTAACCTCACTACTGAGACAATCTACTTCACTCTGTAGAGAATATGAACGGTCTCTAGCCTTATGTGGGCTCTGGGAATTGCTCAACTGATCACTGAGAACCCTTATTCTCTCCTTGGCACTGGCTGTTTGGCCACTAAGAAGTTTACGATGATCATGGGCAAAGGGTGTTTAACTGAAGACTCACTAGAACACCTCTGCATACAACTGAGTTTTGCCAGTGTGACTTTTTCTTTCTTCTTGTAAACATCTCAGTGACTTTCTTCATTGCTGGTTATGTCTCAACAGTGACTTTCTCCACTCTGGTAACGTCTCACAAACAGTTTCCAGAGCCCACCCCAGGCTCCAATGTCTTCCTCTTTTAGCCTGAGGAAAGCACCTGGCCTGTGCTTTCTAGGTCTTCTGTGTCGAGATTACAAATTGCTTTCCAGCATTTAAAAAACACACATCTACTATTCTCCTTCTTAAGATTCTTGGTCCTGTACACACCATTTGCTGTCTGCACCTAAAAACAATTTCAATATCATGTGAATTTTGCATTCATTTAATAAATATATTACACCTAATCTTCCAACCTTTTAAACAGAAAGCCAAGTCTGTATATTGTTTACTTCTTTGTAGCCCCAAAGGAAAAATGTTTTTTCCTTTCTTTTTTTAGGCTTGTGTAAAGGCAACACAATTTGCCCAATTACGTCGCCGACAGCACAATTGACCGTAGGATGTTATTACCATGTGAAAAGAAACATAAAAACCATTAGGTGTCATTTCTCATTCTCCTCCTCTTCTGAACCCTCCCCCCCCACAATCATTTATCACTTTCTGCATCTAACTATAATTATACGAACTCATCAATATTTCCTCCTTTCATCTTCCTGCTTAACTATTCAAGCCACTGAAGACTGCTACTCAACTTCCTACTTTAGTGATACCAACTTTAAAATTAAAAATTGATCAGTTGATTGATGATTGATTGATTGATTGATTGGGGTGAGGCTGAGTATAAAGTTGGAGGACAGTTTTTGGAAGAGTCCCCTTCCATCCTATGGGTTCTGAGACTCAAACTTAAGTTTTCAGGCTTGGTGGCAAGTGCCTTTATCCACTGAGCCATCTTCTGGGCCAACATCAACTATTTTAGACTATACTTGTCTCTTTGAGTGTGTGGTTTATCTCACTTAACATGATAGTCTCTATGTTTGTGTTTTTCGCAAATTACAGGATTTAACCTTTTTGAATGAACAAATAGTATACCAGTGTTTTACATTTCATTTCCCTTACTCATTCATCTTATTTTTAAAAAGATTTTATTTAATTTTGTCTTATGTGTATGAGTGTTTTGCCTTTGTGTATGTAAGCACACCACATGGTTGCAGTGCCCACGAAGGGCAGAGGAGCAAGTCAGATTCCTGGAACAGGTGGGTGTGAGTTGCTTCATGGGTGATGGGAACTTAACCGGGTCCTCTGCAGGAGCAACCAGTGCTCTCAATCTGTTAGCCAAATTTCCAGCCCCCTACTCATTTTTGGATGGCACTATAGTTTGGCTTTTACCTAAACATGAAAGTTCAGATATCTCAATTTACATACTGATTCCATTCCCTTTGGATTGCTGCAGTTTTAGTTCTATGTGTTTTGTTTGGTTTTAAGTGGTGTTTTTGTTTGTTTGTTTGTTTGTAGTACTGAGGACAAAACCCAAGGCCTTAAACATGGCAGATGAGCGCTCCAAGTGAGCCACACCATAGCCCCTATTTTTAGTTTAATTTAATATTTAGTATTTTTCTTTAAAAAATATTATTATATGTGCACATGTGTGATGGGAAAGGGCATGCCCCAGTACATGTGGAGTCAGTTCTCGTCTCTTACTTTTACGTGGCTTCCAGGCATCAAACTCAACAGCCAGGCTTGTATGGCAAGCATCTTCACGCTCTAAGTCAAGTCGGCCCCCAACAATCCTGGTCTATATTTTTGATTTTTTGAGAAACTATTTTCCATAATGATGATAGTAATGTGTATCCCCAGAAGCACCATGTGAAAGTCATCCTTTCTCTGTATTCTTGCTGATCTGTGTTACTTTTGAGTCCTTGAAAATTCCTATTCTAATGGAAGTGAGGTGATATCTCAGTGTTTTGATTTGTGTTTCTCTGATGATAATAATGTTTTTATATAAAGTTTGAGACAGGGACTTTCTGTGCAGCCCCAGATGGCTTCAAACTTGGAATCTTCCTGCCTCAGCCTCCTGAGAGCTGGGATTATAGATAAGCTCTGTTACAAATGCTTTCTGAAGACATTCAAGGACTCATTGTCCAAACTAATGTCGTGAATCTTTGCCCTGTGACTTCTTCTAGTTCATTATTTTGGGTCTCACCCAAAAATATAATATAATATAATATAATATAATATAATATAATAATATAATGAATAGTTTGTGGTCAGTCTCAAGTTGGCTTTTGTGTAAGTTAAGAGGTAAGGGTTGAATTATTTTGCATGCCCATTTTCCCCAACACCATTTCATGAAAGGAATAAAAAGAGTACCCCTACCCAGTATGTGTCCTTTGTTGACTTATACCTGTCAGTAAATGTACAGATTTCTTCCTGGACCTTCTTTCTTACATTGGGTTTTACATCTGTTTTCATGTGACTACCTTGCAACTTTCATTACTGAGGGTTTTTATTTTGTTTTGTTTTGTTTTGTTGAGATGGAGGTTGTTTCTTTTGTTTTTGAGACAGGGTGTCACTATGTAGCCCTGAGTGGACTTTAACTTGCTACATAGAACAGTCTGGTCAAAAACTCACAAAGATCTACCTGCTTCTGCTTCCCAAGTGCTGGGATTAAAGGCATGCACCACCATGCCTGGCTTATTTCAGAGTATATTTTGAAGTTAGGTAGCATGAAGGCCTCCTGTTATTCTCCCCTGCCCTCATTTGTTTGTTCATTGTGATAGTTTGTAGAAATGTCTCCCATAGACTTGGGTGTTGGAACACTGGTCCCCGGTTGGTGGTCCTGTTTGGGGAGGTTTAGGTGGTACAGCCTTGCTGGAGGAAGCTCACTTGAGGTGAGCTTTGAGATTAAAAGCTTTGCACCACTTGCAGTCCACACTCTGCTTTGTGGTTTCTTTTGAAGATGTGAGCTCTCTCAGTTCTTTATGGCTTCTGCTTCCTGTCATTACTTTCCTGCCATGATGCACTCTTACCCCTCTGGAACCACAAGCCAAGACTAAGTGTTCCTTCTGCAAGCTGCCTTTGGTCAGGATGTTTTTGTCATAGCATCAGAAAGTGACTAATACATTTGTTTTGGTCAAGATCTCTGTGATTGTAAGTCTTTGTTACCAACCTGACTGGCACACACACACCTCCTGGTGTGTCGAAAAGGATGCTTCAGAAAGATTTTACTGAGATGTGTGTGGGAGGCATTGTTCCATAGGCTAAGGTCTGGGACCGGTTAAGAAAGAGAAAGCAAGTTGAGCATCAGCAGTCATCTCTCTCTGCTTCCTGGCTATGAACACAGTGGGGTCAACTGTCTCATGCTTTGATGTCATGCCACCTCTGCCATGAAGACCAGATCCTAAAGCTGTGTCCTGAATTAACACGTCCTCCTGTAAGTTGCTGCTTATCAGATATTTTGTCACAGAAACGAGAAAAGCCATTAATACAGAGGTTCTCAATGTGTGGGTCACAATTTCTTTGTGGTCTAACGACCTTTTCACAGGGATCACCTAAAGACAGCTGGAAAACACAGATATTTACGTTATGATTCACGACAGTAGTAAAATTACAGTTATGAAGTAGCAACAAAAATAATCGTATGGCTGGGGGTCACTGCAACACGAGGAACTGGATTAAAGGGACACAGCATTAGAAGGTTGAGGACCACTGACTGAATTAACGCATTGCTTTGGCTGTTCAGTGTCCTTTGTGGCTCTGTATACCTTTCAAGACTACTTTATCTGGGTCAGCGAGACAGTGAGAGGGTAAAGTCGCTTGTCACACAAGCCCCGTGTCCTAAATTCAATCCCTGGAACCGACATGCAGGTGGGAAGAGTTGTGACTCCACAGAGTTGTCTTCTGACTTCTGCCTGCATGCTGTGGAGAGTGTGTCCTCTCCCGCTGGCCACAGAGAGAGAGAGAGAGAGAGAGAGAGAGAGAGAGAGAGAGAGAGTAATAAGTGACTAATAGGTAATTTTAAAAAGATTACTATTTACTATTCCTGTGAAGAGTGAGTGTTATTGATCTTTTTATAGGAACTGCAATTGGTAGGTAGGTTTCTTCGGGTTGTATGATTATTTTAGCAATATTCATTTTTCCAGTCCACAAATGACTTATCTGTGTTTTCTACCATTTCCTTTATTGGTGGTTCTTCATCTTTAGCAGAGAGTCTGTTTGCCTCCTTGGTTAAATTTCTCCCTAAATGATTCCCCCCACCTGCGGTTATTGTAAATAGTATTATTTTCTTTCTCATATAATTTACCATTATATTTTTGTATGTTGATCTTTATATTATATATTGATTGACTTTATTAGATCAAATGACTCTTTAGTGAAATCTTTAGGACTTTCTATATATGAAATCATGTCACCTGCAAACAGGGACAACCTTATATCTTCTGTTGCAATTCACAGCTTCTTTATTTCTGTCTTCTGCAGAGGTATTCTGGCTAGTATTGTTAGTATTATACTAAATAGAAGTAATTTAATTTTTTTTTGTTTTTTTTTTGTTTTGTTTTGTTTGTTTGTTTTTCGAGACAGGGTTTCTCTGTACAGCCCTGGCTGCCCTGGAACTCACTCTGTAGACCAGGCTGGTCTCAAACTCAGAAATCTGCCTGCCTCTGCCTCCCAAGTACTGGGATTAAAGGCGTGCGCCACTACTGCCCGGGCAGAAGTAATTTTAAAGCCAGCATTCTTGTCTAGTTCTAAAACCTAGAGAGAAAACTCTCTCTTTCCCCAGTCAGTATGACATTAACTGTGGTTTGTCCTGCATGGCCTTCTGTGTTGATGTGCATGGACTTGCACAGGTTTGGTTTCGTTTGTGAGTTTTTATTGTGAGGGGGCAGGCATTGGAGTTTGTCAGATGTCCTTTCTATGGATATCATCATGTGGTTTTTGTACTTTGTTCTGTAATATGTTACATTTGTTCATTTGCTTATGTTAAACTATTCATTCTGAAGATAAATTCCACTTGATTGTGGTAGATTTTTTTATTTATTTTTTATTGATGAGTTTCTAAGTGTGTAGTTGAATTTGATATGGTGATCCCTTTTTTCAAGTGTGTGTGTGTGTCTGCTCCATGGCAAACATACAGAACACAGCTTGTGGGAGTCAGCTCTTTCCTTCCACCATGAGAGTCCTGAGGATGAAATTTTGTCATCAGGTTAGGTGTCAATGCCTTTACCCATTGAGTCATCTCACTGTCCCTTGCCAGGATTTTCTCTGCACTAAGGATCTTCATGCCTCTGTTGATTAAGGATGCAGGTCTATAGTTTTCTCATCCATGATGGACTCACAGAGTGCGTTTGGAAGAGTAGATTTCTCCCCAGTCCTTGGGATGGTTTATGAAAAATCAGTGCTAGTTTCTCTCATAGAAGATATTTTCATTCTGGGCAGTGGTGGCGCACGCCTTTAGTCCCAGCACTTGGGAGGCACAGGCAGGTGGATTTCTGAGTTCAAGGCCAGCCTGATCTACAGATTGAGTTCCAGGACAGCCAGGGCTACACAGAGAAACCCTGTCTCGAAAAACAAACAAATAAACCAAAGATGTTTTTTATTATGATTCAACCTCTTTGCTTGTTCTGGGTTTTTGTTTTGTTTTCAATTCACTCTTGTTGGATTATGGCTATCCAAGAATGTATCCACTTTTCTGGATTTGTTTGTTTGTTTGTTTATTGATGATTAATGGTTTATGGCTTATGATACTTTGTATTTCTATAATAACCATTATGTGTGCTCTTTTGCCAACTATTTTCAGGTTTTCTACTTTTTCTCTTTTTCTTAGTTTAGCTAATAATTTCTCTCCTTACTGCTCATAGTCTCAAAAACTGTTTTGTTAATTGATCTATTGTCTTTTTTTAGACTTTTTATTTATATTACCTCTTTGATCTTCTTGTACTGATTTGCTTTTTTGGGTTTTTCCTAATGCCTGTTTATCTAGTAGCATAGTGGAAAACATCAGGCTGTCTGAGGTCTTTCTTAAATACTTATGATGGTAACTGAGGATAGAAACTGGTCAGGTAGGGCAGGGAGTCCTGAGAATGTTGTTTCGATCCAGTCTGCAGGGCCAGGGGAGACCTCTGGTTCCTGGTTCCTTCTTATCTATTTTCTAAATGAGTGCCTGGAGGCTGTAGCCAAGGCACTTGGAAGTTTGTGGGCAGCCCAGCTGGACTAATCACCCCTCCCTCTCCCCACATCTCACACCAGATTCTGCCCAACATCCTGTAAAAAGCCCTTACACTAGCAGCGTGATGATGACTCTATTTCCCAGGACCCCCTCCTGCTTTACAAGGATCCCTCCCCTTATCCTTCCATCTCTCCCTCCTTCTTAAGCACCCACCAATCAATCTATAATAAACTTTTCTCTGAAACTCAACCTCTATGGCCTGTAAATTTCATTCACTGGATTCAGGACAAAAGATACTAAAAGTCAATGGCTCAGGGTGATTTTGGGGTTGCTGTCGGTTTTTCCAGGACCCTAACCCCTAAGCCAAGCTCACTAAAGACTAAGAAAGGTCTGGTCACTCTCAGAGACACCTCAATACTGCAGTACTGTTTCTGCTTCAAACATGCCTCTTGGGACTGCCTATCCCCAAAACCAGACTTCAGTGGGCAATGTTTTCATTTACACTTCTCTCAAGAAATGTTTAAATTTCGAGTTTCATTGTTGGTCTGTTGGTTGTTTAGGAGCCTGGTGTTTAATTTTCAGGCATTTCTGGTGCTTCTGAGCCTCCTGCCCGCATTGGTTTTTACTCTCATAGCATCGAGGTCTGAAAGGATACTTTGACCTTCTAGGATTTGAGAAGACTTCTCTGTGGGCCCACGTGTGTTCTGTCATAGTTAACAGACACCATGACTGGCTTGTGAACTTGCCTTGCTACCATCTTCTTTCAAAATAGATTTTATTTTTATTTGTGTGTATGTGGGTGGGTATGTACAAGAACATGCAGAGGCCAGGTTTTGTACCCCCTGGGGCTGGGGTTACAGGAGCTGCAGTCTGTTATGAATGCCAGGAATTGAACTCTAATTGTTTAATGTATAGTTGCAAAGAATGTATAGTTCACGTTCTACACCGGGTTGAGTATTTTATAAATAACTGCTAGATCTGTCTGGGCTAGAGTGCAGGTGAATAAGATGTCTCTTGATTTTTTTTTTTTTTTTTTTTTTTTTTTTTTTTTTTTTTTGAGCTGTATGATCTGTCTGCAGTTGAGAATGGGATGTTGGATTCCTTGGCTCTTATTGTATTACCGTTTATCTCGCCCCATGAGTCAACTCATTTTTGCTCTATGTATTTTAAAACTCTAAGGCTTTGGGACTTTTTTTTTCCTTTTAAGATAGGGTCTCATGATGTAATCCCGGATGGCCTAGAGCTCACTGTCTATGAGGTCACTGGTCTAGCCTCAAACTCTCTGAGATCTGTCTGCCGCTGCCTCCCAAGTGCTGGAATTAAAGGCCACCACCCCTGGCCCGCTGATATGGAAGTATTTATACTTCTGGTAATGTCCTCTGGTCATTTTTGTACCTTTGTTATTATCCAGTGGCTTTCTTGCCTCTTTTTAACAGTTTCTGACTTAAAGGTTTATTTTATTTGTATAAATAGAGCAGGCCCTGTTCACTCTGTCTTCCACTTGCTGGCGTATCCTTCAACTTCACAATGTGTGTATCTTTATAGGTAAAATGAGTCTCCTGTAGGCAGTGTGTAGCTGGGGCTTTTGGGGATTTTGAGGGTTTATTTTGTTTGGAAATGGAGTTTTGCTATGTACCTCGGGCTGACTTTACACTCATGGTAACCCTCCTGCCTCAGCCTCTTGAGTGCTGGGATTACAGAAACTATGTCTGGCTTTTGGGTTTGTTTGGCTGTTGTCTTCAATTTTAATTACTTACTTAGTTAATTAATTAACTTAGTTGGTTTTGAGATGCTCCTGTTATATATATAAAAGTCGCTGGCCTGTAATTTGCTATGTAGACCAGGTTAGTCTCAAATTCTCAGAGTGCTGGAATTAAAGGTATGTGCCACCACATCTGATTCTGCTTTGCCTTCTTTTAAAGTAGATTCTATTTTTATTTATGTGCATATTGTGTGCATATCTGTGTGTGTGATCATGCACCCCTGCATGGAGTTATCTGCGAAGAACAAAAAGGGGTGTCTGGTATCCTGGAGCTGGAGTTACAGATGGGCAGGGTGCTGGGATAAGTGGACTCTAGTCCTCTGCCGGAACAGTAAGTCCCTTTAACAGCTGAGACATCTTACCAACCCCTGCCTTTGGCTTTTATTCCTTCCAGTGGTTTTTTGTGTGTTATCCATTAGCATGTTCTACTGGTCTGAGAAATTCTCTTTCTTGTGTCTCATGAACACAGGGCCATCTGGTCATGCTGAGCTGTCTGAACTCGCATCTAGGCGGGAAGGCTTTAGTCTCTTGTAGGAGGGTCAGGGGAACTTAGGATGATCTGGGAAACAGGGACTGACTCTTTTAAGGTGCTTCTGACTCCAGAGGTTGCCCTCATCCTCTCCCCAGATGGCAACTGTTAACAATGGAGGGGCAGAACCAACTGGGGAGGAGAGAAAGTCCAGAGATGGAGTGGGCCCCAAGGAGCCTAGAAACAAGTCAACCAGAGCCCATTGCTAGGAGCTACTTGTCTGTCCTAATACAGCTTGTCATTTTTCGTTCTTTTTCTTTTTGTGGCTCCTGTTTTCTCTGCTCCCTTTGAATCTGTAACTTACAGTCACCCTGTTGGCCGCCTATTGGATCTATACCTGTCATTTTCTGTCCAGGACCCTAAGGATCTCTGCTATTTTTACACTAGGACAGCTGCCTGATTCTAGGCCCCCACCTTGGATCTGTTAGTAGCCCTTCTGTCTCCAACTGTCACTTTCCTCTGTTTATCTGTCTATTCTCTTGAATATACAATGCTTGGTTTATCCTATGGGATGAACTTGGTGGTACCCCCAGCTGACCACCCTTCACCCGATACCCCAGTAGTAGCTTTGTTTCTGAAGGTGAATTTTGCTAGATACAGAATTATTGGTTGCTGAGTGTTTTTGTTATTTTGTCTTTTTTCTTCCTACCCAAAGCTGAAGACTGAACCCAGGGCCTTGTGCCTACCATTGAGCTAAATCTGCAACTCTGGTTGCTAGGTTTTTTTGAATCTTGCCCCCTCTCTCATTTAGCCTTAAGTCCCTGCTGAGATATATGGAAACCCCCTTCTGAGCTGGGCAGTGGCTTTAATCCCAGCACTCAGAAGCCAGAGGATCTCTGTGAGTTCGAGGCCAGCCTGGTCTACAGAAGGAGTTCTAGAACAGCTGTGGCCACACAGTGAAACCCAGTTTTGAAAAACCAAAAGAAGAGAAGAAAAGAAAAGAAACTCCCTGCTTCAGCCTTCTTTCTGTTTACAAGATGCTTTCTCGTAATATATCTCTGGGTAGTTATAATTGGATCAAATCTGATTCATGGTCTTTGACCTTCCTATATATGAATGATTATATTCTACTTACATCTTTGGAATTGTTTCTTTAAATAAATTTAATTTTTTTCTTTTCCTATAACCTCTTTTTGTTAGTTACTTTTTAAATATTATTTTGATAAAATTCATGACAAGAACAACGTAAAGAAGGGAAAGGGGAAGGGGGGAGGAAGAGTTTATTTTGGCTCAAGATTGGAGGAGACAGAGTCCATAGGGCAGGGAAGGCTTGACAACAAGAACCTGAGGTTGCTGGTTATATTGTCAGTATTCAGAAAGTAGGAAGAAACAAATTCTGGTCTCCAGTTTTCCTTTTCTTATTCAGTCTTGGTTACTTGCCCATGTGACTGTTCCACTCACATTTAGGATGGGCCTTCCTTAGCTAAACCTCTAGAGAAACACCCTCATAGACACGCCCAGATGTATGCTAATGGGTTCTCTGTCAAGGCGATAAACCAATTCAAGTGGAGTCAAGAATATGAAGGCAGTTCTATCGAGAAGCGGCTCTGGGGAGGATGTACCCATCTAACAGGTGAAGGTCAATGAAATCACGCACCCGGGCTAAAGCGAGAGCTTAGTCGAGGAATAATGATGTGACAGCTAGGAGTTGGGATTGTACCCAGATATGGTCAAAAACTGAGCCCCCAGGTGAGTACTCTTAGGTGGGTTTCCACAAACGCAGGGGGATGAGGAGTGATAGCCTGTTAGCCTGGATTTTCTCCATGCGGACAGGGTTGAGGGAAAAAGAGCAGACAGGGTTTCCCAGCTTGTCGGGGGCAACCAGGGGTTCCATACATCTATGGAAAGTCAAATCCATGCTTGTGTAACACAGAGGTAAGTGCATCACTGTGAATTCATGATCCTGAACTGTTCTTTCTATTTTTTTTTTTTAAAATGTCCTGGGCTCCTCAATCAGTCATCCAGCCAAAACGCTAGCGCCTTGCCTACCTTGCCCTGCTGAGTAGTTCAAGTTGCACCTCTTAGATCGAGGACTAATCCAATGGAGAAGATACGTGAGGTTGCTCCTCACCTGGCTTGCCCTACTAGCTCCTCCCAGTGGAGAGGGAGGTCCTATTTATCATGACTTTATGCTCTATACACGGGTCCTGCTGCTGCTGCCACCGCTGCCACCAAAAAATGGCTCAGGGATGGAGGCATGAGTGGCTGAAAAGGGAGACTAGAGCTTTCTGAGGGTTAGGAACGCTCCCTTCCCCGACCCCCGTTTTCTAAACCAGAACTGAAGGGTTCTCCTAGGGCTCTCTGTATCAGCATTATCTAGTCTGAATTGTAGGCAGGGCTGAGGTTTTGCTGGGAGACACTAAAGGAAGAAAGACCTGGTAATTCACAGCTCATTCAGTGATGTGTGAGATTCTGCTCGTCTTCTGCCTTGTGTCCTTCACTATTCATTTTTCAGAGATTTCAGTTAGCTGTTCCATGTATTACAGGTTTGAGTAGCCACATTTAGCTAGAGATGTGAACTGGTGGTCCTGTGTATCACACTGTGAAGACAAGAACCAAGCCCCATGAAAACTTATTATTTAGTTTTTCACATAAATGCAGAAACATTACAAATATTCCTTCTGGTATGTATGTTATATTTGTTAGGTGTATTTTATATACATTGGTCATTTTTATATATATTTGTCATTTCTCTTCCTCCTCCCCCCTTTTTGGTTGGGGTTGCCCTAAGTTAGCAGGGTTTCATGTAGTCCAGGCTGGTCTTGAACTTCCTATGTTGCTATCTTAGTTTTCTGTTGCTGTGATGAGACACCATGACCAAGGCAACTTATAAAGCAAGAGTATATTGTTACCTAGATTCCAGAAAGATTAGAGTTTATGACTATCATGGCTGGGAGCATGGCAGCAAGCAGGCAGGCATGGTGATGGAGCAATAGCTGAGTGTTTGTTTACATCCTTATGGGAAAGTAGGGGAGAGAAAGAAAAAGGAGAGAGAGAGATAGAGAGAGATAGAAGAGAGAGAGAGAGAGAGAGTGAGAGAGAGAGAGAGAGAGAGAAGGAAGAGGAGGGAGGGAAGAAGCAGGGTGGGAGAGAGAGGAAGAAGAGGAAGAGGGGGAGGAGGAAGAGGAGGGGAGGAAGACGAGGGGGAGAGAGGGGGGTGGTTAAGGCCTACCTCCAGTGACACAGCTCTTTCCACAAGGCCAAACCTCCTAATCCTTCCCAAAACATTTCCACCTACCAGGAACCAAGCCTCTAAATATATGAGCCTACGGGGTCCATTCTCATTCAAACTGCCTTCACAGATAACCTCAAACTCCTGATCCTACTACCTCCCCCTCCCAAATGCTCCCAAATGCTGGAAGACTGGCTTTTCTTTCAGACAGAGGTTGGAATGGTGTTGAGACAGGGTTTCACACTGTAGTTCAGGTTGACTTTGAATTTGTAACAGTTTTACTGCCTCTGCCCTCTAGTACTGGGGTCATAGGTGTGAGCCACCATGCACAGCTTCTTCATTTATGTCTGAGGATCTGGGCTTTCATCTGTCATCAACAGCCTTTATTCCAAAGAACTTCCTGTCAGGTGGGTTTGTTGGTGACACACTTGTCTTTTGCATGAAAATACTTTTTTATTTTGATTCCTTAAGGAGAATCTTTACAGTACAAAGAATTTTAGATTAGGGAGGGTTGTGTTGTCATGGATGATTGTGATAGTTTGCTTATTTCCTTTCTGAGCCTTAATGATGAGATTCTTCTGTCCTCATCATATCTAATGGAGCATAAACCGGCTCCTCCGTGGCTGCTCACCATGTGTGAAGTGTTGGGTTTCTCTTGTCGCTTTCCTGATGCACTGTTCATATCTGGCTCTGAGCTGTTTATCAGTTTACGGTGTTCCCTCATGGCCCTCTTTGTATTTGCCAACCTTACTATTTAGTGAGCATATGTACTCTGCAAATACATACCTTCTGTCTTAGGGTTTTACTGCAGTGAACAGATATCATGACCAAGGCAAGTCTTATAAGGACAACATTTAATTGGGGCTGGCTAACAGGTTCAGAGGTTCAGTCTATTATAATCAAGGTAGGAACATGGCAGCATCCAGGCAGGCATGGTGCAGGAGGAGCTGAGACTTCTACATCTTCATCTGAAGGCTGCTAGCAGAATGCTGGCTTCCAGGCAGCTAGGATGAGGTCTTAAAACCCATACCCCACAGTGACACACCAACTCCAACAAGGCCACACCTCCAAATAGTGGCACTCCCTGGGCCACGCATATACAAGCCATCACACCTTCCATAAGATTTCATGAAAACTGTAGCCACTCTGCCTTTAAATGTCTTGTCCCATTCTCTCACCTTTCCTGTAACTCCTCTTGTATGTCACATGTTGCTGATACTGTCATTTTTTTTTAAAGATTTATCTTTTTAGGTATTGTATGTCTCTGTGTGGGCATGTTCATATAATTGTGGATGCTCTCAGAGAACAGAGCCTCTATATATCTCCCGGAGCAGAAGTTAGAGATGGTTGTAAGCTACCTGGAATGGGTGCTAGGAACTGAACTCGGCTCCTCTGAAAGCGCAGGACACACCCTTAACAGCTGCACCATCTCTCCAGTCCCATGGTTGTTATTTCTAAGAGAGGATCTCACTCTGTAGCCTAGGCTGTACCTGACTTGTAATCTTCATGACTCAGTTTCCCGAGTATTTGGATTACAGGTCTGTGGCATAAGTTATATTGTTTGACATTGCCTATTGAATCCCTAAGGCTTTAATCTTTTCTCATCAATCTTTATACTCCATGTGATACTTTTAAGGAAAATGGGCCCCATATTTGCATGGGTAGTCCCCAGTGGGTGAACTGTTTGGAAAGATTAGGAGGCATGGCCTTGTCAGAAGAGGTGTGTCGTTGGAGGAGGCATGTTCGTGTCTTTGGAGGAAGTGTGTTGCTGGGGATGGGCTTTGAGGTTTCAAAAGTCCGTGCCAGGGCCAGTCTGCCTCTCTGCCTGCTGCCTGTGGATCAGGATGTAGTTCTTAGCTACTGCTCCAGTGCACGCCTGCTTTTGTACCACCATGCTCTCCGCCATGATAATCATGAACTAACTCTATGAAACTGTAAGCAAGCCCTCAGTTAAATGCTTTCTTTGATAAGAGTGCCTTGGTGATGGTACATCTTCCCAGGATTTTGTCAGTGACTAAGGCACCCTGTTATTTTTAATCAACCTTAATCTTTATTTACTTTTTACATTTATTATTTCATTTTGGACCCTGAATACACACAGTGGGTCTTCTATTTCAGATACTTTTTTTCAGTTATAGAGGGGTGTTCTGCTGCTCACTTATTTTGCAAGCATGTTTTGTTTTTCTGTGAACATGATTTATTTGACTATATTGATAGCAGTTATAATAGATACTTCTTTTATAACATTTACTTTTATTTTATGTGCATGAATGTTTGCCTGAAAGTATGTACATGCCCTATATGCCTGAAGAGGCTGAAAGAGAGCACTAGATCCTGGACCTGGAGTAACGCAGTGTTGTTAGCTGCCATGTGGGTGCTGGAAACTACAACCTGATCATTTGCAAGGGCAGCAGGAGTTGCTAAGCCATCTTTCCAGCCCTGTAGTTGACACTTGAAAATCATTAGTTCCAACATCTGTTTCCTCTTGGATTTCATCAGTCTCCTCCATTTCTCTGGAGAGTGGGTTCCATTTTCCTAAGCTTTGCTTGTTTGTATAAATGTGAAGTAACTCCAGACTTGACAGACATTGAAAACGTTACCTGTGAAGACTCGGGGTTCCGTATTGCTTGGTTTTCTGGTTGTACTGCTGAGTGTCAGTTCCTGGATTCCAGTCCACCATGCTGGTTGGGTAGCAGCTTCCAGTCTCCACTCATAATTTTTTTTAATTAGGTCTTCTTCCAATTTGTCCTATGTATGTATAGTGCAAGGACTGGCCAGATATTTGTATTGTCTCCCTGTCTCTGTCCCTCTCCCTCCCTCCCTCTCTCCCTTCCTCCCTCCCTCCTTCCTCTCTCCCTCTTCTTCCTTCCCCCTTCTTCCTTCCTCTCTCCCCCTCCCTCCCTCCCCCGTTCTCTCTCTTTCTGCCCCTGCCTCTTTCTTACCATACCCCAGCCCATCCCCATCCTAGTCACTATTGTGCTAGGGCCTGGCTTGTGCAAGGCTCCTCCTTTTGAATATGAAATCCACCCCTCAACTACCAAGACTCCACATCCCTTTCTCTCGCTATACCTTTAGGGAACAGTCTTTTGTACTCCATCACATTTCATATTCATTTCCTGTGTGTCTATTTGCCTAGCAGGATCTTACTAGTTGTTATTAAAAACAGGCAGCTTTATGCTCAGAACGCAATGTACACTTGTATGAAAATTCCCTCAAGTAACATAGTGCCATGCACAGTAAGTATGCACAGTGAAAGTTTAAAACATGACAGTAAGGGAAGAAGGCTGCTCTTATCTCATGAGGAATACTCTTGCTCTAACACAGATGCTCTCTATCTTTTTCAGTAAGATTTCAATGACAATTTAGATTTTAAATCCTGTCAATATGTTAGTGTAGGGCCAGGCAAACGGTTCAGCTGTCAGAGCACTTGCTGCTCTTGCATAGACCCAAGATTCAGTTCTCAGCACCCACACCAAGTGGCTCACAGCTGCCTATAACTTCAGTTCTGGGGCATCCAAGATGTTCTTTTGGCCTCTGTTGGTACCTACACATACAAGTACACACACACACACACACACTATACATAAATCATTTTTTTTAAAAGAATGTTAGTTATCTTTGTTCTCCTTCATCTGCTCTTCATTTCCTAATTAGTCACTGTCACTAGGATATAGCTGTGATTTAAAAAATCAAACAGCAGGCTGGAGAGATGGCTCAGTGGTTAAGAGCACTGACTGCTCTTCCAGCAGTCCTGAGTTCAATTCCCAGCAACCATATGGTGGCTCACAACCATGTGTAATGGGATCTGATGCCCTCTTCTGGTATATCTGAAGGTAGCTATGGCATACTCATAAACATAAAATAAATAAATCTTAAAAAAAAATCAAATGCAACAATAACAACGAAAAAAATCCTATCCTTTATACTACCCTTTGGCTAAGTAAATTTATTTTGAAAAGTTTACATGTATTTATTTATTTATATGTATGGTGCACATGTAGAGGCCAGACAATAATCATTGGGAATGGTCTCTCCATCTACCATATCAATTCTAGGGACTAAACTTAGGTCTTCAAGTTTGGTGGCAAGAACCTTTGCCTGCTAAGCTGTCTTGCTGGCCACAAAATCATATTTTAACAACTTTTCCCATAATGTTTCTTTTTCATCTCTATGGAAAATTGCCGAGTCTATAAATACTGATTATAGACATGAGAGTCTGTGATGTGAGGCTGGAGATAGTACCCAGGGCCGTGCACTTGTCAGGGAGGCACTCGACCACGGACTTCACCCCCAGCCTGGCAAGTCTCATTCATTAATTTTATTTTCCGTCTTACTGGAGATTTTATTTTTCTTCTTAGCATTATTTTGGTTTTTACCGTTCAGTAATAATTTTCTGTTCGGCTACTATCCCATGGTACTCTCCCAGGATAGAAGCTGCCTCTCTGAAGACAAAATTACCAGTGTGGGGCAGGCTAACTAGACCTCTCCTGATTTTCTTTTTTCTTCTCTTTTTTTCTTTTTCAACTTAATTAGTGATTTCAGTGAGAATGGCCAGAAATAACATGCCCAAACAAAGCCTTAGAAGAAGGCCATTTGAATAACCCACAGAGACTAGAACAAGTGAGATCAATTTGTGGTGTTAGAGTTTGATTTTGTTAAGGACAAGGTTGAGCAAAAATTTACTTTTGAATATTTCGTAAATGCACAAAAAATGTCTTAGGGTTTTACTGCTGTGAACAGACACCATGACCAAGGCAACTCATAGACAACATCCAATTGGGGCTGGCTAACAGGTTCAGAGGTTCAGTCCATTATCATCAAGGTAGGAACATGGCAGCATCCAGGCAGGCATGGTGCAGGAAGAGCTGAGACTTCTACATCTTCATCTGAAGGCTCCTAGCAGAATGCTGGCTTCCAGGCAGCTAGGATTAGGGTCTTAAAGCCCACACCCACAGGGCCACACCTACTCTGACAAGGCCACACCTTCAAATAGTGCCACTCTCTGGGCCAACCATATACAAGCCATGACAAAAATAGTGTACCTTTTCTTGGATAAAAAACAAAATAGAAAGTTCACAAATGTATAGGACAATTCATATCAAAATCTGCCTATGGATTTATCCAAAGAGCTGAGCTCGAAATGAAGGTTTTACTTGCTTGAATGGCCTACAAAATTGTTTTATCGTCCACAGAACCTTGGTGAAAAAAATAGAAGGCCCAGGGAAAGACATTTAAAAACCTTTATTCATTTCTTCTTGTGTGTGTGTATGTGTGTGCAGAAGTGGGTTCACAAGTGCCATGGTACAAGCATGAAGGTCAGAGAAATTGGTTTTTTCTTTCCACTGTGTGGTTCCTGGGGACTAAATTTAGTCATCAGCCTTGGTGGAGCCTTTTTCCCACTGAATCGTTTTGCCAGGCCCAACATTTTAAAATATCTGCTTTAAGAAAATAAAGAAGTGGGGCTGTCGTTCTGTTGACTGAGTGCTTACCTCATGTACAGGAAGCCCTGGGTTCTAGCTCCAGAACTGCCTAAAACCAAGCAGGGCGGTGTACGCTTGTAATCCCTGCACTCAGGAAGCGAGGGTGGGAAAATCAGAAGGTCAAGGTCACTGTTGGCTACTTAACAAATTTGAGGCCAGCCTGGGCTACACAAGAACAATAACAAACAAATAGGGAAACAAGGTAAGTATATGAAGATGCAATTCTAAAAATATAAATATAAATAGTTTCAGAAAGAGCAAGGGGCTGGTAGGTAAGGGTTAGAGAAAGGAGAGTAGACAAGACTGAAGCATGATATGCATGTGTGGAAATGTCAGCGTGAAATTCATTAATGCACATAATTAATCTGCATTGTAATTATAGTAAAAAGAGATAGTCAATAAACATACAGAAATGGCTTATACTTCACTTGTAGTCTGAGAAATAAAGGCAATTGTTAATAAGATTTTTTTTTTTTGCCTATCATATTAACAAAAGTTAGAAAATATGGTATATCCAATGTAGGAGAAGCTAAGGTGGGAGGAGTAAGGGGAGGAAGAGGAGGAGTAAAAGGAGGAAGAGGAGAAGAAAGAGGAGGAGTTAAGAGAGAGAATGAGAGAGAGGCGAACATGGAGGCAGATGTTCACGTGTCTCTGCCAGTCAAAGGTAGTTTGTCTGTCTAGGTTGGGTATTGGGTCACACTTCTGATTGTATAGGCATCTTGTAATTGATCATTACCAAATATATAAAGCCTTTGGATAATCTGAGCTTTAGAGTCTCATCTGAATCTAGCCTGTGTGGTTGGTGGGGTGGTCCGGGCACTGCCCAGCCTTTTGGAGACAGCATGGAAGATTGGCAGAGCTATCTCCCACACTGGCATCTCGTGGGTGGCAGGGCTGGTGTTTCTGGCTGGCTGGTTCTAGCTGCGGGGGCCCACGTGGCCTCCGCCCACTGAACATGTTGTCTGATCTAGCCAGAGCCACTGCAGTTTAGATAGTCGGCTTGACCAGCAGACACTTTTTTTTTTTTTAAAAAAAAAAATAATTACTACAACAATCCAATGTTGATAAACCTTGAGTAAAATAAATATTCTTAACTGACGTTGGAGACTGCGTTGATTCATACTATTGGGTAATGTCCTATTGAGTCTGTCTTCTATTGCTGCAAAAAGACACCATCACCTCAGCAACCCTTATAAAAGAAAGCATTTAACTGGGGATTGCTTACAGTTTCAGAAGGTTTTGTCCATTATCAACATGCCAGGAAGCATGGCAACCCAAAGGCAGACAATGGTGCTATAGAAGTAGCTGAGAGTCCTACATCCGGATCTGCAAGCAGCAGGAAGAGAGCAACACTGGGCCTGCCTTAGGTTTTTGAAATCCCAAATCCCATCCCTAAGTGACACACTTCCTCCAACAAGGCCACACCCACCTTCTAATCCCTCTCAAGCAATGTTACTCCTTGATGGCTATGAATGCAAATATATGAGCCTATAGCGGCCATTCTCATTCAAACCAACACAAGTAGTGTCAACATTCTTCCTTCTTTTTCTCTCTATGAATCAGTGCCCCAGCCTTGGGATTTTGTGATGCTCTTTCTTCCGGATGCTGGGTTCCGGATTCAAGCTTGGCTGGCCAGCCCTCTCCCCTTGCCTGTGCTCAGCCTCCCTTGCTACTGAGCACAGTTATCAGTCATCCCATCCAAGCTTCTGTCAATCTGCAGACACAGGGTAGTAACAAGTCTATGGGTGGGATCAGCAGAGCTGCCAGCCAGTCACCCAGCATGTGGGTGTGTGTTATTGGACTCTGGTTGTTAGTGCAGAAACAGACAAGGAAATCAGAAGGCAATGGCTTGCTTCTTGGTTGGTAGGTTTGTTAGTTGGTTTGTGCTGGGGTCTTATGTAGCCCAAGAACTCTCTATGTTACCAAGGATGGCTTTAAACGCTCTTAAACTTTCTGCCTCTACTTTCCAGTGCTTGCATTACAGGCATGCACCAGCACCTCTGGTGAATGCAAACATTTTTAAAATGCCTAATGCTTTACCAGGCAACTATAATTTTAGGACATGAAAAAATATGAATAAACTAACAGCTTCCAAGGTGTTCATGGAAGTATTACTTGTAGAAAAGTGGCCTAAACATTCTGAATTTATTTCAGTGGGAAACTGAATAAATCAGAGTATGTCTGAGTAACCTGTCTTGGGCTGTGCATAATGCCATAACAAAATACTTGAGACGATAAAATTTTATTTCTCATAGCTCTAGGGGCGGGAAATCTATGGTCAAGCCGCTAAGTCTTTCAGTCTGGGGAGGGCTCTTTATTCTGCTTCCAAAATGGCACCGTGTAGCTGTTTTCTGCAGAGAGCACAAGTGCTGTATCATCACTAATCCGAAGGTCAAAAGCCGTGGGTGCCGTGTCCTCTGCAGCTCTACTACAGGGTCCTTAGTACCATTAATGAGGGCGGTGCCCTCAGGGGTTAATGTTTCTCAAATTTCCATCTCTTAATACAGCTGCAATGGGGGTGAAGTTTCTCTTTCTCTTTTCTTCTGTTGAGGCAGAAGGATCTAACTATTTTGGCTCATTATCTAAAGGTATAGTCCATCATGTCAGGGAAGGCATGGCAGGAGATGAGAACTGGCTGGTCACTTGGCATCTGCATTCAGGAAGCAAAGAGCAATGAATGCTAGTAATTGGCTTGTTTCTTCTTTGTCTGCTGCCTCCTCCACCCCTCCCCTCACTCCCTTCTTCTTCTCCTCCTCTTCTTCTTCCCCTCCTCCTCTTTCTCCCCTTCTCCTCTTTCTCCCCCTCCTCTTCTTCCTTTCCCTCCTTCTCTTCCTCCCCCTCGTCCTCTTCCTTCTCCCTTCCTCCTCTTCTTCCCCCTCTTCCTCCTCCTTCCCTTTCCCCTCCTCTCCTCCTCTTCTTCCTCCATCTCTTCCTCTTCCTCCCCCTCCTCCTCCTGCTTCCTTCTCTTTCCTTCTCACCCTCCCTTTTATTGCCCCATGCTACCCACCTCTGTGTCTCTGCTTTTCTCCATTCCTCTTGTCTCTATATACCCTGGACTATTTTATGTGTCTGGCTTTGTCTTCCTAGGCCTTCCTTGTCCTCAGTCACTAATCTCAACACCACTCCATTTCAGTCTCCCTCAGCTTCCTCAACTGGGTATCATGTCCTCACTCTGAAAGTCAGTCACCTATTCTTGCAGCACAAGGCCAGGTACGTAGGTGGATTGCAGACTTCGAAGAGTGCCCCAAAACAGCTTCTCTGGGGGGAACACAGCTGCACTGTGTCGCTGAAGGACTCAGTAGCTGGGAGTAACTTCTGGGGAGTGGTAGCAGACCATCCTCTTAACATCTGGCTGTGTAGAGTCCAGGCCATCTACATACACACCCATTCCTGTACAAACCTGCTCCTGGTCTCACTGACAACCTTATTTCTTTAAGAAAACTCAGACTTAAACCACCTGCTTAGGGGACTTTGGGTCCCATTTACTGGCTGGAAATTGATAGCTCTGTTAATTATCAGTTTTAGATGTTTTCCCTGATGTTACATTCACCCAAAGTTCTGTTTATATGGCCCACCCTCTCCACACACACTTATTCCTTCTGATCCTCCATGAGTGTAATGTTTACAGTCATGGACAAGTGGAGTAATGGTCAGGACACAGCTTAGTTAGTAGTGGTGCTTGTTTAGGAAGCACAGAGCCCCGGGTTTGATCCACAGCACTGCACAAACTGACCGTGATGATGCATGTCTGTAATTTCAGAACTTGGGAGGTAGAAGACAGGCGATCAGAAATTCAAGGTCATCTTAAGCTACAGTTAAGAAACTAAACACTTTCTCTAAACACTGTCGCTAAAGGATCTCTCTCTCTCTCTCTCTCTCTCTCTCTCTCTCTCTCTCCCTCTCTCTCTTTCTCCCTCTCTCTCAAAATTGCTTGAAAGTAGTCGTTTCTACTGAGAAAGATTATCAACTTGGGCTACAGCTATGACTGAGTCTGGTGTCCAGCCCTCAGGCACATCTGGCCTTTGATTGTGCTGTTATCTGACAGTTATTGACTTGAGCTGTGCATGAGCCTTGTGCTGAGGCTGCCCAGGAAATTTGAAATCCAATATAAATTATTTACTTATTACTCATTCTCTCTGCCCCAGGACAAACGTCTTTTTTTTTTCCTTTTAAAAAGTGATTAAACTTTTCCCGGGTGGGTTGGCAAGTCTAACATTTTGTAATTGACTAGATACAGTAGATTCTTAGAAGTTCTCACCAGCTCTGCTGTATCTAGGCAGCAACTCTTCCAGGAAATCACAGCGTTTAACGCCAACCCCTCTGTGTTGATGCCTACAGCAAGGACCCTCATCTAAGCCTAGTTGCTAGGTATGCCTAGGTGTCATCCTGGGGAATTCCCTAGTCAGAAGGCAGGGTGACCAGGCAAGTAGTTGAAGAGCAGGGCCTCTGCCCTATGGCAGAGGGAATGTTTTTTATATCTGGATTGTTCTCCCTTTATAAATATAGAGCATAAAAGGCACCTGCAACTCCTCTGATATCAGCAGCTTTGGGAGCTGGTGAAGCTGATTCTCTGTCAGTAAGCTGCTGGACAGGGGACCCCTGATGCTCAGGGGTTGGTGGGTGGCTCAGTCAGGATCTTAACAGAGGACTGGAGAATACAAGCTTGCCAAGGAACTGGCTGAGTACAGGGTGCTTGAGAAAGCATTGAGAACTGGGGAGATGGTCGAGTGGATAAGAGCACCTGCTGTACAATCATGAGGACCTGAGTTTGGATCTCAAACACCCACATACAAAGCTGGGTGCTGCCACATGTGCCTGTAACCCTAGCACTGGGGTAGGCACAGGCAGAAGCATGGCTGAGGCTGGCAGGCCACAAAACCTCTCTGGGCCCAAAAGGGATGAGCTCCAGATTCTGTGAAAGACCCTGTCTCAGGAGATTACAGTGGGAAGCCATCCTTGACATCCTCTTTTTGGCCTTTGTGTGCACATGGCTACCCACCTGCACACATACAGGCACACACACAAATTAAACACACAAATTAAAAGAAAGCCTTGAACTGGGTGTGACAGTACAGCCTGTAATCTCAGCACTCATGAGATAGAGGTAGGAGGACACAGGGTTGAAGATCATCCTGGACTACATGAGACCCTGTCCCATAAGAGGTGGAGAAGGGATTGGGAGGGGGCTCAGTTGGTCAAATGCTAGCTGTGCAAGCGTCAGACGTTGAGTTTGGATGGCCAGTGCCTAACTAAAAGTTGAACGGGGTGGTAGTCAACTGTAATCCTGGTGCTGGGAAGGCAGAGACAGGAGGATCCCTTCGGCTCACAGGCCAGCCAGTGTAACTGAGCTCTAGGTTTATTGAGAGATCATGTCTCAAAAACTAAGGTGGAAGTCCAGGGAAGATGACTCAGTGGGTAAAGGCATTTGCCACACAAACCTGACTTGCTAAGATCAATCTCCCAGAACACAGTGCGTGGGAAGAGAGACCCAGCTTTACAAAGTCGTTCTCTGACCTCAAAATGTACACTTTGGCACATGTGTGCCCATATACAAGCACGCCACGCATATACACACTAATACATAATTCAAAAAGTGAGGGGAGATAGAGGGATATATGGGACATTAACCTCTCATCTCTACACACACTCATACTCACATGTACAGTTGTATACACAGACACACACACAGACACACACACACACACATATGAGCACATACACAGGATCCTATACATGGAGAGGGAGAGGGGAGAGAAGAAAGGGAGGGAAAGAGGGAATGGGAGGGAGAGATCGACAGACAGACAGACAGACAGACAGAGACAGACAGACAGACAGACAGACAGAGAGGTTTGCCCATAACCAGAATTGAATATCAGGGCAAAAGCCTCAGCTCCAGCTTCCTGATGCTAGGCTTTCCCACCAATCTTAACACACCAATTAAAGGGGTGAGTAATGGTGAAAAGCAGAGACTAATTTAGACTTTAATCAACACATTGGGAAGAATACAGGGACACACTGACTACTGAGCTCGCCTCTATAGCACTGGCATTGGTTTAGGCTTAATGGGAAGGGAGCGAGTGCGTGCATAAGTAAGCAGTCCTGGTCTACGTGTGGTCTCTCCTGTCACTGTCCCAGCTCTGGGTCTGCACTGCACACTGATAAATTACCTTCCTACTAATCACTGTCATTGTTACCAGAATTGTTAGGGTCCAAGGCTGGTTTCTCATAGTTCTAACAAGAGGCTTGGCTACCCATTCTCAATATGCCAAAGAAACAAGGAGAAGCAGAGAGGAGGTGTGTTCAATGTGACTACTGGGAAGAGGAACAAAAAGTTTGGTGATTCCCCCATCTCCCAGTCTGTCTTCAGGGATTTTGACATGAGGTTTAAGTTTACATGGAAGGCAAGAAGTATATATCACAAGGGGGCAGAGAGATGGCTTAGCAGTTAAGAGCACCTGCTGCTCTACTAGAGGTCTCAGATTCGATTCTCTGTACCCTCATGGCAGCTCACAACTGTTTGTAACTCTGGTTCCAGGAGTCCTGGAACCAGATATACGCACAGGCATAACACCAAAGCACATAAAATAAGAATAAATTATAATTTTTTTAAAGGTATGTATAGCTAAGCAGTCCTGATTGAGGCATGGTCCTGCGCCTCCTTGACCTATCCATCACGGTCTTCCCTGTAGTGTATCCAGCATGGAGTCTGACAAGTTATCAGAGCTGTTTTAAATCTCTTCCTGGGAAGTAAGTTCTTCTCTGGCTAACTTCAATGTTGTAGCCTTTCCCCTCCCCCAGCATGAGTTTCTCACACTAACCCCAGTGTCTTGAGGTCTGTTGTTCCAAGGGTCCCATACCAAAGAAAGACGCCTTTAGAATATCTCCTCTCTTGCCAGGATGGTTATATCAGCACAGAGACAGCCAGCCTGGTCTCTAAAAGAAGACTTGCTCTAGGTTATACCCTCCCTCCAGCACGGAAAACTGTCTTTACCCTGAGGGTCTTCCATCCCAAGGGTCTTGCCCTTTCTGGAATCCAGGATGACTGCAGGTTTAGGACAATGACTTGTCTCTGTGCCTTCAGCCCTGAAGGGTCACGAGATGGTCAGGTAGACATCATTCCTTAGTGATTGTCATGCCTGTCCGGAGTCTGGCCTCAAGTGAAGGAAACAGACACAAATGGAGGCAGAGAGGCCATGCTTTCATTCTGCTTTTATTGACCTCATGGGCCAAAGTGAGAAGTCAGTTTAGTAAGACTGTTCATTACATGTGTGATTTTTTTTCAGTTCTGTTTGACCATCTTGGAGGTAAAAACAAATTGATAGAAAGAGAAGTTATGGTGGGATATATATATATATATATATAATCATATGATATATATCTTTAAGGTTTAGTGTATGTGTACACACATGCACACACTCATGAAATGGAGGCTAGAAGAGGGAGTTAGCTCTCTTGGAGCTAAAGTTATAGGTAATTGTGAGTCAACCAGTATAGGTGCTGGGAATTGAACTTAGATCCTGGGCAAGAGCAAGAGCAGGGCAGGCCCTTAACCATGGAACCATTTCTCCAGGTTCCAAATCAGAGGACCTTTATTTGGTTTGATTTCAGATTTGGATGAAACTAGATAGTATGGCTTGAAAACCGTTAGGCTTCCTAGTGTCCGAATAAGGGGGTATTATTGTTGAGAATGAGGGTTTTTTTTGTTTTGTTTTGTTTGTTTTGTTTTGTTTCTTGAGACAGGGTTTCTCTGTATAGCCTTGGCTATCCTGGAACTCACTCTGTAGACCAGGCTGGCCTCGAACTCAGAAATCTGCCTGCCTCTGCCTCCCAAGTGCTGGGTGGGATTAAAGGCATTCGCCATAACTGCCTGGCAAGAATGAGGGTTGTTGATGTAATTATTTAAAACGGCAGCACCTGAGCTGCCATGTTCCCGACTAGGCTAGACCTGAGGTCACAAGCAGCAGTGTGTTCTCGCTGCTGCCGTGGCTCAGGCCACTGACTCAGTCCGAAGGCTCAGGCAGCCAGAGACACTGGCTCTGCCATCCACGAGATGCCAGCATGGGAGATGGCTCTGCCAATCTTCCATGCTGTCTCCATAAGGTTGGGCTGAGCCCAGACCATCCCACCATCCACACTGTACCCAGTATGAATGAGACTCTAATGCTTTTTCTTTCTTTCTTCCTTTCTTCCTTCCTTCCTTCCTTTCTTTCTTTCTTTCTTTCTTTCTTTCTTTCTTTTTTCAAAACAGGGTTTCTCTGTATAGCCCTGGCTGTCCTAGAACTCACTCTGTAGACCAGGCTGGCCTTGAGCTCAGAAATCCGCCTGCCTCTGCCTCCCAAGTGCTGGGATTAAAGACTATCACTGCCTGGCTCTAATGCTTAGAGATTAATCAAAGGCTTTATATGTTTGGTAATGCTCAATAACAAGATGCTCACACAACTGGAGGTGTTTCCCAATTAACTAACCTAGATATAAGTTGTTACCCAGGACTGCTCTCTATACATGTGTGGCTCTCCATCCTCCTACATCTCTGCCTCTCTCAAACCTCCTCTCCTTTTTTTCCTCTCCTCTTCCTCTCCTTACTCCTCCTACCTTAGCTCCTCCCAACTTGCAGGGAAAATATGCCGCTACAGAGGGTGATGTCGGTGGGTAGAAAAAAAGAGGAGGTGGACTAGGGCCACTCAGGGAGGGTAAAGGGGTCTTGGGTGCATGATAAGAACTGTAGATTTGTGTTTACAAGCCACTGGGGTTCAGCCACTGTATATAAATAGCACCTGTGGGTGGTGTGCTGGCTGGTTCTGTGTGTCAACTTGACACAGCTTAAGTTATGGGGGAAAGGAGCCTCCCTTGAGGAAAAGCCTCCATGAGATCCAGCTGTAAGGTATTTTCTCAATTAGTGATCAAGTGGGGAGGGCCTACTGTGTGTGTGGGGGGGTGCCATCCCTGGGCTGGTAGTCCTGTGTTCTATAAGAAAGCAGGCTGAGCAAGCCAAGGGAAGCAAAGCAGTAAGCTGCATTCCTCTATGGCCTCTGCATCAGCTCCTGCCTTCAAGTTCCTGCCCCGTGTGAGTTCCAGTCCTGACTTCCTTTGGTGATGAACAGCAATGTGGAAGTGTAAACTGAATAAACCTTTTCCTTCTCAGCTTGCTTCTTGGTCATGATGTTTTGTGCAGGAATAGAAACTGTGACTAAGACAGATGGTGAGATGGTGAGTAGAAGGGAAATTCCCAAAGAGTGAATTGCTGTCTAATCCTTCAAGGAAAAGAATGGCAGGGGTTAGAGAGACAGCCTCAAACTCACTGCGAGGCTGAGGATGACCTTAAGCTCCTGATCCTCCTGCCTGCATGTCTCCAGAGCTGGGATGGCTGCAGTACATCACTACCCCTGACTGGTCATTCATTTAGCTATGGGCCCTGCTCAGCCTGGATCGACCTGCCTTCTGCCTGCCTCTCAAGAGCCTGTCTTCAGTTTCTAGTTTAACCCATTCCTCCTCAGGTCCTCATGGTCTACTTATCCTTACACTGGCTGCCTCTGTGTCTGAGATTCCTTTCACCATGTGATGTTCTTTATTTCTACACGTTAGTGTCTTCCCAGATAGTTATGGAAAGATTTCCCACACCAAAGATCATATTATATACTCTGCAACAGCATTTACCACAATGCTAGGTGCCTGAGTAATGCTTGCTTAGTTCATTTTGTTTTGTCTTCTCTGTGTGTGTGTGTGTTTGTATCCTTGTGTATGCACATGTGTATGTGCAGGTCGACCCAGCCATGTTTGGATGTGTGGAAGTCAGAGGTCAGCATCAGCTGCCTTGCTCTGTTGGCCTCTACCTTATATTTTGAGATGGGGTCTCTCAGTGAACCTGAAGCTAGGCTGGCTGACTATTGAACCCCAGGGATTCCCTATCTCATCCTACCTCTTCCCTAATGTGCTTTTATGTATGTGTCAGGGATTTGAGCTCAGAGCCTGTATAAGTAATACAGCAAGCACTTTACCCACTGTGCTGGCTAGCTTTCAACTTGACACAAGCTAGAGTCATCAGAGGAAAGAGCCTCAATTGAGGGGAAAAAATCTTATGTTTCCATAAGATCAGGGGGTAGACAAGCCTGTAGGGTATTTCTTAATTAGTCATTGATGGGGGACAGCCCAGACCATTGTGGATGAGGCCATCGCTGTGCTGAGTTCTGTAAGAAAGCTATAAGGATCAAGCCAGGAAGCAGTACCCATCCATGGTCTGTGCAGCAGCTCTTGCTTCCAGGTTCCAGCCCTGTTGGAGTTCCTGTTCTGACTTCCTTCAGAGATGAACAGTGATATGAAAGCAAAGTCAAATAAGCCTTTCCTCCACAAGTTGCTTTTGGTCATGGTGTTTCATCACAGCAATGATAACCGGAAGTAAGACAGCCCCTGAGTCAACGTGAAACCCATTTTTGTATTTTCTTATGTCTATCAATCTAGTGTGTGTTGTGGGGTGTTTATGTGTGATGTGTATTTGTGTGGTGTGTGTGTGTGTGTGTGTGTGTGTGTGTGTGTGTAGACACTTGCTATAACAAGCACATCTTTGGAGTCAGATGTCAGACAACTTCAGGAATCAGTTCTCTCCTTTGGCCATGTGGGACCACTGGATGAACCAGGTCATTGTCCAGATCTTAAGGCTGGAAGACATAAGTTTCTGACCTGGGTCTTGGCATGGAGATCTTGAGGCACAGTGGCCACAAAAAGCTTAGGCCCAGGCAAGGTAGTACATGCTTTTAATCCCAGGAGACTGAGGCAAGGAGATCCCTGAGTTCAAGGTCAGTGCAGGACAAAGCAAGTCCCAGATCCAAGCATGGTGGTTCACTTTTAATCGGGGCCACAGCTTCTGCTGCGTAGGGACATTGGAAGAAGAAATATTCACTCATCTTCGACAGCTTGCGTTTTCTATAGAAACCTACTTCTACAGAAGACCAGCATAAACAACCACCCTCACGGGACTAATCAACTACTGGATTCTAGGACTTCTTCTCATCCACAGCTGCCCATTGTTGGGAAGTTGAACTACAGACTATAAGCCATTACAATAAATTCCCTTAATATGAGACATTTCATAATTTCTGTGACTCTAGAGAACCCTAACTAATAAAGTCATCATGCTTAGCAATATATGCCTTTACCTGTTAAGCCATCTTACCAGTTTTATTCCTGTTTTTAAACCAGGATCTTACTATGTAGCCCAGGATGTTCCTCTTTTTAAACCAGGATCTTTTATGTAGCCCAGGGTGGCCTTGAACTCTGCACCTTCCTGCTGTAGCCTCGGTATTAGGATCATAGGTATGGGCCACCATAGCTAGCTTTGATTTATTTTGAAGTGGATGGTTTTGCTGATTTTTTTTTCTATGCTGCTACAAATGTCAGTTGGTTGGCATGTGTGTGGTAGGAGGAAGTGTCCGTTAATAACTGTCATTTCGCCTAATTTGCATTTTCTAGGAGATATGTTTTTTTCTCTACTAATTCTTTAATCTGAATAAATAGCAAGTATATTGGTTAAAATCAGCTTCTAGACAAAAATAATGTTTATTTTCAGTTTTATAGTCTTTGGTATTTTTGCTATTTATTTATTTATTTATTTATTTATTGTTATCTATCTCAATATTTCAGTCAAGGATACCACAAGAAGACCCACAGAATCAACCTGCCTGAGCTTAGGGGTACTTACAGAGAGCATGCATGGGCTGGACCTAGGCTCCTTTCACATTTGGAGCAGATGTGCAGCTTGGTGTTCATGTGGGTCCCCTAACAACTGGAGCACAGGGGGGTGGGTTCTGACTCTGTTGTCTCCCATTGTATCTCCTCCTCCTATCTGAATTTCGTGGTCCCAGTGTAGAATCAGAACCTCCTTCCTCCTGGCTGACTGTGAAAGACAATCTCCTTCTGGCTGCCTTCTAAAGAGACGTAGAGCTCTCAGCTCCTTCTTTAGCGCCATGTCTGCCTGCATGCTGCCTTGATAATGGACTGAACATCTGAAACTGTAAGCCAGCCCTAATGACATGCTTTCCTTTATAAGAGTTACCTTGGTCATGGTGTCTCTTCACAGCAACAAAGCCCCAACTAAGACAACCACCATCAAATATTTGCAGAGTTGGGCACCCTGCTTAAAAACTTCTGGAGGTTCATGAATTCAAGGTGAATATGGCAACCATCCTACAGTAGGGGACTCTCCCTCCTGCTCGCCCGGCAACAGGAACAGGAAGAGGTAAAATCAGCCTGGCAAAAACAGGAAAGAAAGGAGTGAGAATACCCGCAGTCCTAGATGGGACCCCAGCAAAGAGGGGAGATGGCTGGTAGGACCTCCCACTGTGCCTTACATGCAGAAGGAAGTATTTTTAGGCATTTCCACTAACACCTACCAATCACTGGGAAACAGACCGGCAGCTTGAGTAGACAGTCCAAGATGAGCACAGATGCTTGACCTGGCTTTCAAAGTTTTCCATTAGGCTGAAGAATTGTGATGCAATTCAGCAGACTTCTGGGCATTGCTGGAAAAGAGGCGTGGTCCTTGGGGAGGGGAAGTGACTGTTTGGTTTGTAGAACAGAACAGGAAACTTGGGTATGTAGTCAGGTGACACAGAGCCCTTGCAAGCAAGCCTTTCCCTCTAGCACTACCCCCTCATACACACAATAGATATCTATTTTTCTCTCTGCGTCCCCCACAGCATCTCAAGCTATGGGGAAAAAAACTCAGTTTTCCTACTTCTGGTGGAAAAAGAATCTTGTATGAGAGATGCAGGCAAGGGCCAGAGAGATGGCTCAGAGGTTAGGGAACCTGCCAGCAAGCCTAATGACCTCAATTTCATCTCTGTATCCCACAAGGCAGACGGAGAGAACTGACTACCCCTCGTTGTCATTTGACTTCCACAGGAGTAAGCTATCATATTTGTCCTACCCGTAAATAAATAAATCACAATGTAATAAAAATTTTAAAGAGATAAGGGGAAAAGTGGGCTTTAGGGTATAAGGAAAGATACCTGCTTTTTAAAATTCATTTTTTAAAAAAGAAGTTGAGCAAACTATGCACTTACATTTTCATTTCTGTTAAACCCTGCTTCAAAGACACAAGAAAGGGAAGATAGATGGCCGTGTGGCTTGTGATCTAAGATGGTTTCAATCACAAGGCACACCATCATTAAGCAAATCACGGAGAGAGGAAGCATGCCGTGGATATCACTATGACAAAGTGTCATTGTATCCCTGTTCTGGGATACATGGGATGCTGTCACAAACAAGCAGACAAAACAAGTTCTTCAGTTACACGGAAATCGCTCAATGTTGTTCAAACCATCTCAATCCATGTTGGAAGCATCAGAATCCTCTCTCTCCACCCTCTACCCACTAAGGTGCCTTTGAAACTGTTCTTGGGAAGAACCACCTTACCCCGAGACACAGGGTTTCACCCAGCGGCAGCACCTTATATAGAATGGCTCGTTTTCACATCCTTTATCTTTTAGTCATTTTTTATGGTGCTTGGTTTTTATATGCTCCATGAAGTGTTTATGCTAAAGCAATTTTATCTTAATTTTTAACTGGAAGCTTAAAAAATATTTGAACGGATTAAAAAAAAAAAAAAAAAAGAAAGCCAAAATGTAAAATTTGAGAGTACTTCCCAAGTAGTCATGACATGGCAGGCTGTCACTGAAGTTTCAAAGTTAATTTTATTCTCGGCAAGGCACACTTAAAAATAGACTCTCGTGCTTGTTCTGATAGGTACTTCTCAGGGCCCTCTAAGCTGAGCCACCTTTAGGTGAGGATTCTCCATGACACAACACACAATGGCTTCCACCAGTGCCACATGAAAACAGACAAGAAGGGCATCCTTGAAAGCTGCAAGGGTTAATACTGGCTGTCAGCTTGATGAGGTCTAAAATCACCTGCTGAGCCTGTTTGTAAGGGAATTTCTAGATTGGGTTAGGAGGTGTGAGAAGACTCTCCCTGAATATGAACAGCACCATTCCATGTGCTCCCTACCCATGGACTGTGTACAAAGGGGAAAGCCAGCCGGGCACCAGCATTCATCTCTGCTCCCTGACTGCAGATGCTATGCTATGTGACAGACCAGCCCCCTTGTGCGCCATGATTTCCCCATTGTGATGAACCCATATCCCTTTAAACTATAAGCCAAATAAACTTTAAGTTGCTTCTTTTCAGATATTTGAACACAGACATGAGAAAAGTAATCACTCCAAGGGGCAAGTGGTAAAATGGCACAGCAAGATGCCTTGGGGCTCGAATGGTGCCGGTGGGCATCCATGTTGGAGGGATGTTCTGTGCTCCATGTCCACAGGCTCCACTGTGTGTGTAGGTGTTCTAGTTACGATGTTGTTGCTGTGATAAACAAAAGAACCATCTTGGGATGGAAGTGAGTTATTTGGCTTACACTTCCTGATTGTAATCTATTATTGAGGGACATCATGGCAGGAACTCAAAACAGGACCCATGGAGAGATGTTGCCTGAGGTCTCACTTTCTGGCTCTTCAATGACTCAACCACAGCTAGCTGCCTTGTGCTTCATCCAGGACCATCTGCCTAAAAAATGGTGTTGCTCCTTGGTCCTTCCCATATCAGTCAACGATCAAGAAAATGCCACAGACACGCTCTCGGGCCAATCTGATTAAGCAGTTCCTCAGTTGAGGTTCACTTTCCCCAGATAACTCTGTTGGGATCCCGGGAGATGTCTCAGTTGAAAAAGAGCTGGCCTTGAAGTGTGAGAACCTGAGTTCAGATCACCTACAAAGAGTAGGGCGTGGTAGTGCATGCCTGTAATTCCAGCCCTAGGGAGCAGGAGACAGGTCTGTTTACTACATCTGCTGGAAGCAGGAGATACTTAAAAAACAAAAAACAAAAAACAAAAAACAAAAACTGAGTGGCAGAGTAAAGAAAGATGTGAACAAAAAAAAAGATAAAATTGTCAACCAAAGAATTGATGGGGGGTGTTTGTGTACCTGTATACAAAATTCACATGAGCAGAGAGACCAAAAAGGCCATGCACTTTGGTCTTCAAGACAAGTTTTTTCTCATCGCCCTGGAAACTCACCCAGGCTAGCCGACCAGTAAACTCCCGTGATCCTTCTCTCTGGTCTCTTTGGCTGAAGTTGCTTGTGGACAACACTTCCCCTGGCTCTTTTTTCCTGACTTTTACAGAGGGGATGTTATGGCCTTGTGCTCACACAGCAAACAGCAAGGAGTTATCAATGGTGCTATCTCCCCAGACCCAATAAAAAGATTCTTTCTCTTTTTTTTTTTTTTTTTTTTGAAACCAAGATTATTTGTTTGCTTGGTTTAGGGTTTTGTTTTGGCACAGCAGTGATACACAGGCCTGCAGTCCCAGCACTTAGGAGGTGGACTAGGAGTTCAAGACTAGCTTTGACTTCTGTATTGGATTCAAGGACAGCTTGAGCTACTGAAGTCCTACCTTAAAAAACAGAAGCAAAACAAAACCCTTCAAATTCTGCCCTTTAGTTAGAAGCACTTACGTCTTGGTTCCAGTATCAGCACAGAAGTGTATTTATCAACTCAAAAACATATCAGAGGTTTAAAAAGACTTACTGAGTAAGATTGGTTTATCAAATAAATTCATATGACTAAAATGTATAGACTTATATGCCTATACCCATAGCAGGTCAGATCTCTGTGTTAATTACAGGTAATGAACATTTTTATTTTTAGTTTTGGACAGTGCTGGAGATGGACCTTATGCTTGCTAGAAAGATAGTCTCCTACTGAGTTACATGTCTGGTCTCCATTTTACTCTTGGGTGGAGTTTATGTTTGCATTTCCACGTAACAGATAACACTTTCTTTTAGGAAAAAATACTCCTTAGAAAAGTCAGTAGACAGGGCTGGGGAGGTAGATGGCCTAGTAGTTAAGAACACATGTTGCTCTTCCAGAAGACCTGGGTTCAATTTCCAGTGCACACATGTGGTCATAACCCCCCCATAAATCCAGTTTGATCAGATCTGACATCCTCTCTTGGCCTCCATGGAAGCCAGGAGTGCATTTGGGTGCACAGACATACATGCTGACAAAACACCCAAGCATATGAAATAAATAAAAGTATTTTTTCAAAAAGAGAAGTTAGTAGTAATCCCTACTTTTGTAAGGGAAATGAAGGGCTGAGTCAAATAGCCTCTAACATAGAGCCTGGATCTTAAACTGGAGAAGGACCTTCAGATATCTGCTTTCCCTCGGTGTCTCAGTCTATTATGTAATTACATTGAACTTCAATCTGTGCTGACTAAATGTGCACAATGTTTACATGAAACAACACTGACTTTTAGTAGTTTCTTTTTTTCTTTTTCTTGCTATCTTTTTTGTAAGTGCTCTTTATTTTTTTTTTTTTTTAAAAAATTATCCTTAAATCAATCTGACTCAGGAATAAGTTAACAAACAACTTTTATTCCAAATTAAAACTCCAAAAGGGAGCAGGGGACAGAGATGGAGGATAGGAAAGAGCTATCAGACTTCATATATCAGATGAAAAAAATACAATTATCTCTTTAAAAAAAAAACTTCATTTTTTCAATGGAAAATTATTTCAAGAAAGCAAGGAATAATAATCATTTTAAGTTCCCTCAGTTAAAGCACATAATTGCTCCTCATCAGACTTGTAAAGATTTCACAAGGAATACTTTTAGCCTCAACAGCACATCCATACAGGTATAAGGCAAATCTGAGTCAAGCCCATGGCTTGTTTGGTGCTGTTGAAAAAAGG
Organism: Arvicanthis niloticus; assembly: GCF_011762505.2. NCBI lineage: Eukaryota > Metazoa > Chordata > Mammalia > Rodentia > Muridae > Arvicanthis > Arvicanthis niloticus. The sequence goes on along the minus strand of NC_047665.1, from coordinate 50,667,332 downwards.
AGAAAAACCATACTGAAGTCACCACTCCTTTTTTTTTTTCCTTTTTTTTTTTTTCCATGAAACTCAGGTGGAGTCACACAGGGAAAGCGGGATTCGAACCGGGAGAGAGAGAGCAAAAGGAATGGGCTTGCCCTCTGCAGGCAGCTACCTTAGCTGCTGCGCCACCACTGGCTTGCTACTATTCCTTTTTTTCAAGAAGGAATAAATTTTTATGGAAGAAACCAGGTGGGGGTGACACAGGGTACAACCCTGGCCCCTGGGAATCAGAGGCAGGAGGATCAGGAGTTCACAGCTACCCTTGGCTATGTCAAGAGTTTAAGGCAAGCCTGAATTTGAAACTATGTCTCAGAAAACAAAGCAGGGGCTATGAAGATGACCCAGTGGGCTAAGTGCTTGCATATAAACAATAGGAGGAGAGTTTGGACATTCAGAGCCCAAGGGAACTCTGGGTAGGTGTGTGCCTGTGATCCCATCACTCAGTGGGAGGAGGGACAGAGGGCTAGTTAGACTAGCTCAGTTGGCAAGCCCTGAGTTCAATACACACGATGGAAAGCCATTGACGACACCCGGGTCAACCTTTGGCTCACACAGATGCACTCAAGTGTGCACACAGATGTGCATGCACACACCACACATAGAGAGATACCAACATTTGGTATTACCAAAGGGTAATAAAAATTTTAAAGCCAAAAGAGAACAAAAGAAATCAAATACATGAACCAAGAGCTTTACTTGACTTAGGTTTAGAAAGGGGGAAAATTCATTCTTTTTATTGATATTTTAAAATGGGGCCTCACTATGTGGCTGGCCCTGGCTGTTCTAGAGCATGCTATGTATCGCAGGCTGGCATTGAACTGGCTTGTAACTGAGGATGACCTTGAAATCCTGATCACCTGCCTCTGCCTTCTGAGTGCTGGGATACCAGGTGAGCGGCCTCACAGCTGGCTTCAATTAATCTTTGACACAAAGCAGTAAGTAGTGCATATTGACTGTACAATATGGTCATCAACACATGTATAATGATAAATCAGATTAGGGTGACTGGTGTATCTGCCATCTAAATATTTATCATTTATTTGTTTTGAGAATGCTCAAAATCCCATTAGCTATTTAGAAATATTTAGATAATGGGGATCAACATTTACAACGGTTATTCAACGGGTCCAGCTGTACCTCTGTTATCTGTGAACCACCAGCCTCCCTGTCCCCTCCTCTTCCTGAGTTCCAGAGTCACGATTCAGATTAACTTTCCAGTTTCCATTACAGGTGGCAATATTTGATATTTATCTCTCTGTACCTGACTATTTGTGATACACTTTTAAACAGCTATCTGCTCCAAGTCTCACTTTATCCCGCTGTTCTGTGTGGAAGCTTTTATCCTCTTACAGTTCTAGGTTTTGGTGACTGTGGTAAAATTGACTTTGCGGTCCATTGTTTCCCATTTGCCTGGAGTACAGAGATACGACTGCAGGATCTAGTCCTGGGTCCTGGATGGGAGTGGGTGTTTCCTGACCCTTCATGGTATAAAGCCCTTGTGGGTCCTAGTGACGGCCTGTCTCTCATCTCAGCTGCCCTTATAGACTCCCCAAAGCATTAGAGTCCGTTATTTTGTTCTAAAGCACAGACAGTTGTAAAACTGGCTTTCTATCATTTCTGTAGGTTTAGGGAGACAAGAGACTGAGGTGCATATTTTACAAACTAAAGCAGATTTCAGGTTCTCCCAGCAGCCCTCAGTCCCTTCCTTGTAGACTCCACCCCTAACCCTGAATTTTCTAGCCCTGGGGCTGGGCTGCCCTTCACCCAGAGTATAATCCAGACATTTTGGTCTCCTTGCTCTCTCCCTTTTTCTCCTGCTCTTTCTCTGCACCCTCGCCCTTACCCCTCCCCCCTTTTCTCCTCATGGTGACTTCCCTGGCCTAGGTCCTTGGGGCCTGTGAACTCATCTGCCGGACTCCCAATAAAACTGCATTTAGTATAATCTAATCTGGTTTGAATCAGCTCATTTCACTGGCGGGGAGATCCCTGGGGCTCACTGGCTAGCCAGCTTGGTGAGTTCTTGGTGAGTTCCAGGCTAGTGAGAGACCCTATTATGAAAGGGGGGGGAAGAAGAGGGGGGAAAGAGAAGGAGGGAGGGAGGGAGGAAGGGAGGGAGGGAGAGAGAGAGAGAGAGAGAGAGAGAGAGAGAAGAGAGAGAAGAGAGAGAAGAGAGAGAAGAGAGAGAAGAGAGAGAGAGAGAACGCTCTTACCACCAATCTAGGGATCACAGTCTTAGTTTTCTCCCCAGGACCCATGTTATAGAAAGAGAGAACCAACTGCTACAAATTTTCTTCTGACTTACACACATGTGCTATGGCATCCATTTGCAACTCCCCATATATGTAAATAAATGTAATTTTTAAAATGGTGATTGATTGACACCTTGGACTTCTGGGACATGCTAGTTACCTTTGTATTGCTGTGAAAGATCACCTAATAGGAATAACGTAAGGGGCAAAAGATGATTTTGGTTCATGTTTTCAGTTCGTCACAGTGAGGGAGGTGTGGTGGAACAGCTCAGCTCATGGCTGCATGAGTATGGTGGGTCAGCAAGCAGAGAGAAGCCACCTATGACCTCACACTAATGAGCTCAACTCCTGCTGTTCTACTTCTATCAGCTAGACTCCGCCATTTAAAGGCACCTTAACCCCCCCAAACAGCACTACCATTTGGCGGCCACCCGTCAATATCATGAGTTTGTAGAAGACATTTCAGTTTGGAACCATACATGACGCATGCGTGGTGGGCTTCAGGATCATCTGGCTCCTGTGACGTGTTCTGCAAGGCACTGGGACTCAATAGCACTTGAACTGAATGCTTGTCTCCTCCAGGGACAACTCTGATCCTCTCCAGCTTGGACTGGCTTACCAATACCACAGCGGCCCCCACAGTGACTTCCTACTTCAGACCCGTCACACAAAACAAAGCAACTGTGACAGCCAACCTCTTCTTTGTTTTGCCCCCATGTCTACGCTCTACATAATTTAGACAATAAATATTCAATGAATGCCTGAGCAGATGAACATGTGAATGAATATGGGTGAATGTTCTCTGACTCAGAGAATAGTCATCATCACGAGTCAGGAGAGAGACTCATCCTGGAGTCAGTGACTTCAAGGCCGAGTGGGAGGAACGTGGGTGCGCTCAGACCAGGAGATGGAACAGCTTCTATTATGCTGCAGCCATCCATGAGGCATAGCTATCTGGAGTGTCCTCGGAGGCTGGGTCTAGGTTTGTCTCTTACAGTCTCCTAGAGCCTACTGTGCTGGCAGAGTGTTGCAAAGCAGTGTTTGCTACTGCATTGATTTCTCAGGAAGGCTTCTGATTCAATGTGCGTGCTTACAACAGCGTTGGCCAAGCATCCAGCTCCCATGTATGACGTCACTTTTTGGATACATTGTAAATCAAAAATATACCATTTTGTCTAGAAGACTAGACACAGTCAAAGTTTTTTTGTCTGTTTTTTTTTTTTTTTTTTTTTTTTTTTTTTTTTTTTTTTTCCTGCAGTAACATGAGGAAAAGTGAGGTAAAAAATTCACTTAGAAGTCCAGGAATTAAAACGCTTAGAGTGTGGCAAGTGAGACTTCAGGTGGGGCCACAGGGGGACTGGATCTGGGTGTGAGGAGGAGATAGGGCAGGAATTGGAAGCCCTGTGGGTGAGAATGAGATTAATGATCACTGCAAATGATTTCTGAAAACCTCTACCAGGGTCTTATTTGTAATAATTTTGACTGTTAGGAGACCTAAGGATTCCAAATACTGAGACAGGTTCTTGTTACCTGAAATTGGCTTCAAGCTAAATCACAGAGGGTGACCTTGAACTCCTCATTTCTGCCACTTGTCAAGTTCTGGGATTACAGGCATGTACCACCCGCGCACAGTTGATGGGGCTTAGTGCATGCTAGGCAAGAACCCTACTGGCCAAGCCACATCACTCCTTGTGAGCAGCTTAGTTATGTCCCTGATTGAGGTGGACTCAACACAGACCTTTATAGTTGGATAGGTTCGGTTCAGAGCCCTGGAAGAGTTGGCACAGAGCTGGCTCCAGTATTGATAGAAGCAGATTTTTTAAAATGAGGGACTGTATATGCTCTGCCCAGGGAGTGGCACTAATTAGAAGGTGTGGCCCTGTTGGAGGAGTGGGTGTGGCCTTGTTGGAGTAGGTGTGTCACTGTGGGTGTGGGCTTTGAGACCCTCATCCTAGCTGCCAGGAAGCCAGTATTCTGCTAGCAGCCTTCAGATGAAGATGCAGAACTGTCAGCTCCTCCTGCACCATGCCTGCCTGGATGCTGCCACGCTCCCGCCTTGATAATAACGGACTAAACTTGTGAACCTGTTAGCCAGCTCCAATTAAATGTTATCCTTATAAGAGTTGCCTTGGTCACGGTGTCTGTTCACAGCAGCAAACCCTAACTAAGACAATGAGTAATGAGAATAAGTGCTAAATTTATGTTGTGGTGAGCATTTCAGGTCGAATTAAATATAGAGGGAATTTCCAACCTGAATAGTCTTAACATACCAAGTAATGAGTTCGTTGTTATGATACCTTCTTCACAGATGCAAATCATGTGCTTTGCTTACCTTCATCCCTGTTACTGTTTCTTCTTTCCTCTCTTCCCTCTGACTATACTGCTTCCTCCTAGTATGTGTTCCTCCTTCTACATTCCTGACATATATGACAAGGAATAGATCCTATCTGTGAGGGAAAACATGGTATTTGTCATTAAGAGTCTGGCTTATCTCACTTGGTATAATGAGCTCCAGTTCCATTCATTTTTCCTAAAAATGTCATGATTTTGTTCTTAACCCCCTGTGGATCAAAAGAACACTTTCTCTCTCTCTCTCTCTCTCTCTCTCTCTCTCTCTCTCTCTCTCTCTCTCTCTCTCTCTGTGTGTGTAAAATTTTTATCTGTCCAGTCATAGAACCTGTTATTTTTTCTGTTATTTTTCTGTTGCTGTGAGAAAACACCATGACCAAAGGCAACTTAGGGATGAGAGAATTTATTTTGCTTTATGACTTTGGTGGGATAAGACTCCATGATGGGAGAGTGGAGGCATAACACCAAGCATTAGGCATGGCAAAAGGAGCGAGAATCGGAGAGCTCACGTCCTTGAACCACAAAGCAGAAAATGTAAATTGAAAGTAGGTGAGATTTTAGGCACTCAGGTCCCTCCCTCAGTGACATATGTCTTCCAACGAGACTGCAACCCCAAACCTCCCAGACAGGGGACCAAGCACTCAAGCACTGGAGTCTATGGGGGATATTCTCATTCCAATCACTACAGAACCTATGCTGGTTTCATGAACTAGCTAGCAAGAGTCCTGAAGCAAAGCTGGCTTGATTTTAACATAGAAGATGACTGAAACCCAAGCAGGAGCTAGGGGCCTAGTTCAGTTGGTACAGTTCGTGCCTAGCGTGCATGAAGCCTTTAGGGTCTCATTTTCAGGGAGCCGTTGGTGTGTAGGGTCATGGCAATCAAGTAGCAGGACTTGGTTTCTTCACCTCCTCTTTTATGTGCACATGTTGGCTTGGCCATGACATTTATGTTGTTTTTGCTGTTTGTGATTTTATTTTTAGAGAGTTTTAGGCTGGTTTCAAACTTGTTAGGTAGATGGCCTTTGGCTTCTGCTCCTTCACTTCCTTAGGGGTGGGATACAAGTGTGTACCACAACACCGTCATTCCTGGTTTATGCAATACTAGGGATCAAACCCAGGGCTTTATGCATGTTAGGCGAGCACTATACCAACTGAGCCATGCCCCTAGCTCCTGCTTGGGTTTCATTCATCTTTCACAGTAAAGTCAAGCCAGCTTTTCCTCAGGATCCTTGCTCACCTCACACTTAGTGTGTACAAGTGTTATACAGTCAACATCACCACTGCTCCGGGGATCATGGACGGGGATAGCCTGGCTTCACTTTCCCTATGATTCTTGTACCCCTGCACCTGCATTGAATTATGGCTTCAGAGCAAAGCAAAACTAATCTCAGTGGAACTGGACATCCACAGGCAAGCACCTGGGGTGGAAAACATTCATTCCTTGTTGGGTTTCAGAATGAAGAGAAAGATGAAGTTAAGTCAAGCCCAATGACACCATATTTCCTTTAAAGTTCACATCATTTCCAAGCTTTACATTTGCATGAATCTTCAGCTTATTGTTTCCAGAACTATACACATACATAGTGAGATCAAGGAAAAGGTCTAATGTGTAAAAATGGGTTTATTTAAAAAGCCATGCCCCCAGTTTCCTGTCCCCCGCTGCTGCACACCTCTGTTCAATTTCTTGACCCTCTGTACTTCTCCCCCGTCTCCCACACCTGATACTGCCCCCCCCCCTTTTCCCTCGCCTCCACTCTTCCCTCCAAGCTCCCCCCTCCCTCTGCCTCCCATGATCATTTTGTTCCCCCTTCTAAGTAGGACTGAAGCATCCACACTTAGGTCTTCCTTCTTCTTGAGCTTCATATGGTCTGTGAGTTGTATCATGGGTATTCCAAGCTTTTTGCCTAATATCCACTTATCAGTGAGTACATTCCATGTGTGTTCTTTTGTGACTGGGTTACCTCACTCAGGATGATATTTTCTAGTTCCATCCATTTGCCTAAGAATTTCATGAAGTCATTATTTTAAAGTCCCAGATGCCAGGAAAGCAAGATGCTTCCCAGACCCAACTGGAATGACAGCTGAAATACTCAACAAAGGGGAGAGAGAACCTGTAGAAACCATATTCAGAGGTTAGGCATGACCCTCTGTTGAAGGAGGGGGCCACCCACTCATCTCAAAAATATTAACCTAGAATTGCTCCTGTCTAAAGGAAATGCAGGGACAAAGAGTGGAATAGAGACTACCCTGTCTAGAAATCCATTCAATCTGCAGACACCAAACCAAAACACTACTGCTGATGCCAAGAAGTGCTTGCTGACAGGAGCCTGGTAGGGCTGTTTCCTGAGAGGTTCTACCAGCACCTGACCAATACAGATGCAGATACTCACAGCCAACCATCAGACTGAGCACAGGGACCCCCAATGGAGGAGTTAGGGGAAGGACTGACAAGGTTTGCAACTCTGTAAGAAGAACAACTATATCAACTAACCAGATCCCCCAGAGCTCCCAGAGACTAAACCACCAACAAAAGAGTACACATGGAGGGACCCATGGTTACAGCTGCATATGTAGCAGAGGATTGCCTTATCAGGCATCAATGGGAGGGGAGGCCCTTGGTCCTGTGGATAGTCAATGCCCCAGTGTCGAGGAAAGCTAGGTCGGTGAGGTGGGAATGAGTGAGTGGGAGAGCACCCTTATAGAAGCAGGTGGGGGGGATGGGATGGGAGTTTGTGGAGGGGAAACCAGGAAGAGGGATAACATTTGAAATGTAAATAAATAAAATAACCCATGTAAAAAAAGCCATGTCCCTTATTCAGGGAGGATATACTCAATACTCCCACTGAATGCCTAAAAGAAGAAAGAGACCTCACATAGTAGGGTACATGGTGATAATCTCAGAACAAAGGAGGCAGAGGCAGGAGGATCAGGATTTTGACCATACCTGGCAAAATAGTGACTTTAAGACCAGTCTTGCCATATGAGATTTTTCTCTCAAAAACTCAAGCAAAAGATAGATAGATAGAGTCAGAGAGAGGGGGAGAGAGGAGAGAGAGAGAGAGAGAGAGAGAGAGAGAGAGAGAGAGAGAGAGAGAGAGAAATAGTATAGAATCTTACGATTTATACTATACGATTTAAGGCTTTTTCTATCTTCTTTAGGCATTTATCACACACTGTGACCATACCTTCTACAGCTTGAGACTGTGGGGTCTTCAACACTCTTGTGTGATGTTCCACCTTCGATGATTTGACTCAACTCTTCTCCCTGTTCAGGCCCTTGTTGAGGAAGGAGGGTGTCCTAAAAGGAAGTCAGCTTTTACTGACATCTCCTTACAGCCTAGAATTATCTGAGAGAAGAGCCCCAACTGAGGAAGGAATTGCCTCTTTCTGAGCAAGTCTGTGGAGACGTGTCTTATTGTTAGCCGATGTGGTTAGACCTAACTCATGGAGGGTGGTACTCTTCCTGGGTAGTTGGTCCTGGGCTGTTTGTGGGAGCCAGCTAAGCATGAGCCCAAATGACCCATCAAGCAGCATTTCCCCATGTGGGCTCCTGGCAAGAGTTAGTGCTTCACAGAAGAACAAGCAGACCTGCCTCCAAGTTCCTGCTTGACTTTCCTCAATGATGGACCATGACCAGGATGAGTAAACTAATGCTATCTAAGCTGCTTCTGGTCCGAATGTTTGATCACAGCAACAGAAATGAAACCTGAACAGTAAGGAAGACAGACTGCCTCAGATGGGTCCTGCCCTGGACCCATGGGTCACTATGTGTCTATTCCCAATAGCACATTCTCAACCCCAAAAGAATAGAGTAGGCCTGGGTCCTGGAGGTAACAGGACAATTCACCTTCTGAAAGACTCTTTTTTCATAATATTGAAATCCTTCATGTTTAGCTTCTCTTTTTCCTGGACAACTCCTTCCTTAAACTTGTTTATACATGGCTTTCTTGCAGTGGCATAATGCTTTCGGTAAATATCGCCTGGGAGAAGTAATCTCTGACAGCATGATTTCCATGTGCGCAAGGAACATGCAGAGAATATTCTTTCTCTACCTCCCAGCAGAGCTACCTAACAGGAGTGGTATTTCGATGCATAAAGTTCCCTCGGAATCCTGTTTATGATGCCATTACGCTTTTTTAAAATTACATTTATTTATTTGTTTGTTTGTTTTCTTTGGGGGTGGGCATCACGTATGTGCCACAGCACATGTGGAAGTCAGAGGACACCTTGCAAGAATCACTATGTAGGTCCCAGATGATCAAACTCAAGTCATCAGACTGGATGGCTTAGGTCTTAATCCACTGAGCCATCTGGCTAGCCCTGTTGTTGCTTTGAGATGAGGAGACTCTCATTCTGTAGTCCAGGTTGACCTTGCACTCCAGGAACTCTCCCAAGTCCTGAGATTATAGGTATGATCCACTTTGACTACTTTCTGACTCTATTTTCGTTTTTTTGTTTGTTCGTTGTTTTTCCCCCTTCTCCCCCGACCCCCAGAGAAAAGGTTTTCCTGTATGACTTTGGCTGTCCTGGAGCTTGTCAGGCTGGCCTAGAACTCACAGAGATCTTCTTCCTTCCTCTGCCCCCTGAGTGCTGGGATTAAAAGTGTGCACCAGCACTGCCTGGATCGGACTCTATTCTTAAAAATTAACAATGATGAGCTAGTGAAAGAGCTCAGCAATTCCTGTGCAGTCCTGGTGACCTGAGTTTAATCCCAACACCCAGGGAGAGGTGGAAGGAGAGAACCAATTCTATAAAATAGTCCTTCATGCTGAGATACTGCCTTTCCTATACATCTCACACTGTGCACATCATAACAACAATAACAACAGCAATACTAATAATAATAGTACAAGTTTCAAAAGACTTTCCTTTCAGAAGGAATAAAGCCTATGCTCTTTTCCATTGGGGATAAGAAAAATAATACTAGGATTGATGAATATGCATGGGATCTCACAGAAAAATGGAGCCAGGGGCTGGAGAGATGGCTCAGTTGTTAAAAGCATTCTCTGGTCTTCCAGAGGACTCAAATGCTGTTTCCAGCATCCTCATTGGGTGGCTCACAGGGATTCTACTTCCTCATAAGCATTTGTATAATCTTAGATTTGGCTGGTGCTTCGGTCTAGTCTACAATGCTCCGGAGTACTGTTTTGTTATTCTTAAGTGTACACCTTGACATTATCTATTGTCTGACCCCTCCTGGGGCCAGACCAAAAAAAATGCTTTTCATTTTTATCCATTTAAACAAGAACACCAAGACATTTTCCAATTGAAAGAATGCTAAGAGGTTAGCTTGATTTTGTTTTATGGTTCTTCTGCTTGATTGGAGTGTGTGGGTTGATTCTGAAGCTGTACCTCTCAGGAAGGTTTCACTGTAAAGGGGTTGGTTTGGCTTGAGTAGACAAAGCTTTATTTTAGATAGTGGATTTAACAAGACAAAAGAGGATGGTTTATGCTTCTCATATCTATAACGTGGACATTCCATTTCCAACTGAAATGAAATGAAAAAGACTCTATTTGGGGAAAATAAAATACCATGAAAGCATTAAGGATCTGAAAAGGCAGTGGAGAAGCTCAAGGTCACGATCAAGGTCAGCAGAAAGGCTGGAGGGTGTTATCAAGAGTCAAAGCTCTGAGCTGAGGTCATTATTGTGCAGCCTGAAAACATGGGCAGGGACCTGGGGTGGGAGCAGAAAGGGAATGGTCCAGGGTGGGAGCTCTTATGAGAGACTTACCAAGGTCAACACTGGGCCCTCTGTCTGGCTCAACCTTTGGAAACTCTCCAGAGAGTTTCCCAAGAGTCAACGGAGCAGAGGAGGAGCAAAGGTTATTTAGGAGCTTGTGGGTATAAGCTGTCCAAGCCAGGTCTGATCCCCTTCTGAAGCCTGTGATTGTCTCATCTCTGAGACATCTTCCAAGAGCCACTAACCCAGATCTTACATAAATACTACCAGAAAGCAGTAAGAGAAGAAACAAAGCCTAACCTGTTTACAAGCCAAGTGCAGCCCAGATCCAGAAACCAGATAAGGACACTGCAGAAAAGAATTACAGACTAACCAGTCTTTCGAACGACGGTACAAAAATATTAGACAAATTCGGAACGTTGCAGTCGGCGATAGATGGAAAGATATGTCATGACCAAGCGTTTGAAGAGTAGGTTTAGCACGAGGGGATTCAACGAGCATCGCATTTATCACGTAAGCGCAGCAAATGAGGGAAAGACAGCATGATCACTCCAGCTGGTTTATAAACGGCGTTTGATAGAGCATCAGCACGTGCATCACTTGCTTTTCTTGTTGCTGAGATATAGTTCCTTATGAAAGGCAATTTAAAGGAAGAAGGGCTTGTTTTCTTTCTCAGTTCAGAAAAATGCAGACCACATGACAGGGAGGTCATGGCCATAGCAGCTTGGTGCGCAGTGCTAACAGGAAGCAGAGAAAAAAGAGTGCCGGTGCTCTGCTAGGGTTCTCCTGTTTTTGTTTTATTTTCCTAAAACGTGTGTGTGTGTGTGTGTGTGTGTGTGTGTGTGTGTGTAGGTAGGTAGGTAGGGGCTTATGCACATGAATATTGGGGGAGTAAGAGGTATGTGCCTATGCACCAATGGAGTCAGAGGAGAATGTTTGGATATCCTACTCCATCATCCTCCACCTGAATCCCTTGAAACAAGGTTTCATTGAACTTGGAGCTACGCTGCCAGGAAACAAGTTCCAGGAATCCTCCTGTCTCCACCCTTCCCAGTGCTGGAGTTACAGGTGTGTATAGCCACACTTCACTCTTTTAAAATTCAAACGCAGGTTCTTGTGTGTTTTCTACAGCAAGCTCTGTTGCTCCAAGACATTGGTTCTCAACCTGGGGAGTCAAGCAACCTCCCTGTCCACCAGGAGTCACCTAAGACCATCAGGAAACACAGATATTTACTCTGTCACAACATGAGAAACTGTATCAAAGGGTCGCAGAATTATGAACAGCTGTTCTAAGGCATCTCCCCAGCCCATCTTATTTTTTGATAGAGGGTCTCTTATTGGGACCCGTTGCTCACCTATTTGGGTTAGCCTGGCTGACCAACAACCAAGGATCCTCCTGCCTCTACTTCCCCAACACTGCAATGACAGACATTTGTACCATGCTCAGCTTTTGGTGTGGGTGCTGGGGATCAAACTTAACTCCTCAAGCTGTGTGGCAAGCACTTTACCAGCTGAGCTATCTCTCCTGCCCTCCTTTTTTATTCAGTCTGGGACCATAACCTAAGGAATACTTACATTTAGGGTGGTGGGTCTTCTCTCCTCAATTAAACTCTCTACAAACACCCTCATGATCATATCTAAAGGCGTGCCTCATTAATGTCTTGGGTGTTTTGTTTATTAGTTCAGCCAAGCTGACAGCTGAAGCCAACTATCACAGTATGTGTCCTCAGCTTTTAATAAAACACAAATAACACCTCTCAACAAACTCAAAATGGACAGCAGCTTCCCTGGTCTAATAAAAGATGTCTGTCAAACACCTTTAGCATCATTCTCTCTGGGGAGAAGCCAGAGTTTGACTCAGGGATGAAAAGAACAGTGTAGGGTAAATACCACCATTTCGGTTCAATGTTATCCTAGAGGTCTCAGCTAGTGAAGCAATAAAAAAAATAAAATTATAAGCATTTTAGAAGAACAAATAAAAGTATTATTTACAGATTATTGTGCACATGGAAAAACAGAGCAACTTACACGTAAATTGCTGGAGTCAATACATGAGAATTTCACTGGATATGAGTGGGAATATGTTAAAAGTCGCACCTCTGTACTCAGGGAACAAAGAATAGATGTTTTCAAAGATATACCAGTATGATAGCATAAAAAATTGTCACATAGTCAGAAAGAAATTTAGTAAAAGACATGTAAGGGAAAAATTATAAAAATCCATCATGAGACATCTAGAGAGATGGAAAAAATTGAGTTTGTAGAACAGGTCTCATTTTACAGATCTGTCCCAGGTTAACAGCCTGGGTGTCACTGCTCAGCACCGTCACAATGACACTACCCAGACAGTGGACAGTGTCAGGGAGCCTCAGCCACACTTTCTGTGTCCATGGACTGGGACTGAACGTCCTGTTTCTAGAGCACACATGGATGTGTAAAGTGCTATGAGCAGCCGAGGTATCCTAGGTTTGTTAAACATCGGTTCAAAGGTTTGGTGTGCAGTGGAAGTGTGTGTGCTGAATACGCATGGATCTCAGGGCTCAGCTTGCAAAGGCCCCAGTATTAGTTCACATTGCACGGTTTTGTGATTATGGTGTGCTGGTGACGGACGGTTGAGCCAACTGAATAAAAACGAAAACCTTGACCAAGTCACATGCATATGATATGATATATGGCTGTTTGAAACTGAACGTCAGGTCAGTGGAACAACAATGGCTGTGTGTGTGTGTGTGTGTGTGTGTGTGTGTGTGTGTGTGTGTGTTTACAGGCTTATGAGACATCTTCCCTTAATGATTCTCCACAACTATCTTATTTTATATTTTTTAGACAAGGTTTCTCATTGAACCTCAAGCTCTCACTAAGCCGGCTGGCCAACAAACTTCAGAAATCAGCCTCCCCCCTGCCCCCCAAGTAAAACTAAGGTTACAAGGTCACACTGCCACAGTCAGATTCATTTTTAATTGATTGTTTATTTTAGTGTGCATTAATGTTTTGCCTGCATGTGTACATGCTTGCCCAATGCTCTTGGAAGTCAGAAGCAGGCATTGGATCCCCTGGAACTGGAGCTGCAAATGATCGTGAGCACTAGCTACCATGTTAGTGCAGGGAATTGAACCTGAGACCTCTGCAAGAGTAGCAAGTGCTCTGAACCATTGAGTCAACCATTGAGCCATCTCTCGAGCCCCATACTCAACTTTTTTTTTTTTTTTCTGGGGCTCTGGGTATCCTGAGATCCTTATACTTGTGCAGAAGGCATTTACCAACTGAGCCACCTTTCAAGCCCAGATTTTTTTTTTTCAGGCTAGCTTTGAGCTTACTAGGTAACTGAGAATGACCTTGAACTTTTGGTCCTCCTGCCCCTGCCTTCCGAGTGCGGCCGCACAGGTGTGTACCACCACATCCAGTTTTATATGGTACTGGAGATCAAGCTCAGCGCTTTGTGTGTGCTGGGCAAGCATTCTGTCAAGTTAACTATGACACCCAGCCTGGAAATGTATAAAAAATTGAAACAATGGGTCAGAAATGAAAACAAAGTATAAGAAATAAGACAAGAATGAGAGAGAGAGAGAGAGAGAGAGAGAGAGAGAGAGAGAGAGAGAGAGAAAGAGAGAGAGAGAAAGAGAGAAAGAGAGAGAGAGAACAAGCACAGGTTTCTTTAACAACATACACAGAAACAAATAGACTAAGGAATGGAATATAAATCCCAACATCTGGAACCAAAACTCAGAGCCAACCTTCACTGAGTTTTCCTATTACTTGAAAAACACATGTGACATGGAGGTCAGAGGGCAGCTTGCAGGAGTCTCCTTCTACCATGTAGATTGAACTTGGGTCTTCAGGTTTGGCGGCAAGCACTTCTAACTGCTAAGCCATCTCACAGGCCCAGATTCTTGATCTTTGCAAATTGATAGTCAGTAATCAGTACTCAACCTTGCAAATGAGTGTGATCATTGTGGAGCAGTTATTGTTCCTAGTAAGGGGAAGACATAGACACCCTGCTTCTCAGACGTTCTCCTCCTAAGAATGTATCAAAAGATAGCATAACCATGTTCTAAAGGTTGTTGTTCACGACAAATCCAAACTGGAAGCCATTCTAATACTCACCAATAATGGAAGAATAAATAAGCTTAAGTATATTTATTCTACAGATTCTACTCAGCAATGGAGATAAATGTGTGTCAGATATATACCATAGTTTGGAGACAGCCAATGCACACATGTGGTGGTGGATTATGAATCCCCAAAGGATACATACAGTTTGTTTTAATTTGTATAAAATTCAGATTTTATATGATATATTTTATATTATATATTTGATATATATTTAAACATATTATTAATATATAAATATATTTTTATATACAGAAAGAAAAAAAAAAAGATTTCACTCTATGTTTTAAAGAAGGATGCATATATTGTCAAACTCCCCAGGGTCTGGGAAGATGGCTCAGTGATTAAGCTCACGCTACAAGTTTGAAGAGAAATTTAAGCTCCTCAGAACCCAGGTAAATTTTGAGTGGGTATTGTGGTCTCCCTTAATACCAGCATTGGAAGGTGGAGATGGGATCTCCAGAACAATCTGGATAGCTAGACAAGCCACATCTTGAAGTTCTGGATTTTATCGAGAGACCCTGCCTCAATAAATAAATTGGAAGAGCAATCAAGGATGAGTCCCAACATCAACCTGAGACCTCCACGTGTTTGAGCATCAAGTCGACAAGAAATGGATTGTGGGGATTCACTTTTTATTGCCCATGTGACACAACCAAGTATTATCTGGGAAAAAAGAACCTTGATTAAAAATTTTTCTGGATCAGTTTGGCCTGTTAGCAATCTGGGGAAGGGGAAGGATTGTCTGCTTGCTAACTGATACAGGAAGTCCCAGGCTACCATGGAAAGAACCATTCCTAGGCAGGTTGTCCTGAAGTGTATAAGAAAGCTAACTGAGCAAGCCGGAGGATGAGCCAGTAACCAGTTTGCCTCCATGGTTTCTGCTTCCATTCTTGCTTGAGTTCCTGCCCTAACTTCCCTCAGTGATAGATTTGACCTGGAAGTAATCTCGTTCCTCCTCAGGTTGTTTTCGGTCAGATCATTTTATCACAGCAACAGAGACTGAAACTAGAACAGAAATTATTATTATGAGAGGAACTATGTTCTGGTCTTAAGATCCACAAAAAAGCAACGGCTAAGGAGGCGTTTGCTCAGTAAGATAGTTCTCTTGTGAGTACGAGGGCTTGCGTTTGATCAACATAACTCACACACAAAAACCAGGCATTCCAGCACAGGGAGGCGGAGCCAGGCAGATCCTGGAGCTTACTGACCAGCCAGCTCGGCTTACCTGAATAGTTACAAGCCAGGGAGAAACCCTGGAGCTCCTCTAGATAACCTATCATAGATATGCCGAGAGGCTTGCCCGCTGTGTGTTCCAGACACTGTCAGGTTGACAGGACCCCACAGAGGTCTGTTTTCCAGCTCTCTAACCTGTCCACCCAAAGTTCCCACCAAGGTCTTTAAAAACTGCCTTGATTTATGACTTTCTTTTGTTTTGTAACTATACGAAGTTCATGAAACTATTACCGCATTGGAAAATGGTATTTGAAACAATCCGAATCTGTGTTTCCAGGCTTCAGTCACTCATATTTGGCTCCAAAATAAACTATCATTTATTCCCCCTGTGGTGAAAGCTGTGTTTCTGTGTCCACATTAGCTTGTGACCTGAAAGGCAGAGGGCAGCCTCCACTCGAAGCCCCGCAGTCTAACACTGCAGCTTTACTACTGAGCACATCACTTGACCTTCAGAGCTCTTTCTTTCTTTTTGAAAAAAGTCCATTGATTGGTTGGTTCAGAAACTCTGAAGGTCCTTGCAGTTTAAGGGCTTCGAATGATTGCATAACACTGTTCACTTTTCTACCTTCCCTGTGAAGAGGGTATTGCGGCGGCTTAAGAGGTTTAAGTTTAGTGGAAAGTAATTCAGGGACCATGCTGTCTAAAACCTCTATTATCCTGATTCTATGAACTATATAAAAATACAGCAAAAAAAAACAAAAACAAAACAAAAAAAAAAACCAACCAGGACCTAGGAGGCCTATAAAATAATGCTTTTCACTTTCCAAAGAGTACTTATTCAAGGAGAATAATATATCTTAATTGCTGTTGAGCTGGTTTTTTTTTTTTTTTTTTTTGTTTTTTTTTTTTTTCAGAGCTTCAGGTCTTCTGGTGGTCAGTTGGGTGTTTTAGCAACTATTTTTAAACATTTAAGGTCCATAATCCAGAGCAAACAGAAGGACACCTCAGAATGTCTGCATTACTGACTGGTTCATTTTTATTCTCCTTTGTGGGTCACCATGAAATATTGGTGGTTTCCAGGGCTCATTCTTGGACCATTTAGCTTCTTATTCTGTATGATGCACCTTCATCTATCTGTGTTTTTAGTTGCCTATTTTATTTTGATATAAGACTTAAAAAAAATTCTGCATCTGTGTGTGTGTGTGTGGGGGGGTTGTGTGCATGTGAGTTCAGTGTTAGTGGAAGACAGAAAAAGGTGTCAGATCCCCTGGTGCTAATTTACAGGTGATAATGAGCCACTTAGTATGAGTGTTTAGAACTGAACTCAGTTCCTCTGCAAGAGCAGTAGGCATCTCTCCAGTCCACTTCCATATACTGAGTCTTTTTGTCTTTAATTATTATAAGTGTCCTATGTTATGAATTTTATATAGCTAGCAACTTACAAGGTTTTTGGTATTTCAATTTCAACTGATTTCTTTTGTTTTTCTTTTCTTTTTTTTTCTTTGGTTTTTTTAAGACAGGGTTTCTCTGTGTAGTCCTGGCTGTCCTGGAACTCACTCTGTAGACCAGGCTGGCCTCGAATTTAGAAATCCGCCTGCCTCTGCCTCCCAAGTGCTGGGATTAAAGGTGTGCCCACCACCACCCGGCTTGTTTTTCTTTTCTAAAGACTCAGAATGTCCAGGTTGTTTTGTTTTTTTTTTAAAGATTTATTTATTTTATTTATATGAGGACGCTGTCTTCAGACACACTGGAAGAGGGTGCCAGATCCCATCACAGACGGTTGTAAGCCACCATGTGGTTGCTGGGAATTGAACTCAGGACCATTAGAAGAGCAGTCAGTGCTCTTAACCACTGAGCCATCTCTCCAGTGCTCAGCTGATTTTTGATAGGGTCTTATGTATCTCAAGATGGTTTGGGACTGAAGTAGCTTACTATGACTTTGAACTTCTAATCTTCCTGCTGAGATTACAGGCCTTGCTTATGGGATACTAGGGATCAAACCTAGGGCTTCATACTTAGAAGGTGGTTATTATATTAAAGCTGCATCCCCAACACCTTGACATGTTTTAAACCCAGCTTTATCTTCTCCCACATGTCTTCATCTCTCCTATCTGTTGGTGATTACGACCATCAATTGAACTACAGACATCCAAACTGAGGTACAAAGGATTTTCTGTTAGCTTTAAAGCCAGCCAAGAAGATCGGGTCACCAAGAATAAGACTCATTGAGAATATTCACAGTCAATGCTAGGAAACGGAGTCCTACAATCACATCTGGTGGGCAGGGAATGGACAGAAATTGGGGAATTATGTCAAGAGTCAGATCAATGGTGAAGGGAACAAAGGAGAGGAATGTCCTAAGAGCAGCCACCAGTATTGGGCACGCCAAAGCTGCTGCAACCATCTACAAAGGGATGGCCTCACAGCATCCTCTCCACTCTCCAATGTGTCATCTTCTCTTTCCTTTCCAGGTCTGCCACATGCTGATAACTTCCTGATGTGGCCACTGGTTTTTCTCTGTTCTCACCACTTGAGAGACTAAGCTGGAAGTTTGTCTGTTGTGAGAAATCTTCCCCTGATAGAGTTGCTGTCTGTATTCTCCAGCCCTCTCCTATGTGACTCTTCCTACAGTCTTCCCATTTTTGGTGTCTGCTTACTTTCTCTTTTATTCAAGTTTCGTTTTAATAAAAGTAACATTTAAAAATAGTCTGATGTTAAGTAGTAGCTTCTAGTTTCCAAAACCAGCAGATTGGATTCTTTAGATAATCTTCCTGGCTAAAAACAATGGGGCAAGTTATGTAATATGGTTTGACACATTAAACTTTTTTTTTTTTAATATATCAAGAATCTGAGGACCTGGGGGCGTAGTTCAATTAGCAGAGTGTTTGCCTAGCATGCCTTGCATTCATGAAGCTGAGGATTTGATCTCCAGCACCAATTAACAGTACAAAGGCATATAATATTAATGCCCCAGAGGTAGAAGCAAGAGGATCAGACATTTAGACCTATCTTCAGCTATATATCAAGTTCAATGTCAGCTGGGGATATTTGGGATCATGTCTCAAATAAAAAAGTAGCACAAATTTCAAGTGACAGTAGAAATGGCAAATGATTATATGAAAGCTATTTACATGGTTTATAAGCATATATGCACATTTTACAGGTATATATGTATATGTAAGTGCTTATGATCATCCATGGGTCCATTATCTTGACAGCATTTCCTATACCTATATTTGAGTTTTTATATATGCATATATAACACATAACATTAATAATTCATGTATGTATTACATATTATATATTATATACTATATGTTGTATAGTATTTACATATAATACATATAACATATTTGTATATCTTATATACATACATATGTGTATATATGTATATATATGTATATAGTATATATAAATATGCCTGCATTTGAGGCATATATTCTCCTAAGAGAGACATGCCCAATATCCAAGATCTTTTTTTTTTTTTTTAAGATTTATTTATTTTATGTATACGAGTACACTGTAGCTGTCTTCAGACACACCAGAAGAGGGCATCAGACCCCACTGAAGTTGTGAGCCACCATGTGGGTGTTGGGAATTGAACTCAGGCCTCTGGAAGAGCAGTCAGTGGTCTTAACCACTGAGCTATCTCTCCAGCTCTTTAGATAGTTTTGCATCCAAGTTCATAATATCTCCAACTCAGCAACTAAGGACAAGCCAGTGACAGACTTGGACTAAGATGTGTTTGTGACTGTTGGTGCTTCCAATATCCCAAGAAGAAATGTGTACGCTTTCTTAACAGTATAGCTATGCCAGAATTGGGGTGACTGACAGTAATTTTCAAAGACTACAAAAATATAAGAGATTACAAATTCAAATTTACAAAATTACAAATGCAAAGATACTCAAGGTGGTGGTGCTGCTGCAGAGGCAAAGACAACATGAATGGGAATCAGGGAACACAAAAATTGAAAGCAGACATAGAGCTGGCTCAGTGGGCCAACACTTGCCACTAACTCTGATAATCTGGTTCTAGCCTCAGGACCCACATGGAGGACGGTGAGAAGGAAGTCCCTTTGACTTCCATACCTGTGGAGCATGCAGAGACACATACATGTAATTTTAAAGTTTCTAATTGAAATGTAATTGTATAGGTTCTTAAAAATAGATTACTAGACATTCATTTGGAAACAAACGTCATGTTTAAAGAAGTAAAAGAAAAATTGAAATGTTTGTCAGGAAACATGACATCATACAAAGTGATATAGGTTCTAGAAATGAAAAATAACCAAAAAATTAAAGCTCAGTGGATATGTTTTAAGACCAGTAAAACCTTAAAATCAGCTAATGAAAATGGATAGATCATTTACAAATGATTGACACTTAGACAAAGCTGGGGTCCTCAACTGAAGTCCCTGAAGTAGCTTTCTCATTCTGAGGAGAAATTCACAGACTTTCAATTAAAGGGGGAAACCCCGGTACACTCCTGTCATCACAGGAATTATCAAGTAAGAAAATCAGTCACTTAAATTATAAAATGATCAGCCAGGCAGTGGTGGCACATGCTTTTAATCCCAGCACTTGGGAGGCAGAGGCAGGCAGATTTCTGAATTTGAGGCCAGCCTGGTCTACAGAATGAGTTCCAGGACAGCCAGGGCTACACAGAGAAACCTTGTCTTGAAACACACACACACACAGACACACAGACACACAGACACACACACACACACATCAATAAACAAGCAGATTCAGAAATATCTGTTAAATACTGTATCCAAGTCAGGAAAACACATACTTCCCACTATGCAGTGAGTATGTCAAATATGACCATAAAGGAAGAATGAAAATGCTTTGAAAGAGCCAGCTGCAGCACTTCACACCTGGTCAGCCTGGGCTACATAGTGAGCTCAGGGCCTAGCCTGGGCTTCATAACAAAAACCTTAACTCCAAAAGCAAAACAAAGCAAAATTACAATGAAGAGTTAGACAACATCCATATATTTTGCAACCTGTGTAGTTAAGGGAGACATCAATAACAAAAGGATCAGAGGAAATGCCTTTCCTCACTTAGAAATGAAGGATATTATTCTATACAAGCCATGAAACAATAATGACAGTGTTACTAACTAGAAATGTAGGTATACAGCCAAAGCGTGACATGAGGAACATGCACAGCTTTCCATCCTACATAAGTAAACAGAAAATGAGAAAGGTCCATTTTGGAATGGAGAGATGGCTCAGAGGTTAAGAGCACTGGCTGCTCTTCCAAAGGTCCTGAGTTCAATTCCAAGCAACCACAAAATGGCTCACAACCATCGATAATGAAATCTGGTGCCCTCTTCTGGTGTGCAGGCATATATACATGTACAACATTGTATAATTAAATAAATAAATAGATAAATAAATGCCAATAGTAGTGAAGTTCAGAGGCAAGATGGCTCAGTGGATAAGGATGCTTGCAGCCAGGCCTAACAACCCCGAGTTTGATCTCTAGGACCCAAACGGTGGAAAGAGAGAACTGACTCCTCTAAGTTGCCCTTTGACCTCCATATATGAATGCCACGGCATGAATATGTGAACACACCTAAATTAAATAAGTGTAAATACATATTTCAAGGAATATGTATCAAAATAAGATTTTGAAAGTTGATGCCAAGTTATACCAAAAAGGAAAAACAAGGTGAAGAATAAAGAGAGGAGCAGCATTTAAAACACAGACATGAAAGTCAGAGAAGTAAGAAGCTTTGGGACCATCACAGCATCCAAGGAGAAGCTTTGGGACAATCACAGCATCCAAGGAGAAGCTTTGGGACAATCACAGCATCCAAGGAGAAGCTTTGGGACAAAACCAGGTTTGTTCTCAGTGCCTGAGGTCACAGTGACAAAAGCTGGAACTGTGGAAAAGTGACAAATGTGGAATTGATCAGACATAGAGAGAGGCACAAATACTGTTCCTGGGATACAAAAAGGGTCTGTCACTCTAGCCATGAACACACATATGAGACAAAAGATATAACAATGTTATGCCAGTGAATTTGAAAATACAGATGAGATGAACAATGTTTTAGTGAAGTCTGCCAAGCTTAATTCATCAAGAAACAGGAAATCAGAATCGTCTAAGGAGGGTCTCTCACACCAGGAACCTATACCTAGGTTCCTGAGTCCCTGCGATCCGGAGTCAGAATAAAAACAAGGAAAGCAATCCCCGGGTCCATCACAGTCAAACTGCTAAACCAAAGATGAAGAGTGTTTATTTTTGTGTTTTGAGATGTGGTCTCTTGTAGCTCAGGGTGACCAAAATTCAGAGATCCTTCTGCTTTAGCTTTCCAAGTGATAGGGATTCCTGTGTGAGCCACTGAGCGTGGCTGAGGAGAAAGTCTTGAAAATACCCAGAGGAAGAGGATAGTTAAGGAAAGCAGTAAAGGCTTGTGACGCATGAAAGCCTGAGTTTGAGTCCTAAAATCTTTGTGTGTGTGTGTGTACACGTACGCCTGGGGGGGGGGGGGGCAGGGGGCGGGGCAAGAATGGTGACATATGCTGAGGAGGCGGAGACAGTGGATCCCTGGAGCTTGTTGGCTAGCTGGTAAATCAGCAAGCTCCATGTAAAAATGAAATACTCTGTCTCAAAAATAAACAGACAAACAAATAAATAAAATAAACCAATGAGGAAAGCTGTATAGGTGTATAGGTGTACAGCAAGCACTTGGGATTAGAAGAAGCAAACATCTCTCTGTGAATTTGAGGCCATCCTGGTGCTACATAGAGACTCTATCTCAAAATACAGAAAAACAAACAACAAAAACCAAGATGGAGCATGACTAAGGAAGAGACCCGAGGCTTGTACAAACACCACACTCACACATTCACACACACACACACACACACACACACACATTCACATACACTCACTCTCACATACACTTACACTCACAAACTCAAACGCACTCTCACACACACAAATGACAGTTATACACAAGTGATGACATGGATCATAGTTTTTTTTCCCAGAAATATTGGCGACAGAGTGAAATGCAACATGACTTTAAAATTTTGAAGAATGTACCCACCAACTTAGAATATTAAATCAAGCAAAACTATCATTTAAAATTGAAGATGTGGTAAAGATATTTCATTACTGGCATAATTACACAAGGAAGGTCTTCATGACCCTAGAGAGCAAAGAAAGAGGATCAGAATGTAAACTGAGATGAAGAAACATGATAGGCTTTACAAATTTCCTCTCCTAATTCGCAAAAAAGACATGTTACTGGGAAACTGGATACTATTCCACTGATGTCATAATGCATGCACATACATGGACCGATGCAGATATATAATCAGCAACATCAGATGTCACAGCTTGTTCCTTATGAAGCTCATACCGGAGCTGGGTGAAGAAGGAAGAAACTTAATCCAGTTTGGATGTTTGGAGGTGAGACCTTTAGGGGTATCTAGGATTATGGAAGTACTCAGGACAGAGTCATTGTGATTGGATCTTGGTGACTTTGTAAGGAAAGAGAGACTAGAAGAGATGTACCTGCACTCCCCCCTGGTTCTTGCCTTGTGATATCCTGCATCCCCTAAGGACATCCCAGCAACAAGGCCATCAGCAGGTACAGCCCCTGAACCTAGAACTGGGGAAAGTCTCTCTCTCTCTCTCTCTCTCTCTCTCTCTCTCTCTCTCTCTCTCTCTCTCTTTCTCTCTCTCTCTTTCCCTCACTCACTCCCTCCCTTTCTCCCTCCCTCTTTCTCTCTCTCCCTCCATTCCTTCATTTTTTTTTTTTTTTTTTGGAACAAAGTATCAAATAGTCCAGGCTACCACTGAACTCACTATGTAGTTAAGCATGTTTGTAAATTTCTGACATGCCTGCTTCTACTTTCTAAGTACTGGGATTATAGGAATTCACCACCATGCTTTTGTTGCAGTGAATAGTTAATCTGCACTGACTGAGCTCCCAGCGGGTGATTGAGCTTTGTACTGGCTGGTTTTGTGTGTCAACTTGACACAGCTGGAGTTATCACAGACAAAGGAGCCTCCCTTGAGGAAATGCCTCCATGAGATCCAGCTGTAAGGCTGGATTTTCTCTATTAGTGATCAAGAGTGGGAGGGCTCTTTGTGGGTGGTGCCGTCCCTGGGCTGGTAGTCCTGGGTTCTATAAGAAAGCAAGCTGAGCAAGCCAGGGGAAACAAGCCAGTAAGCAGCATTCCTCTATGGCCTCTGCATCCACCCCTGCCTCCAAGTTCCTGCCCTGTGTGAGTTCCAGTCCTGACTTCCTTTGGTGATGAACAGCAATGTGGTCATGATGTTTGTGTAGGAATAGAAACCCTGAATAAGACAAGCTTCTAGCCATCTGTCAGAGTTCTCTGGATTTGCGAATGAAAGCAACACACACACACACACAAACACACATGTCAGCTTAATTTTGATAACCTAACTATCTCGATGGTTGGGCACTAAACTCAACAGCTAGCACACACTTCCTTCCGGTATTCCTGAGTGAATATTCTCTAAATCTATATTTTATCTTTGCTGCTCCAGCCCCAAGCAGGGGAGTGGCCCCTGGGCCCACTCTTACATGTTGGCAGGCTCTTAATCTCTCTGCTGATCTCTCTGCTTCCCCGTTATGGTGTGGTCCATTCTTTGCCCCTCCCATGGCAGACTCCCCTCTTCTCCCTGCCTGGGAATCCTAAAAGTCCCGCCTCTTTCGCCCTGCCCAACCATTGGCCATTGAGTCTTTATTGATTAATCAAAAACCAATTGGGGACAGGGACCCTCAGCATCTGGACATGTAGATTCCTATACGATTTTGGGAGCTGAATTAAAACAAAGCATTAAAACAAACATGCTTTGTTTCAGATGATTTTATCCCCTGCCTTATCTCCCCATCCTCTCTTCTCCCCTTTCCTCCCTTCCCCTCCTCTCCTCTCCACCTGTTTTTTGTTTTGTTTTGTTTTTGAGATGGTTTTTACTATGTAACCCTGGAACTTGGTGCCCTCAAACTGGTGTCCTCCACCTTAGCCTCCTGAGCACCGGGATTGCAGGTGTTTGTCACAAGGCCCGCTGGGAACTTCTTTTCTCAACTTACCCATGTGTTACAAGCAACAGAAATGAACCAAGAAAACAAGATACCAAGACAGAGGTATAAGAAAACCTAGATGAATTAAAATGGGATGCAAAATATTGTTTGACTCATTCAAATGAAGCCAAGGAAAGAAAGACAGAAAAGAAAAAGAAAGGAAGGAAGGAAAGAAGGAAGGAAGGAAGGAAAGAAGGAAGGAAGGAAGGAAGGAAGGAAGGAAGGAAGGAAGGAAGGAAGACAACAAAGAGGAGCATGGTGGGCCTAAAACCAAGCAAACAAATGAATGCTACATTGTTACTGTATTACAATATCCAGAAATTGGCAATGTAATGCACTATGATTGTAGATAATTGCTGTATTCTGCCTATTAGATTAGTGTTTTTCTTTATTTGGTAACCAAGTGTAATTTCTCCCCATCCTTTACAACAGGCCATTCATTGCCACTGCTAAGGTAATCACTTGAGTTACTCTATCAATTCCTGTTCTAATTGTCTCATTTTTCCCCCAAGAATATATCTCCCAATGCCTCTTGTTTTCTTCCACATACAGGAAGCCATATGCATACAATATTTTAATCCTTTTGAATTAATTTATTTATAAACACATGCACACATACAAAGATACTCTGTCCCAGAAAAAGTGAAGCAACTTACATAATGGGTGGGAATGAAGAAGAAACTGGGCAGGCACAGACGGTGCCATCTCTTCTTCCTCTTTAGGGTGATGGTGTGTATGGAACACAAGTTCTGTCTGTTGACAAGATACAGGCTTGCAAGAGAGAGTGTGGACTATTCAGGAACCAGGACCAAGAAGTTCATTTACCTGGCTATCTATGAACCACTTACTAATAAAAGTTGCATTGTAGGGCAGGCATGGGGGTACATGCCTTTAATTCCAGAGCCTGGAAGCAAAGATGCAACTTGTTCCGTAAAATGAGTTCCAGTCTAGCCAGGGTTACATGGAGACTCTGTTGCAAATGATCGAATCAGCCAAAAGATGTACTGTGAGCTGTGGGTGTAGCTCAGTGTTTATATTACTTTCTTACAATATAGAAAGTCCCAGTTTTGATTCTCAGTCTTGCATAAATTGGATTCTAGCACTGGTGGAGAAAAGACAGTATAAAGATGGCTGTATTATTCTGGACTCAGAGTTTGGAAGGATGCTTCCACAAGCTAGAAACACTGAGGGATGGGCTGGGGAGATGTTCCATCAGTAAACGGCTTGCCATGTACACATGAGGATATGAGCTTGATCCCAGAACTTATGTAAAAAAGCCAGGCATGGGCTCTTACCTACACACACACACACACACACACACACACACACACACAGAGAGAGAGAGAGAGAGAGAGAGAGAGAGAGAGAACAATAAATAACTGTTGTAGTTGCCAATTCATCTCTTCTCTAATTGACCTGGCAGCGGCTACGCGTTCCTCACTAACTACCCCAATGCAATGTTCTGGTTTCCTGAATGAAAGACATGAAAGACACACACACACATACACACACACATACACACACACACACACACACACACACACACACACACACAGGGCCTCATATTTTAATATGCCTTAAACTGCTCAATGGCTGGGCTACTCCTAAACCTCCATGTGGCTAACACCTCTCCTCTGATATTCCTGAGTTCTTACTTACTAAAATCTATATTCCATCATTGTTGCCCTAGACCTAGTGGGGGTTGGGCGGGCTGGGCCAATCTTCCCTAGCTCTTACATATTGGTTATCTTCTGTTCTGCCTTCTTGGGCGTGGCAGCTACTCCTTTCCCAGCATGGTGGCTTGTCCTGCCCCCCCACCTCGGTTCCTTGCCCGGGAATCATAAAAGTCCTGTCTCTGTCTTTCTGACCAGCTATCAGCCGCTGGCAACTTTATTTACCAATCAGAACCAACTGGGGGGAGGTACCCTCAGCATCTTACAAGTGGATTCTCATAAAATTTTTGGGACCCAATTAACATAATACAAGCATTAGACCAAATCCACAGCAAAGTGTATTTTTAAAAAGTATATTTAAAAAAAAAGCCAGGTGTGCTAGTGAGCACTTGTAACATCAAACACCAGTGCTAGGGAGGCTGGCTGAGACAGACAGACAGACAGACAGACAGACAGACAGACTGTCAGATAGATCCCTGAGGCTCACTGGCTGGCCAGTCTAGCCAAACTGGTGAGTTACTACACAGTAAGAAATCTTGTCTCAAAAAAAAAACAAGGACAATGTCTCCAGGAATGATATCCAAGGTTGACCTTCTAGTCTCTATGTGAATGTGCACCAATGTGTTGATTTACCCTCCCATACAGATGTATTATCCCAACAGAGAGAGAGAGAGAGAGAGAGAGAGAGAGAGAGAGAGAGAGAGACAGAGAGAGAGACAGAGAGAGAGAGACAGAGAGACAGAGACAGAGAGAGACACAGAGACAGAGACAGAGAGACAGAGTCAAAAAACTCAAGTAATCTACAAAATTGCCAAAGCTGAGAAAAGCAAGAATTACCCCTCTTCATGTCAGAGAATACAGTCCCACTGATATCTTGGATTAGTTTTTTTTACACCCAGAATGAGACAATACACTGTGTTATTTAAAACCACCCATGTGTGGCACTCTGGTGTAGCAGCACTGGGGAACTTACCACTACATCTAAATTTCCACTGCAGGGTTTAAAAACAGCATTTTGCTTCTTTGTTTTAAAATATCTTGTCTAATATAATACATCTTAAAAATCATCTCTTTTGCTTGACCCCATTTCTGTCTGATTTGTGTTGTGTTCCATCAATGTCCTGTGCTGTTTTGACTCGATCCTTCTTAAGAATAAAGCTCTCTGAAAATGTAAATGCACATCTCCATCTTTCCCTTGATCTTTAATCCCGTGTTTTATCTTACCTTCTCTTTAGTTCCTATTTTAAAGCTTAATTAATCAATCAATTAATTTACGTGTATGCATACATGTCTATGAATGTATGCTCACATGTGTGAGTGGGTACATGCTTCTGCACATGTATATGGAGGCCAAAAGAGGTCATCAAGGGTCCTCACCTATCACTCTCCACCTACTCCTTTGAGACAAGGTCTCTCCATGAAGACCTGAAATTTTCTCAGGCTAGAAGCCTGTAAGCCACAGTCATCCTCCAGTTTGGAGCTGGGTTACAGGCAGGCTTGCCATGCCTAGCTTACTTTATGGATTCTGGGATCCAAACTCTGGTACTCCTTGCTCTTAAGAGAATTTTTTAAAGGTTTTTTTCCCCCCATGTGTTATTTATTTATTTATTTATTTATTTATTTTATATATGTGAGTACACTGTCACTGTCTTCAGATACACCAGAAGAGGGCATCGTATCCTGTTACAGATGGTTGTGAGCCACCATGTGGTTGCTGGGAATTGATCTCAGGACCTCTGGAAGAGCAGTCTATCCTCTCAGCCACTGAGCCATCTCTCCAGCCCTTAAGAGAATTTTTGTCTAGAGTTTTTTGATATATGGATGATGAGAGGAGACAGAGAGAGAGAGAGAGAGAGAGAGAGAGAGAGAGAGAGAGAGAGAGAGAGAGAAAGAGAGAGAACTACTTTACTATGAAAAAGGCTTAGAGTAGATTCTGTGCAGTCACAAATGTGGTTTAGAAATCAAAGCAAAGGCTCCAGAGTTAACACATTTTCTATATGAGCTTCCTCATTCTTGACCTTCCCCAGAGACACATTATTCATATGGCAGTTATTAATTCTGCTTTATCCTGTGGTGGTTTGTGTGCACATCTTTCACTTCCCGGAGTCTGTCGACACTGTGAAAGCTAGTGGAGCCCTTGATAAAGCTGCTGATCTGGAAAAGAGGATGCTCACAGGCTGGGGGGATAGCTTAGTTGGTAAAGTTCTTGTTGAATAAGTATAAGGACCATATACCCATGTAAGAAGCTGGTTGCATGCACCTGTAATCCATGTCCTGGAAGTGGAAACAAGAGGCTTCTTGGAGCTTGATGGTCAGCCAATCTAGCGTAATCTGTGAGTTCCAGGAGCAGCAAGAGATTTGTCTCAAAAAGTAAGGTGGAGATTGATTGAGGAAGGCACCTGACATTGCCATCTGTCTTCTCATGCATGCTCAGGTATGTATATACACATCCTCACACGTACTACACACACACACACACACACACACACACACACACACACACACACACTGGATACATGAAAGTTGTTCTAACTAGATAAATGCCCCCAAGTATCTCATATTGGAGCCAGTCACTGGGAAGCTGCAATTCCCTCAGTACCTTTCTCCATTCACTGTGGGAGTTTGGAAGTTCACAAGCACAAGCATTTTGTTTGAGATACTGAGAGCTGTATGCATGACCAAGTTTTGACCCTATTTTAGACCAGATCCTCAAGGAGACTGCATCCTTAACACTGGTATTAGGTAAAAGGTCAGAAGTTGGGACTTCCTCTTATCATACATCGAATGTGGACATGCCAGAACCGAGAGACAGCAAATCCAGGAACTCTGCATTATCTTATTTCCTCTGGATGACAGAGGCAGGGTAGTGAGCTAAGGAATAACACACCCATGCAAACCTATAGGCTCTGGTTCCAAGATACAATAGTACTTTAGCAGGGCTTCCTTCTGCTAAAGTCTGTCCACACTAGTGCCCAAGGTCTAAATGCAAGAGAGGAAACAACTGGGCACCACTGGTGACAGAATAGACTTAGCAGTTAATTTCTGCAGCAGGCCAGTGAGAATCCATACAGTGCATTAAATGGCAAAGGTTTGATGAGGTACAGCTGGGCAGGGCACTTTATTTAATTAGATCTTTTGCACACTGTATAATGCGTTATATCCAAGTGTTAATTAGGTATATCGAAAGGATACATCCTCATCTCCTCCAATTCACCAGCTTTTGTTTACATTCGGGTCTTATGTAAGTTACTTTTCTCTTGGTTTTTACAATATCTGGCAGAAGCAATTCATGGGGCAGAGAGATGGGCCAGCAAGTAAAAGCAATTGCAATGCAAGCCTGTCGGTCTGGGTTTGATCTCCAGCACCCACATAATTAAAAATAGTTGAATGTGGATGGCACATGTCTGTAATATCAGCATTCCTTTAATGAGATGGGAGGTGGAGACAGGAAAATTGTCTAGAATCTTGTGGGCCAGCTAGCCTGGGGTACAGAAACCTATATAGCAGCAGAAACAAGAGACTCTGCGTTAACAAGGTGGAAAGGAAGAAGCAGTTCTCCAAAGTGTCCTCTGCTCTGCATTTCAAACACACACTATACCACATGTGTATTTGTATACATGCATGTGCACATATGGATGCAGTGCACACTATATAGCAGCAGAAACAGGAGACTCTGCGTTAACAAGGTGGAACACACACACACACACACACACACACACACAATTAGAAATTGTTTTAAAGAACAACATAGGGGGAAAACAGTTTTAAGGTGGAAAGTCCATCATGGTGGGGATGGCATGAAAACAGAAGTGTGGGTGTTTGGTCATGTATCTGCAATTGGGACACAAAGAAAGGTTAATGCTGTTCCATGGTTTACGTTTTTCTATTTATTCAGTCCAGGATCCTAGCTCATGGAATGGCCCCACCCACACTCAGGACATAGGTCTTCCCTGCTCAGTTAAATCTTTCTGATAAGGCCTCTAAAGGGATAGGAATTCCACAGGAAGACCAACAGAGTCAACTAACCTGGATCCTTGGGGGTCTTCAGAGACTGAACCACCAACCAAAGAATATACACAGTGTTGTGGTTTGTATATACTCAGCCCAGGGAATGGCACTTTTAGAAGGTGTGGCCCTGCTGGAGTAGGTGTGTCACTGTGGGTGTGGGCTTTAAGACCCTCATCCTAGCTGCCTGGAAGTCAGTCTTCTTAGCAGCCATCAGATGAAGATGTAGGACTCTCAGTTCTGCCTGCACCATGCCTTCCTAAAAGCTGCCATGCTCCCATCTTGATGATAATGGACTGAACCTCTGAACCTGTAAGCCAGCCCCACTTAAATGTTGTCCTTTATAAGACTTGCCTTGGCCATGGTATCTGCTCACAGCAGTAAAACCCTAACTAAGACACATGGGCTGGACCTAGGCCTCCCATACATAATGTAGCAGATGTGCAGCTTGGTCTTTATGTCAGTCCCTGAACAACTGGAACAGGGCCTATCCCAAAAGCTGTTGCCTGTCCGTGGGTTATATTTTACTAGCTGGGCTGCCTTGTCTGGCTTCAGTGGAAGAGGATGCACCTAGCCTCACAGAGACTTGATGTGCGATGGGGGGGGGGGATACCAGGGGGCCCTACCTACTCAAAGAAGGGGAGTGGGGATTGGGGGAAGTATTGTGGGAGGGGTGACCCAGAGAAGGCAGTGGGCAGGATGTAAAGTGAATAAGTAAAAAACAAAAAAAACCTTCTTGTAAGATTGACCAACACACCTAGAGGTATGTTTTGTGGTAATTTTAGATTCTTTCACGTTGATAAAGAGTATTAACCTTGTGCTTGGGCTTGGGCTTGAGGCCCTATTACAAACAGGTTAGGAACCGATCTGGATGGAGTCAAAGTGATTTATACCAATGGCTTTGTAAAACATTACACACATCTGAACATTGTCTAAAACTCATCATGAGTGTATACAAAGTAAGATCCTTTAAGCAATTCTTTGTCTTGGTTGAATATAAAAAGAATAAATACAAAATAAGAACCCCCCACCTCCCAGTGCTCAGTCACTTAAGCACAGCTTTCATTCCTGAGATTACATGGGTTAATTGTGTGATACTGTTTGCACAGATCCACTTTATAGTAAATGTGAACCTTTACCGTCATAGAAAAAGAATCCAAAAGTCACAAATCAAGACATTTTTTCCAACACACAGGCAGAAACGTCAGATGAATTACAGTAGAAGAAAAAATTCTGCTATAGGTTTTAGATATGATCAGGTGATGTTCTTGGCTTTAGGGTTGATGGACGCTTGTGGTCTACTAAATGAATATATTCCATGGGTTTTACTTGACAGGGGAGAGGATGTTAGGTCAGAACAAAGCAAGCAAAGGATGGTTGGTTATTACAGGCACTAAAAAATCAAGATATTTTGGGTCCTGTTTGGACCATTTCAATTCTCACCTTCATGACATCTTTATCTCATCAGTTAACCAACCTTGTTGAATCTTTAACACAAATACACCTCGGCCCTCTGCTCCCCCCTCAACCTTCAGAAGCACCCTTTCTACCACTACAGATAATGAGTACCCGTTCCACAACATATGGCTGACCACCTGGCCAGATGGCTGTGTGCACAGAAGCTCTAGAGCCAAATGCTTGGTGTCTGGATGGAGCTATGGTGATGTGTTCTTTCTCCTTCCATGTCCTGATGTAAACACTTCTTTCTTGTTCTTCTTGTAAGAGTAGGTTCACTAAGACATACACACCCAAAACCTTGATTTGCTTCCTGGTGATCTAACCTGAAACATCACCCTACTCTAGTAACACACTTGGAATCTGGCATGGACTGGTTACCTGTTAAATAAAACCTCTATGCAGACTTGGATTTGACCATCTCTTGATTCTTTCTCACATTCTCTGCCCAGTTCCCATTGTCAAAAGATTAGTTCCATTTTCTTGTTTGGCTGGGTGATAGTTGGGAAGGCCTGAGCCTCCTGTTTGTTCTTAGATGAGCATGTCCTTATAGAAACAACGGAGGTCACACCATCTCTAGTTGTTTTACAGAGTGTAGGAATGAAAAAGTACAGAACCACTGGAAAATATTGCTCTTAGACTCACAGTGACACGATTCCGATGCATTTTTGCTGCTTGTGAGCTTTTCGGTGCAGTTCTAACTCTCTAGCAGACGAGGGGGTGAGGTCAATTTTAAAATATTCTTTTTATGATCACTTTTTAGATTGTGGACTTTGTTCATGATAGTGCTGGGAAGTGAGCTTGGGGCCTCAGGTATGCAAGGCTGAACCACTCAACTACATCCTTAGCCCACCTGTTGTAGATTTGTGTGTACATGCTCATGAGGGTAAGCAAGTGCATTCCATGACAATGTGTGTGGACATCAGAGGACAACCACAATTTCAGCTGTCAATCTTCCCCCTGTCTGTAACAGGGTCTCTTGTTGTTTGCCCCAAAGCTTTCCAGAGATTTTCCTGCTCTCACTCCCCTGCCCCAACTCCATCTCACAGTAGCAGTGCTGGGTGCATGTGGGTGCATGTGGGTGATAAGAATCTAAGCTCAGACCTTCACACTTATACTGGAGGGGCTTTATCCAACGAGCCATTCTTCTAATCCTACTGTGGATTTCCTTCCTCCCTCCCTCCCTCCCTCCCTCCCTCCCTCCCTCCCTCCCTCCCTCCCTCCCTCCCTTCCTTCCTTTCTTTTTTCTCCCTACCCCTTATGTTTTTTTCTTTTCTGAGGTAGAGTCTCAATGCATAGCCCTGGCTGGCCTTGAATCTACCATATAAACCAGTCTGGCCCTGAACTCATTGAGATCTGCCTTCTCTAGCTAATCAATTAGTGGAACGAAGGCAGTGGGCCACCATGTCCAGTTCCCCACAGTGGATTTTCAGTGGCAAAATTTTAGTTCTTTCCCACTCTACTTCAAAAGTCCTTGTGTTGTTTGTCTCAGCCATTTGCAGATACGAATTCTGGGAATGCCAATTTGGACAATAGTTTAATTATCAGGCATTAATAAATCATAATTGGCAAAGAAAATATGCTGCAGAAAATCCATACAATCTAACACCAAACATGAATAATGTTCACATAATTTGCTACTTTGTGTTAGCCACAGCACCATTAGCAGAAGTGGTTTAGAATCCACCAAATTATCTAAAATATCAGAAATAATTACCTCATTGATAATCATACTTTGATGTGTGAAAACATATACAATGAAACATTTAGGCGGTTTGCCCAGGACACACATTCACCATTTGCTTTTCCACGAAAATATCTTTGACTGGCAGTTGAATTCTTAGTATTTTCATCAATGGTGTGAGAAAACAAATCAGTGTAGTTTCAGACTCTATGGAATTATCTGTGGCTTCTTTCTCTCTGCTACGGCAATTGCTCTTAGGTAAGTGGACGGAGTGGTGCATTAGTTACTGCCTGATTGTTATGACAAGATACCAAGAATACCTTTTCTCCATCATGGTGGTGAAAGCATGACAGCAGGCAGGAGCATGAGGTAGATGTTCACACTGCATCTTTAGTCAGGAATCTGAGAGATGAATGCAGATGCTCAACGAGCCTTCTCCTTACCCCTTCTAGTACAATCTGGGACCCAATGCCATAGGATGATGTCATCCACATTAGGGTGGGTCTTCCTTCTTCAGCTACACCTCTCTAAAAAAAAAAAAATATTCCCCAGACACACGTATCTCTAGCCAAGTTGACAAAGAAAATTAACTATTGCAGATAGTTTGCTGTTTCTGGAAGAAAACAGAAATAAAAACAGAAGCAGAAATGCACAGTTTCATTCAAGCATCTCCAGTTGTTTTCTAAACGACAATTAATTAAACTCAAACTTTGTGCCACATCTGTCTTGTCTTTAAGTCTGCCTGAACCCAGTTTTGGTAATATGCTAAGATGTGGTTGAACTCTAAGCAAACCATGAGTTTCCAGGCACAGTTCTGCACGGAAATTGAAGTTTAGGAAGACCCTGCAACCACAGGGCAATATGCTACCCTCCTCCATATGATTTATTACTCAAGTATCTGGAAAGCTCCACAACCAATAGTTTATAAGCAACTCTTCCCAAGAACCTTGTGGGGAGGGGGGTAAGGGAGGGGAGAAAAAACGTGTCACAAAATCGGGACATGGAGAGGAAAACCAAAAAATGAATAAGTTCTTTGTTACCATGATAGAGATTGAAATTACCTCACGCTGTGTAGTGGTTTAATGAGAAATGTCCCTGAGAAGCTCTGGTATTTGAACGTCTGGTCCCCAGTTTGTGGCGCTGTTTGGAGAGGAGGTGCAGCCTTGTTGGAGGAACTAGGTCTTTAGGGGTGGGCTTTAGGACATGTAGCCTCGCCCACTTCCTGTTAGCTCTCTCTACTTTGTGTTTATGGCTAAAGCTGTGACCTCTCAGCTCCTTGCTCCTGCTGTCTTGCCTGCTGCTAGCTGCCGTGCATCTCCCTCTAGAACCACAAACCAATTAAACAGTGTCTTCTGTAAGTTGCCTTGGACGTGGTATTTTATCACAGCAACAGCAGTAAGACACCAGGATGCAGTTCGAGATACCCTTCTACAAGAGGAGCGATTACTCCGAATCTTCGTTTTCCATTCTGCTAGTGAGCTCATGAATAAATAAACCCTCTTTGGCCAGCACTGTTACCTCTAGCATACTCTGATTTAACATTCTTTTACTTCTCCCTTATGTCTCAGATTTGCTGAAATCATGAGTCTAGTTAGAGGTTAGGGAGTTATTGTAACAATAGGTTTGAAACTTAACAAAAAAAGAAAAAAGAAAAAAAGAAAGATAGAAAGGAAAAAAGAAGAAAAGAAAAAGAAAAATGGAGGTATAGTCCTGGTAGATAGATAAATGGTGACCAGTTAGTGGCTAATATATGGAAATAAGTAGTTTATGATGATTAAATTCATTATTTAATTAGAATTTAAAGCACCAAGATCTATATAACTTTTGGTGATCTTTCTTGAATCTCTTTGGGTTGTTTTTAAATTTTTATGTGGAGGAGTTTTTGCTAGAATGGTTAGAGTTTTGGGGCTAAACCTTCTGAATCTGCCTCTTCCTTGGCTCTGCTGAGTGTCAGGCTTCCTCTGCTAGTCAGTTTCTCTCAGTCTTAGTTTCCTCTGCTAACTATTGATGATGTTAGTGAAACTTACCTCCTTGTTCCCGAGCTTTCCTCCTTGATGGGGAAGCTGTCTTCCTTCCTTCTTTCTTCTTCTTCCTGGCTATTTAAATGCTCGGAAACATGTCTCATGTCCCATGTCCCACATCTCCTGACCTTCATTTTAGAGAGGTTGGTTTCTTGGATAAAGTAAGTCATTCTACCGCATTAATAAATGCTGATGCAGATCCATGGGATGACTTGGTGAGCAATGGCTCTTTGCATCTAATGGCCTGAGTTCCATCCCTAGGATGCACCAACCAACCTTCATAGGTCTGTCCTCTGATCTCCACACTGTAATGAGTACTGAGAATGTTGGCGAGGGAGAGCTTCCTTTAGCATTTATCAAGCCTTACGTTCAGTCCCCAGCACTGAATAGAAGGGAATGGTGGAACATGGCTATAACCCCAGGCCGTGGAAGGAGGATCAGGAGCTCAGTCATCCTCAGGTAGACAGCAAGTTGGAGACTAGGTTGAGCTATAAAGACCTTGTCTCAAAAATGAATAAAAAGATTCTGAGGATTGGGATCCATTTCCTAAATAAAACTCATGGGGCTCTGCATTGGTTTACTAAAGGTATCGAGTCTGGAGAGTGACTCTGGTCCTGGATGGAAGTGTTGGGGCTTCTGGCAGAGTTTTTGAGCCAATAAACTTTCCATTCTATTCTAGTCATCTTCACCAATACCAGATTGACTACTTGATGTAAGACTTGATACACATTTGAACCAGTCTTCTGTAAATATAAACACAGTGTGTGTGTGTGTGTGTCTAGCATATATACAAAGTCATGCATTCTGTGAGGTTGAGCATGATCGTAACTGGACATGATGACACAGACAGGCTTTCTTCCTTGTCCCAGTGCAGGACTACTCCTTGAGAAACAATATGTTTCTTGTTCTGCCATTCAACCCAATGCTGGAGTTGTAGATAAGTTAGCTGTCAGATAAGACACACCTATTAATTACAAATCCCAGAGAGAACAGACAGATAAAGAGGTGTGTAATTCCAGAGGTGACATTAGGCTTGGCTTCATGGAAGGAGTGGCATTTGTTTGGGGAAGAAATATTAGAAGACAGGGTTTTGTTATATTGGCCTCAAACCTTTGCTTGTTTTGAGACAAGGTCTTACTATGTAGCTCTGACTCTCCTGGAGTTCACTGTGTAGAACAAACTAGCCTTGAATTCAGAGATCTGCCTCCCTCTGCCTCCCAAGTGCTGGGATTTAAGGTATGAGCTCCCATGCTGGGCTGGCCACAGATATTTTACTCAAAGGGTCATCTTGTCTCAGCCTCTAAGTAGCTGGAGATATAGATGCATATAGCTGTGCTGAGAGTCACTGTATAAAATTTCACACATGGCTATGACACAAGTTGGAGACCTGGTGGGAAAAGATGAAGGAAGATGTTAGTGAAACAGAGACATAAGTAGTTGGGGCTCCTCATGACCACAGAAAATTCTGCAGCTGAACATAGATGTATAGAAGAGAACAGAGGATCTTTTTCTAAGTGCCACAGTGACTAGGCTCCAGTCCCTGCTCTACAATCTGCAGCAATTCTTTGTGTCTCTCCTACCTTCTCCTTTTCCTCCTATTCTTATCCCCGCTCTTCTCTCTCCCTCTCAAACCAGGTTTGGTTTGAGCTGTATCTGCAGGACAGAAAGGGAGTAAAAGATTCGTGAGAAAAATATCATGGACAGAAGTATTGAAACTTGGTCTCTGGGATGAGAAGGGATACGTAAGGAATGTTATTATCAGAAATAACAAGCTCGGGTTGAAGGCCAGTGGGTAAGATGAGTTTGGTTTTTGACATCATAGCTTTGAGGAAATGGTAGAATTTCCTGATAAAGTTGGGTATCGTGTTATTGAAAACACTGTTAAGAGCCAAGAGCACACACCCTCTTCACTGTATTTTGTAGTTAGTCAAAGGCCTGCTGAAATGAAGACTTGTCAGCTCCAATTCTAGCTATCCAACCTACGTATTTAATGGCAAATACAAGTTTTCTTTGAGATTGACATTCACAAATAAATCATGACCTACACATTTCTTAAAGGTGTGTGTGTGTGTGTGTGTGTGTGTGTTGCTGGAAATGAGTCCTCTCTTTCCACCATGCGATCTCAGGAATCTGAATCAGACTGTCAGGCTTGATACAAACACCTTTACCTACTGAGACATATTTCCAGCCTGACCTGCATAGTTCCTAAAGGTAGTATACCTTTATCTTGACATCATCCTGTCTTAAGTTTACTTGGTACTACTTACTTTGGTATGGAATGTAAAATGAACCCAGGACTTTTTACTTTAGAGACTAGGATATTTTTTTTTAATTTAATAAGCATTTTAATTAATTTTTGAGAATATTAAACAAGATTTTTTAAATCATTATTTGCTTTCCAACTCCTCTCAGATCCATCCCTACCCCCTTACTCCTCAACTTTTTTATTTGTTTTTTTTTTGTTTGTTTCTTTTTTAAAATTGAGTTACCCATCAAGACCAAATTGTTCTGCCCATATTCACATTGGTATGTGGCTATCCACTGGAGTATGTTTTAAGCCACAGCTTTAAAGAAAATTTACCATCTTTCCTCTAGAAACCATCAGGGGTCTATAGTTCCTCAACTAAGGGTGGGATTCACTAAGCCCTCTTATTCCATGCTAGGGTGGTGACTGGCTTATTCTCGCCCTTGTCTTACACAGACAACTATAGCTGCTGAACTTTATCTTACAACTTTAGGATGTTATTATTGTATTCATAACAACCCATAACAACACAAAATTGGAAACAATATATATGCAAAAGACAAGTAAGGTTAAAAAAAAAAAAAAAGCCCAGACAAAGAATTATGGGACAGTAATGAAGACTAGGGTTTCAGTCCTGGTTTTATTATATTTTATTTCCCTAAGGTTTTTCATCTATAACATGGAAAGTGGAATGAGATCTCAAGAGATTTCTTAATTAGTGTTTGGATTGATCATATGGGGCAGACATTGTGCTAGCAGTATCTACTGTATTTTAATATGCTCTTGAGTAAATACCAAACCAATGGACATACATCACAGTATAGGACACACATAGAACAAAAAGAACCGTAAGTCTGAGGCTCACAGCTTTCAACTTCATCATTGCTAGTGGCTTATTTCTCTCCCACAGTTCTCTACTGAGAAGCAGATCTTCATAAGAAGACAACACTTGTCAAATGCATGGGATTTACAGAGGTGAATAGGTTTGTTCCCTGTCTTCAAGGAGCCTACCCACAGGCTAAAGATTAAGATTAACTGAAGGTCAAATTGGATGAGGTCAGAGTAATGGGAACACAGTAAGGAAGAGAGTTGATAGGGAAAATTCTGAGCTGATAAGAGATTTCATGATCAAGATGAGATGGCTCAGCAGTTAAGAGCACTAACCGCTCTTCTAGAGGATGAGGATTCCATTCCAAATACCCACACGGCAGTTCACAACTGTCTGTGCCTTCAGTTCCAGGAGATCTAACATGCTCTTTTGGCTTCCATACATAAAAATAAACATAAACAAAATGAAAAAAATAAGAAAAAAGATGTTCCGTGAGGGGGCTGGGATGTACTTAGGTTCTAGAATGTTGGTTCAGCCCTGGAATTGATCTCCAGCATTGTATAAACCAGGAAAGCATGGTGCATACCATCTTTGGTTTACAGTAAGTTAGAGGCCAGCCTTGAATACACGAGGTCCTGCCTCAAAACAGACTGCTGTACAGTTAGCTAGGATGCTGAAGATTAGGCATCATTTCTTCAAGAACTTATGGGGGGTGGGCAGGTAAGACTAGGCTGAAGGTTGGAGCCGTGAGGGTCTACTCGTCTAAAGTTAAGAAGTTCACTTGAATTCCATAAAGAAAATGCGCTCAAGTACTGTTGAAAGAGGAGTGATCTAATTGTGGGGTCCCATTATTGGGTGTACTGTCTCAATGGTTTTTAGAGTATTCCAGGCAGGACTAGTTTATGGGGGACTAGTATGGGGACTAGAAACAGTGTTTGCAGGCATGGGAGGAAGCAGATGATCAGTGTTTTTGTGAGATAGGTTTGAAGGGACTGAGAAGCAAAAGCTGTGTGAAGATCAAGGAAGATAGAGAAGTCAGGGCGACTTTAGCCTAAATAATTAGGAAAATGCAAGTAGCTGATGAAAGCAGGATGATGATGGGTAAGACCCTAATGCTGAAGGCACTACACTCATTGTTCGCAGGACATGGCAGAATCCACCAGTGCTGTTCAGGACGTTTTTTCTTTGCTGGCTGTCTGGCATGGTACTGGAAGGCGCTATGCAGGCTGCAGATGTGTGTGTGTGTGTGTGTGTGTGTGTGTGTGTGTGTTTAACAATCTTAAGCATCTATGAACTCTGCAACAATAACCTGCATGATATTAATGCTATGTGTGAAGATCAAGGTCATACGCCTTCACAACTACTGTCTGATTGGATTTCAGACCTGCCTCACAGGAGGAAACATGCCTGGCACTGCAAATCTGGCTGGGGAAGATCACAGGCTCTAGGAGTGAACCTCACCTCCTATTACTACTCCGCTAAACAGACGAGGCATCAAACTGCCCTAGAAATCTGTATCTCTCTACTCACAGACTAGTGCAGCCTTCCGACCTCATCAGAGGAGTTTCTTTGTGTCGTGGTTGACACAGAAACTCACAACTCATCAAAGTGGAGAGAATAAATGTCAGTGGAGTGCTCGGCCACAAATAGGGCATCTGGATCATAACCCCACTCCCAAAGCTCAGAGACCATCATAGAAGACGGAGTAGAAAGATTGTAAGAGCCAGAGGTTGAGGAAGACTGGGAGCAAAACTGTCTTCTAGACATGACAAGACCTCTGGACTCCCAAACTCACAGTAGCTATGGTTGCCTGCACAGGATCAAGCCAGTCAACATTCTAGCAGGCCATGGGAAAGGGTTAATGAGCTCCTATCATGGCCAGGCGATGGCTTTTCTAGAAGGGAGAGGAAGGGAGAGCCTTGTTTTGTTTTTCCCATAAGGAACTGGCTCCTGGGAGATCAATCACCCCGAAATATTTGGACAGAACAAATTGGAGTCCATAGGTTATTAAATAATAATAATAATAATAATAATAATAATAATAATAATAATAATAAAAGACACGAAATTGAGATAGTAGAGAGGTGGCATTGGATCTGGGAGGAGCTAAGGGATACAGGGATACATTGTATAAGATTCTCAAAGAATTAATACTTTAAAAAGCAGGTGTACTTTTAATGTTAGGAGATGCTGTCTTTTTCTTTGGTTTTGTGGTGTTTGGGGCTTCAGGGGAAGCTACATGAGGTGATTCGGGAGACAGCTGGCCATGTGAGAGTGCCCCCAAATAGTCAGACTCCATATCAGCCATTCAGAATAGACATTGATACTATCAGAGGCAATGACCCAAGGGAAAAGAATTCACAAGAGGCAGAAGAAAAAACAGGAGATGATATGGTAGGGTGAGGGAGAAGACACTTACTGAAGACTCCTCATGCATAACAGATACTCCTCAGTCTCGAGAATGGCTGGACAGTGTGTGACAGATCCAACCTACCTCGATTTATTTCCACGGATGGGGAAAATGAAGTCTAGACAAAACATTGTGCGATTCAAGGTCATATACTAGTCTGCTCTAGATCCATGCTTTTAAACTTCAAACCTAGTAATCTATGGCTCATGCTGTTTTTTTTAATTATTTTTTTCTCTTAAAAGTATTAAAGAAAAAAAAAATCAGCCCTCGAGGATCCAGAACATTTTAAGTTTTAACAAGTAGGCTAGGGTGTGCTTCAGAATTCTTTTTTTATTCTCCTCCTTGAGTTTTGAGGAGCCTAAGCCTCTGGGCTGGGAAGACACCCCCCCCCCCCCCCCCCGCAGGCCAAAAGCAAGATTGTCCCACGAGCGCGCTCTCGAAGTAGTCGCTGGAGGCCCCGCCCCCCTGAGCGCGCGCCGCCGTGGCACGTCCGCGCGCTCCCATCCTCCGCGCGCGCCCTCTTGTTGCCCGGTGCGCGCGCAGCGGCGCTCGCTCCCGCCGGGGCAGGGCGGCCGCGGAGCAGCTAGAGAGCCCTGTGGCCGTGACCGCGGGCGGGCCCGTGATCCGGTGCCGGCCGAGCGGGGCTGGAGCCCGCGGCTGGGGGAGGCGCGCAGAGAGCCGGGCGCGAGGCCACCGCCAGGGTCGGGGCCGCGCTGAGGAGGCAGAGGAGACTGACGAGGCGCTGAGGAGGCGCTGAGGAGACGCTGAGGAGGCTGACGAGGCGCTGAGGAGACTGAGGAGGCGCTGAGGAGACTGACGAGGCTGAGGAGGCTAAGGAGAAAATCCCCGCGCGCCTGCCCGCCGCCGCCCGGCCTCCCGCTCCCGCCTGCCCGCCGCCGCCGCCTCGGTGCGGTTCCTCCGGGTTCGAGCGGCGGCCGCTGAGGAGCCCTCCGTCGGCGAACAAAGAGGAGGCCGGCAGGGCGGGGGCGTCTGCGGCGAGCATGGCGGACCGCAGCCTGGAAGGCATGGCTCTGCCGTTGGAGGTGAGGGCCCGGCTGGCCGAGCTGGAGCTGGAGCTGTCGGAAGGTAACAGCAACCCCCCTTAGTCCCGCGCCCGGGCCGGGCCCGGACACCGCTTCTCTGGCGCGCGCTCGGGGCCCCGCGGGCCGGGCCGAGCTGTCACCCCGGGGAGGGCGCGCGCGGGGCCTGGGGGTGGCGGGGCCCGGGCCCTGACCCTGGCCCGGTCCCGAGTGGTGGCCCCAGGGCGAGTGCATGTGTGTGTATGTGCTTGTGTGCGCGCGTGCTTGTGTGTGTGTGTGTGTAGTGTGTGTGTAGTGTGTGTATGTGTGTGCACGCGCGCGCGTGTGCGTGCCGCGGCCCCCGCCCTCCAGGCTCAGCTGGCGCGGTGCAGCCGCGATGCCCCCTGCGTGCTGCGGCTGGGCCCGGGGCTCTCGGCTACGAAGCAAGATGGAGCTACCTTTAGGGCTGCTGGGGAATGGCCTTGGTGGGGATGTGCGCTCTTCCCTAATGGAGAGGCTCCGCGTCCTTGATGCAGCTGCAGCAGCAGCAGCAGCAGCAGCAGCAGCAGCAGCAGCAGCAGCAGCAGCAGCACCACCACCACCACCACCACCACCACCACCAGCACCGGTGCTCTGCATCCACGTTCCACGCTTGGGGACAGCCTCTGAATGGCCTGTTTTTAATGCAAAACTTGTCAGTGGACTTCAGGATTGGATCTCTCTGAGGTTGCAGGCACACGGTCCTTCCTGTCAGCGGGAGGAAAGATAGTAGTACTATTGTTCCGTCGTGTTTGTGATGAGCTGGTTGAGTTAGAGCCCTAAAACCTCCCCCCTCAGGCCAGGTCGGATGCCTCATTCCCATCGTGTCGGATAGAGATATTGAGACTTTGCGGTTGCTCTGCTGTTGTGATTTCATGGAGTGTTATATATGCTCTCGTCTTTGCTCTTTCATGGTGGACATCATGTGCTTAACTGTCATAAGTTTCAGCTTGGGTTTTGTAGGTTTTTTTTTTCCCCTTCACTTAAGTTCCAAAATGTGTTTAATAATAAGCATTTAGCGGTTATACCACTCATCTGCGAAGACTACAGTGTAATGGTGTAGAAATGGGCTGTTGTCTCCTCTTGAATTAATATTTGGAGCAGTTTAGCATGGTGAACTTTTTTTTTTTTTTTTTTTTTGTAACGGTTTGTGAGGGCCAGCCAGAACGCAAATTCATTCGTGCCAGTTTTCATCATGGGGAGGAGCTGGCGTTGACTTTGTGTTTTCCCTTTTAACACTTTCAGGGTGGAGAGGGATATAAACCGGGTGGCTGTAGTATTGCTTGTGTTATCAGATTCTCATAGATTGGACATGTTCTTATATCCCAAATTTGGGGTTCTTCAAGGTGTTTTGGAAGCAGTTCCTGGGAAACTCCAATGGAAGGAAAAAGATAATGTGTCCCAGACTGTGCTTCCATGCCTCTGTTCTGACCAGCTAGAGATGATAAGAGAAAGCATCACTTTTTCCTAAGAGGATCCACAGGCAGAAAAGACAGGGCTGAATTCTTCAGATTTAAACTGGCAGATGAGGTGTGCAGTGTGGACAGTGTATTTCTGATAAGTAGCTATGAAGAAACGTTTGTGTTTTGTCAGGCTTCAGAGAGATTGTCTTCCTCAGTTTACCAGCTCTGTTTATAGTCTGCATCCTGTTGTAGATACAGTCAGTGCCCCTTCCCGTTTATGCTCTGACTCAAAGCAAGCACCTCTGCTCTATCTGCATTATGATAATATGCCGTGTCTCTACTCGAAAACAGAGAAGCCATCTGAACTCACCTGCATTGAGCCCTTTCAGCAGGGTCTGAATCTCCCTGCCTACCAGGAAGTCAATTCACATTTACTCTCAAAGCCTCACATAATGCCTGGAACCACATACCCTGCCCTCCTCTTGTTGAGAGTAGCTGTCCGTTTTGTTTTTAGGTAACAGC
Source organism: Arvicanthis niloticus (assembly GCF_011762505.2). Taxonomy (NCBI): domain Eukaryota; kingdom Metazoa; phylum Chordata; class Mammalia; order Rodentia; family Muridae; genus Arvicanthis; species Arvicanthis niloticus. The sequence continues at coordinate 50,623,350 of NC_047665.1, read as the reverse complement.
AGTCACCTGTCATCACCGATCACCCTTGAAGAGTGTTATACTTCTTGCTGCCCAGAGAAGTATGGAGAACCACTTTAGATGAGGTGTACTTAGCTTAACTCCCTGTGAGCACCTTGTGTTTCTAGAGAACTTAGAGGACTCAATGAGTTTCTTGGTGAATGGGTGGGCTTAGAGAGGCGTATATGTTTATTTGTATTCAGGAAGTCTTTTTCTATTTTCTTTTTCTATATGAGCTATGTTGAGACCTGACCTAAACTTTTAAAAATTACAAAAAGAAAAGAAAAGAAAGAAAAAAAATCAAAGCCTTTTGTCAGTGTGTTCAGCCTCTGCTACTCTTTGGAATGTGCTTTCCCCATTTACCCCCATCTATTAGCTGTGCCACCTCTGGCTTTATTATAAAGTGTGGCTTTGTCATTATTGAGGTTTGGTTGTGATTTACAAAAGATCATTTGAAATTCCATGTCTTGTAACCAAGAGAGTTGTTGTCCTGGAAGAGATGAATCAATTTGTTTTCTAGTATTGCTGCTATCCTAGTATAGAAACCTAGGAGTTGACGATCAAGAATCTCTGTGTATCTTTACCTTTCCTAACTGGGAAAAAAAATCTCAACACATCCAGTTTCGAAGTGAAAACTTAGGATGGCTTTTAGTGTGGAATTATTGTGGTGTACTGCTTTTCCAGCATATCTCCCACCAAATCCATACCAGTGCTCAGGAGACAGAGGCAAGCAGCTCTCTGAATTGTAGGCCAGCTTGGTTTGTGGAACAGGTTTCAAGCCAGCCAGAGCTACATAGTAAGACTCTGTCTCAAAAAATAAACAGAGGAGTTGGTTATTATTTTATTTATTCAACTATCAGAATATCAGAAAGTGATACAGGAAAATATGAGGAATTTCCAGGGCTCATTTTCTAAGAGGAGAATGAAAGAAAATTCCATTTTAATCATATACCATATGTTGAAAAAAATGACCAGACTATTAAAGTTTTTATATTAGCTAAAAGCCCAAATGAGTGGTAGATTATCTAGATTTCTAATTATTGGTCTGCTTTGGGTCTGTATCATTTACTGGGTGCTGTTATAGATATTGATGCTATTTTTATTTGATTGAGTTATTGTTTGTTTGATAAAGAATTGGTATCTTGCCTGCAGGTTTTTTTTTTTTTCTTTTTCTTTTTACCTTCCTGCTTTGTTGTGCCTTCCCCCTTTCTCTAGCCTCTGTTGCTGCCCAGTGCTTCCTTCACTGAGAGAAGCTAGTCTTTGTTTGCCTTTGTAGAGTCTTGTCAGCAAAACCCAAGAGGTTTTTGCAGGAGGTGTAGTGTGCAGCTTCTTATATCGATTCAGACAGCCCTGGGCCGACATGTGTGGAGATGTTCATTGATGGGGGGCCAGGGATCTTGGATCTATTCAGACACTTGGGTCTGAACATGAGCTCAGGAAAAAGCCATGCCAGAGCTGGCTTCTACAGAATGCCAGGTAGGGCTGTGGTGGGCCTTTCTCACACTCTTTTTCTTAGATTAGTTTTCTTCTTTAAAACAAACAAGCAAACACAACATCAACAAACAACAACAATGGCAACAAAACCTGTTATTTGATCCTTTTGGAATTACACATTTTTCTTTCTTTCTTTTTGGCTTTAAAGGATCTAGACACCATTTTATTAATATGTGATTAAACACTATTTGGCTTGAGGAGAAAAGTTTATACAGGAATGCCAAACAAATTAGAGGAGGAAACAAAACAGTATAAAAACAGACTAATGTTTTATTAAAGAAAAAAAAATCATTGCTTGTCAACCTTTTTGGCTAAGATCAAATATAAAAAATAATCCAGCTTAGTTACTGACTGATGTGTCTGTCAGTAGGTTTCTTTGTTAACTGGTCACTTGTTTTCTGGACTGTGTCTATATTTCATTGGCCTTGTAAGAGCTAGAGAGAAAAGAAGCTTCTTTCCATGCTTTCCTTTTAGCTCATTTTGACACAGGGTCTCACAAAGTGAGAGTCCCTGGATGTGAATTCCCTAGGCAATTAAGGATGACCTTGAATTTCCCATCTTCCTTTGCTGAGATTACTAGCACTTACCACTGTGCTCAGTTTATGTGTTGCTGGAGATTGAAACATGGGACTTCATGTTTGTTAGGCAAATGCTTTACCAACTGACCAACATCCCTAGCCCATGATACGTGTGTGTGTGTATGTATATATATATTCAAATATATATGTATATATATTCAAATGAGATGGCATCTCAGTATATTGCTCTGGCTGGTTGGTCTTGAATGATTTTAGTCATTCTGTCTTACTGTCTCCACTAGCTAGGATTGTAGGTGTATACTCCTGGTTAGTGTCAACTTCTTATTTTTACAAAATTCAAGAAAAGTGCTTTATGATGTAGCCTGCAAAGGGTATCTAGCTCTTGTAGAACGGAAAGTTTAAAAAAAAATGTTGTACTTAAATATCCTTGCTTTTATATTGTTAACATGTCACATCCCTAATATCTTTGTAACTTCCTCTAATGGGAGTTGCTTAGTTTATGCTCTGCTTTATTAATTAACATAACCAGATTATTTCAGCTATTACTTATGCTCCAAAAGAGCCTCATTTACCATTTTTTCCAGTATATGAAAGTGTTCCAGGAAAATGGTGAAAAGTCTACTTGAATGTCAGGTCCTTCTGTATTGGTCAAAGGATCAATACTGTTTTGTTTTTAATGCACTCAAGCAGTCCCCATGTAACTAGCCCACTGCTGTCACAAAAGAGTGGACTTTTAAAGCAGTGGCTATCTAAAGGTTTGGGAGTGCATTGCTCCGTTGGAACAACACAACAGGTATTTCATTCAAGGGCCAGATTTTGCCCCCTGCCCTTCTCCCCAGTTCCTGAGCCTTGCTTAGGTGTTCTGTTGCTACAGAATGAGTAAGATACAGTTTTGCACAGCTTCTGTGCTATGACAGCCTTTGGGAGTCTGGAAGGGAGATATTTAGTATCTCTTGCCATCCAAACTTTGCATACCTTCTTTTTATTGGAAGGAAACAAAGCAAAACAATTTCTGCTTGAAAACAAATGTGTAGAAGCATATTTTCTTCCAGAGTCATCTCTGTCTGTCTTTCTGTCTGTCTGTCTATTGACATATAACTACATAAATATGAGACATAAGAGCATTAGGACGACTATTTGCAGGGAGAGAAATGAGATCAATGAAGGAATAGAAAGGACATGGTAGAGCATGGATGGTGAATGAAAACAGGGTATAAAGGGTACATATATATGAAAATGTCATATAAAACCTATTTTGTACACTTCACATGAATAAAAATATGTTGGTAACATTGATATTAGTATACAGCTTAAGATTCTTCACAAGGAAATAATTGGATTTGAATGTTCTTTCCTTAATGAATAATTCTAGTTGTCAAATTTAGCTACACACACACACACACACACACACACACACACACACGCACACACACACACACACACCACATTTGTAAGATTGTTTCAGATACTAGTAAAATATTTGCAGTACCATGGTCACACTTCTTAGATCTGACTTTCTGAGGTGAAAGCTTAACAGTGTGTTTATTTTGTTTCAAACTGGACTCTTATGGTTCGGAGGCTAGATTCTGTTGGATGTTATGAGTCACTTTCTGCCTTCCTCCTTCCAGCCTTTTCCAAATGGGTTATCTCTTTATTTAGAACTGTTTTTTTTTTAATTTTTTAAATAAAGCAGTGATTTATGGAATGAGTTGTAGCATTCTTTTGAATTGCAAAGGAATGTATTGAATAATCTCAGTTTTAATGTCACATATATCAACTGACTCAGCTGTTCAAATCCTAGTTATAAGATCATTTCTAGTTCTTCATGGTAAAAAAAGCACCTTAAAAAGCAAACTTCTGGTTGTATAGGTACAATTACTGACTTACTTGTGCACACTGATAGTTATTCTGGGAAGAAGGACATTTCTTTCTTTCTTTCTTTCTTTCTTTCTTTCTTTTTTTCTTTTTTTCTTTTTTGTAACATAGATAATATCTTTTGTTTGGTTCTTTTTTTTTTTTTTTTTTCTTCTTCCCTGTTCCTTTTTCCCTTTCTGTATTCTACTTTTAAGATATCTGACTTTAATTTTTCTTCTTTTGTGGTGTGTGTGTGTGTGTATGATACAAAGGTTACCCCCTGTTGTCAGTTCTCTCTGTTCTTTTATGCTGAGGGTCAAAATCTTGTCACATCTCAAAAGAAGTAATTGCATCCATTTGTTCCTGATGATGATAAATAGCGCTCTTAAAGAGGAGATTCTAATTGGGAATCCCAGCTGGTGTATGTGGGGCGGGTGGCACATCGAGAAGTCAGCATGCCAGAGGAATGACTATTTAAAGTCATCTTAGCATACATATCCTGTATATCCTTTTGCTTCCTCAGCATCCAGTCGAGGAAGAAAGTAGGGAAATGCTGTGATACTGAATTGTAAAACTGAGTTGAAATTACTAGTCGTGTGTGTGTGTGTGTTGCAATTTTTGTTTCATTGTTGAATATCTTAGGTGTTAACATGAGCTGTGTTGTGAACTATGAATTGAGATAGTTTTTTTTTTTTTTAAACAGAAATGCTTTGGATATTAGATATAAGATCAAAAGAAGAAAGGAAAGAAGGATGAAGGAAATACATCTTGCTAAGTATGGAGGAATTTTTTGATTGATGTGGACTGAATAGATATTTTTTTCTTCTGGGTTGATGAATTTAAATCATTACTTGATTATTAGCTTGGGAAATGGTTTCTGTGAAAATTCTTTCTTCTGAAACAACTGGAGACTATTGAACAGATTTAAACCAACTTAAAAGCCATTTGTATGAAAAAATTGGATTGTGGAATTTAAAGCACCAAGATCTATATAACTTTTGGTGATCTTTCTTGAATTTCTTTGGGTTGTTTTTGAATTTTTATGTGGAGGTGTTTTTGCTAGAATAGTTAGAGTTTTGGGGCTAAACTTTCTGAATCTGCCTCTTCCTTGGCTCTGCTGAGTGTCAGGCTTCCTCTGCTAGTCAGTTTCTCTCAGTCTTAGTTTCCTCTGCTAACTATTGATGGTGTTAGTGAAACTTACCTTCAGGACTGAAATGAAAAACTAGGCATGGTAGTGCATACCCCTCATTTCAGGACTCAGGAGTCAGAGGCAAGAGGATGAAGAGTTTGTGGCTAACCTGGGCTATATAATTAACCCCTTCCTATTAAAAAAAAAGCAGTGAGAATGGGATCAGATGAAGCCAGGTCCTACTCTTACAGGGACTGGGTAAGATCTACTTGTTCTTCTTTCCTCCACAGTGGTGTTAGCTGGGGTAGAGATTCTCTAACCTCTTATTCCTGGGGGGAGGGGACACACACACATTTTCCCCCCTTGAGATGGTTTCATGAGGTTGCCATTAAACTTACTATGAGTAGCTAAGGATGACCATGAACTTCTGATCCTCCAGGCTTCACTGCCAAGAGTTCTGGGATTACTGGCCTTTGCCACCATAGCATTTTTGATTCATGAAGTGCTAGGGATTGAATTTAGGGGTTTGGGTCTGCTAGGCAAGCATTCTACCAACCAAGCCACATCTCTGCTTAAGTGTGTGTCTGTCTGTCTGTCTGTCTGTCTGTCTATCTATCTATCTATCTATCTATCTATCTATCTATCTATCTATGTGTGTGTACTTGAATACCTGCTTAGATATTCTAAGTACATACATGCACAAGTGGAGGCCAGAGGCTATCAGATCCCTTGGAACTGGAATTACAAGCAGCTGTGAACTGCCTGATAGGGGTAACTGGGTATGGAACCCCATTTTTTTGCAAGAGCATTCTTAACCACTGAGCCTACTCAGTTTTTTAAAAAAGCAGTTCATTTAGGTGGTTTGAGGTAATAGTGACTGTTGAGATGGTGCTTTTAACTTCTTTACAAAACAGGGTTTCCTGTAAACCAGGCTGGACTGCTGACCATGCCTGGTTTTCAGGAAATCTTTCTTGATAGACCTTTCCTGGGTGATTACTTTATACTATACTAGAATAGCTACCATGTTGCCTCAGTGCAGGTTTGTTTGTTTGCTTGCTTATTTATTTATTTATTTATTTATTTATTTTAAAGAAAATATTTCTTTCAGTGGCTTCTTTTAGTTAGTACTCAATTAAGCAAACTCTGGAGTGAAAGTTTGAAAAGGACGCCCTGATAGTCTCTAGGAAGGCAGTCTGTCTTAGTTTCTAATGTATATCTGGGGGCTGCTTTTGAATCTGCACCAGAGGCAATCTCAAAGCCTCCTTAGTGTTGTGGAGCCTTTCCTTACTCTCCCTACTAATGGAGAACAGAATTCTATTTTACTTTTGGAAGTTCTTCCTCCCGGACTGATGGTATTTACACATCAACACGGAGGAGACAGAGGCAGAGATGGCTTCTCCATGGTCAGCTCTGTCCTTCGTACTGGAGATGCATGAGCATTTTCGTCAACTAAAGACCATACGAGCAGGTGACATGTGGAGCCTTCAATCAGTTAGTTGAGGCCAGGCAGTTCCCAAGATTGCAGCCCAGAGCCTCATTCTTTTCTAGCTGTTAGTCTGCTATAGGCAGAGTCTTCTGTGATGGTGTGGCTCTGAGCCCCAATCTTCAAGTGCTGGACACCTATGCTAGGTCATGGGAGATTTACATTTTGCAGCATTTGAGCTTTGAGCATCGTGTAGATTTTTGTGTAGTTTTTTCTTACCCACTCTCTCTGATAAGCTTTTTCTTTTAGAATAAAAACCCAGAGACTTTCAAGTTTACCCTCTCCCTCTGTGAATTTAATGGTGTTGCAGAAATCATGGTTTCAATTATGCATAACTACCTATTTAAAAAGAAACAAGTAATGAGGTGGAATTGCCATTTTAGGGTACTTTATTCTGTATTCTTAAGTGAATGTCATCAGGCTCTGAAAACATGTTCTGGTCTTATTTTCCTTAGAGAATGTAATGGTTGCTTCAAAGCTGTTGAGATTTAGTAATACATAGTAATCTTTAAGGACTTATGTAATCAAGGGGGCAATTTCGTTGAAGTCAAGCCTTTGAAATACACATGTAGTGGTATCAGCCATGCAGGGTTGAAACTTTGTTGCTAGTTGCTTTTTATTTCTATGGTTACAATTTCAGTGTTGTGTCATATAGGGAAGTTCTAGAAACACAAGTCTTATTTGCAAATGTCTAGGTACCAACCCATGGAACACAACATTGATATAGGCCCAATCAGAAATAGAGCTTTGGGTTATTTTGTTGTTGCTATCAGAATCCTGATTATAATTTTATTCACATAGTTGATTGCAATTAATGTGAAAAGGAAGTAGAATCTGCTTTTCTTTGGTTCATTGTAAACTAATATTTTACTTTGATTTCATAGAACCAAAAGGCTTATATTTTAGATTTTTATTTTGTTTTTACCTTCTATTGTTAGGAAGACAAAGAGTTTGTGAGTTCCTGGACTCATCCAGTAATTGTTTGAATATCTTCAGATTTCCCTTATGTGTCTCATTTTCTATTTTTCTCTAAGTAACCCTTTTTAATTATAGCCCTGGATTATCTCTTTCCCTCCCCTCCACTGTGTGTGTGTGTGTGTATGTGTGTGTGTGTATGTGTTTTTGTAGGGCAGAGGTTGACATCTATCTTGCTCTTTTTTTTTTTTTTTTTTTGTTTTGTTTTGTTTTGTTTTGTTTTGTTTTTTTTGTTTTTCGAGACAGGGTTTCTCTGTGTAGCCCTGGCTGTCCTGGAACTCACTCTGTAGACCAGGCTGGCCTCGAACTCAGAAATCCACCTGCCTCTGCCTCCCAAGTGCTGGGATTAAAGGCGTGCGCCACCACCGCCCGGCTATCTTGCTCTTTATTATATTTTTTGAGGCAAGGTCACTTGCTGAACCCCAGAGCTTGCCGATTCGGCTTGTTTTGCCAGCCAGTATGCCTCAGGGATATCTTGTATTTGCCTCCGGAGCATTGGGATTTCAAGGTAGCTCTCATGCCCTTCTAGCTTATATGTGGATGCTGCAGATCTGAACTCTGGTCCTCATGCTTCCTTGTCAAGGACTTTTATCCACTGAACCATCTTCCCAACCCTATGTTGAACAGTTTTAGTTCTTTTGAAATGATTTCCAAAGATAGGGGACAGGGTGTAGCTCAGTGGTAGATAGAATGGTTGAGGCCCTGGATTCCACCCAGCACCTATGACTTGCTACTTGACTCCATCCCAGTCAAGTAGCAAGTCTATTAGGAGAACTCATGCTTTCAGTATACTTGGCTGTGATGGGTATGTGTTTTTTGTAGTGCTCAACCTCTAAAAAAGTGGTTCTCAATCTGTGGATTTTGACACCTTTGGGAGTCATATATCAGATATCCTGCATATTAGATATGTACACTATAATATAATGATAACAAAATTAGTTGTGAAGTGGCAATGAAATATTTTATGATTGGGGTCACCATAACATGAGGAACTGTATTAAAAAGTCTCAGCATTAGGAAGGTTGAGAACCACTGTTCTAGAACGTTATTAAAATCGAATCCATAGCTAGGGATGTAGCTCAGTTGGTAGAGTATTTGCCTAGCGTTCATGAAGCTACAGGTTAGATTCCTAGCACCACATAAACCAGATATAGTGGTGGGTGCCTGCAATCCTAGCACTTGGGAAGTGGAGGCAGAAAGATCAGAAGTTCAATACCACCCTGAGATATATAAGACTATGTCTCAATATATAAAGCTGTATAGAACACTTGTGATCTTAGGGGTGGATAAAGAGTGTCTGCTGTGTAGTTCTTTAAATTTTCTTTATACTTGAAAATTTTGTGTGTTTTTCATATAAGACAGATACAGGAAAATCTGATCCCTTGGACTTAAACTCTTTTCCACAGTATGCTTTAAGAACCAGAAGGCTAGATACGACATTGCTTCATGAAAAATCTTGCTTGAATTGTTCCTCCCCCACCCCTTCAGTACGAAAATGTTGCTCATTCTTGGATATGTCATTGTTGGGAAAAAATATTCTAAACAAGGTTCTAGGAATCACTTCTTCAGCATCCTTACAGGAAAAGAAAGACCTCTACTGAAGCTTCCTTTATCCCAGCCAGAATGTTTAAGTAGGAGTAGATGGTATATAACTGAGATTTTGGTAGATTTTTGGTTTGGTTTTCAGTAATTCCTGGGCAAAAGAGATCTTCTTGCATCAGTCACCTGAGTAGCTTGGATTACAGGAGTGTCTTGCAACTTTGCCTGGTAGCTGGCACTTCTAAATGTTACTACTGCCTAGTGTGAATGAAGTTCCTTATCTCTGTTCATGGGGTACATCCTTCTCTCATCACTTACCATTGATCACTATATGTTGAACACCAAAATAGCTGTCTTATATATATTGCTTTTCTTTTTTTACACCTACAATCCAATTGTCATGCCTTTTTTATGAACAGGAAAATGTGTTCTGAGAGCCAAAGTGATGTTACCTCAAAGTCATGTGACTGAATTTTAGGTCAGTCTCTGGGTAGTTTGGCCTCAGCTTTTGCTTATGCATTGCTGCTACCTCATGCTTGGATTCAGCTTCTCCGTTTGAAGCAGATTAAGCACAGCCAAGGGAGGAAACTGAATTACTTTTTATTTTGTGGCTACCCTGGGAACAAAACCAGAACTATAAGCATGCTGGGCAAGCATTTTACCACTAAGCTATATCCCAGCCCAATGCGAAACATGTTTTAAAAGATAAATTTCATAGAATATGTGGTAGTTCTTAGTTTTTACATAGTTACTTTTATATACCCTAAATGGTTCACTTTTCTCTACTGGTATAATAATTACCTTCATTATAGCCATTCCTTGTATAAAATTCTACGAAGTTTATTTTAGGAAAGTGCAGCCTCAAAAAGGTACTTTACTTCCATAACTATAATTTGTTGAATAAAATTGTCAGGATTATTGCTTTTTAATTATACTATTTTTTATCTTTATATTCTTGAGGGGAAGCTATTTAGGAATTACATATAATTGTGAAAATAACCAAATAATTAGAGAATTTTGTTAGATTATATATTATATTTATTTTACAGGTATCTATATATATCTTTGTTTTCTTTAAGTAAATGAAAGTTATTCAAAACTTCTTTTTGTATGTGCATATGATGTGTGTGCATAAGTGAATACCATCACCTGTGTAACTTTTGGAAGTTAGTTCATTCCATCCACCTTGTTTTAAAAATTACCTTTTGTTTGTTTATTAATTTTTGTGTGCATGTATGCACATGTGCTATGGCTTGTATGTGGAGATCAGAGAGCAACCTACAGGAGTCAGTTCTCATTTTCCATCATGTAGGTTCTGTGGATTAAACTCAAGTCATCAGGCTTAGTGGCAAGTGCCTTTACCTGATGAGCCAACTTCCTGCACCTGTTGAACATTGTTGAGGTAGGGCGTCTCTTATTTCTGCTTCACATAACTCCAGGCTAGCTAGTCCGTGGGCTGCTGGATGATTCTCTTGTCTCTGCCTCTCATTTTGCTGTAAGAGTGATGGGATTAAAGGTGCGTGCCCCCATGCAGCTTTTTTCGCTTGGCTTTAGAGATTGAACTCAGCCTCTGAGCCATCTCCCAGGTACATCAATGAAAATCCTTAGTCCACATAAAGGTTAATGGAAAGGATCATGTCTAAAGGAGCTAACATTTTTATGTGGCATGTGGTCATCTTGGGATACTGCCTTGAGACGTTTTCTACTCACTCATGTCTACTGACTTATTTACACTCTTCCATATTCCCTGATTATTCTATTTGCATTATAATTTTGTATGTATTTTGAGATAGTAATTATATGTGTGTGTTTGTATTCATAATCATTTTTTCTACAATATGAGCTGAGTGCAGATGTTAAATAAAGGCATTTCCCCATTTTTTTTAGCCAGAAAATGTATATCTCAACATTAATAAAGATGAATATGCAACTATAAGGAATCCCTTAAAATGGTCCTAGTTATATTAAATAAATAAATTCCAAAACAAGATAATTTTTATACTGTGTATACATCAAAATTTTTTTGTAGAAAGTAGGGTAAATGCTTCCTACATATTGGAATTCACATGATAAGTTTAAATATAAAACATGGAATATTAATTGTATCTTCATATAATTTTTGCATATTTATGAATCCACCTGTTCTTTAAGCAGTGAAGTCATTCAGTCTTTTTTAGGTGGTGCCATGGTTGTCAAAATCCAATAAAACAAGATATTGGCTCATTTAAATGTTTTAAATCTAAAGCTTCCCCTATTTATATAATAACCCAGTCTTAAAGATATAATTTTATTTTCAGTGGATTATGTTAAGTTGGTTATGGATGGCTGAGTCATTATACTACATTTTGAATTGATTTTGCTTTTTATCTTGTCTTCATACTGTAGAGGGGTTCTATAATATCTACTGTAGGATCAGATGAAAGTGTTGATGTTGTGACTGCCAACTTCTGGATTCTCTGGGAAGATAGCTAGAGTTATATATTTAATTTTATTGTTGTTGTTAAGCATGTGTACATGTTTGTGTATGTACATGCAAATGTATGCACATATGTGTATGTTGAGGCTAGATGTTGTTATCAGGTATCTTTCTTGACTGCTCTCCACCTTAAGTTTTGAGACAGGCTCTGTCACTGAACCTGGAGTTCACTGATTTGGGTAGGCTGGTAGACCAGGAAGCTCCAGGGATCCCCTGTCTCTGTCTCCTCAGCACTAGGATTACAGGCATGCATGACCAGGCCTGGCTTCTGCTAGGCTCTGAATTCAGACCCTCTGGCAAACACTTAACTGTCTGAACCATCTTAGCCTCTTAATTTCAGTTGTGACTTTGCTTTAAATTCTGTCTTTATTCTTGGGTCATCTTTTTCTTCCATGTATTCACCCTTCTTCCTCTATTCCATTTTCTATTTTGTTGTCTTTTTGATTCACAGGCTCTCAGTATATAGTAATTATTTCTATATCTATATCTTTATATGGAATGTTGTGGTAAATCTTTGATAATGTGCAGCAGACCTTTTAAGCAAGTTACTGCTAAGTAAACCATCTAGTTTGTGGAATATTTCTGGAAAATTAATCTTCTTTCATGGATTTTGGCTGATCATTCTCTGACCAATCAGTTTCTTTTTCAAGTCTTTTTGCTGTAGCTCATTGAGCCTGTCTTAACACTTGTTGTCTGTGGAGCAGTGAAATCACATTTCTATAGGGAAGAAGCCAAGTGCTGCCTTGCAAGTCCCCTGGCATATGCATGCTGCTTAGTTAGTTCCTACTAGTGACTCTGAGAATCTTGGTCTTTGGGGGCACAGTACACCACAATGGATATGGAATATTGTAGTGATTCTAATTATTATAAGCTGTGGAGCCCATAATAAAGGCAACTGATTCCAAAGAGCAGCAAAAAATTAAGACATGGTATTAGTTTTCATGTTGGATGATATAAATAAAAGCAGACAGCTTTTGTCATACTGTGAAAACTCAGCTTATATTCTACTCTGTTTTAGACTTAAATTTCAGCATTTTCCAACATGAGATATATGTATGCTTAAAGGGTAATTGCATTGGTGACAAAAATGATCTGGAAATTTATGTATTAGTAGATTTGGTATATTGTTTACTACTTATTAAATACCAAACACAGTAGTCTTTTAAAAATAGCCGAACATGTTCTTGTATGTTCATGTGTACTTGGAAGAAAGTTGTGTTTGTGTGCGTGCACTTACTTGTATTTACATCTATTTGTGATCAAATCCACTTCAGAGATTGCCTCTGCCATTTGAGAGCACTTGAAACATTTATTTTCTTTAAGGATCCATTTTTAAAGTACAACTGGATATTAGCTACTATGAGAGTGGTGGGTGACAGCCTGGTTTATAATCTAGAAGGGGCTAAAAAGTAGCATGTGGGAGGTTGAATACCCATAGAAAAACAGTTGAGTAACACCTACTGCAAATGAGTGTGCCAAATGGATTTTCTTGGCATGGAGTGCTATTGAGTTTAGAGGAATGAACAAAGAGTCTGGAGGGCCAGGGAGCCAGGTGCTAGGGAGCTAAGGGTTGTTAGGAAGCAGGATGCTAGGAGACCAGGCACTAGGGGGACTGAGAGCCAGGTGCCAAGAAGCTAGGAGATATACTAAGGGGGTCAAGTGCTGGGCACCTGGGTAGAGCAGCTGAGAGGGGAAGCACTGGGGAGCTAGCAGTAATGGAGGAACAGATGCTTGTGGGGGTCAGGTGTTGAGTAGCTAGCATGGATGAGGTACAGGCATGGGGAACTTTGGGGGTGTGTAGAGGGGCTAAGGCCAACTTACGTTGAAGTTGACCATGGATACTTATGTCTGCGGGCTGTATCTTATAAGGTTGGCAATAGTGTTCAGTATATCCTCTACTCCAGGCAGATAGTGGAGAAGGTTCAAGGTTTAAGGTTGTAAGGTACTACTAAACCTACTAAAAGATGGCATTGGGCCTGGAAGAAGTGTTTCTTCCTTGTTTTTAAAGAGACATATACATGATTTGGAGGTTTTTTTTTTTTTTGGGTTTCTCTGTCCTGGAACTCACCCTGGCCTCAAACTCAGAGATCCATCTGCCTCTGCTCCTGAGTGCTAGAATTAAAGTTGTGCACCACCTCTGCCCAGCCATTTTGTTTTTATATGCATGTTTATCTTGCCTGTTTTCTTCACAGCCCCTAACCCCAGTATAATGCCCACCAACACATGGTTGCTATGTGAGAGTTAGAGAATTTTCAATATTGAGTTTTAAGTAGAAAATTCAGCTCTTGAATATTGGAGTTGAACTTTGAGAGGTTCAGTAGCAACACCTACGAGCACTCAGTCTCTTTATACCTGGTCCATCTGGCACCCCCAATGCAGATCCTACTTCCTGAGAAGTGATATGAACTCTGCATGGAGTAATCATTAATGGGAACCCAGATGGCCCCATATGTAAGTGTGTATATGTGATAGGTTGTGTTTCATATGTTGTAAGTTATGGTGTATATTCCATGTATATGCATTTAAAAATATCATTTGAGTTTTGTTGTACTATGACTGTTTTGTGGAATGTATTATGTATTTATACCATGTGTTGTATAGTAAGTAGGTTGGAGTGCTTTGTGTTGCATGTGAGTTGTGGGTGTCAGGTCTTGTATAAGTGTGTGTTCTATGTTGTCTATATATTCTGTGTATCTGTGAGAAAGAAAAGAGTTTAGTATATGACTAATACTCTTCCAGGAATTATGCCTTGTAGATTGTTCTGGGCCAGTGAGTACTGAACAGTCAGAAAGCAGCAAGATTCTTCCTCACCAACATTTCACCTCTGGAGGTTTTATCAGTTACAGATTGCTCAGGTCCTAAATTCTTTTGTTTGTTTTGAGACAAGATCAGCTGTCACCCAAGCTAGTACTAAACTGATCTTCCTGCTTCTACAACCAGAGTACTGGAATAACAGGCCTACATCACCCTATCTGGCTCTTCTTCAGCCTTATATTCTGAATTCAGCATAGGCTTTCTTTGTTATTTTCAGACGCACTGTGGAACATTGTTTGGGTATGTTTCTTCTGTGTGTGTGTGTGTGTGTGTGTGTGTGTGTGTGTATGTGTGTATGTATGTGCATGCACGCGCACGTTCATGTGAGTGCAAGTGCCCACAGAGGCCAGAAGAGGCTGTTGGGCCACCTTGATCTGAAGTTACAGGAGGTTATGAGCCATCTGTCATGGGTACTGTGAACTAAACTTGGTCTTTTGCAAAACTATATGCAGTGTTAACTGCATATACTTAACTTCAGCCCTAGTTTGTTTGCTTATTTGAGACAAATCATGTAGCACAAATTGATTTCAATCTCTATGTAGCTGAGGCTGGTCTTGAACTTCTGATCCTCCTGCCTCTATCTCTTTCTCTTTTGGAATATAGCTGTGTGCCACCATGCCTGGCCTCCCTGGGCTGTTTTGAAGGACTTGTCTCTTTTTCTTCTCAGTCCTCTCATACCAGATATTATTTTGGATTCAGCAAGAATTATAATGGTCATTCATATCCCTGAACCCTAACAGGAATGACACTGGTAACTCTGAAGAGTTTATTTCTTGATAGGCCCACAGGCAATTACAGTAAAAGGAAGGGGGACTGTTTAATGGTAGATAAAATCATGGTCTTAGAGCAAACTGAGGGAGCCAGGCAGGCAAGAGTCCCTCCAATGCCTGCCTTATACCACCCCCATCTCTCCTTTGACTCCTTACCTTGTCATGCTGTAATGGGTGGGGCACTAGATCATTTGTATTGCTCTGTGGAATGTTTAAGCCTTTAATTGTCTAGGCTGTAAAACTGCTGTTTTTTTTTTGTTTTTTTTTTTGTTTGTTTGTTTTTTTTAAGGTCAGAGACAATCTTTTGTCTGGCTACCTTTTGTTTAGAGTGCACTATGTTTTGTGTTTTAAGTTCCACTTTTTCCAGGTCAGAATGATAGTGTTTCTTTTGGAGAATGTTGCTGTTAGTTTACTAGAAGGTTGGGGGCTGTGTCATCAGTCTTTTCTTGAGGTCATGTTCTGTTTCAGATGATCTAGCCTTGGCATGGGCTACTGGGAGGTGAGGGTGTGTACTCTCAGTCAATCACCTGCTACTCACAACAGAATTTCTTGCTTTGTCAACCATGTAACTGTCTTAATGATCAGATAACTGTTTTGAGAAGCTTCTTATAGGAGAACTCTGGGTACATTTTACTCCTTTTCTGACTGAAAAATAAAAAAAAGTGTTTGCAGATACATAGAAGAAAATCTATTCTCTCTTAATAGTGGTTATCTTTTAGATATAATCTTGACAATATTTCTATATTTATTTTGTAAAACAAGTTTTATACCCCAGTAGTAAAAGTTGTGATTTATAATAGCTGCTGCTGCTTCTTCTTCTTCTTCTTCTTCTTCTTCTTCTTCTTCTTCTTCTTCTTCTTCTTCTTCTTCTTCTTCTTCTTCTTCTTCTTCTTTTTTGTTTTTGGTTTTTCGAGACAGGGTTTCTCTGTGTAGTCCTGGCTATCCTGGAACTCACTCTGTAGACCAGGCTGGCCTCAAACTCAGAAATCCGCCTGCCTCTGCCTCCCAAGTGCTGGGATTAAAGGCATGGGCCACCACCGCCCCGCTATAATAGCTTCTGAACTAATCCTGGAAGTTTTGCCAATGTAAACGAAAGTAATGGTTGGTCATTGCAAGTTTGAGAATCAATTGGAACCAAGGTTTTTCCTTGTTTTCTTATAAATGTTCTTTGCTCTGATATTCCTTTGAGGCTTTTTGATGAGACCTGTGGCTTTAGGGAGTGTAATTTGTTGTACAAGGTGACACGCCTGCTGAGGGCTGATTTGGAGCAGTTTCTAGGGTGCTACCTACCTCTGTCCTTGTGAGTCTTGGTAGAAGAAAGGCTTCAGGCACACTAAAACGAGCATCTTCCACCAGACCCTGTCTGTGGGTTCATGTTCAGATGTTATGTGGATCTTTGTGTGTGTGTGTGTGTGTGTGTGTATGTATGTATGTCTATCTGTCACTGCAATTGTAAGCTTAGTATTTGTGAGCAAATAATGCAATGGCAGGCTGATGTTATTATCACTATCTCACAAGTTTTCTCTTACCATTTACTACAGTCACCCAAAGATCCTGTTAACATTGGTGGTTTCTCCTGCCCGGGTGTCGGCCTCTAGAATCCAGTCTCAGGTGATTCCAGTGCAGCTGGCCCGTATTTGGGAGCCAGTGGTTACTTCTCATCTTGTCTGTCATATATTTATACCAGAGTGGCAAAGAATGAGGCAGGGCGATTCTGGTTTTGTTTTGCTTCTGCTACTTTCTAGGAAAGCTTTGAGAACTTGGATGAACCATGCTTTCTCATAGATATTATAAGCATTTTGGTGTTGGAAATGAAGTCCTTTGGTTTCTTTTTGCTTTCCAAGTAGGCAAGCTGTATATAGAAATCTGAAGAAAACTAAAATGCAGAATTGCGTATATAATGTGAACCCTTATTATTTGGCACTTATAGCCTCACTCTCCCACTATGCAAAGGCCTCAATAGTACCTTGAGGCAGAGAGGAAAGAGGAGGCGCTCCTTCTACTTTCTAGGGGTAGGTAGCTCCTCAGCATGGCTCAGCAGTGGTGGAGGTTACAAAGGGGAAGCATTATGTGAAGGCTCCTGTGAAGTCGTTAATATCATGAGGAGGGAGAAAATATGAAAAAATGGGTGTTTGGCTACAGGAAATATGATTTTATATGTGTAGATTGTGTTGAGGGAGCCAGTGGTTACTTCTCTCATCTTGTCTGTCATATATTCATACCAGAGTTGAATGCAAAATGTATGGCATTCTAGTGTTTGATCTAGAATCGATAAGTCTGGCTTTTGTTCTTATATTGCTATCACAGGCCTCATTCCATCATTGATGGAATTCTTTTTAGAAGGTGACTAGAGTAGAAGGTGATTTGAGGTCCTTGCTGGGGGTTTCCCCAGTGTAAGAACCTGATACTATGGTTCCTGTGAGTCAGCATTTACAGGAGGGAGAGATGGACAAGGGTGATGACCCAGGTCAACTTGGGTCTTGTCTTGCTCTGCTAAAGATGTAGATTTTACAAAACTTTTGTGTAGAAAATAAACCCATCCACCCACCCAACCAACCACCACCACCACCACCACCACCACCACCACCACCAACACCACCGACAACCAAAAAGCCTCCCAGAAGAACCCAGAGAGAACCTAGAGAAAACCCAAGAGGTCTCAATCAGTACAAACTGTTGTTCTTCTGAAATTTTGTCATTTGTGACATGTTTAGTCATTTAATGTTTTGTTACACTGCAGTCTTATTAAATGTTAACTATTATTTTCCCTGCTAAGTAATATCATTATAACCCTTTTGTTAGGTGACAAAATTATTTACTTCTCCTTTTTTTCAGGTGAGTACGAGCAATCTAAAACAGTTATAGTACTAATAATACTGGATATAATTACTGAAATGGATAATGAAATAACAGTCATCAATTAATAACAATAAAACACAGTTAAAGTGTGTCTGTTTATTCAAGAATTTTCAATCTTCACTTTGTATTTTTTTTTCAAGATAAGACTCCACTAGGATTTTTCTGTCCTTCACTAGCCTTAGAGTAAAGAGTACAGGTGTTAGATGGATAATTATGGGACTTGCTAATCTTAATGCAATATAGTTTCTTGTTAGTTGACAATTAACATTCCACAGTTGCAAAGGTTTCAGTGTACTTTTTTGGTTTTACTAATGTATATTTCTCCAGGGGAGGGATCACTAATTCTTCATCTTCCTACCATTGATTGTGAATTATCATGTGTTAAGTGAGAAATTCTAATTTCTTTTTTTTCTGACATTTATAAGGATTTCCTATAACTTCATCTATCAATAAGATTAAGACTTTAGGACATCACTTCAGAATAAAAATTTGTTTTCATTTTAGAACTAATATTGTAAATTATTTGGATATATTTTTAAAAAATGCATAGTTTTACAACTCTAACATGATACTAGTTTATTTTCTTTATAAGAATTTAAGTTTACTGTCCATAAAGATAACTTTGCCAAACAATGTTAGGGCTGTTTAGTTTATTATAGTTTTGCATGCAGTGTTTTATTGGCATATCCTTTCAGCATATGAAACAGGTAGTGTTAGAAATAGAAGCAGGTTGTGTTAGAAAATGAAAAGCAGAGCAGGTTGCTTGTCTTGCTTGAGTCTCAGCTGTGGACCTGTCATTCATAGGTGTGGACCTGAAGCCTACACCCACCTCAGGGTTTAGTAGATTTGCTCATTTCTAGTCAGAAATTCTCAAAATTTCAGTAGCTCACCCAAAACTTTTTACTTAAAGAAAAATGAGACTGTTGGGTTCATATTTTACCTCTTACAGAGATTTGTCTGTTGCAAGGCACTGCACTTTGCAAAATATGTAAGCTAAAGTTTATACAAAAATGCCCATGACTTTGTTGAAGGAATTAAAAGGTTCTTCTAATCAGGATATCTTGCCTTAGCACTCTTGACACTTTGGATCTAGGGTTTGTGTGTGTGTGTGTGTGTGTGTGTGTGTGTGTGTGTGAAGCTGCCCATGCATCCTGAGAGGCTTAATATTTGTCTTCTGCCCATCAGATGCATCTGTCAGATTGCATCTGTCAGGCCCAACAGAATTGCTCCTGCTTTAGACTGCTTCGTTAGAAGGTGCTATGACACATGGAGGTTTGTATGTTTTGATAATAGTTTGTATACGTGTGTTTGTAAATATAGTTGTCATGAACATGAAATGTAGCCAAACACCCATTTTTTTCAATAGACACACTTCTGAACTGTGACTTGGCTTATACATTTCAACCTTTTAAATTTATTTACTTTTTTGGGGGCGGGGGGGGGGCTTGTGAGTGCTAGGCAAGCACTTCACCAATGAGCTGTATTCCTGGCATCTTTTCTGCTGAGTAGATCTTGCAATATTTGTGTAGGCATGCTACTTAGGCAATAAAATACTTTTGCCACATCCTTGTACTTAGAAGAGGCTGTGAGATTCCTGCTGCTTAGGATGCAGGACTAGAATTTATAATAAGCTCCTCAGAGACTTAATGGTTCTGGGGAAGAGGTGGGGAACACTCCAAGAGGGAGACTTATAAAGACTCATCAGATCAACACTAAACCCTTTCAGTCAGGGAAGTGTTTGGTATCTCTGAGTGTTCCCTCCCAGGGATGGAGGAAGGCACACACTCTCTTGTTCTTGCATGATAGCTTTGAAAGTCCTAATTACGCTTCCCTTGGGCCTCTCCTTTCCTAAACCCATTCTAGATTTTTAAGGCCTTTTTATTTCAGATCTTTCTTTCCTGAACTAAGTGCAGTTGCTTTCTTGAGATATACCCAAGTTTGACAGATTTTACTTAAACTGGTTTCAAAAAGTAGATAATTTATAACAGAAATTCAGTTTCTGTCAGAAAAGTCATGGTCCAGGGGTGCTCTCCTGGGACAATGCTGTTTTTTGGAAAGCAGTGTTGCTTTGTCTTCCTTACCAACTGCCCTGCTAAGGTCTAGAATATTTAAAAATCTTTCCTAGATGGTAGAAATCCTTTGACTGCTATGGTTAGCACCATATATATACATACATATACATATATATACACATACATATACATACACATATATGCACATGGATATACGTATATATGTATGTATATATGTACATATATACATACATATATGTATATATGTGATATATATATATATATATATATATATATATATCATATATATATAAAACTTTCCTTGTTGCTGTTACCAAATACCTGACAAGCAACTTCAGAGCAAGTGCTTTTTTTTTTTTTTTTTTTTTTTTTTGGCTTATGGTTTAAGAATACAGCCCATGTATCATGGCGGGGATGATGTAATACTAGGAGTCTCACCTTAGGCAGTAAAGGCATGACATTGCTTGCTCACATCTTGGTAGACCATGGCATAGAGGAAGTTTTCTATGTTTACTCAGTCTGAGACTCCTGCCCATGGGATGGTACTACTTACAATCAGGTTGGTTCTTCCTGCTTCAGTTAATGCTCTGGAAATGCCCTTTCAGACATATTTAGAGTTGGATCTCTAAGTGATTCTAAATCTAGTCAAGCTGACAGTGAGAATTAACTGTTTCATTTTCTTGATAATAAAAAAAATAAACTCCTGACCTCAAAGTGCTGAAATGTGCATCTTGAGCTCTTGTTGTGGGGCCAAGGCAATTTTGAGGAAGGTTCTGCTAACTGGTGGCTGCCTTCTCATTCTTGCCTCTAGTACAACTATAACAAAGGTCTGTTATTATAGGTTAGAGTTTTCTAAAAGAATGACCAGCCAGTAGAGAAACAATCTAAGGCTTGAGTTTTCTTAATGCTTCATAACTGTTTTAATCACATCTAATTTTAAGTCATTTTAAAAAATTAAAATAAGAAACATAGGTAGGTTTGGTGATGTGTACCTATAATTCCCAGCACTATGGAGATAGAGGCAGGATGGTTATGAATTCAAGGCTAGCCTGGGCTACAAAGTGAGACCATACCTTTAGGAAAAACTAAAACAAACCCTTTTTGTATGTCAAGTCTTTGTAGAGCACTTATCTTAGTTAAAATAGATTCACTTATTCTCTTTCTCAAGTCATATTTTATTAAGTAGCAAGTAAAACAGACATAAACTGATTTAGGAACAAATAAGACTGTCTCATCATTAGATGCAACTCAGCTGGTTGCAGGACCTCCAGCAGTAGAAAGCCCAGCTTGCTGTGATATCCAGGGATCCAGAGAAGGATGAAGGGATGAAATCTCTGCTTATTAGTCAGGCAGCTGCTTAAGCAAGGTGTGTGTTAGCTTTACTTGGAGAATGGTTTGTGGCCATTTAACCTTTATGGTCATGTCACAAAATTATCAAGAAAGTTATCTTTTAAAGAATGTGCATGCACAATATAGAAAATAACAGATATTTTATTCAGAACTTTTAGGTGTTGGGGCCTATGAATGTTTTGCAGCTCTGCTGCTTGTCATCTCTTTGGAAGATACATGTTCATATCCAAGGTCAGAATGGAGAAGTTCTTAACTTGGGATATAGAGCCCTGAAGGTTTTGGTGAGAATCATGAGATGGCTGGGCTGTGCATTCTCCTGAGCCAGGAGAGGCGGGAGGATGATCTTAGAGGTTGACACTAATCCTGGTGAAAAGAGGAGAAGAAAAGGGAGCAGGGAACAAGTGAATTGAACAGACTTAGTAGTTAAGTAGAGGGAGCAAATGAAGGAGGAGGGAGGTAGGACTAAAGTCTTCATTCTTGGGTTGAAGTTGGTAATGGTGGATTTTTACAATCAGGAAGAATGTGCTAGTTACTTTTCTTGATTCTGTGACAAAGTAACTGGCAAAAGCAGTTGGAAGGAAGGAAGGAAGGAAGGAAGGAAGGAAGGAAGGAAGGAAGAAAAGAAGGAAAGAAAGGTTGATGGATGGGTTGGTTCATTTATTTTGGCTCACAGTTTAAGGGTACAGTCCATAGTGGTGGGGAAGGCATGGCAGCAGGAACATGGCACAGCATTCAGGAAGCAAAGGTGAGGCATGGAGCAATGATAGTGCTTAGTTGGCTTATTCCTTTTTATTTAGTTCATAACTCCAGGCTGTGGGATGGTGATACCCATGCTGGGGTAGTCCTCCTAGCTCTATTAAATTTTAATGGAAGCAACCTCATAGTTATTCATACCCATGTTATTCTGAATCTCATAAAATTGATAATGAAGACTTAATTGTTCCAAGTAACAAGTCTGGGAAGATGACAAATTTCATTTCAGACATAACTTTATGTTATCAATGAATAACCTTGAGCAGTGAGTTTGGAAATGTGGAGTGATGCTTGGAGAAGAACCTGGACTGTGGAGGACTGATGAGTCTGGAACGTAGAGATGAGTTTAGTAGTTGAGGATGAAATCTGCATCTCGGAAGAGAGAAGCCAAAGAAAAGGTTCAAATTTGGAGATTTAGAAAGAGTCAGACAGTGGAGAAAAGGCCTGCTTGATTTTAGAGTGTAGTTCCTTAAGAGAAATGGTGCAATAGATGGAAGCCTAGAGGGGAGAGGGTTTTTTTTTTTTTTTTTTTTTTTTTTTTTTTTTTCCAGAAAACAATTACAAGAAGACCAAAGGATTCAGAAAGAAGAGTTCCTTTGAGACTTTGGAGGAGGCTAGACCCTGAGAACAGTCATGTTGTAAGGGTTAGAATCAAAGGGTGTTTGTGTCCAAGGCACTTTTAAAATCTATAACTGTACTTTGGGTGGAGAATACAGATGGAAAACAGATTAATATAGGGAGGGGGCTAGAGGAAAGACCTATGGGTGAGGAAGACTGAAATGCATGGGAAAACAGTCAACAGTGGCTCTAGGTTCCCAAGGATGGACATGTTTTCCTATCTTCATTTGTGAATTGGTTTTATTCTGACCCCACTCATGCAGGCTAAAGAAAGTTCTAAGAACTTTTAGATCTGGAGTATGTCTTGTGCTTCCCAGAACACTGTGTACTTTGATTTTTGGTTTATTACTGAGGACTGATTTTTAACATGCTGTCTAAGTCTGTGGAAGAGCCTTAGCTAGCATTCTATTCCCAACAGTGTCCTTTGGAAGAAAGTGTAACCCTGGAAGGAATTTGCTGTAGGAGATACTCTCAGAGTTTATTTTAGAGTGTGTAGTTCCACAGTTATTCAATTCATCTTTCCCTGACCCCCCATCCCTGTGTGTGTGTGTGTGGGGGGCATATGTGCAAGGGTACGTAGCCAAGAAGTTGATGATGTCAAAATATCTTCCTCAATCGATTTCTACTTATCCTTAGAGACAGCGTCCCTCACTGAACCTGGAGCACATCATTAATTTGGCAAGAGTGCATGACTAGTAAGCTCAAAGGATCATTTTGTCTCTTTCCACTTCTGGGATTATAGGATTGCATGTAATACATAGGCTTTTACATGGATGATGGAGATGAAACTTAATTTCTTATGTTTGCCTACATGGTAAGCACTTTACTAAATGAGTCATCTCTCATTGAATACCTCCATTCTGATCACACTTATTATATTGTGCTAATAAATATGATGGGGGCAGCATGCATCTTGCTCTTCATTGTGTTGGATTTTCCAAGCTTTCTGTACACAGTGATACTTCTGCCTTGGTGTGAGGTCTGTTGAAGCTTCTGTCTTTGGTCCTGTGAATCTCTCTTTTTCACATGTGGATAATGACAAGAGTAAGTCAGTTGGGATTTTAAAGCTAGCCTCAGGCTTGCACACAACACAGATGGATGATGGGAAAAGAGGAAAATGGTCTCTCCCAAACCCTCAGTATGTACTCATGTGTGGTATATGTATGCGTGCGTGCATGAATATGTGTGTGTGTGTGTGTGTGTGTGTGTGTGTGTCTGTGTGTCTGTGCATGTGCTGATGTGCTCACCTATGAATACACATGTGGAAGCCATTGGGAGTTTTCTATTCTTTTCACCTTATTTTCTGAGACAGGCGTTATTGAATCTGGGGCCTTCTGTTGAGACTGGCTGGCCAGTGAGACCCCAGGATCTATCTGCATGTTACCCCCCAGTACTGAGATTATCAATGTGCAGTGCTACAGTGAGCTTTCATGTGGATGTCAAAGACTTGAACTTAGGTCCTTAAGTTTATACAGCAAATATTTTACCCACTGAGCTATCTCCCCAGTCCTAGGGAATAAGAATTGTTCAATACAGAAGGTACCTGTATGGGAAAGAAAATTTTAGATTCTTTAGCAAATTATTTAATTAGTGGATCATTATCCTTATTATCACATGAAAATTGGTTATCTGTGTTAAGTGTAACTTTTATTCATCTGAAGTAATTGTTTCTGAGGCTTACTGCCTTCTTAGCTAACCTAGTCCTAGTCCTGGAAACTTCTAGCCTTCATACAATTTTATCTAGGCTTTGAGTGCTTTCAGCCTCTGAGATTTACTGCTGAATAAGTTCACCCTTTCTTCTTCTTTCTGAACTCTGGCTGGTTCAATTTGGCTGTTCTGTCTCAAACTCCTCTCTAAGCTCACTGATTCAATCTGGCTTCTCTCTAGGGCTCTTACTGCTTTGCTCTGCTTGGCCTCAAAGTAATTCTGGCAATCTGTTCTAATCTTCTGGCTCCTTCTCATTCTCTGGCTCATTCTGTCTTCATCTGTGTCTAGCTTATTCTCTCTTCATCCTGTAAAACTCTCAGTAAAACTGCCTCCTCTTTCCTCTGCACTGCCCCTCTCTTAAGTAACCCTCTTTCCTCTCTGTTTTCATGAGAGTTGGCCATATCCAATCTGTCAAAACTTTCTCTGATTCATCACTTTGTCTGCCACTCAATTAGACATCACTTTCAAACATGGGTGCTTCTTTCTACAAACTAACTTTACCTTCATTGTTTGGGATTAAAGGTGTATACTAAGGGCTGAGCCACACCACAACTAGAAACAGGTTATTTAGTAAATAACACAATCTCAGGGTTCACAGTGTGATCAAATATCCTACAACAGATCTATATATTAGAAGTTAGAAAATCATAAAAAGCAACTTTAGGAGGTTTAGATTGTATTTTTCAGATACTGAGATTTTTGCTTAAAATGCTACTCTTATTTTTGGTTACTTTTTTCTTTTGTGAATAGTACTTGGCACCATGTATTTTTCTGACATGTCAGCTGTAAAAATGTTTAAAATTAGATTCCTAGAAATCAGATATGAGGAGCCCTTGGCCACACTACCTGGGTTATGTTTTGAGCAATGTAGAAGACTCCTACCGTTTTGGTTATTCTTAGTGTTTGTAGAACACCTGATTCATGCTGCTTACAAAGATGTTATTTGCCTTTGTTTTGAAAACTAAGTCCAACACTGCTATAGACTCTTACAGTTCTCTCTTATAAATAAGGTTCAGTGTGGCGAGACTATGTCCTTGTTGTACCCTTTAAGAGCAGGTACAGTTTAAAAGTTATCTCCCCTTCTCTCTAGTTGGCTAGACTTTTTCTGTTTTAGTGTCTATCACTTCAGCTTTATGAAATGGGGTACAAAGCAGTCAGATGTTCTTTTATACACAAAGCTTTCAACTGGGCTGAGGGATGTTGTTCCCTGATTACTTTTGTTAGTTTCTGTCCTATGAAGTAACTCAGGATTTCTTGAGTTTCTGTTTTTATAGAGTTCTATAAATAATCCCTTTCTTCTCTTTGGTTCATTCTCCGTAGTGATACCTCCCGAGGCTGTTTCTTTGCCTTCAGTTTTGACAACTATGATTTAGCTTCTGAGATGATGAAAGGGTAGTGAAAAGGGCATGGAAAGAAAAAGCAGGAAGGGAAAGAATTATCTCATGATTTTAGTCAGAAGGAAATCATTCAGACAGAAAAAAAATGTTAGAAGTGGGTCAGATCCCAGGAAGTTGAGTTGAATAAGTGGCACCATGTTACACAGTCCCATTTTACATCATAGTTGTTACTGTGGCAACTGGAAGAATGAGTGTATTCATTCAGAGGTCAAATATATGTCTATGCTGACTCTGACTATAATTATCAGAATTTTTTTAAATTTAAGTTTGAGAATGCTAGTGGAGAAGAGATTTTCATATGTGTCTTTGTGTGTACCATGTGTTTGAGTCTGAATGTATTCATGTATTTGTGTGTGCATATAATCTGATTGTCTGGAAAAAAAATATCCAATGAAATAGAGTCATTCATTTCCAGAAAGTACATTCAGGAGATAGATGTACCACCTTTTTTTTCTTTTCATGTGTTTATGGTATGTGTGCATATGTGTGTATATATATGTGGAGGCCCATAGTTAATGTTAGGACTCTTCTTTAATAGCTCCTCTGCCTTATTTCTCGAGGCAGGCTCTCTCAGTCAAAGCTAGAGCTTGCCAGTGCAGCAGGTCTACTAGTGAACTTGCTCTGGGGGATGCCCTGACTGCCTTCTGGGACTGGATATATACAGGTAGCCTATTAAGCCCACTTGCTGTTATATGGGATCTGAACTCTAAGACTTTTGCTTTCACAGCCACATGAACTCCTTTGTATTTTCATGTGTGTGGAATGGGGTGAGTGTATGTATGCATGTGGTTTTGCACATACATGCTCATGTTTATGCATATGTGAACATTTACACATACTGTGCTTATGTAAAAATATATGTACTCATGTGTGTATATATGATATACTGTGAATGTATTATGTGAATATTTCTGCAGGACTATGTTCATGAATACATTTGTGTTTATATGTGCATATCTGTACATTTATACACATGATTATGTATAAATTTATGCAGATTATATACACAGTTACATGTCTGTACATCTTAATGTATTGGATACTTGGTTTTTTTTTTTTTTTTTTTTTTTGGAATGTATGTGTGTGTGTGTTTGTGTGTGTGTGTATACATAGTTTATTCCCTGGGGGACAGTTATTACTGTATAACCTGTAGTGACTTTGTAGGTGTCCTCTTAGGAAGGGATTGGAATTGTAACTGTTCTTGCCGTTGCTTAAATATTCCTGGATTTGTATGAAATACATGTCTGAATATAATGTGAGGTTAAATATATTTTTAAAGGTTCAGTGGTGTTAATATATTATAATAAAATAATGTAATATTTTTGTTCCCTTTGCTTTGTGGTTAATTTTTTAGGCACAGGATGTAAGATGCTGTACAAAATGACAGTGGTGATGTTGGCCAGGAGGTCTGGTTAATGATTAATATTTATATCAAACATCTGGCTAGAACTTTGGAGAAGGGTCACTGACATGCTGCCTGTTTAATAATTTTAGCATCTTTGTTCTGTTTTAGTCTTCATATTAGTTTTATCCATAACTGCTCTCTGAAGTATTTTCTTTTTTAAAAAAATGTGTAGGGTTGAAGTCCTATAATGGGAGATCCAGCTGGTTACACATGGCTCATTTGAAAACCTTACCTTCCTACCCTGTCTCTTTAAGTAGACAATAGTCATTAGTAGTGCTGATTGCTATTTCTTCTTCAGGTTCATCACTTTTATCAGAATAAAGTTAGAGCCCTGGGGAGAAAGCTCAGTGGGAAAGCACTTGGTGTGCAGGCTGAAGTGCTTGGGATTTAGATCCTCAGTATCTACATTGGGGAAAAAGCTGGGTAGGTGTGGTGGCTGCCTGTACTTCCAGCACTAGAGAGACAGAGGCTTGGTCTCTGGAGCAATCTGGCTAGATACACTATCTGGAATTGGTGAATTCTGGGTTCAACAAGAGACTGTCTCAATAAATACCTTGGAAAATGATTGAGGAAGACACCTGATGTCAACCTCTGGCCTATACATACGCACAGTTCACACACATGCAGAAACATATCAAGTACAGGTAGAAAAAAAAGTTAAGTTCCATATTGTTTATGATAAATAATCCCTGTGTTGTTTTGGGTGAAGTTGAATTGTGACCTGCCTCCAGTTGTGCTAGAGCATTAGTAGCTGTCACTGTTCTAAGTACTGATTGCCACCAAAACTGTTGGCCTTACTTTTATCACTTCAATCTGTAGAGCCTGGGACATGTGTGTAAAGGTAAGCATGTACTAGTATAGGTTTCCTGAGATCCCAGTCTTTCTTACTAAGATGCCAAATATGGCAAAAGATAGAAAGAATTCACAGAAAAAATATAGAAAGAATTATTCGTAGGTAATATCATTGACTATAAAAGTTCACTTATATGGAACATATTAAGATTAGAAAAGAAGACAGTATGAAAGTAATAATAGGTATATGTTTATATATTTTAGTGTAGGGCAACCTACTACAGCATAGTGTTGTGTAGTATAGAACAGAAGAAATAGCATAATATTTGATAGCATACTACAAAATAATGTCACATAGATTAGATTGCATAGCTAATAATGTTGTGTGGAACAGAGTAAATAATATAATTTAGTACAGATGCTCCTTGATTTATGATAGGGTCATGTCCAAAAAGCCTGAAAATGTGAGTAGCCTATCTAATGTATGGTTCTATACATAGCTGGGTAGTATAATACATTGTACTATTAATTGTCTGCCCTGTTCATGTGTAGCTGGATGGAGAACTGAGCCTGTGGCCACTTTCCAGCATCATAAGAAATATTACACTACATTCTCTCACTAGCTTGTGGACAGATCAAAATTCGTAATTCAAAGTATAGTTTCTATTAACTGTGTATTGCTTTTGTGCCTTTGAGAAGCCCAAAACTTGTAAATTGACATACCGTATAGACCAAGGAACATCTGTGGTACAGTATAGGACAGTATAGTGTCAATAGAATAGGAATTCTAATATTAGACTGTGTATTATAGTATCTCTGCCCTTGATCATTCTTTGATTTATTCTGAGAATCAGGACATAGATATAAGAGGGCAAGGAAGCTGGCCTTTTATTTATTTATTTATTTATTTATTTTGCTTTTTTCCTTTCAAGGCAAAACTGGTGGGCCCTGTTTGTTTGGTAGTATCTTCTGTAGCAGCCTATGCATTCTTTGTAAAATTTAGTATTGTCTCTTATGTAACTAGTTGAACATGTTTGTTACCTGTCACATACTCAATGGATTATAGCTATAGCCAATATTCTAATTATTTCTCTGCATTTTCTCCCTTCTGTTGGAGAAAAAGTACATGATAAATGCCATGCATCTTGTAAAGTCAGAGCCTCTTCATTATTTGAGGTTGTATTTGAACAGGAATGGAGAACTCCCTCTTCAGAAAGCCAAACCTTTGAGTATTTTGTATTGTAAGTGACTCCATGTGTCTGGTGTGTAGTGGGGGAAGCATTTCTAATTTTTTTTTCTTTCTTTCATTGGGTGATTGTTTTAGAGATTTCTAAGTTCATTATGGGGAATGAGTAGCCCAAGATTTGGCCAGCAGCCATCAAGCATGAAAGCCCAGCTGGGAAATATCCTGTGTAGTAGCAGTGCTGAGGAGAAATGTGGCAGAGGATTACAGGATTCTCCCAGAATTCTCTTGCTGCCCTCACTGTCTTTGATTAGTGTCTTAGTTACTGTTCTATTGCTGTGAGAGACACCATGACCTCGGTAACTCTTATAAAGAAAAACTTTTAATTGAGGCTTGCTTATAGTTTCAGCGGTTTGTTTCATTGTCATCATGGTGAAAAGCAAGACAGCAAGCAAGCCGACAGGTATGAGAGAAATAGCTGAGAGTCCTACATCTGGATCCACAGGCAGCAGGAGAGGGACATACTGGGCCTGATTTAGGCTTTTGAAACCCCCAAGCCCATACACAGTAACACATTTCCTTCAACAAGGCCACACTTCCTAATCTGTTCCTATTCCCTACCTGATGACCAAACTTTCAAATGTATGAGACCAGGGGTTGGGGATGGGGGGGATATTTATTCAAACCACTACAATTAGCATACTCAGAGGGTCATCTCCTAATTGTACTAGGTGGTAGCCTCTAGAGTGAATGTCAGGTGATTTGGGAAAGGTGCCTGTGGTGTTGCTCTTGACATGCTTCTTTTTGTAGGAGCATTTTCTTTTGAAAAGATAATTTGTAGGGCATCTGTTAATCTAAATGTAATTAGCAAAGGGTATCCCCTCAGACAAGAGCATTGGAGTCACTTTGATGAGCTATTTTTGATTTAATTCTTTTAAACAGAATGGTTTTACAAGCTCAACAACTAAACTTAAAGAAAAATTCAGTATTTTCTTTGGTCTGTCTGCCTTACTATGAGGTTATAAATCCTTGAGGCTTAGGAGGCTATACCAACCACACTTTGCAGTTCCTCTATTTCTGTCTAGTGGAAGATGTTTTTTCTTACCCAAAGAAACATATTTTTTTAATGTGTCTGAGCCAAGGCATTTTATTGAGAGATTTAAAGTGCTTGCTTTAGTTTGCGATAAATGGTTAAACTAACAAGATCAAGATTAAGATTTGTAGGCCAGGTGTAGTGGTGCACGCCTTTAATCCCAGTGCTCTGGAGTCAGAGTCAGGTGGATCTCTGTGAGTTCGAGGCCAAGCCTGGACTACAAAGCAAGTCCAGGATAGTCCAGGGGTTCTTATACAGAGAAACTCTGTTTCAGAAAACCAAAAGAAAAAAAAAGAATAAGACTTGTGATATAGTTAATATAAGACATTGACAAAGTAGCCACAACAACAAAAACAAAAAGAGCAATCCATTACTTCTGGCGCCAAAGGGTTGATGACTTCATGTACTTTACCTGCTGAGGCCCTGCTTGACCTACTAAGGCTCACTTCCTGAAGTTTTCTGGTGGAAACATGTCAGATCACAGAATATCTTTGATATTTTTTTGCTTGGTTTTGAGACAAGTGTAGTTGTGACCTGCAATTCACTTTGTAGTCAATACTTTGAACTTCTGATCTTCCTGCCTCTGCTTCCTGGGTTCTGATATTACAGGTGGAAGCCACCATACCCACTTCATATAGTGTTGGAGTTCAAACCTAAAGCTTTGTGGATACTAGGCAGGTGCTGTGGCTATGGCTTTAGGCCTTCCTGTTATGTTTTTTGTTTTGTTTTTAAACACAGCCCAGACTGTCTTCAAAGTCCCTGTGATATGGAAGGTGACTTTGAACTCATGATTATCCTATCTCTGTCTTCTAAGTGCTAAGATTCCAGGACTGTGCCTCTGTGTTTGGTTTGTCTTTGTTTTAAAAGTTATTTGCTTTTAATTGTCACTAGAGCACTTTGTTCACCATTAGGTCTTGAGGTCCAATTTGAGACACTGGTAGACAGGCACTGTGGCTGTTCTGTTGTGTCTTTGGTGGTGCCCAGAGTAGCTCTAGGTAATGTGGTGTGCTTGGTGACATTTGCGGGTCTGTAGCACTCCGTGGATGCCTTTCCCTGGGTTCCTGTACAGCTGTCTCTGTGGAGTGCCTGGAAGTGGCAGGAGTCAGGAGAGGGTGTGGTATAGCTGCTTGGGATTTCTGAGAAGCCTCTTATCTCAGTGGAGAGCCCGGTATGAACACTTTTTTTCTCCCTTCCCCAAGTTAAAAAGTGTTTAATGAAGTTTCTCTCTTTACTTGGATTGGGGCAATAGTTGTTTAAATGCTATCTTTGTCTTTTAATTCTCCTTCATTACCAAGCATTTCTGCTTCTAAGCCCTATACCGGGGCATCACCAACGGGGCATCACCCTTGCTGACTCCCATGAAGGAAAATGCACTCTAGTTCCAGCAGCCTCTGGGGAATGGACTTGTGGAATATATGTCAGGCTGGTTTGCCTAGATTATATTAAACAATATTTAGAGCTGGTTGCATTTGCATGCAGGGCATTTCTCCTACCTGCTTCACATGGCAGAGGTCTTTCCTCACTTTGTTAAATTAATGAAGCCCAGGGAAGGGTAGGCTCAGGACTGCACAATGTGGGTACATGTGTGTTTGGAGATATGCAGGGACATGCGGCACTTACCTGTGCAAACAGCCTTTGGCTTTCTCTGTATCATTTTCTGTGTATCATTTCTGTATCCTGACCTCATACCCAGGATCTGACACTCAACAAATCTGCTGTTTGGGAAACTGGAGAAATTGCAGTGGTATCCCAAATAATATTAAAGAAATTCGTTCAGTTTATCCATGGCATGGGTTTTATACACACGCACACACACACACACTAGCTGTATAGATAGCATATCAGCTCTTACATACCTGGTTTTGAAGGGTGGGGATTTTGTTTTCTAGGTATCGAAGCTATTTTCTAATCATGAGTGAATGGTTTTAAATATGAGATGTCAATGATGTACATCCCAAGCCTAGAAATATTCAGTATGAACTGAGGTGCTTATTAGATTTCAGATCCAGGGCTGAGACCCATATTTTATGTACTAAAGTAGACCTGATTTCCAGGTTCTCCCAGTATCCCTCAGTCCCTACCTGGCATACACCATCCCCAACCCTGAACTTTCCAGCTCAGGGACTGAGCTGCTCTTCCCCCCAGAAGATCTTCCCTATATAATCCAGACATTTTGGTCTCTCTCTCTTCTCTTTTCTTTTTCTCTCTTTGCACAGTTTTTCTCTCTCTTCCTCTTCCCCTTTCCCTCTCTCTCCCTTCCCTGACTTTGGTCCTTGGGGCTAGTGAATTTGCCAGAGAGCAGTTTCCCAATAAAAACTTGTGTTTAATATAACCTAAATCTGGCTTGAATTGGTTCATTTCATTGGTGGAGAAATAACTTATCAGTGCTAAAGCCAAATTTCCAACTCACCAATGGATCACATCCTAAGGAAGTAAAATTAAAATATTGTGGCAATAAATTCTATATATTGAACTTATCCTGAGCAGGAGAGTAGTGCTAATCATTTGTATTAGTAGAAAAACAATTTTCATAGCTACAAAATATAATGATTGACTATGAATGCAGCTGAAAAAGCCCTTCCTTCCCCTGAGTTTTTATTGGTCTATGAGTCCATCTCAAATGATTTACAGTGTGAAGATGAAGAATAGAGATGGCCCCATGCTGGTGTGAAGGGAGAAGTTAACCTTTCTCCCTTTTGGCTCCACTTTGCCTGTTGTCAGCAGATACAGAGTGACAGAGGAAGACAGCTACAGTTAGCAAGAAGGACATATGTTAAGAAAAGTAACAACCATACAAAGAATTTCTGGCTTCCTTAGGATTTTCTGTTTGACAATTTTGGATGCAGTCCTGAATATATGCCTTATTTTCAGGGCAAGCAGTAAAGACACAACTTCCAGGATTTTTTCTCTAGAATTATTCTGGTGTTTGAGCATAGATGCAAGGCTCTGAGGACCATGTGCTAAGCATTGCTAGTCTCAACCTACAGCAGTGTTGGAAGGGAGTTGGAAATGTCTGTGGCAGGCTTGAGGGTGACATGCTTCATGTTCTATTACTGGGTTCTCAGTCTCACAGAGTTTGGGAATGTGGTCAGGCAGTTTGTCAAAAGCATTTTGGCCCACAGCCAGCAGCAATCTGTCTATGTACAGGGGAATGCAAGTACCAGTTTATTAAAGTTGATACTGCTTAAGCTTTTAAAAAATTATTATTTTGAAACAACATCTCACTATGTCTAGTCTGGGTTTTCACTGTGTAGCTCAGGCTGAATTGAAGTCACAGTTTTTCTGCTCTGGTTTTCTAATGGCTGGGATCCTAGGCATGTGCCATCATAGCCAGCTGTTGCTTAGGTGTTTTGTTTTATTTTATTTTATTTTTTATTCTGTTAGCTATGCTGGGTGTTCAAAAGGAAGGATAGCTAGCTCAGGTTGTAATTTGACCGCATATTTCACCAATAGGTTATTTTTTCTGTATAGCTTTCCTTTAAGTTTTTCTTCCTAAGTTTCCTTTTGTGATGCTGTCACTGCTGCTGATGAATAGGTTTCCCAGGAGTGGGGACCACAGCCTCTCTTTTCTGGCCATTTATTTTCTTAGCCTGCGTCAGTAGGCTGTACCAGGGTTGGTACTTAGGAATCCCACAGATTCAGGATGAGGAAAAGCTTTAAGGTGTGAATTCATTTGGGCAAATGTTCAAAGTAAACATTTAGATGCTTTCAAAGGGCTGGAGAGATGGCTCAGCAGTTAAGAGCACTTACTGCTGCTTTTGGAGAATAACCAAGTTCAGTTTTCCAGCACTCCCATTGGGTGGTTCACAACTGCCTCTAACTCAGTTCCAAGGGATCCAATACACTATTCTGGCCTCACACATGCACACACACATGCAGGCTCACAAAAAATATTTAAAGCATAAGAAATTATTTTAGAGAAATGCTTTCAGATATATAGTCTTATCTGTATTTTACATGAAGTAATTATTAGAAATATTTTATTGAAGAACATTGGAACAAAAATTAAGACTGTAGATGCTTTTGTTAGCTTTTGTTTCTAAGATAGGGTGTTGCAATGTAGCTCAGACTAGTCTTGAGTTTATTGTGTAGTCCAGGCTAAAATTCAAGATGAAGGTTCTCTTGCCTCAGCTTCCTAAGTGTTGGAATTATATATACCACATCTGGCTCTGAAGTGCTTTTTGCTTGTCTTTCATGTGGATACTTAATACCATAAAGTTGTAATTGTTATATATCTGTTTTTCTGTTTTCTGCTCTTTTATACTTTGGAGATGTATCTTTTCAATCATTTGGTCATTCCACAATGCTTAGTGATATATCTTTCTGATGTAGATACTATGTTGGTGAGGAGTCTACCTCATTGGAGAAGCAGATG
The DNA here is from genome assembly GCF_011762505.2 of Arvicanthis niloticus. NCBI lineage: Eukaryota > Metazoa > Chordata > Mammalia > Rodentia > Muridae > Arvicanthis > Arvicanthis niloticus. The sequence continues at coordinate 50,588,715 of NC_047665.1, read as the reverse complement.
AGAACTGAAAATCATTATGTGTAGTGATCCATGATTCAACACAGGAAATGATAATCATTATGGGTACTTATGGGGGTTGTGGTCTAGCTCTTTAGTAGTGCAGGGGAAAGCCCAGCAAGAGGCCCTGGTGATGTCCTTTGATGATGGGAGGAGTAGCAGGATCTGGCCAAGAAAAGAGGGAGTTACAGGGGACTTGGCTGGACTGTGGGAAAGATGAATGATCTGTGTCAAGGCTGTAAGGGTGGGCAGGAGCTGAAACAGAAGATTTCTATTGATTTTGAGAGAAGGAGCTGAGAGTAGATGATATTTGCAGAGGGTAGCTAGCTAGCTATAAACCAAGTGTTCGAGCTATAAGCTGTATATCTTCAGATCTGTTCCTATGCACACCTGTAACTTGCACATAGCCTTAGACATTTTAAGAGGATGTTTGCATAATGTTATAGGTCTTTTATGAGTTAGAGCAAAAGCAGAACATCTTAGCCAAAATGGTGCTGGGTCCTGTCTGCAGTTCACCAGAGCCTAACGACATCTGGAGTCCATGTATGAATTGGATAGGATCCTGGTTGCAAATTACAGTAAACAACTCAAATTAAATTATGCAGAAGAGTTAGTATGAAGTTGAAAGCTTAGTTCCAAGTATCAAGATGTAGAAGATGTCCAGCTCAGGGACCAGGAGGACTCAAAGCTGCCCCATCTCTCTTTGTAGCCCCGGGTATAGGCTCTGCTTCTGAGGTCCAGCTCTCTGAGGTATCCAGCTGGTAAGGTAGATGAAAGGTGCTACCTGCTCTCTCTTGGCTCTGAGCCCAAGTTGGTAGGGAAAGGACTCTATTGATCAGTAGAACTCAGGAACAGTTCTGAGCACCACCAGCTGTGACAGTGGAGAATAGAAAGGGCACATGGCAGAAATGGCTACAGGGGCCCTTATTTTTCTGGTAAGATGATGACAATAGCCATGTTATACACAAAGACCTCTATAAGCCATGCGATGTGTCACTTGTTTTGGTCTAGCCACATATAGTTATAATAGAATTAGGGTATTCCATACACCTGAACATTGTAGTACCTGACCTTGTAAACATAGCATGATGTTGTTGTCACTACATGCTGACTATGGCAAAATGCATTTTCAAGGTAACTGCCACTAACAAAAGGCCAGGAAAGGAAATCACACTCTGTTGGAGCTCTCCAGTGTGTGACTGTGTTTCAGTGTGCTCCTCTCTCCTGAGTGTGGGGAGGTCATCATTCCAACAACAGGACTCCAGGTGGGGTGCTAGGAGATGCTTCCTTCTGGAATTTTGTTGCTAGTATCTCTCAGATACAGAAGACTCAAAATTACTTCTCAGGGAGCATAAATCCCACTAGAACAGGTTACGTGGACACAGGTTTTGGGCAACAAATACTACCTAAATTTCCTTTTCTCTTTAGTGTGTTTATAATGTGCAGCAAAGCAATGGTACACTTAGATGTGAGCAATGACTGAACTCAAGCTTGTTGGGTGCCAGAAAGGGCATTGTTCTTCGATCTCAGCTAAAGTTTTAGTGCAGTTCTTCCAGAAAGAGCTTTTTCCTTAAAATACACAGAGAATTGCTGGAAAGTCATTTGGGATTTGGGGATTACACTAAAAATAATTTTATTTTATAGTATGCTGAACATGACATTTGAGTTAATTATTCTTAGAACTTATTGTCTTAGGGTTTTACTGCTGTAAACAGACACCATGATCAAGGCATGTCTTATAAAGGACAACATTTAATTGAAGCTGGCTTATAGGTTCAGAGGTTCAGTCCAGTATCATTAAGGCAGGAACATGGCAGCATCCAGGCAAACATAGTACAGGAAGAACTGAGAGTTCTACATCTTCATCTGAAGGCTGCTAGCAGAATACTGACTTCCAGGCTTCTAGGACAAGTATATTAAGTCCCACACCCACAGTGATATACCTACTCCAACAAGGCCACACCTCCTAATAGTGCCACTCCCTGACCCAAGCATCTACAAACCATCACATTACATTCCCTGGATTGTAGTTCCTTCCAGATATAGTCAAGTTGACAACCAGGAATAGCCATTATACTTATGTAATACATATGTACAGTATTCTGACTCTGATTCCCTTTAATCTGTAGCATTTTCTATAATATAAAACTTTTCAGTCTTAGTCTTTTTGGAAAATATGAGTAAAGGAAAAGCTGGGTTGGAGAGATGGTTCAGCAGTCAAGAGCAATGGCTGTTCTTCCAGAGGTCCTGAGTTTAGTTCCCAGAATCCATATGTCAGCTCACAGTATGACACTCTCTTGTGGTCTGCAGGCATACATACAGAGAGAAGCACCTGTATTCATAAAAAGTAAATTTTAAAAGGAAGAGAGAAAATGAAAAAAAAAAGAAAGAACAAAAGAAAGAAAGAAAGAAAGAAAGAAAGAAAGAAAGAAAGAAAGAGAGAAAGAAAGAAAAAAAAGGAAAGGAAAGGAAAAGTTGATTCTTGGTTTTGCTTTCAGGTGATTGCATTATTTTATATTTATTTAATTTATACTATTTCCAACAAAAAAGTATTAGAATTTATCTGAAAGTTAATAAAAGTAAAGCTAGCACTCTAAAGTGGGTTACCACAATGTACAACTATTAAACTACCCTACAGTGTTGTCTGAATTGCATGTTTATTCTCTCTGTCCTTACATTAATGAGCAATGCTGCCATCTATTTCTGTGCTTGCCTTCAAAAAGAAGAGATATTTTTCAGAATAGTTAGTAGTTGTTTTGATTCTAAGGGTTGGGATGTAGTTGAAGGAGTGCAAATGCTTAGTTGAATGGGTAAACTTCGGGGGTTAGGAAAAAAGGTATCCACTTTCTTCCTATTGTGCATGTAACCCAAGCCTCTCTGAGAATCACAAACATAATTACCTTGACCTTAGATTTAAATGCAATTTAACTGCTTAACAAAAGCTATAATCCTACAAAATTATGCTGTTATATTTTGCTTTTCTTTTTTAAAATTGCTTTGTTTAACATGATAAATTAATGCATATCAATGTGTTCTAATACTTGTTTTTTTCAGTTTCTTTAACACAATAAATTAGTGCAAATTAATATGTATTCTAACCAAGTATTAGAAAATTATTTTTTTCAGCAAGTCAAGATGAAATTTTATAAATTGTTTTTAATGATAAGGGTAGCTTTTTTCTTTTTCTTTTTAGAACATCTACCCATGCTTTCATGTGGTTCTTTGATGTCTCTGTCCAGTGCATGCCCTGCCACTGCTGCCAGGCTAGGGTTAGGAGGTATCTTGAATTTGGCTGTCATTACTGTCACATGCCTTAGGTAGTATGGTAGAAAATGGAGAGGGTTTGCTATTGACGTGGAAGAGATATGAAGTGAAATGCTTCACATTATTGCTGAGTGGAAGGGAGGCTTGTAGTAAGTAGTGTAGAGGTGTCAAGTGGTCTGTATGTCAGTGTGACTTGGAGCAGGGTGCTATGGCCAGTGAGATCTGGGTATAGGGACCCCAGGGGTCCTAGTAGAGCTGCTGTCTTGCTATGACTTCTGTTGGGTTCTGGGTTTGACAGTGGCAGTTAGGAATGGAGGCTCACTTCTCCAGGTGCCTATGCCAGGATTTGCTGGTTGTTCAGCAGTCTGTCTATCAGCTTGCAGACTGTACCCACTGGAGTTATTCTCAGAACAAAACAAATGTTATTTACATGTTCACACAGCACCTTCTAGAAAAGCATTTAGTTTTTACCTGTGATAAGTCTGTCATGAGCCAGGCATTGGTAGTGCACACCTTTAATCCCAGTACTTGGAAGGCAGAGACAAGCAGATTTCTGAGTTTGAGGCCAGCCTGGTCTACAAAGTGAATTCCAGAACAGCCAGGGCAATACAGAGAAACCCTGTCTCGAAAAACAAACAAAAAAGAAAGAAAAAGTCCATCATGAGGTAAACATTCTGAATACTGAGCATTTTCTTCTCCTGTTTTTTTTTTTCTTAACTGTATTTATTATTATCTTTTGTGTGTATAATGTGTATGTGAATCCAGGCATGCACATGCCATGGCATATATGTGGAGTTCAGAGGAGAACTTTTGGGACTTGCTTCTCTTTTTTCAATATGAGTTCTAGGAATCAAACACCAAGTTGTTGGGTTTGCACAGCCTTTTCCTATTGAGCCATCTTGCTGGCTCCTTCTGCTACTGTTTTTTGTTTGTTTCAAAATTAAATTTGTATTTGAAAATGGGTTTACAAAGTAACAAGTTTCCATATGAGATTTTTATGTATACTTCATTTTAGTTGATTTCTCTGCCTTTGCACCCTTTCTCCCATACCTTATTTGACCCCTAGGATTCCCTCTTCCAGATTGTTCTACTATCTTCTCTATCCCTCTTCCTTAAAGCTGCTGCTGCTTCTGCTCCTTTCCCTCTTCTTCCTCCTTCTTCTCTTCCTCCTCCTCCTTTTTCTTCTTGTTTCATGGGCTCCTTTTTATTGTATGCCTCTGGTAGGTGGAGGTATGTTGTGATCTCATGCAGATTTTGAAGCCTTGTAGCCATTAGTGGTAGTGAGGCAAGGAGAACAAGGTCCAGGCAGCACATAGTCATCACCTGTACTGTTTTTGCTGTTCATTTTTTATTATATAATTATGATTCTAGGATGAATATGTAATGATTTATGATGACTTTAAAAGCCTTTTTATTATTAAAATAGTATATGTCTACAGTGGGAGATTCAGACCTGTTTGTTTCAAAATTAGTCATAATACCATCAAGTCATTAATATTTTTATAGAACTTTCTTGTTTTTAATATATTTAAATGACAGATAATAAATAACACAGTTTTTAAATAAATTTTGGGTTATCTTGGGAATGGGAAATTAGGCAACAGAGCTCTGGCCCCAGGAGACAAAGTGCTGCTCTTGGTTGAGTCTATCTAAACAAACTCAGTTTTGTGGATTTGCTTTATTAATGCCTATTAATGCTTTTAACTTGGGGGAAAATGTGAGGGTAGAGAACATGAGGTTAGAGAAAGGTTATGGGCTTGGAAAGTCTTTTAGAGCCCAAGGAAAATCTAGCGATATGTATTGCTATGTGTAACATTTCAATATATATAACATTTCATTTGGTTCTTTTGTTTTTTTCAAGAAAAAAGTTCCTGACTGTCCTGGAACTTGCTCTGTAGACCCAGCTGGCCTCAAGCTCCTAGAGATCTATGTGCCTCTGCTTCCCAAGTACTGGGATTAAAGGTGTGCACCACCACCAGTCTGGCCCATTCTTTTGCCCCTTTAAGTTTATAGAATGGAAGCCATTGGGGAATTAGACATTATTTCCTATGTACCACTGATGCCTAATGCATATTTATTGAATAAAATGAACTTAATGAAAGATTAGGTTTAGGTCAAACATCTTTCAAGTTCTGTTCTATCTTTAGAACTATTATTATCTATTATTATTCTATCTTTAGAATAATAATGCCCATAAGTGAGGTTGTAGATACTTTTGCATTCACCTTATATTGTGATGCATGAATAACAAATATGGACAGGTACAGCATTTTTCCCATTTGATTTAAAACAAAACTTTTTTGTGTGTTGTGTGCCTGTACATGTATGTGTCTGCATGTGTATGTGGAGGGCAGAGGTTTCTTTCTTTATTGCCCTTAGATTTTGAGACAAAGTCTCTTATTGAACCTGGAGCTCCCTGGCCATCTGTCTTGCTCAATAAATCAGCTCTGTGGATATGCCTGTCTCTGCCTTCCCATCACTAAAATTACAGATGCATGCCACCATGCTTGGCTTTTTATGTGGGTGATCTGATTTCAGATCCTCATGATTACATAAGTACTTTACCAACTGAGTCATCTCTATAGCCCTTTAAAACAATTATACTGAAAAAAACAAAACAAAACTCCTTCCCTGGAGAATCTGCTAGTTGATGTAGAGTGGAGTTCATAGTCATGTGTCTTCTATTCTCAAATTATCTTTTTAAGCATCAGCTACAAATGACAAAATGTAAGGAGGAGAAATGATTCTTATGTTGAAGACACGTGAGAAGGAACATGGGTACCTGGTGTGATCTTTTTCTCTGTGCGTGTGTGTATGTAGGTGTGTGCCTGACCATGGTGCAGGCCCTTTGGTACCCTATTTTTTTCTGAATAAAATTAGTGAGCAAAAGGTCTAAGGTAAGAATAGTATTTGCAGATGTTTGGTTTCTTATTTCATATATTTTTAAAAATTTAACTTGATACCTAGTGGCCACTGTGTTTGCACAGAAGTTTGCACACTTGCTCTGCAACTCTGTGGTAGTAGTTCCAGCATTTTTACTATCAGCTCCCTTGGGCAATTTACTAGAAGTTGGAAACTCCTTCCTCTCCCAGACCAGATGATGTTGGACTTCCAGAAAGAAAGAGGGGAACAAAACCGAAAGTGTTTCTTCCAAATGGGCTTGGTAAGACAAATGATTTTCTTCTTATGTAGAAAGATTTCACGTATTTCATATATTCTAAATGGGAGCTCTCCATCAAATTTCTACCCTCAGAGTTCAGAGAATCTCATGGAAGAGGAAGCAAAAAGATTTCAAGAGCCAGAAGGAATGGAGAACATCAGGAGAACAAGAGTTTCTGAACGAAATAAGCCAGATTCATATGACCTTACAGAGACTGAAGCAGCAAGCCCAGGGCCTACTTGGGTCTGCACCAGGCCTTCTGCTGTGTATTCTAGCTGTTAGTGTTTTTATGGGACCCTGAGTGTGAGGACAAGTGATTATCTGCTCTTGTGTGTTTTCTTTTCCTCCTGTTGGATTGCTGTGTCCAACTTGATAGTTTTTCTTCATCTTACTATATTTTATTTTGTTATGTTTGGTTATCTTTTAGAAGCCTGTTCTTTTCTAATGAGAGACAGAAAGGGAATGGATCCAGAGGGGATGTGAAATGGGGAGAAACTGGGAAGAATAGAGGGAGGGGAAACTATAATCAGAATATATTGTATGAGAAAAGAATTTATGTTCAATAAAAGGTAAAAAACTGAAAAAATAAATTAAATTTTTTCATTAGTAGGATATTTTACAAAATATTGTTCTTCTGTCCAGCTTGCAGAAATGTACAAAAACATTGAATACTATCTAATACACCCTATTGGATTATCTGTATATTTTATTATCTTTAAGTGAATTAAAAATATCTGTAGAAAAGTGTTATTAATGTAAGTTACCTTTCTGTTTGTAAAATATAGATGAATTTTGTCAAAAATAAATAAAATTATCAGACCACTCCTAACTTTCTTGCCCTTCTTTTATGAGGGGAGAGGATATGAAACCATTTATCAGTTTCAACACATGACCCTTCCCCCCACCCTCTCCGTATATTCTAACAGTAATATAGACAGTGGGAGTAGCTAGCAGTAGTTTTGATTGGCTAATAGGAAATCAAGTTAGCTGTTGAAATTGCCTTATCCATATTGACTGAGAGAAACAACAGTTGATCAGCAGCAAGAGGGAAGGGTTGTTACTGAGGATTATCTTTCTGATGTGGTCTGGTGGGAGGTAATGCCATCTTCAAGGTAACTAATGTCAAGTAGTGAGCAAAGGCCCAGAAATACAGTGACAATAAGGAGTGGTAAGGAGTGACCCAGACTCAGAAGCAATGCCAGGTGAGTTTCTCTGCATTCATTTTGTATCCCCTGAGTGAGTGCCTTATTAAAGTCTTTACTAGCTTTGTTGTATACTTGTTGGTGTCTGAAGTGTAGAAAAAGGTTATTGCTGTCTTGGCCATGGTCACAGAGTATCCCAGTTTAGACCTAGACTATAAAAAAAAGAACACTAATAGCTTACCCTGCAAATTCACCTTAAAGGTGAATTCTCTGTAGTTACATAGAGCTGTGGAAGCTGTGTGTTTTTCCATTTATAATCTAGAAGAATATGGTGTGACCTTGAATCTTTGAGGAGTTCTAATGAACTCTTTTTTAAGCTATTAACCGTAAGTAATTTGTTGTACATGATCTTGGACCTCTCCTTTTTTTTTTTTTTTTTTTTTTTTCTTTTTCTTTTTGTGGGGGAAAGGAAGAGAGGCAGAAACCCATCTTTAACAAGGCTTAGGGTGCCACACAAATGTTTCACAGTTGGGATTAACATATTCATAAATGTGTGTTCATGTGTCCTGTATGTGTAAGCTCAGTTAACATGTTGGTTGGGGATAACCTTCCTCTTGGGGTCTAGGATTTTGCTATGATACATGGAGTCCTATGACTATGCATGTCCTGTTCTACTAATCCTTATTCTTGAGGCATGAGGAATGCTGGCTTCTCTCCTGCCTTCCATTGTGAACTTGTTTTTTTAGTGTGTGGTAAGACACTAGTAGAAGAGATTATTTCATAGTCTTTCAAGGAAGAATTGTACTTTAGGGTGTCCTCCCCCAGTGCTGATGCCCCAGTTATCTCTGAGTGTTGTCCTTCACATAGAACAGCTAGCTCCTGAAAAAGCCAGGCTATGTTCTTTTTTCTAAACTTTAGTTTTTAACGCTTGGATACTTGTTGCTATTGTCCTTGCTTCTTAGTCAAAGCATTGGAGGAACACCCAAACTCTCCATAACCTTGATAGAAGTCCTTAGGGTACATTCACGTAGCTTATTAGCCTCCTTTCTTCCTGATTTCCGGGTGCTCGGCCAGGTGTTGGAATGTGCAGGCAGCTGCTGTGCCCTAGTGGAGGCTAGCACCTGTTTGTGGCCTCATGGAGGAAATACACATGCCCAGGAGCATGGGGAGTGACTAAAGGAGTTGCAGAACACCCTGGGAACACCTAGAGTTAATAGGAGTGAAAGAAACACTTAAGCTATACAAGCTAGACAGGAAGACTTTTCTAGACACACTTGGACATTGACTTTTAATTATACCAATGGGTAATGTTTTAAGTCTTTCCCTCTGGTGCCCAAGATGAGGTATAATAATGCTGTTGGTTTGTGGTGACCTAGCTTAAGTGTCTAAATTGATCAGGGTCTTGGTTTAATCTGTAAATCAGTTACAATTTGTATATTTCAAAGAGATCCCAGACTTGTAATGTTCTATGAACTATTATATGTAGCAGAAATGTTAGTTTTTATTAACAAAATCAAATGCCCCTATGTGAGCTTTTTCAATAAATCTGTCCAAATGATTTACTGGCTTTTTTTTTTTTTTTAAATCAAAACCCTTCCTATGCTGTTCATCTTGAGATAAGAGTTAACATTCTTGATGTACTAACTGATTCCATTGTGTTAATTATATCCTGGGAATACATATATCTTAATGTACACATAATTAATACTTAAAAAAATCAGTAATAGGGCATGCCAGTTGTTTCTTAGTTTCTTTGGTGAATAACATGTGAAGAACACTCAGTACTTGCCTGGTTACCTGTGGTCCGTCCCTCCACCTACTTAGTTTTGTGTCTTACAGTTTACCAGTGCAACTTCTATAGCAGAGACAGAAGCCTGTGGGCTGGGCTTTCTAAACTGGGAAGCAAACATTTCAGAATCTATGTAGCTTTAACTTCATTAGAGGACTTATTTATTCTGTTACTGTGCAGTTTTGAGGAAGAGAGTTTGTTTTCTAAAAAAAAAATCTAAGTTCTTAAATTTTTAACATAATAGAAGGGACAACTTATTTACAGAAATGCTGGGTATATAGCCTAGGGAGGCAGCCACTGTTTTGGGTTTATTCTAATTCAATGAAAAAAAAAACTGCCATAGCTACAGTTAAGGCTGAGATAAACCTATTTATCCCAAGTTGGAGAAAACTGAGAATACATTTGCTATTTCTTCCTCCCTTTAGATTTTTAAGTTCTGGAAAAAGTGAAAAGCCACACCAGTGTTCCACAAAGATTCTTATGCTATTGTGCATCTGTAGACTGGAAATAGAAAGTGGACCAGTTGGGTGCTGGGTTCTGTACCCTCTGTAGAGATACAGGGTCATTCTCAGGAAGCAGCAGGATAGTACTGAGACTGTTAACGATTATCCTGATTATCCATAAGATGTTTAGTTCCCCTAAAGAATGAATTATTCTGTGGTGTCAAAGTATGTACCCCACTGATATTTTTCTAGTAGGTTGCCTAAAAGGTGACAAACAATTCTGGTTTAAAAAGGATATCGTCATTGCTGTCAGTATATGTGATATATAGTTATGGCTTTAGAGTCCAGTGTATTATGCTGAAATCCATTGTCACCTGTGGTATGAACACTGATGGGTATTTTCCATATCGATCAGAACTTGTGTTTTCAGCCATGGGTTGATAATTGTGATGTGAATTAGCTGCAGCTTTAATCTGAGTAGTTGGGCTAGCCCACATGGGGATCAGCTGTGAGTGGTGAGAGGTGGGGCCAAGGCTGTGTTCATATTAACTATTTCAGTTTTTGCTCAGCATTGGTCATCTGCCTCTACAGACCTGTTTGTCTGCAAGCACTTAGTTTTCTTTCATAATCTAGTTTCAGAAAAACAAATACCATTAGTGTTTTTTTTTTAATTTTTTTTTTTATTAGCTTGTGGAAAATAACTTTAATCCCAGAATTGTATATTTTCTTCCCACATATCCTGTTTTGAATTAGGAAATGATATTGTAATCCATTTCACTACAAGGAAAATATTACAAAATATTTACAGGAAAATATTAAAAGTAACTCAAACACAAAAGTCAGGATGAAATAAACTTTTCCTTTAGAATTCTCTACTCCAGTGCCCAGGGCACATGAGTCGAAACAAGTAACTAAGACCTCGCTGACAGAATTCCCAAAATGGAGAGGGGAAGAGAGGGAGGAGCTGGTGGTGTCACAGGGAACAGGTTAGCAGCAGTGCCTCACATCCTGGCAGTGGACGCTGATCTTCACTTTATGTTTAACAAGAGCCTCTTGTTCCACAAACCAGTCCTCTGAACAGAAGCCTGTCCTGGCAGGAGAGTCTGTCACAGCAGCCCTTCCATCTCTTTCATGAACGCTTCATAAACATCGTCCTTAGTTTGTACTGAGACAGGAACTGAAGGACCAGATCTCGGGGCTGCTTTGGCAACAGGCCCAGCAGAGTCATCCTCTGACCTTCTTTGGGGAACAGCAGTAGCCCCCTTATTCTCGCGGCGCACCCTCAGTGCAGTGGGCACAAACCGCGTGACCTCTGCCTTGGGATTGGTGATCTGGGGCTTGGCACGGATGGTCGCTGTGGCTTTCTTCTCGATGGTGGCTGCACTGGCATCATCCGCCTTCGGTCGCTGAATGAGGCTGGGTGGGGCACTCAACACCCCTGGGTTGGGCAAGGGAGCTGGTGGGAAAAGGCCAGGTGGGGCAGGTCCAAGAGGAGGCACCAAGGGTGGGCGCATCATGCCAGGACGAGGAGGAGGGATACCTGGAGGTGCAGGAGGAGGTAGCCTTGGTGGGGGTCCTCGAGGAGGGGGACCAGGGGGCAGACCTGGAGGTGGGCCTGGGGGAGGGCCAGGAGGTCGGCCTGGTGGGGGTCCTGGAGGTAAAAGTCGTGGTGAAGGCCCTCGGATTCCTGGCATTCCAGGTGGTCTCAGGAATGGAGGAGCTCCTGGAGGTGGCCCAGGGGGAAGGCCTGTGGGTGGTCCAGGAGGTCGTAAGGGTGGGGCAGGTGGTGGTCCAAGAGGCGGCGGTCCTGGCATGGGCGGTGCTTGTATCTGAGAAGCAGGAACGGCCTGAGGAGGAGCCTGCTGCTGTGAAGAGGCGGATGCGCCATCAGAGTGAGACTCCTCTTTATGCTGCTTCTGCGATTGCTTTTCTGCTTCAGAATCATCAGAGTCGTCGTCATCATCATCTTCTGAAAATTCCTCCACTTCACGTCCTTCCTCAGGGATTTCCTGACCTGCCATTCGCAGCATCATGGCTTGCAGAGGAGTCAGCTCCTTCACGTTCTTCTTCTTCTTCCTTGATTTCCCAGGCATATCGGCAAATCTGACGCTCAGACCTGACTTCTTCTCCTCAGCATTGTCACGCTCACTGTCATCGCGGTGCCCAAACTCATCCCCGTCACTGTCTGCATCCGATCTGTCAGTGTCACTGTCCTCAGTACTGTCATCATGCTTATCCTGATCCATGTCTTCAGGATAGCCGTCGTCCTCACTGGTGCTGGACATGTCATCATCATGACCCCGCTGAGCAAGCTCTGGACTGTACAGCATGTCTTCATCTTGCCTCCGAGGGGGAAGGTCGAGAGCAAAGCCCACTTTACGGCCATACATCTGCAGAACTTGAGGAGGAGGTGGGCCAGGGGGAGGGCCAGGTGGCTTTCTGCCAGGGGGCAAACGGGGAACACCATGTCCCAGGAGAGGAAGGATAGACACTGCCCGAGTTGGAGGCCCATACGCTGAGGTTTTCTTCAGGATGGAGGGTGGCTGGGCACCAGGAAGAGGAATGTCCTGGATCAAGATGTTGGAAGGAGCATGTGGCATGTCTGGCAAAGGGATGCTCTCTACTTCCACATGCTGAGCGTTCTTGACGGCATCAAAGTACTGGCTCAGTTGAGCTCTCTTCTGTTCATATTGGACTTGGAGCTTTCTCAATTCTTTGTAAATATCTGGGGTTTCTTTTTCATAAAGTCGTAGAATTCGTTCAAAGGTTTCCCGCAGTTTTTTTCGCTTGTCTTTCAGTACTTTCTCATTCAACTGTGGCTGTTGCACTGGGTTAAACTCCATTCCATCCAGTTTCTCCATGTCCCGGATAATCTGTTTGGGATCTTTCATCTTCAAAACTGCAGCTCGGACCATCATGCGCTGTTTTTTGTTCTTTTTCAATTCTCTTTTCCGGGCTTCCTTTCGGGCTTGGTCTGTGGGGTTCATAAACTTCCCACTCTTGGTGGAGGATGTCGATCTTCGTCCCATGTTGACAATTTATATGATTTACTTCTTCATAAAAAAAAAACAAAAACAAAAACAAAAACAAAAACAAAAACAAAAAGAAAACGACTGCGAGGCTCCCGGGACGTGGAGAGCGAATAGCGGGCGGTCCCCGTGTATTTTCTGCGAAGGGGCCTTCACCTCTGCCTCTCGGTCAACCATCCAGGCACCGCCATCTTGAAACCTCGCGCCCCTCGGCCAGCAGCATTAGTGTTTTAAGACAGGCCTCTTGTAGCCCAGTCAGATCAGAAACTTGCTTTGTAAGCTGTTGGGGTCCACACTAGCCCCACGTTGGGGCGGCCAAAAACCGTCACAGCCCAGGGAAAATGTTGAGGCCCGGGCCGACCCACGTTTGGGCGGCCACTGTATCCCGGCCCAAGCTGCCGCTCCGGTCTGCGGGTTCGAAGAATGGAGACCAGACAGGGTGTGATTCAATCCCGTTTATTCTTCAGTCTCTCTTCCTCTAAGTGTCTCCTCCTCTGTCTCCTCTGTCTGCTGTGTCTGATTCTGTCTGGAGCCAAGCGTTTTCTACCTAATGTCTGATGTGTCTGATTCTGATCTGGTCTGTCTCTGCCTTTTATATGTCTCACTTCTAAGCCACGCCTTTTGGTCACACCTTTAATCACGCCCTTAGGTCTTGTCTCTAACTCTGATCTCTATACTTCTAAGTTATACTCTTAAGTTACACACCTTTAATCTCACACACCTTTAATCTCACACACCCAAGGTATCTAAACCAAGATTATCAGAGTGTGCTCAGCTGTTGTAGGCTATTGTAATCCAAGTCACATGTCAGGGTATATGGCTCAAGATGGCTGCAAAGCTGATAGCCGCTTTCTGCTAAAAGTCGGCCCCCAACAGTAAGCTGAAAATAACCTTGGACTCTTAGTCTTCCTGCCTATATTTCCTAAGTGCTGGGATTATAGATGTGTTATCATGTACAGTTTAGAACCATAATTTTAAAAGAGGTAATGACAGTTTTTAATGCTGAACTGTTTAAAGACCTAAAATACAGGCAATAAAGTATCTATAATACATGCATGAAACTTTAAGGTTTCCTTAATTACAATGGAATAATATTATAGCTTTTGAAGGTATTTTAATTACTTTTCTATTTTCTGTGATAAAACACCAGGCATTTAATTGGGCTTGTGGTTTCAGAGGGTTAGAATCCATGATGACAGAGCATGATGGCAGGCACAGCTGAGAGCTCACATTATGATCCACAGTTAGGAAATAGGGAACACTAGGAATGGCATAAGTCTTTTGAGAACTTCAAGCCTGTTCCCCCAGTGACATACCTCCCCTCTCCCAGTGTATGCACAAAAGAAATACTAGCATTTTAAGAGTTTCATGCTCTGCAGACTGAGCTAGTTGGGTACTGTCAGTAGCATTAAAAAACACTTTTTTTTTTTTTTTTTTTTAAATTTAACATTGAAATTGATACCGTGCTGTGTTTGAAATCTATCATGACTCCTTGTCTTCTTATTGGAGCTTCCACACAAGGATCCAGTACTTTCTGTAATAACATGACTGTGTGTGGCACTCATAAGCAAGGTTGATTTCTTAAAGACTGGTGTTGGTGGAATAAACAACAGGTGATGTCAGCTGAGGATGGCAGGTGGCCAAAGCTTTCTAGAAGGGATTTCTGAGCCACCTCATTAAGGAGAACTGTGAGTGGAGAGTGCAGCAGTAGATAAAAAATGTAGTTTAAACACCAAAGTCCAGAAACAGGGAGACGTAGATCTCTTGGCCAGCGATAAACAGCTGTAGATTGTTAAACCACAGCATTGTGATGTCAGGTGTGGGATAAAGAAAGGTGTTCATATAGGTGGGTTGTGGGTCACAGAGAATATCGTCTTTTTTGTCTAGAGCTTCCTGGCAGTGTGGTATCTCTGAGGGAGTGCTATTTCTTGAGTCTTCAGTGTTGTGCTATATACCTTGGTGTGGGCTGGCATCATCACATTTAATCTCCATAGTAACCCTGGGAGGTGTAGCTTCAGTTACTACTTCATCTTATTCTAATACACCCAAGGAAAGATCGCATTACCTCTGTAAGGTCATAGAGCTTATTAGAGTAGGTCAATGTCGAGAACCTATGCTCTGATCAACTTGGCTGTTCATAGTTGCTTTTAGTGCAGACGTTGAGTAAGGAGGTTGAGCTTGAAAGTGGTGTGGACTGCTAACTAGGGAGATATTGAATACTTTGTATTCAGATAACTAAAGTTGTTTGAGACTGCATTGATTAAACATACATGAAACATAAAGGAGGAGAAACAGAAGTAGCTGTGTGGAGTGGGAGCAGCACCAGGACTCTGAGATTCAGTAAGACTTGGTGGCAGTAATTTAGGGCAGAGCACAAGAGGAATATGGCAGAAGAATGAGCTATGTGGTAGGACTGGATGTGTTGAGTTTGGAACAAGACCTATCTAAGCAAGACCAGGGTCTTACTTCCTGGGTGGCAGGAAGTAGATGAAAGTAGTATTACTTTATGAAAGAGGCGATTAGAAGACCCTTATATAGAAAGTTTGAGTAGGCAGGTGATAACCTGGAGAGTAGCCTTAGGGCACATTCTAAGAGAGAATGCTGTGGAAATAACCTATTTAAGGATGGTTCTAAAGCAATTAATGATACCAGGAAAAAGCTGAGACTGAACATGCTTATTGAGTTTCACCACTAAGGGACTATGGCTGCCTGTCAAGTTACATTAAAATGTATTGAGCCAGAGAATATATCTGGCTACCTGTCAGTCATATCCACCAAATTTGTAAAAATAGTTGGTTACTGGAAATGATTAGTACAAGGGATTTCCAAATGGGGTAAATTCAACTTTAAGCCCAAGCCTTTGTGAACCTGTTAGGTATTATTATTATGTTGTTATTATTATACTTTACACGAATGAGTTAACAAAGTTCTTAAAAGTTGGCTTTATCACAGATAACTTAATGGGGTTTTTCTTACTAGGAGGTCAAGCTGGCATCTCTGATTATAAAAGAAAATGTTAATAATAGTATTCTCTATGAATTGTAGGCATCAGATTTTGTTAGTTTTCTTTGCCTTTTCTGGCAATCAAGCTTTTGTGTGGGTGGGGTAGGGTGTCTTTTTATAAAGTGTTGAAATGGATGTGTTTGAGTAGAGCAAAATAAATATAGATAATTCTTTACCCTGCTAAAGTAGGGATGTAGGATTCTTCCCCACCCTCAAAATGAACTCAAAGATTGATTGTAACTGGGAAAATTATTCTGATAGTGGATAAGGAATGTTGTTTCTGATAAGAATAATCATTGTTCGGTAATGGATTATGTTTATTCTGTTTGTATTTGTCAGCTTTTAGAATCTTATGTTTTAATTTTGGAAAAATTAAAATGTTTTCCCTTTTCCAAGCTGACTTGGCATCTGTGATAAATCAGGTGTTGATATTGTCCACTGCTCCCCTTACCTGTACCTTGTCTCCTCTTTCACAGTTTGTGCAGTTTATTCAAGTGCATTTGTTTCCCTCCTAGCCATTCCCCTTCAGGGAATTTACATGTACTGATGAGCTTGTAGAAGGACAGCGTCTCAGTATGTAGCTTTAGCTGTTCTGGAACTTTTGTAGACCAGGTTAGCATCAAACTCACAGAGAGCTACCTGTGCCACTATACCTGGGTCTATTAGAATTTTTTTAAAGTATTTTTTTTCCTTTGCCTTCCTTCTGAAAATTTTTTCATGCATGTTGGCCAAATTAAAAAAAAAAAAAAAAAAAACGGATTTACCGATCTAAATTTGGAAAATTTCTTGTACACTTAGCATTGGTTTTGATGGAGATTCTGGCCATTGGCTAATTTTCCCCCTCTGATACTTTGATTGATGTGAGAGAAAAGAATGGAAGTGAAGAAATAGTAAGAAATGATAATGGTTTCCAAGTTACTGAGTCTACCTGATTAGGGTAAGAACTGGGTTTGATTTGTTAAGGTGATCTTCAGGTGTCTCCGTCCTTGCTTGTACCCTGACTTGGGGTTGCCTAAGACTTAACCAATTAATCCTGATCTGCCCTGAGTTTTGACCTTCCCTCAGAAGATACGCTTTCAAGCTTTCATGGACCTACCTAGAAGACAGCTGTTGCGTGTTACTTGGAGCTTGCTAGTGGTCATTAAGGGAAATAAGGTTCCTCTTGGCTTGCCTAACTTGTGTCTTTGATTCCAGAGTAGAGTGGTGCTTTTGATGCTCTGGCTTCTCTCTCTCTTGGCAGTTAGTCCCAACCTGTATAGTAGGTAGTTCTTTTATAGGACTCATTTCTTGCCTCTCTTCCAGGGTCAGAGCTTTGCTAACACCTACCCACCCCACCAAACCCAGTGCCTTGAAGGTGGTTGTTTGTTGGAATAGGATTCCTGCTTGTGCTTGGTGCTGGCTCATCTCACCCCTAGTTTTTCCGCACCAAAGTGATTTTTATATAGTTGGCAGGGGTGGGGAGGTTGTGTCTAGATGGCTTTCTGATCAGTGTCTCTTCTTGCTCATCCTTAGCCTTCAGCATTCTATTAGAAAATTTAAGTGGACTCTCTTTAGTCCTTTGGATAGTCTGCATCTTTCCCTCTCAGGCTTTGTTGCAATGAGGCAGAGCCAGCCTGTCTGCGTGGTACATGGTAGTCACACCACACATTCCTAGCCATTGTTGTCTAATATGCAACCAAGCATTCCAACACAGGAGTCCATGGAGGGCATTTGACTTTGAAACCACAACAGTGCTCTAACTTTCCTATCCATAAGTATCACATCAAGAGTATCATATTTAGGGAACTCCCATTAAATTTTTATGCATAAATTTCCATTATTTGAAAAAGCCACAAAGCATATTATCCTTATGGTGAACTGCTTCTTCCAAGAGCGGAATTCACATTTTCTGATCACCTGACTATGTATTGGATACACAGCTTTGCTTTACTTTAGAGACAAGATCTTACCCTTTGGCCAAGTGATGTAAGTGACTCCCTGCCTTAGCCTCCAGTGCCCCAACCTTAGTAATGTGCTGCAGCAGTAGTCCTAATCATAGTCACTTGAGATACTTTTGCCAGTGAGGAATCTGAGATTCTTTGCCTCAGATTTGATTTCTGGTTTAGGTTCCAGCATACCATGATTGCTATGTGAATAGTTTAGGGAGTCTCACTGTCACCCTGAGGAGAAGGTAGAGAAATAAACATTAATGACTGTTTTCCTCAAGACCATAGATTTGAAAAGTCAAACTGGGGAGAATAAATTTTAGGAAGAAAGTGCATTAATTACATTGGACTGAAGATGCTCATTTCTTCAGTATTGGTTTGTTTATGGAATTGGCCCCATCAAAAAATACATCAGGGGAATTGGAAGTTTACATCTGTTAGTCTTTGATGTAAATGGCTATTATCACAGCCTAAATTAAGTTTAAATTTTGCATGAGGTTCAAGTTATAAACTGCTACCTAATAATTTAATTGATAAAATTGTTTTGAAAATCGTCCCAGATTTAGAATCCAGAGCAAATGACAGTTTTTTTTAAAAGTGTGTAGTGGGAGTGGAGAAGTAATTGGAGTTTTTTTTTTTTTTTTTTTTTTTTTTTTTTTTTTTTTTGACAGAAGCCCAAGATATGCTGGTATAGAAGAGTTAGTTACGGCTTATCAGTCTTCGATAAAGCAGAAAAAGAGTGGACAGATTAGTACTGAAGTTTCTCATACCCAGAGCTTCTAGATTGAATCAGTGCAACCTACTTGAGGGAAAAATAACCTGTGACATTGGGTGTCTAAGCTGTGTTTTATTTCTAGAGGTCCCTTGGGTGATAAGGTTAGCCATGGTATCTCTTGTTGGGAGGGTAATGTCATATGATTTTAAACAACAAAGTTGAGGAATTGTTGGTTGTGGCTCTGTTCCAATTGGCTTTCTGTGAGGTATGCATGAAGTGTGGCTATGTTCTTCAGTTGAACCTATGGGTGGCTTTGTATTGGAGGATTCTAAAATTCTAGTAAGCAAAGCTTAACAAACCCTTGTTTAAAGCTATGTCTTCAAGCATCCCAAGTAAAGTTAACCTTTGTAGCATATCTAAATCTGGTAGGACGCATGTTCTTGAGAACTGACATTTTTATCTCCATTCTATAATTGCAAAGAAGTTAGTATAAAGGCCTTTTATTGGTTAAATTATATTTTATTGGTTATATTAGCTTATATTAAAAATGACCTAAGAAGTAAAACAGCACAATGGCTTGCTCCTTCAATATTTGCTCAAATATTTGAATGTTTGGTTCCCAGTTGATAGACTGGGGAGGATTAGAAGGTATGGCTCTGTTGGAAGAGGTGTCAACCCAGGCCAGGCCTAGTCTGGCTTTCTGTCATCTGTTTTGGATCAGGATGTAAGCTCCCAGCTACTACTCCAGAACCATGTCTGCTTGTCTGCCTGCCTGCCTGCCTGCCTGCCTGCCTGCTGCTATGTTGCTGGACTAACCATGATCATGAACTAATCATCTGAAACTGTAAGCAAGCCCCTAATTAAATGCTTTCTTCTATAAGCTGCCTTGATCATGGTCTCTTTATAGCTGTAAAATAGTTATTAAGATAATATCATTTGAACACTAAAAGATTGCCTGCAAGTTTAAGTTTTTTTGAGTTTGAAAAGATAGCTATAGTAGCATTTGATTAGATGAAAGATTGAAACCATTTGCCTTTTGTTTAACATCTGGATAAACTATTTTCACTGAAATAAGGCAAATGGAGTACACAGATTGCTGTTTTGTCACCTAAGTATTTGCAATATGAGCTGACCTAGGACTCGAATCTTACACAATTTCATAATAGAATTTAGATTCTACATTTCATCGAGGAGCACGAGATGTGCCCTGGAAATTTGTAAAAAGGTAATTGCCTTTCTCTCTTGCATAGAGTGAACAACTAGTCTTTTTTTCAGAAATAGTACTAAATGATTGGTGATATCATCTCTGATCCTGATGCCAGTATTGAGTGGTCATTGGTCTCACTCATCTTAAGTG
This sequence comes from Arvicanthis niloticus, assembly GCF_011762505.2. Taxonomy (NCBI): domain Eukaryota; kingdom Metazoa; phylum Chordata; class Mammalia; order Rodentia; family Muridae; genus Arvicanthis; species Arvicanthis niloticus. The sequence continues at coordinate 50,568,891 of NC_047665.1, read as the reverse complement.
GAGGACACTGAAATCACGTGAAGTTTTACTTGTTATTAGACTAGGTGTCAAAGACAGAGCTGGGGGTTGGGGTGATAACTAATTTGCTAAAGTGTTAAGTATGTAAGTCCCTGAACTTGTTCCCTAGAACCCACATAAAAAGCCACACATGGTGGTTTGCACTTATAGTCTCAGGGCTTGGGAGGCAATGACAGGCAGACTCCTGGGGTACTCATCTCCAAGTAAATGAGACACCTTGTTTTAGAATTACAGGGCAGATGCCATTCTTCAGGTCTCATCTGGTTTCTGTATACATTCCAGATCACACAGGCCTGTTGACTTAGAGAATGAGTTCTTACTGAACTGCTTTCTCATGTTGCCAAAGTCCTTTCCTTTGTTGACTTAATTTGAAGAACTCAGGGGTGGTGGACATTTTTTTTTTTTTAAATTTAAATTACACTTAATTATTCTGTGTGTATATGGGACGGCAGCATGTGTGTGTGAGATCAGAGGACAGACAACTTGATGAGATTGGTCTTTTTCCTCCCATGTGGCCTCTATTTACATTGGTAGGATAGTGATGTCTATGGCAGCAATAGTCTTTTGGGCACATTAAATTGAATTATAATATTTAATGACAATGGATTTGAAAAGATAAATTCCAAATATAGTCCTTTAGTCACAGGTGACTGCTGGCTCCTTCATTAGACAAAATAAAGTTCTGAAAGATGGCTCTGTGCCAGAGTGGGATACCTTGGCAGAAGAGCCTCTGAAAAGATCCCTAGGCTTTTGGCTGTGAAGGGATTCTGATGCCTGTTGAAGAGTTTGAGAGTGCTAGCTGCTGATTGCTGTCTCTGCCTATATCAAGTGATATGCAGACTATGATGAATTTGTACTGTGACAGAGTTAGCATTGTAGAGTTTAGGTATTTTGTGTTGATAGCTGAGTGATGAGCCAGGCCACATAAGAGTCTGGGGGCAGCTGTGTGCTTGCTTGGCCAGGCTCCCTTAAATTTGAGTTTGTAGGGGAAACACTAGCTTCCATAGTCTGAGCTTTTCACATAAGGATGGTAGGGTTTGCTGTTGATCATTATTTGTGAACAGGAAGTGCACCTCTGCTTAACTGTTAGCTAGTTAGGACACTATAGTTATCCGTATTGTCTGTGTGATAAGGTGCAGAGGAAGCTGGGGAGTCAGTAAAATGCTTGCATTGTAAACATAAATTTGACACCTAGACCATTCTTTTTAAGGTAAAGGCCAGCTATGGTGGTGTGTGCTTGTAATCCTAGTGCTGGAGAGGCAGAAACAGATTCTTGGAGTTCACTGGCTTGCCAGTCTAATCTAATTAGAAGGTCATGTCAGTAAGAGACCCCATTTTAAAAAATGAAAAATAAAACATGTGGGCATGTACACATGAACACAAAGGTGGCTGTTGATTAGAGTCTCTTTGTGTATTTAGTATTTAGGTGTTTTTGAAAGGAAAAATTCTTGAATGTTTGCCGAGTTTGTTCTCTGGTCCTTAGTGGCAAAGTGTTATAGTTGATTTAGATTACTGACTAGGAACTCAGTCATTGGTCTAATATACCCAAGGTTATAAAGGGAACATTAGAATATCTTGAGCTGGAGGAAGGTGCCAGGTTGGGTAACAGTTTGAGATTAGAGAGGGATTTGGTCAGAAAGTTATATGCTATACTTTTTTTTTTTTACCATGCTAGTGGCCTGGGCCTTGATCTATAGTAGTACTTGAGTGAAAAAGCTGCTTTTCCTTGGTTGTGGGAACTATTATATGTAGCAGAAATGTTAGTTTTTATTAACAAAATCAAATGCCCTTATGTGAGCTTTTTCAATAAATCTGTCCAAATGATTTACTGGCTTTTTTTTTTTTTTTAAATCAAAACCCTTCCTATGCTGTTCATCTTGAGATAAGAGTTAACATTCTTGATGTACTAACTGATTCCATTGTGTTAATTATATCCTGGGAATACATATATCTTAATGTACACATAATTAATACTTAAAAAATCAGTAATAGGGCATGCCAGTTGTTTCTTAGTTTCTTTGGTGAATAACATGTGAAGAACACTCAGTACTTGCCTGGTTACCTGTGGTCCGTCCCTCCACCTACTTAGTTTTGTGTCTTACAGTTTACCAGTGCAACTTCTATAGTAGAGACAGAAGCCTCTGGGCTGGGCTTTCTAAACTGGGAAGCAAACATTTCAGAATCTATGTAGCTTTAACTTCATTAGAGGACTTATTTATTTCATAACAAAGGTCAACAGGCAGATATATTTTTAGGATTATGGGACCTGTATCATGGAAGCAGGTGGTTGCCTAAACACATGCTAAATCAATTCAGGGCAGAAAGTTCAGAATCAGAGTGGTGAGTTTCATAGTTTGTCTTTTGGAGACAATTTGAGAAGAGAGGCAAGGACTAGAGGTTTTCCCCGTGTGAACTTCTGGTGGCTATAGGTCTCTATCAAGGTCATTTTGTTACATAGCCCAGGTATGGAATTGGAACCTGCAGGGTATGGAGGAATGTATTGGTCTGCACCCCTTTCTACTAGTCAAGTTGCATCTGGAATTTTAAATGTTAACCTTGGAGATCTCTTTCTTACATTATTCATGAAGAAAATAAATGCTAGAAACACTCACATGAGTGTAAACCAAAACCAGAAATCTCACTATATAAAATGTATCACCAAAATGGAATCTAAAGAGAGGGAGGACCCTGACCTGCACCAGCCCTTTTCTTATTCCTCAGAACCAAATGTTGTCAAGTTTAAGGCTGTCTGTTTAATTATGTTAGTGGCATGCCTTTTTGAGTACCATGATTTGGGAACTTAAATATTTACTTAAAATTGTCATGTGTGCCTGACTTAGTAGTATAATTTTATTTTTTTGTAAAAGCGTTTTGGTTTCCCATTAGAATTATTTACCTGTAGCAAGCTTTGCCTGCTGCCAATTGAAGAAACAGTGGTTTAGTGGGAATGTCAAATCAAATACAATTTCCCTAAATAGAACGTGTTCTTTTGATACTCTTAAAAATTCATGTATTCATCAAACATGTATTGAGAGCTTGCCATTTTGGTTGCCTAGTCACTGTTCATATATATTTTTAAAGAGTTCCTGTCATCCAGAACTGAAGAAGCCTGCATTTAGAACTTAGCTTGGAGGTAGTTAAGGAAGATGCTTTTCCACAGCAGTTCTGTTTTTGTTTCTATTAGAAAACATTTTCTCAGACTCAGCTACTGCCCAGCCCCGATTCACCTCAGGCTCTCCTTTCCTCTGACTGACTGGGGCCCATGATGGTACATATCTGGGCAGAGGAAGGACAGAGAAAATTCAAGCAGTTGTTTGCCTGAGTAGAGAAAATCTGAGTATTCATTGTATTACTCTCAGCATTTTAATGTGTTTGAAAACTCATATAATAAAATGGGGAAATAAAAGTAAATATGGAAATTAAAAATGAGGTTAATTTTAAACTGTACTTTTGTAGATTAAGACAAACTTAGTTGATCTGTCATTACTGTGACAAAATCCTGAAAGAGGCTAACTCAAGGAAGAAAAGGTATTTTCACTCACAGTTTGAAGGAATCATGGCAGGAGAATCACAGCAGCAGCGGGGGCCTGATGTGATTGGTTCCATTGTGCCTGAAGTTAGGAAGCAGAGAGATGAACAGTAGTATTCAGCTCCTTTCTCCCTTTGCTTTCTCTTTAGTCTGAGACCCTAGTCCATAGGATGGTGTCATCCATGTTTAGGGTGGGTCCTCCTCCCTTAAACCTCTTTAGAAACATCCTAAGACATACCTAGAGATATGTTTCAATGGTGTTTCCATGTCCAGTCAAGTTGATAAGATGACCTGTGACAGACTGAAGAATTGCAGTATGCATGACACTCACTCTGGGATTTCTTTCTCTTGGGTTTGCCAGGTGGCTTATTTATAAGACAAAGTTCTCTTATATATAGTTAAGAGCTTAGATAATACCAAGAATAGTCAGTTTGATTTGTCTTAAAATGGGAGAAGTGATTGATTGGAGAAACAGCTTGTAAGATTTCATAATAAGCACTAGTCAGACTTGGTAGTTATCTGTGCAAGATCTAGTTTACTGTTACTACTCTTCTGTGCTAGAGATAACTTCTTGCTTGTTCTTCTTCCTACATTTCGCTGGTTGGTTTGCAGAGCTGGGTTAGTCAGGCCTTTCCATCTACAGGTAGATGCAGGAAAGCCCCAATAAGGAAATAAGTAATGACATCTGTACAGTGACTTGGGTTGTGTTCCACACATGCCTGTCTTAGGAGCAATTAGTTAAATACCTTTAGTAGATAAGTACACATCTCTTCAAAGGCACCACATGAAAGATGAAATGGCCAGTCATGTGCCAAATGGCCAGTTTCCTTTCCTGTTGCCTCCTCTCACCAAGCTGTGTATGGTAAACAGTCTCTCCGTGGTTTCTGGGAGAGCTTCGGAAAAGTTCACCTAAGACCTAACCTGCCACTGGTGGCTCAATAATGAGAGAAAACAGGGTTTAACCAGTCAGCTACTCTTAAGAGCTGTGATGCACACACAGGTGGTGTTGGTGCAAGGGAGCAGTGCTGAGTGTATGTCCCTGTGTAGACTGGCAGAGGAAGAAAGATCTCTGTACTATTGCACTTTGGGGGAATATTTCCCTTTTCTTTTCTTTTTCTCTCTGTGTTTAGACCCTTGAGCACAGAGAGGGATTCAGGTTTTGTTTTTAAAGGGGTACAAAGAACAACAAAATAATTGATGTGCTGGAACTTTGAAGCACACATCAAAGAATAGAAATACCATCTAAAGCCAAGATGTTTTAGCTTACCAGTATTTTGTTAAATGTTTCTCAAAGGTGACATAATTTATAAAATAGATTTCCATTGAAATAGGATTTCTCGCCAGGCAGTGGTGGCACACGCCTTTAATCCCAGCACTTGGGAGGCAGAGGCAGGTGGATTTTGGAGTTTGAGGCCAGCCTGGTCTACAGAGTGAGTTCCAGGACAGCCAGGACTACACAGAGAAACCCTGTCTCAAAAAACCAAAAAACCAAAACCAAAAAAAAAAAAAAAAAAAAAAAAAAAGGGTTTCTCACCTGTTCCCTTTAGTCATGTCTCTGCTGAGTTTTGAATTCAGCTGTAGAGGTGGAATGTTAGTCACGTAGAGAGGCCCAAGGTGGGGCAGGCCAATGACTATTAGTACAAGGATCACTTGGAATTCATATTCATACCATGTGCCCAAGTGGCTTCTAATACAGTATTGGCTGTCATGTGTCCTGCTGAGATTAGAATGAATCACTTCATCTTAATCTGCCTTCCTATATCTGACTTTACTATGGTCAGCTACAAGTTACAGTGAAGGTAGTGCCGACTACTTTATGACCCTTACCTGCCTTTACTATTGTTTATTTTTTGAGATATGGTTTCCATATAGTTCACACTAGCCTCAAGTTCACTCTACAGCTTAGGCTGGCCTGGATCTTGCAGCAATTTCGCCTCAGTCTGAGCCTCCTGAATGGTAGAATGGCATGTGTGTGCTAGAGTACTGACTTCTGCCTTTTCTGACAGTGGAGTGTGTTGCTTTTTTGTGAATCATAATTTTTTTTGTGAGTATTACTGCTCTCTAATTAAGTGATTATGCTTTGTATGTTCTGATTCAACCCTCACCTTCTCCCCTAATACAGAGTCTTTAAGCTCCTAAACTCATACTCCATGTGAGGTACACATTTGATATGAAGTTTGATCATATTTCATAGTTAATAAATTTCCAAAAGTTTATTGGTATATTGGCATAGCCAATATAACATTATATTCTAAATAGAATACTTGAGTGAAAAATGATACTCTGATTTTTATTAATGGAGTGGTATAAAATACTAAAATATCTTCACAGAATATTGTTTTTGAATATGAAGACATCAAAGTACTCAGCTATACTCTATAGACAATAGAAATACTTTTTGTTAGAGTACAACCACAGACATTGTTCTTCGTTTAAAAAATATGTAGTTATTTTTGAAAGGATTGGGTAAAGAAGGGGGAGTTCATACTGAATGAACATTTGGTAAAGATTTGTCTCAATCTAAATAAAAATAGTTAAGAACAAATACTTCTGTTTCCTCTAGTGGTTTGCTGATGTGTTAAGAGCTTTGACACCTAGAAGTGCTAAATGCTAACCTGTGCTACTCTCTAGACATTACTTATCTTGAAGTGACATGTATAAGCAGTACTGGTGTTCATAGTTATCTGTGTGTGTATCAGATGTGATCACAAGGGTTACTGTACAGTGGACTCCCTGCAGAAGAACTAATCTGCAGATCTAATTATAGTGGAGATCACTACAGAACTGTGTAGCTCCCCAAGGAACTGATAAAAGCTTGAGAAATAAAAGACTCCAGATTATATTTTTGTAGACAGTATCTTACTTTCTAAACCAAGTGATGTTTATTATTTTAGTTGTTTTGAATAAGTTATTAGTGAATAAAAAAAGAAAAAAGGAGGATGTGACTGCTTCCAAGAGTTTGAGGTTTTTATTATAGGTATAAGGGGAGAGCACAGGCAGCGGCAGGGACATCTGGGAGAGTGAAGAGTCAACATGACTGGTAAAGGGAACCAGGTCAGGTGAGTAGAGACAGGAAGGGAAGGGGGAAAGCCAAGAGCCCAAGTGCGGGAACCAAGAGTGATGGCTAAGAAGCCAAGAGGCCAAGAGACCAGTAGCTAAAATGGCTGGGTTATATAGGAATTAGAAAAGCTGGAGAAAGAAAAACCCAGCCTAACTCTTATGCTGGAGAGTTCAGGGAACCTGGCAGAGTATATCAACCAGGATGTTTCCATAACAGGTAGGGGCTGAGGGAGACTAGCAGCCAGAGTCTGCTTTGATATGTTCACAGTGACTCCAACCATTTGTCCAAGTTTGAGAACTAACAGTTAAAATTATTTTAGTTAGGTTAATAATGAAAACAATGTTGTTGTTATTGTTGCTCTATTGAGACATGGTTTCACTTTGTAGTCCAAGGTGTCCTGCAAATCACTGTGTAGCTCAACCTGCCTTAGTTTCCCCAGAGTGGACATTACAGGCATAAACCACCATGCCCAGACAAAATAATTTTAATAACATGTGAATTATTTGAAAAAAAATTTTTTTTTTCTTTTAGTTTTTCGAGACAGGGTTTCTCTGTGTAGCCCTGGCTGTCCTGGAACTCACTCTGTAGACCAGGCTGGCCTTGAACTCAGAAATCCACCTGCCTCTGCCTCCCAAGTGCTGGGATTAAAGGCGTGCGCCACCACGCCCGTCTTGAAAATTTAAATCCTAATTTATTATTTAAAATCATTTAAGTTGATTTTGTAAATTATTTGACTTATTTGAGTCAGTAGAATAGAATTGATATTGGTTTGGGAACCCTTCTCAGGAATTAGGAAGGACAGTGAAAAGAGAAGCTGAGGGCAGATTGAGCAGAAACTTCCCTGTGCGAAGCTGTCAGCAGCAGGAAGGGATCTGGCCCAGAAGACTGATTTCTGCAGCATCTCCCTGCAGCATTGATTCTGTTTTCAACAGCTCTGCAGGCTGGAGCTGAGTCCTCTGTTTCAGGGCCTTGCGGCTGCCTGTGTAAGTTTGGTTTCCTGAGGTGCTTGAGAGCAGCTGGCATGTGTGGGTGGGGCCCAGGAACTCTGGCCTGGATTCTGTGGCTTAGGCCTTACTTTTTGTTTGACTTTCTGACAAGATTTACCAAGTTCCTTGAGGCAAGAAGTCCTCTTCCTCCAGTACTGTGTTCTCCACTGCCCTGCTTACCTCATACTAGAGGCCCTCACTGTAACAAGATGGCTCTACAATGCAGTTCAACAGGAACCAGAACATTGGGCAATGCTATGCTTACTGTCTGTATATGAAGCATGTGAAAGGCCATGCCTTAGTTTGGGGGTATTTATGTAAATAAGCACCTAAAAGAAAATGTTCACTTGTACTTTTAAGGCAGGTTAAATGGATATTATGAACTCCTGCTTTGGGCCACCACATATTTGGTTTTATTTAATAAGTTGTTCTGTTAATCAAGAATAACAAGGGAGCTTAGAGCCTGTTAGTGTAGCTTCCCTGATCTGAAGCAAATCAGAGAGGTCAATTAATTACTCATGATGACATTTTATATATTATTATTTTACTTTTTGTAATTACCACAGTCATTATAATTAATCTTCTAATTACTTAAAATATTTAACATTAAATAGGGATATAATTAGAACTTAAAAATATATGGAATAATTTTTAAACAATTATTAAAAATAATAATTAGAAAGAAAAACCATATGGTTCTGTAGAGAATATTTTATATACCAACAATTATTTGTAATTATTTAATCAAAAAGAGAAAAATAATTCAGAGAAGAAAAACAATCATTGGTGTTCTGAAAGGTGATAGATGTGTACCTTTGTTAGCTTAGGTATTTTGTTTCTTGGATTAGTGATGGAGTCCAGTATGTGAACATCTTTAATTTTTCTGTACAAGCTATAAGAGCCAGAAGTAAGTGTGGAGACAATCTTCTTCTATTTGTTCTTTTATGACTGAGAAAGCAAACTATCTTCAGCTTCAGCATGTTCCCTGAGAGCCATACCAAGGGATAAGAGCCGTCTTCCCGGCAGTGGAGAGGCTCAGCGTCAGCTCTAGTCACCACTCACTGGAGCAGGACCTCTCTTCTGAGGGTCTGACACCAGCTCCAGTTATGAAGTTATTGGGGGAAGGGACTTAAGATGGTATTACTTATCACTAAAGATTGGTAAGAATTTCATTCTAATCCAGCTAGATTGAATTAGACTGTAAAACAAAGTTTAAGGATGTGGGGTGTCAGTTTGTCTCGAGGCGTCATGTGCCTTAGCTGAGTGGCTTCTTTTCATGTAACCCCTTTCTGTTTTACTTTAGGACACTTCCAGTTTTCACTTACCAACTACCACAGTGACTCACATTTCGGTAAATTTCAGGCTGTGCTCAGCAAAGAGACGGATCTTAAGTTTGGCCGCTGCTTGTGCATTGTGGCTTTTATGGAAATGACAACCTGTCTTCCACTTTGTGAATGTGAGCTTCATCCCGGAAGCTCAGGGGAAAGCCTTGTTCTTCTAGCTATGTAGACATGGCTCTGAGGGAGCAGAAAGGGGAGCATCTTCAGTGTGAGATTTTATAGTTTGTTTTCTAACAGCCCTGAGCCATCTGGACTTGAGCTCCTTGACGTATCTTTGTGTCCATTCTCATCTGTAAAGTGGGAGTACAACTGTATCTCAATCAAAGACCAAGACAAATCTAGAGCCCTTAAGACAATGCCCAGTGTGTCCTCAGCACTGACTGAATGTTGTTAATATTTATTTTAACACGACTTTGGGTTAAATTTAATTGAAAAGTGGAACATCCCATGGATCAGTGTTTCCTTTTTTTTTTCTTTTTCTTTTTTGTTATTTCATTTCTTTATGTCTTATGAGCAATGGTAGGTCCTGCTAGGTAGCCCTGGCTATCCTGGAGCTCACTATGTAGACCAGGCAACCTTGAACTGTGCTAATCCCCCTTACCTTTCATCCTGAGTTGTTTTTTAACATATTTGAGACAGTGGATAGTCCAGGCTGTCCTGGAGCCTGTCATGTAGCCTAAAGTTGTCTCAGGTTCATAGTAGTTCCTTTGTCTTAACTTTCTGAGTCCTGAACTTACAGGGATGTGCTATCACACTTGGCTTTAAATTTTTTCTTTTCTTTCTCTATTTTTCTGCCATCCTAGGGGTTGAACTTATAGCACATTATGCATGTAAAACAAGCCCTTTACACTGAGATAGTTTCTCAGCTCCTTTTATTTTGACACAGGGTCTCACTCAGGCCTTGAATTTGCAACCTCAATACATTACCTGAGTAGCTGGTTGAAAGGCTTGTGTTAACAGACAAAAGTTTTTAAAGAACAATCTAGGGAGGATTCAAGTGATTTATTGTATATTTTTTTAGGTACATCACTTCTGTTTTCTAGCAGAAGAATCTCTTTGGACTGTGATTTGAGAAATAAAATTCTGGCAGTCTTTCTTCAAAGTTCCTCAAAGAACTTTATGATTTACCTTCATAGTTGCATTCTGTTACCTTCTGTTAGGATATACATTATTATCTAATTCTTTTAAATTTGTTATCATATTAAGATCAATTTTATCTATTTTCAGGTTAATTTATCTTTTGTTTATATTTTAGGCAGTTCTCATTAAATAGCTATTTTGTTTGTTTGTTTGTTTGTTTTGTTTTTAATTTGTTGTAGAAATACTCTGAGCTTGTAACCTGGGCAGCAAGAGTTAAATGGCATTATGGGACAAGGCTTTGCTAGAATAGTATGTTTATTTTGTTTTGATTCTAAATCTTACTATGTAGCCTAGGCTTGCCTGGGACTTTCGTTGATTCTGCTGCCTCATCAGGAATGCATTACCATACCTGCGTGCAGAAAAGTAATGTTTGCTATTCTTTGTTAAGCCTTCTCCATTTTATGTTCACTATGAAACTTCCCTTTCCCAGCATTAGGAAGCTGTGTTGGTGATTCTTGGCTGTTAGATTATCCTGTATGATACTGGCAGCTGAGGTTTCAGATAAGTTTCACAAAGCTAAGTCCAGCACCTTAGTCACCTTTCACAGTGGACCATCTACCGTGAGCTTGTTGCTAGGGCAGTGCTAACCTCGACAGACTCCCGACAATGCTTGTTTCAGAAGTCTATTGTGATCAGTTGCATCTTTTTTAGGATGCAGTTTCACCTGATTCTGTTCTTTAATGCAGGAAAGCTAGCATGTGTCTACTAGCTCTTAATCATTGTTATGAGATGTGATGCTGGTGTTCCTAGAACTGGCAGAGGGAGGTTTGCTGCCTAGAGCCCTCATCCAGCAGCTCATGAGGCAGGCCGGAGGATGGATAGTAAGGGGGTTTGTTGCCTGCTGGTTACAGTTAAGTTAGCATAAACAGAGAGATTCACTGAAGAAATGTCTGTAATTTAAGTTGACATTTTTTTTTTTTTTCATTGCTGATGCCAGTACCGGTGGCTATGTAGCAAAAAATGCAACTCATGCTAATATTCCTCCAGATCTTTTTATGAAGTTTCTTATTCAGATGGTATATGTTCTTTGAAACCTTAGGTGAGTAGAGGATGGGGGTGCTTCCCCAATCTCTGGAGCCCAGGGTATTTTTCAGGAGTCTGGAGTATGCTTAGAGCTTTGTGTGCCGATGAGGACTGGCTCTTCCTGCTCTTGTGTGATGTTTCCTTTTCAGGGTTATCATAGTAGTAGAGTGTGCCTCTACCTCAGCGACGTGTGATTTTTCTCACTAGTGCCCACTAGACAAATACTTGCTGAGGGTTTATATTCTAGCCCTTTATCTTCAGCTGTGCCTGGCACATAGTTAGTAAATCCTTTTTGAATTGGTAAGTCACTTCGCTATGTACTTGTGTACTTAAGATATTTATAACCAGGCGATATAATGACAGGGATTCCAAATGCTCTCCTTCCTTTATGGCACTACTGGTAGCTTGGGTGCTAGGGCTGTGGAGATGAGTTGGCATGCCTTCCTCAGATTCTTGCTGGCAGGAATGGAATGTCTAACTTTAGTTGGAGTGAATTCCAAGTCACTCAAGTATCATACATTATAAAAACTCAGTTACATTAAACTTTAATATGCAGGTTTCTTGTGCTTTTTGACTGTGATAGACAGTAAATGGAAAAACAAACAAAGAAAAATCAAAAAATAAATAAAAAGCTGGGTTTCCAAGTGGAGCTGATTGCCAAATCAATATCTCCAAGGCCTTGTACTACAGTGGTTCTTCAGAGTGTTCAAAAGAACTGATGATTTCACTGTCTCCTCCAAGACGCTTAGTGTGCAGAGGGCAACTGTTGTCTCTATCTTGCAGATATGAAGGCAAAGCAGGGCTTTTGGGATTCAGACTGAAGTTGGGTAATGATCTTTAGTACTTTTAGAAATGGACATTATGGAATTAAAAGAGAGAACTTTGAAGATTCTTGAGATCTTTTTGACTATCTTGTATTCTACTCTCTCTGTAGCTCAACAGCTTTTGGCTCAATCAGTTCTTAATAGATGATTAAGTAAATTAGCTAAATTGAACTTAGCATTCTCACCCCAAATAAGAAACTGCTCACTGAGGAATTTAGTATGTGAGTGCTGTTTGTGTCTTCACTCGTGGTAAAAGGCATTCCATGGATAAATATTAGTCCTTCTTGGGTATTTAATCAAATAGCTCTCAGGTACAGAGTTGTGGCTAGGCCAGTGAGTGCAGCATCTAGTTTTTACAGACAGAGGGAAACAGTTTTTTATCTTTCTCTTCTTTTGAGGGAAATGGAGGGGCAGATCGGAAATGAAGAGACCCCTCAGGAATCTGCACACTTGGTCTGAACAGATTCACAGAGCCAGAGTCAATACCAGCTGTTTTACCAACTCTGGCAGATGGTTCAGGAAGGTATTACTAATGGAAATCTTAAAGTAATGTATTTTAAAGTGGCAAAGAAGTCTGGTGAATGTACAAAGCTGAAATGGATTAAAAAGGAAAGCTAAGAGATTGTAAGGTAAAACCACCAGAGTATAGTATTTGGAAAGGAAAACAACAAATACCCCCCGCCCCCCAACCTTTTGTTTGTTGATTTGTTAGATACAATTTGTGGGAGACTGTGGATTTGGTCTGGGTATGTGCACAGATCCCAACTGAGCTAACTTAATATGGAAGCAACTTTGGCTGAATATAGAACTCCTTAGGCTGTAATCACTTCCATGTTGATTGATTGATGAAGCCATAGTTAGCTAATGTTTTCCAACTCCCGGTTTACTGAGACAGATTCAATGCTGTTAGATCACGTTAGTATCTTACTAAATTAGTCTGAGGAATTTTCCTTTTAATAGACTGGAGGAGATTATTTTGTTTTGTTGAGACTGGGTCTCACATATTCCAGGCTGGTCTCAAACTCACTGGATAGCCAAGGAAGACTTGAACTCTTGATCTTTTAGCCTTTGCTTCCCAAGTGCTGTGTTTATAGTTGTACTTGGCTATATTGGCACATTATATCCTACGATGTCTTTTTGGACACTGTCAACTTATTACTGTTTTATACTGTCAACTTAAGAAGAAGGTGTCTGTCAGATGCTTTTAACTCAATATCTTGCAGTAAGCTTTGCTTTTGAGCCCCCTCACACTGCTGTCAGTAAGGGTCATTGGTGGCCACATGAAGAGAAATTTAAGAATTGAAGCAAAAACGGGGGTAACTGCTAGGATCACACAAGTGGTTATTCACCATAGGCTGATAAATTGAGCAAATCTAGGATCCCATTCACTCACACCCCTTTATACTGAATTTTCATGTGGTTCTATGAACGCTTATGAGGGATACATTTAGTCTCAAGGCAGTGCTCTGCCATTGAATCAGTCAGTGGCCCCAGCCTTGTTGTCTGGCTCCCTGTACTAAACCTAAGAGGCATGAATTTTAAGAGTCTTTGTTTATAAGCTCTTGGGTTTCCTTAGCACCAAACATCAGAACCCGTTAGCTATAAATTCATTCATATATAGCATATAGTTGTACTTAGAGAAAAATCTCCCATTAGATAGATGGGAGGAAAAACCATAAAAAGTTAGTAAGACATAAATGTGTGGTATTCTAAAAATCAGCACTAGAGATATATCTAGTCAAGCCAGATCAACTGTAGACTCCTCATGGAAACAAGCTTTTGCCACATGTGGCCCTGATAATGATGAAGTCTGGTATGTTATTTAGCACTATAAAGACAATGGAACCTGGGAAAATGGAACTTAAAAATAAAGTCTCATGGAATAGCCAATGTTATTCATATCATCAGACAATCTATACTCTGAGGATTAAGAAAGGATACATGGATAAATGTCTCATGAGTTTAAGCTGTATATAATCACAAGGATAAGGTGCATATGGCAAAAATGTTTTCCTGTAGAGGCATTTCAACAAAATACAATAGCCAGTTGTAATGAATAATTTGAAGTAAGCTCACTCTTATTTGCTACACCTGGGAGGAACAAGAAACCACTCTCCAAGAACAATTCTGTATTTTTGAAGAAACTGACTCTTGGTTGCTTAGAGTTTTCTCACAAGAAATGCTCAGAATTTTCCTCATATGACTCCATTCTTGGACCGTGTTCCCACAGTACATAATTTTGGTTAAAAGTATTTTTACTGGAGCTACCCCCATGTTACTCAAGTATATATGGTTTATTGGGCATTGTGGAAGTGACTATTTAAAGAGTAGTCCTAAGGCAGAAATGGAAAAGCAGCTTTAAAGCCAGGCACAAAACTGTAGCTGTAAAGATTGTTAAGTGATGGTATTATCTCTGGTGTTGATGACTCCACTGACATTGAAGTGGCCCTTTTTGGGCTAATATAGAGCCTGAATCCACCTGAAGTCAGTTGGAGTAGGGTTTGCCAACCAGAGATGAGCCCACTTCTGGAGGAGTTAAGTCCCTGGGCTGGGCTCAGCACTTGCTGTACTGGCATCTCATGCTTTGTTATTCCCCGAGTGACTCATAGGCAGGTGAGTTTGTTTTTATGGTCGTTGCACAGGTCTCGGTGGTGCAAGTCCACAGCTGTTGCTTTGAGCCCCAATGCACAGGTGAAAGCCAGTTAAAGTAAAGCCCATATAAGTTCACGGAAACATCGTGCAAAGGCTTGAGCTGGAAGCTAGACTCTGGGGCAGGCATCAGAGCGCTGCCTCTGTTTTTATCAAGTAGTGTGGGAGAAGCAGGTCAAAGGACATCATATTGAGTTTTAAGTGACTATGGAAGAGGTCAGGGTGATTTCCAGTGAATATTCAGCAAGCTTTTCATCTCAGCTTTGAAGGTAGGTGCTCATTCTCAACCAAGGACTGTGGGACTCACTGGAAATAGGATGAGGCAGAAAGGAGACATGTTCCCTGTGAAGTATCTGGATGAGACGGTTTCAGGCTTAACTTCCAGAAGTGTGAGGTTCATGTGCATTGCTTAAGCCATTGAGTTTGTGGCAGGTTCTTATGGACGTACTAGAAAAGGGTGTATCAGGGTCAGTGTGTAGAAGTAAAACTTGCCTAACGATTTACAGTTACATGGGGCAGCACTATGAGAACTTCTGTTACTGTGCAGTTTTGAGGAAGAGAGTTTGTTTTCTAAAAAAAAATCTAAGTTCTTAAATTTTTAACATAATAGAAGGGACAACTTATTTACAGAAATGCTGGGTATATAGCCTAGGGAGGCAGCCACTGTTTTGGGTTTATTCTAATTCAATGAAAAAAAAACTGCCATAGCTACAGTTAAGGCTGAGATAAACCTATTTATCCCAAGTTGGAGAAAACTGAGAATACATTTGCTATTTCTTCCTCCCTTTAGATTTTTAAGTTCTGGAAAAAGTGAAAAGCCACACCAGTGTTCCACAAAGATTCTTATGCTATTGTGCATCTGTAGACTGGAAATAGAAAGTGGACCAGTTGGGTGCTGGGTTCTGTACCCTCTGTAGAGATACAGGGTCATTCTCAGGAAGCAGCAGGATGGTACTGAGACTGTTAACGATTATCCTGATTATCCATAAGATGTTTAGTTCCCCTAAAGAATGAATTATTCTGTGGTGTCAAAGTATGTACCCCACTGATATTTTTCTAGTAGGTTGCCTAAAAGGTGACAAACAATTCTGGTTTAAAAAGGATATCGTCATTGCTGTCAGTATATGTGATATATAGTTATGGCTTTAGAGTCCAGTGTATTATGCTGAAATCCATTGTCACCTGTGGTATGAACACTGATGGGTATTTTCCATATCGATCAGAACTTGTGTTTTCAGCCATGGGTTGATAATTGTGATGTGAATTAGCTGCAGCTTTAATCTGAGTAGTTGGGCTAGCCCACATGGGGATCAGCTGTGAGTGGTGAGAGGTGGGGCCAAGGCTGTGTTCATATTAACTATTTCAGTTTTTGCTCAGCATTGGTCATCTGCCTCTACAGACCTGTTTGTCTGCAAGCACTTAGTTTTCTTTCATAATCTAGTTTCAGAAAAACAAATACCATTAGTGTTTTTTTTTTAATTTTTTTTATTAGCTTGTGGAAAATAACTTTAATCCCAGAATTGTATATTTTCTTCCCACATATCCTGTTTTGAATTAGGAAATGATATTGTAATCCATTTCACTACAAGGAAAATATTACAAAATATTTACAGGAAAATATTAAAAGTAACTCAAACACAAAAGTCAGGATGAAATAAACTTTTCCTTTAGAATTCTCTACTCCAGTGCCCAGGGCACATGAGTCGAAACAAGTAACTAAGACCTCGCTGACAGAATTCCCAAAATGGAGAGGGGAAGAGAGGGAGGAGCTGGTGGTGTCACTGGGAACAGGTTAGCAGCAGTGCCTCACATCCTGGACTACTGTAAGGAAACACCTTGTGCGGGGGGGATCCCAGCAGGCAAACATCAGGAGGCTCCTGGAACTGGACTTGGAAAACACCTGACAGTGGACGCTGATCTTTGCTGACCTTCACTTTATGTTTAACAAGAGCCTCTTGTTCCACAAACCAGTCCTCTGAACAGAAGCCTGTCCTGGCAGGAGAGTCTGTCACAGCAGCCCTTCCATCTCTTTCATGAACGCTTCATAAACATCGTCCTTAGTTTGTACTGAGACAGGAACTGAAGGACCAGATCTCGGGGCTGCTTTGGCAACAGGCCCAGCAGAGTCATCCTCTGACCTTCTTTGGGGAACAGCAGTAGCCCCCTTATTCTCGCGGCGCACCCTCAGTGCAGTGGGCACAAACCGCGTGACCTCTGCCTTGGGATTGGTGATCTGGGGCTTGGCACGGATGGTCGCTGTGGCTTTCTTCTCGATGGTGGCTGCACTGGCATCATCCGCCTTCGGTCGCTGAATGAGGCTGGGTGGGGCACTCAACACCCCTGGGTTGGGCAAGGGAGCTGGTGGGAAAAGGCCAGGTGGGGCAGGTCCAAGAGGAGGCACCAAGGGTGGGCGCATCATGCCAGGACGAGGAGGAGGGATACCTGGAGGTGCAGGAGGAGGTAGCCTTGGTGGGGGTCCTCGAGGAGGGGGACCAGGGGGCAGACCTGGAGGTGGGCCTGGGGGAGGGCCAGGAGGTCGGCCTGGTGGGGGTCCTGGAGGTAAAAGTCGTGGTGAAGGCCCTCGGATTCCTGGCATTCCAGGTGGTCTCAGGAATGGAGGAGCTCCTGGAGGTGGCCCAGGGGGAAGGCCTGTGGGTGGTCCAGGAGGTCGTAAGGGTGGGGCAGGTGGTGGTCCAAGAGGCGGCGGTCCTGGCATGGGCGGTGCTTGTATCTGAGAAGCAGGAACGGCCTGAGGAGGAGCCTGCTGCTGTGAAGAGGCGGATGCGCCATCAGAGTGAGACTCCTCTTTATGCTGCTTCTGCGATTGCTTTTCTGCTTCAGAATCATCAGAGTCGTCGTCATCATCATCTTCTGAAAATTCCTCCACTTCACGTCCTTCCTCAGGGATTTCCTGACCTGCCATTCGCAGCATCATGGCTTGCAGAGGAGTCAGCTCCTTCACGTTCTTCTTCTTCTTCCTTGATTTCCCAGGCATATCGGCAAATCTGACGCTCAGACCTGACTTCTTCTCCTCAGCATTGTCACGCTCACTGTCATCGCGGTGCCCAAACTCATCCCCGTCACTGTCTGCATCCGATCTGTCAGTGTCACTGTCCTCAGTACTGTCATCATGCTTATCCTGATCCATGTCTTCAGGATAGCCGTCGTCCTCACTGGTGCTGGACATGTCATCATCATGACCCCGCTGAGCAAGCTCTGGACTGTACAGCATGTCTTCATCTTGCCTCCGAGGGGGAAGGTCGAGAGCAAAGCCCACTTTACGGCCATACATCTGCAGAACTTGAGGAGGAGGTGGGCCAGGGGGAGGGCCAGGTGGCTTTCTGCCAGGGGGCAAACGGGGAACACCATGTCCCAGGAGAGGAAGGATAGACACTGCCCGAGTTGGAGGCCCATACGCTGAGGTTTTCTTCAGGATGGAGGGTGGCTGGGCACCAGGAAGAGGAATGTCCTGGATCAAGATGTTGGAAGGAGCATGTGGCATGTCTGGCAAAGGGATGCTCTCTACTTCCACATGCTGAGCGTTCTTGACGGCATCAAAGTACTGGCTCAGTTGAGCTCTCTTCTGTTCATATTGGACTTGGAGCTTTCTCAATTCTTTGTAAATATCTGGGGTTTCTTTTTCATAAAGTCGTAGAATTCGTTCAAAGGTTTCCCGCAGTTTTTTTCGCTTGTCTTTCAGTACTTTCTCATTCAACTGTGGCTGTTGCACTGGGTTAAACTCCATTCCATCCAGTTTCTCCATGTCCCGGATAATCTGTTTGGGATCTTTCATCTTCAAAACTGCAGCTCGGACCATCATGCGCTGTTTTTTGTTCTTTTTCAATTCTCTTTTCCGGGCTTCCTTTCGGGCTTGGTCTGTGGGGTTCATAAACTTCCCACTCTTGGTGGAGGATGTCGATCTTCGTCCCATGTTGACAATTTATATGATTTACTTCTTCATAAAAAAAAAACAAAAACAAAAACAAAAACAAAAACAAAAACAAAAAGAAAACGACTGCGAGGCTCCCGGGACGTGGAGAGCGAATAGCGGGCGGTCCCCGTGTATTTTCTGCGAAGGGGCCTTCACCTCTGCCTCTCGGTCAACCATCCAGGCACCGCCATCTTGAAACCTCGCGCCCCTCGGCCAGCAGCATTAGTGTTTTAAGACAGGCCTCTTGTAGCCCAGTCAGATCAGAAACTTGCTTTGTAAGCTGTTGGGGTCCACACTAGCCCCACGTTGGGGCGGCCAAAAACCGTCACAGCCCAGGGAAAATGTTGAGGCCCGGGCCGACCCACGTTTGGGCGGCCACTGTATCCCGGCCCAAGCTGCCGCTCCGGTCTGCGGGTTCGAAGAATGGAGACCAGACAGGGTGTGATTCAATCCCGTTTATTCTTCAGTCTCTCTTCCTCTAAGTGTCTCCTCCTCTGTCTCCTCTGTCTGCTGTGTCTGATTCTGTCTGGAGCCAAGCGTTTTCTACCTAATGTCTGATGTGTCTGATTCTGATCTGGTCTGTCTCTGCCTTTTATATGTCTCACTTCTAAGCCACGCCTTTTGGTCACACCTTTAATCACGCCCTTAGGTCTTGTCTCTAACTCTGATCTCTATACTTCTAAGTTATACTCTTAAGTTACACACCTTTAATCTCACACACCTTTAATCTCACACACCCAAGGTATCTAAACCAAGATTATCAGAGTGTGCTCAGCTGTTGTAGGCTATTGTAATCCAAGTCACATGTCAGGGTATATGGCTCAAGATGGCTGCAAAGCTGATAGCCGCTTTCTGCTAAAAGTCGGCCCCCAACAGTAAGCTGAAAATAACCTTGGACTCTTAGTCTTCCTGCCTATATTTCCTAAGTGCTGGGATTATAGATGTGTTATCATGTACAGTTTAGAACCATAATTTTAAAAGAGGTAATGACAGTTTTTAATGCTGAACTGTTTAAAGACCTAAAATACAGGCAATAAAGTATCTATAATACATGCATGAAACTTTAAGGTTTCCTTAATTACAATGGAATAATATTATAGCTTTTGAAGGTATTTTAATTACTTTTCTATTTTCTGTGATAAAACACCAGGCATTTAATTGGGCTTGTGGTTTCAGAGGGTTAGAATCCATGATGACAGAGCATGATGGCAGGCACAGCTGAGAGCTCACATTATGATCCACAGTTAGGAAATAGGGAACACTAGGAATGGCATAAGTCTTTTGAGAACTTCAAGCCTGTTCCCCCAGTGACATACCTCCCCTCTCCCAGTGTATGCACAAAAGAAATACTAGCATTTTAAGAGTTTCATGCTCTGCAGACTGAGCTAGTTGGGTACTGTCAGTAGCATTAAAAAACACTTTTTTTTTTTTTTTTTTTTAAATTTAACATTGAAATTGATACCGTGCTGTGTTTGAAATCTATCATGACTCCTTGTCTTCTTATTGGAGCTTCCACACAAGGATCCAGTACTTTCTGTAATAACATGACTGTGTGTGGCACTCATAAGCAAGGTTGATTTCTTAAAGACTGGTGTTGGTGGAATAAACAACAGGTGATGTCAGCTGAGGATGGCAGGTGGCCAAAGCTTTCTAGAAGGGATTTCTGAGCCACCTCATTAAGGAGAACTGTGAGTGGAGAGTGCAGCAGTAGATAAAAAATGTAGTTTAAACACCAAAGTCCAGAAACAGGGAGACGTAGATCTCTTGGCCAGCGATAAACAGCTGTAGATTGTTAAACCACAGCATTGTGATGTCAGGTGTGGGATAAAGAAAGGTGTTCATATAGGTGGGTTGTGGGTCACAGAGAATATCGTCTTTTTTGTCTAGAGCTTCCTGGCAGTGTGGTATCTCTGAGGGAGTGCTATTTCTTGAGTCTTCAGTGTTGTGCTATATACCTTGGTGTGGGCTGGCATCATCACATTTAATCTCCATAGTAACCCTGGGAGGTGTAGCTTCAGTTACTACTTCATCTTATTCTAATACACCCAAGGAAAGATCGCATTACCTCTGTAAGGTCATAGAGCTTATTAGAGTAGGTCAATGTCGAGAACCTATGCTCTGATCAACTTGGCTGTTCATAGTTGCTTTTAGTGCAGACGTTGAGTAAGGAGGTTGAGCTTGAAAGTGGTGTGGACTGCTAACTAGGGAGATATTGAATACTTTGTATTCAGATAACTAAAGTTGTTTGAGACTGCATTGATTAAACATACATGAAACATAAAGGAGGAGAAACAGAAGTAGCTGTGTGGAGTGGGAGCAGCACCAGGACTCTGAGATTCAGTAAGACTTGGTGGCAGTAATTTAGGGCAGAGCACAAGAGGAATATGGCAGAAGAATGAGCTATGTGGTAGGACTGGATGTGTTGAGTTTGGAACAAGACCTATCTAAGCAAGACCAGGGTCTTACTTCCTGGGTGGCAGGAAGTAGATGAAAGTAGTATTACTTTATGAAAGAGGCGATTAGAAGACCCTTATATAGAAAGTTTGAGTAGGCAGGTGATAACCTGGAGAGTAGCCTTAGGGCACATTCTAAGAGAGAATGCTGTGGAAATAACCTATTTAAGGATGGTTCTAAAGCAATTAATGATACCAGGAAAAAGCTGAGACTGAACATGCTTATTGAGTTTCACCACTAAGGGACTATGGCTGCCTGTCAAGTTACATTAAAATGTATTGAGCCAGAGAATATATCTGGCTACCTGTCAGTCATATCCACCAAATTTGTAAAAATAGTTGGTTACTGGAAATGATTAGTACAAGGGATTTCCAAATGGGGTAAATTCAACTTTAAGCCCAAGCCTTTGTGAACCTGTTAGGTATTATTATTATGTTGTTATTATTATACTTTACACGAATGAGTTAACAAAGTTCTTAAAAGTTGGCTTTATCACAGATAACTTAATGGGGTTTTTCTTACTAGGAGGTCAAGCTGGCATCTCTGATTATAAAAGAAAATGTTAATAATAGTATTCTCTATGAATTGTAGGCATCAGATTTTGTTAGTTTTCTTTGCCTTTTCTGGCAATCAAGCTTTTGTGTGGGTGGGGTAGGGTGTCTTTTTATAAAGTGTTGAAATGGATGTGTTTGAGTAGAGCAAAATAAATATAGATAATTCTTTACCCTGCTAAAGTAGGGATGTAGGATTCTTCCCCACCCTCAAAATGAACTCAAAGATTGATTGTAACTGGGAAAATTATTCTGATAGTGGATAAGGAATGTTGTTTCTGATAAGAATAATCATTGTTCGGTAATGGATTATGTTTATTCTGTTTGTATTTGTCAGCTTTTAGAATCTTATGTTTTAATTTTGGAAAAATTAAAATGTTTTCCCTTTTCCAAGCTGACTTGGCATCTGTGATAAATCAGGTGTTGATATTGTCCACTGCTCCCCTTACCTGTACCTTGTCTCCTCTTTCACAGTTTGTGCAGTTTATTCAAGTGCATTTGTTTCCCTCCTAGCCATTCCCCTTCAGGGAATTTACATGTACTGATGAGCTTGTAGAAGGACAGCGTCTCAGTATGTAGCTTTAGCTGTTCTGGAACTTTTGTAGACCAGGTTAGCATCAAACTCACAGAGAGCTACCTGTGCCACTATACCTGGGTCTATTAGAATTTTTTTAAAGTATTTTTTTTCCTTTGCCTTCCTTCTGAAAATTTTTTCATGCATGTTGGCCAAATTAAAAAAAAAAAAAAAAAAACGGATTTACCGATCTAAATTTGGAAAATTTCTTGTACACTTAGCATTGGTTTTGATGGAGATTCTGGCCATTGGCTAATTTTCCCCCTCTGATACTTTGATTGATGTGAGAGAAAAGAATGGAAGTGAAGAAATAGTAAGAAATGATAATGGTTTCCAAGTTACTGAGTCTACCTGATTAGGGTAAGAACTGGGTTTGATTTGTTAAGGTGATCTTCAGGTGTCTCCGTCCTTGCTTGTACCCTGACTTGGGGTTGCCTAAGACTTAACCAATTAATCCTGATCTGCCCTGAGTTTTGACCTTCCCTCAGAAGATACGCTTTCAAGCTTTCATGGACCTACCTAGAAGACAGCTGTTGCGTGTTACTTGGAGCTTGCTAGTGGTCATTAAGGGAAATAAGGTTCCTCTTGGCTTGCCTAACTTGTGTCTTTGATTCCAGAGTAGAGTGGTGCTTTTGATGCTCTGGCTTCTCTCTCTCTTGGCAGTTAGTCCCAACCTGTATAGTAGGTAGTTCTTTTATAGGACTCATTTCTTGCCTCTCTTCCAGGGTCAGAGCTTTGCTAACACCTACCCACCCCACCAAACCCAGTGCCTTGAAGGTGGTTGTTTGTTGGAATAGGATTCCTGCTTGTGCTTGGTGCTGGCTCATCTCACCCCTAGTTTTTCCGCACCAAAGTGATTTTTATATAGTTGGCAGGGGTGGGGAGGTTGTGTCTAGATGGCTTTCTGATCAGTGTCTCTTCTTGCTCATCCTTAGCCTTCAGCATTCTATTAGAAAATTTAAGTGGACTCTCTTTAGTCCTTTGGATAGTCTGCATCTTTCCCTCTCAGGCTTTGTTGCAATGAGGCAGAGCCAGCCTGTCTGCGTGGTACATGGTAGTCACACCACACATTCCTAGCCATTGTTGTCTAATATGCAACCAAGCATTCCAACACAGGAGTCCATGGAGGGCATTTGACTTTGAAACCACAACAGTGCTCTAACTTTCCTATCCATAAGTATCACATCAAGAGTATCATATTTAGGGAACTCCCATTAAATTTTTATGCATAAATTTCCATTATTTGAAAAAGCCACAAAGCATATTATCCTTATGGTGAACTGCTTCTTCCAAGAGCGGAATTCACATTTTCTGATCACCTGACTATGTATTGGATACACAGCTTTGCTTTACTTTAGAGACAAGATCTTACCCTTTGGCCAAGTGATGTAAGTGACTCCCTGCCTTAGCCTCCAGTGCCCCAACCTTAGTAATGTGCTGCAGCAGTAGTCCTAATCATAGTCACTTGAGATACTTTTGCCAGTGAGGAATCTGAGATTCTTTGCCTCAGATTTGATTTCTGGTTTAGGTTCCAGCATACCATGATTGCTATGTGAATAGTTTAGGGAGTCTCACTGTCACCCTGAGGAGAAGGTAGAGAAATAAACATTAATGACTGTTTTCCTCAAGACCATAGATTTGAAAAGTCAAACTGGGGAGAATAAATTTTAGGAAGAAAGTGCATTAATTACATTGGACTGAAGATGCTCATTTCTTCAGTATTGGTTTGTTTATGGAATTGGCCCCATCAAAAAATACATCAGGGGAATTGGAAGTTTACATCTGTTAGTCTTTGATGTAAATGGCTATTATCACAGCCTAAATTAAGTTTAAATTTTGCATGAGGTTCAAGTTATAAACTGCTACCTAATAATTTAATTGATAAAATTGTTTTGAAAATCGTCCCAGATTTAGAATCCAGAGCAAATGACAGTTTTTTTTAAAAGTGTGTAGTGGGAGTGGAGAAGTAATTGGAGTTTTTTTTTTTTTTTTTTTTTTTTTTTTTTTTGACAGAAGCCCAAGATATGCTGGTATAGAAGAGTTAGTTACGGCTTATCAGTCTTCGATAAAGCAGAAAAAGAGTGGACAGATTAGTACTGAAGTTTCTCATACCCAGAGCTTCTAGATTGAATCAGTGCAACCTACTTGAGGGAAAAATAACCTGTGACATTGGGTGTCTAAGCTGTGTTTTATTTCTAGAGGTCCCTTGGGTGATAAGGTTAGCCATGGTATCTCTTGTTGGGAGGGTAATGTCATATGATTTTAAACAACAAAGTTGAGGAATTGTTGGTTGTGGCTCTGTTCCAATTGGCTTTCTGTGAGGTATGCATGAAGTGTGGCTATGTTCTTCAGTTGAACCTATGGGTGGCTTTGTATTGGAGGATTCTAAAATTCTAGTAAGCAAAGCTTAACAAACCCTTGTTTAAAGCTATGTCTTCAAGCATCCCAAGTAAAGTTAACCTTTGTAGCATATCTAAATCTGGTAGGACGCATGTTCTTGAGAACTGACATTTTTATCTCCATTCTATAATTGCAAAGAAGTTAGTATAAAGGCCTTTTATTGGTTAAATTATA
Source organism: Arvicanthis niloticus (assembly GCF_011762505.2). Taxonomy (NCBI): domain Eukaryota; kingdom Metazoa; phylum Chordata; class Mammalia; order Rodentia; family Muridae; genus Arvicanthis; species Arvicanthis niloticus. The sequence goes on along the minus strand of NC_047665.1, from coordinate 50,544,237 downwards.
TTTTATTGGTTATATTAGCTTATATTAAAAATGACCTAAGAAGTAAAACAGCACAATGGCTTGCTCCTTCAATATTTGCTCAAATATTTGAATGTTTGGTTCCCAGTTGATAGACTGGGGAGGATTAGAAGGTATGGCTCTGTTGGAAGAGGTGTCAACCCAGGCCAGGCCTAGTCTGGCTTTCTGTCATCTGTTTTGGATCAGGATGTAAGCTCCCAGCTACTACTCCAGAACCATGTCTGCTTGTCTGCCTGCCTGCCTGCCTGCCTGCCTGCCTGCCTGCCTGCCTGCCTGCCTGCCTGCCTGCCTGCCTGCTGCTATGTTGCTGGACTAACCATGATCATGAACTAATCATCTGAAACTGTAAGCAAGCCCCTAATTAAATGCTTTCTTCTATAAGCTGCCTTGATCATGGTCTCTTTATAGCTGTAAAATAGTTATTAAGATAATATCATTTGAACATTAAAAGATTGCCTGCAAGTTTAAGTTTTTTTGAGTTTGAAAAGATAGCTATAGTAGCATTTGATTAGATGAAAGATTGAAACCATTTGCCTTTTGTTTAACATCTGGATAAACTATTTTCACTGAAATAAGGCAAATGGAGTACACAGATTGCTGTTTTGTCACCTAAGTATTTGCAATATGAGCTGACCTAGGACTCGAATCTTACACAATTTCATAATAGAATTTAGATTCTACATTTCATCGAGGAGCACGAGATGTGCCCTGGAAATTTGTAAAAAGGTAATTGCCTTTCTCTCTTGCATAGAGTGAACAACTAGTCTTTTTTTCAGAAATAGTACTAAATGATTGGTGATATCATCTCTGATCCTGATGCCAGTATTGAGTGGTCATTGGTCTCACTCATCTTAAGTGGAGGACACTGAAATCACGTGAAGTTTTACTTGTTATTAGACTAGGTGTCAAAGACAGAGCTGGGGGTTGGGGTGATAACTAATTTGCTAAAGTGTTAAGTATGTAAGTCCCTGAACTTGTTCCCTAGAACCCACATAAAAAGCCACACATGGTGGTTTGCACTTATAGTCTCAGGGCTTGGGAGGCAATGACAGGCAGACTCCTGGGGTACTCATCTCCAAGTAAATGAGACACCTTGTTTTAGAATTACAGGGCAGATGCCATTCTTCAGGTCTCATCTGGTTTCTGTATACATTCCAGATCACACAGGCCTGTTGACTTAGAGAATGAGTTCTTACTGAACTGCTTTCTCATGTTGCCAAAGTCCTTTCCTTTGTTGACTTAATTTGAAGAACTCAGGGGTGGTGGACATTTTTTTTTTTTAAATTTAAATTACACTTAATTATTCTGTGTGTATATGGGACGGCAGCATGTGTGTGTGAGATCAGAGGACAGACAACTTGATGAGATTGGTCTTTTTCCTCCCATGTGGCCTCTATTTACATTGGTAGGATAGTGATGTCTATGGCAGCAATAGTCTTTTGGGCACATTAAATTGAATTATAATATTTAATGGCAATGGATTTGAAAAGATAAATTCCAAATATAGTCCTTTAGTCACAGGTGACTGCTGGCTCCTTCATTAGACAAAATAAAGTTCTGAAAGATGGCTCTGTGCCAGAGTGGGATACCTTGGCAGAAGAGCCTCTGAAAAGATCCCTAGGCTTTTGGCTGTGAAGGGATTCTGATGCCTGTTGAAGAGTTTGAGAGTGCTAGCTGCTGATTGCTGTCTCTGCCTATATCAAGTGATATGCAGACTATGATGAATTTGTACTGTGACAGAGTTAGCATTGTAGAGTTTAGGTATTTTGTGTTGATAGCTGAGTGATGAGCCAGGCCACATAAGAGTCTGGGGGCAGCTGTGTGCTTGCTTGGCCAGGCTCCCTTAAATTTGAGTTTGTAGGGGAAACACTAGCTTCCATAGTCTGAGCTTTTCACATAAGGATGGTAGGGTTTGCTGTTGATCATTATTTGTGAACAGGAAGTGCACCTCTGCTTAACTGTTAGCTAGTTAGGACACTATAGTTATCCGTATTGTCTGTGTGATAAGGTGCAGAGGAAGCTGGGGAGTCAGTAAAATGCTTGCATTGTAAACATAAATTTGACACCTAGACCATTCTTTTTAAGGTAAAGGCCAGCTATGGTGGTGTGTGCTTGTAATCCTAGTGCTGGAGAGGCAGAAACAGATTCTTGGAGTTCACTGGCTTGCCAGTCTAATCTAATTAGAAGGTCATGTCAGTAAGAGACCCCATTTTAAAAAATGAAAAATAAAACATGTGGGCATGTACACATGAACACAAAGGTGGCTGTTGATTAGAGTCTCTTTGTGTATTTAGTATTTAGGTGTTTTTGAAAGGAAAAATTCTTGAATGTTTGCCGAGTTTGTTCTCTGGTCCTTAGTGGCAAAGTGTTATAGTTGATTTAGATTACTGACTAGGAACTCAGTCATTGGTCTAATATACCCAAGGTTATAAAGGGAACATTAGAATATCTTGAGCTGGAGGAAGGTGCCAGGTTGGGTAACAGTTTGAGATTAGAGAGGGATTTGGTCAGAAAGTTATATGCTATACTTTTTTTTTTTTACCATGCTAGTGGCCTGGGCCTTGATCTATAGTAGTACTTGAGTGAAAAAGCTGCTTTTCCTTGGTTGTGGGAAGAACCTGTTTACCTCCATTCTCAGGCAGCAGTTTTTCCTATAGTGTCCATTTTTACTAGGAAACTATGGCAATGTAATATAGTAGCAAATTGTGCAATTGCTCTAATTACCTCCTGTTAAGTCCCCATCCTAATTATCATGAATTAGAAACAGCGATAATTATGAAAAGAGGTAAGGAATCTGAGATATCCTAGGTGGAAACTATTGCAGTTGTTTGCCTGGTCAGGCATTGCCAAGAATATAAAACCAGTGGAACCAATTTTAGGCGCCTTGAATTGGCTCCAAATCAGATTCCTTTGCTGGCTCATGTTCCCTCAGCTGCTGCAGATCTTCTCGGGTCTGGCTGCACATTCCAGGCATCAGAGTCTCAACTCACATGCCAGAATGTGCTTCTTATTTATAGAAAATCACACCATGTTATTGTCTATTTGGGCTGATATTTTATAGGTGTGGAAACTGAGGCTGAGGGAAGGTCACACTCTTGGTTATGTTCAAGCTCTTGGGGCTCTGACACTGGGGTTGTGAGGGTGGTTGTAGATGTTCACAGGGATGTAGAGGCCATCCCTTCTAGTACTTGTTCTGTGCCAGGAAGCCCACATTGTTCTGGGAATGAGAGCATCCATTTCTGTCAGGTGGTACTTTAACTTGGCTTTTCCCTGTGAGTTGGAAGTGCAGGTGAGCATACTTCTCTCTCTACTTTGTTTGGCCTTGGACTGGGGAGCAGGTTACAGCATTGCTGGAGAATTGATAGAATCTTTGAATGGAGACAGTCTATGATTCCTCTTGTTCAGTAAGTGAATTTGTCACTGGTTGTCTAGTAGGTCTGTCAGTGAGCTTAGCTATTCCTTGTCCAGAGATGGTGTGAGTATTGTACAGCTGTGTGTCCCTTTCTGCTATATCTTCAAAGCTAAGGAAGCAAGATCTTTGTTTTTCTCAAATATATATATATATATATATATATATATATATATATATATATATATATATATGCATGTATGTATGTTTGTGTACCATACATATGCCTCTTGCCTATGGAAGCTAGAAGAGGGTGTTGAATCCCCCAGAACTGTAGTTTGGGGATGGTTGTAAGCACCTTGTGGTACTGGCAACTGAATCGGGTCCTCTGCAAGAGCAGAGTGCTCTTAACCACTAATAACTTTTATTTTTGATGTATTCTGAATAGTATCTATCCTTATACAATTTTTGTGACTATAGTTCCATTTGAACTCTTGACAATTTATGATTCAGACATTATAATTTGCTCTCATAGCATTTTGAGGTTCTTGTGCCTCTCATTTATTTTTTAACCCAAAGCATATGATATTGTCCAGAGTAAGTAAAATACATGCTGCACTTTTCTCCTGAAAAACCTTATTCTAGAAAAGTTTCTTTGGAAAATGTTCAAAAGTGCAGACAAAAGAGGGCTTTTGGTAGAGAAGATATTCTAGACATGTCTCTTTAAGATTGTGAGGGTTCTTTTTCATGGCACCTCTTAGGTGCTTGGCTGTGTCAAGATGAGGTTGAGTATCCCCTATTTCCTTTCCAGCCATTGGCTCTCAGAAACTCTTTGAAGTAGATGATGGAGCTTTTGTATTATCCATGAGAAGCACATGGATACAGAAGTAGTTGCTGATGTTCTGGGTAAAAAGTGGAAGGGTTATGTGGTCTGAGTCAGTGGTGGGAACAACAAACAAGATTTTTCCATTATGCAAGGGATTGATCCATGGCAGAAGGTACTTGCTGTTGAATAAGGAACATTCTTGTCATAGAAGAGGGACACTGGAGAGAGGAAGAAGTGCAAGTCTGTTCACAGATGCATTGCGGATGTGGATACAAGTGCTTTCAACTTGGATGCTGTAATAAAGAGAGGTGGGGGAGAGATGATTCTGGACTGACCCATACTATTGTGCCTTGGTGGTTGGGGCCCAAAAAAGCTAGCAGAACCTTAAAAATTTTCAGTCTCTTCAAACTAGATGTTTTTTGCCAGTATATTGTCAGAAAGCCCTTAATAAGGAAGATTAAAAAGTACAGGACCAAAGCATGCAAGATTAAGCATCTTGTTACTCCATGAGTCCTACAACACAGACAGCACAGGAGGTTGTAGAATATGCTAAACACTTGGCCAAGAGAATGAATGAAGCTAATGCTAAACTAAAGGAACTGATTGCCAAGAGACATAGCTAACTCTGCTAAAAACCTCTACTCCTAAGCCCAATAAATTACTATGAGTAACAAATAAGTGATCAGGCCTTGAAAAAAATGAGGGATGTATATGAGAGGCAGATGATGGGGTGTGTGAGATGTGAGAAGTGTGTAACCCTGAAACACCCTCAGGATGACTTGACGCTTGTTGAACCAAAGGAAGACTTTTGTCAGTGTAGAGGCCTTTCTTATTATATGCTTATTTTAGTTAGCCTTTTCACTGGACTATGGCCACTCCAATACTAACTCTAATCTGTTTTGAGAATGTAATGTCAAGTCCCTCTGTATGTAACAGGAAGGAACTGAAACATGGACAGTTAGATTTATGGCTAATTCATCTAGTAACCCGGTTATCCCAAGACGAGATGACGTATTTCCCAATATACCAGAAGCTATATGTAGTTCTTCCCTTATTGTGGATTCATCCTGGTTTGGCTGTGATTTTATCAAAAGTTTTGACATGGCTTGTTATCTGAGCTTGTTAAATGAACACAAACTATATTTACTGTTAAATATTCAATAAAGTATTCAGAAGAGAACCCCCCACCCCCCCTTTTTTTTTGGAAAAGAGTCCCATTTCAAAGGTAAATTGGCTGATTTTGTTTCTGAATTAAATCAATCTTTTTAGGAAAAAGATGCCTTTACTTGAAAGGTTAAAGGGGCTACTTAGTTTTTTTGTTTTTTTTCTTGTATAAAGTAGCCATGAAATGTTACTATGCACAGGACAATAAGGAAGTAGCTCTTGATCTTAAGTTTATCAGAAAGGTCGCTTTGGAGTATGATGCTAATCCTTAATGTCTGCTTTGATATTCTTTGCTAGGTTGCAAGTGAATGAGATGATGAATCAAATTTTATGTCTTAATATTTTACAACAAAAAAGTTCTTGACAGAGAAGAATATTTAATCAGTTTCTTCCTGATTTTATCTTTTCTCCCCCAATTGTCCTATTTGTCAGAGATCATTCTAAGAAAGTTCCTCTAAGAGGAATAAAAATAGGAGTGCTTTAACAGTGGCTTCAGTTTAGGTGGAAATAAGTGCTTGGCTATCAGATTTGTCTCCTTGCCCCCTGCAATTTTGCATTAAATATAGAGCAGTGAATCACGAGAGCTTGATGTTGTTTCAGTTCTTGGTTTTGTGATACAAAACTGATTGACTATAGTAAAGAAATGACAGAGATTGGGTTGATGAAATATGGGGGCTGGTTTAGAGTGTCAGGAATTGTAAAGGAACAATTGAGTCACTAATAAATGAGCTGTGCTGGGGTGACTAGTGTACTAGTTACATCATTGTAATGAGAATCATGATACTTATTTTAGAGAGCTCTCAATAGGCTAAACTTTATTACATAGAGTCTTCTTATAAAACTATGCAGTTAGTTAAAGGAAGATTTATCTAGAATGTTTTCAGGTCATGAGGGAGATACAAAAAGAGATAACAGACTTACTGATTCATGCATATTTTAATAGTAAATGAAGATGTTATATGGGGCTGCATATGAGGACTTGGGTTTTGGGTTCAGTAATAGTGTTCCTTAGCCATGGCAAGCCTAGCCTGTGGAGCTGGAGTGGAATAGAAGTCAGTGCATATCTTAGTGAAAGTGACTTTGATCTGGTAGAATGCTAAGAGTCTAGTTATTTTTTCCCCTTATTTCCTTTGTGGTTCTTTTTATGAGTTAATGGCTGTCTTTCTCTCCCTTTTTCATCCTTTGTTTTCCTTCTCTCTCCTACTCTCCCTCCCTTTTCCCTTTCTGGGTAAAGCTCAAACTGGAGATCTTATGCATGCTAGGCAAGTATATATCTCTAGACTCTCCCCTGTGTCTACTTCTGTGAACAACATTATGTATATTAAAGTATATGGTTATGTAAGTGTTCCGCGCGCCTCCCGTGTCCCCTTCACCCGTGGAAGAGAGACACGAGAGGCAGTGTTCGGGTGGTTACCACAGCGAGGCTTTATTCGTATAAGCAGAAGTGGAAAGGCAGAGAGACAGGAAGAGGCACAGCTTAAATACACCCTAGAGTGACATGTTCACTTCTGATTGGCTGTTCACTCATTACCCATAATACGCCCCGGGATGGGCAGTGATTTTTGGCGCGCTTTTTGCCTTTTGCACCTGCGCAGTCAGTTGTTTACTAGTGGGAGGACACGATGTCCGCGCCATCTTGGAATGGTGGATGTATCACCGCTAACCGCGGCTTCCTACATGTAAGAAAATTATTTGATTCTGACTTGAAAAACCCAAAAGGAGTTTGGCATAACCATTTCTTAGAATGCATTTGGTCTCTTTTACTGTCATTGCAGGAATCCTATATTTTCATCTTAGAATGCGTTCTAAGAGCAGAATGGGTCTAAGAGGTTAGAGTGAACTATTCCATGTATGAGTTAATGCATTTATTTGAATTATTTTTTAAAAAGGCATACATTTGAATTTTCTAAAGATACACTTTGATTCTTACTATGTCTTCCTGGGGTCTGGCTTTTTGGAACAAATGGAACAGACTTTCATGTTAGACTTAAGTGCTTTCTTGTTTGGACCAAAACACACACATTTAGGGGTAAATAGGACCCTTTGCATTTTTGTCTTCTTCCTGACTCTGTACTGGACCTACTGAAGGACCTTTAAGACATATCTGTTTTAAATAGTTGTGTTATTTAATAGTTCACAATCATGATATAATTGTGTGGTAATCCTGGCTTGTGTGTGAGCATTGAAACTTGGGGTGTGTTGTATTCATGTGCTCTGTCTTTGGTTGCCTGTCCATGATACATTTTGCTAAACTTTACCCATAATGTTAGCCACCTCACAAATATTTGTGCTACTTTATCTTGGGATGGGTCTAGCTTTCTGAGGATGCAGAAAAATTGTTCTTTCAGAGCAGCTTTAGTTTAAAGCTTTGGTTGGGGGTAGCATGGAGTGAGTTTTTTTTTTTTCTTTAATCATACAGAAGATAATTATAGTGGTTGGCAGTATTCCTTGTGCTGAACAATAGAGACTCCAGCTGGTCTCCTGTTGTCCTTTCAGAGTCAAGGAGGGAGGGAGCATGCCGGGGTCGTAGAAGGTTTCCTTAGGGAGCTTGTTATCCAAGGAGTGCTATTCTACACTGTGGCTAATCCTCAATGCTGAGGCACTCTGTAGGGCCAACATAGCATGGTGTCCTGGTGTGTCTATCCATGTCCTCTAGGCTTTATTTTGAAGAAAGCAGTGTAAAGAGGACAGGGTTGGCTTATCCATGCTCATTCAGCATGTTTTGTTGCTTCCTAATATGGAATACTAAGCAAAAGCAGGCTGTAAGTAGTCACTCTAGGAACCTTTCATTCTTAGATGCAAGCAGAGCTACAGGTTTGAACTTCTGTCCAGAATGGAAGTGGGATAGAAGTTATGTAGACACGAGTCCTTGATATAGACTGAGAGATTAGTTTACAGTAATGCTGTCTTCTTACGGGAGAGAGGATAGATTTGAAATAGTCATTGGTATTTTTTGTTTGTCTTGAGTCTCTCTATAAGGTAGGTTATAATGGGGAAAAGGGGAAGCTTTCTTTATCTGAAGCTGGCTTTGAACTTGTTATCTTGTTATGTAATTGAAGATGGCCTTGAAATTCTGACCCTTCTGCTTCTATTTCCTGTGTGTGTGTGTGTGTGTGTGTGTCTGTGTTGTTTTGATAGAACATTTCTTTGTTCATTAACCTATTAGTCTTAAGTTGAATTCTAAGGTGCTCTAGCATGACAGTGTTCCTTAGATAGTACCTTTATTGTTTTTGTGGCTGGGTGAATGATCTGCAAGTGGCCTTGAGGGAGATCATTGCTCAGGTCAGGGATGGACAACTAGATAAAGCACATTTGTGATTGAGAAATATGTGCTTTGAGGTTAGAGGTCTAGTTTGACACCCAACTTCTCACTGAGATGTCATAGATTCAAGGTTGAGCTGGGATTTACTTGAAGATCCATTTATATTAATAATGTATGTTTGGATAATGCCAATGGCAATGCATCGGCTGAGCTTATACATGTTTATTTGTGTTTACTTTTTGCTAAGGAATTTAGGTTTTAGATTTTTATTAGATTTCACCAGGGAATCTTGAAAGACATTTTGAATAATGTTTCAATGTATTCCCAAATCTACAGCTTAGATTCCTAAACATTTACTCCAATCCCAGTAGTTGAGATAATTGTAGAGATTGATTCGTCGGCAGGAGGGATAAGAAGATGGGGTTGGGATGTGGTGAGATTGATGATGGATGAAAATGTCACGATAAACCCATTACTTTCTGTATCATTAATATAGGCCAGTGCATTTAAAATAAAATCATAGTTGAGGTACTCGAGCTCCCATTCTTAGAGGAAAATATCATCAGGTTTCACATATTCTGAGGTCTGATGACTAAAGTAGCTGGGATTCTGAACGCCAGACTCTGTTCTACAGACAGAGTTACAGCTACATCAGTGAACAGTACAGCTAGGAACCAGCTCTCTGGTCTCTCCTGTGTGGATAATTCTCTTTTCTGCGAACAAAGTTAGGTGAAGGGACCTCATTAGATGTTGAAATCTATCATGCTGTCTTAGCTTCAATGTTTATGGATTTTGATTTACCCATAGATTGTAGATTTTTCAGAAACTTGGTTTTTTGGTTTGTTTTGTTTTTGGTTTGGTTGGTTCTGTTTGTTTTTAAGACCCTGTTGTATAAAGCTTCAAATGAACAGCTCAATAGAGAAACCCACTGCATTTGAGCTCCATCTTGTGTGGTTCCTTGGCCAGCCAGGCAAAAGTCATGGTCATAGGCAAATCCCACAAATATTTCTTGTCTTTTCCTTTGTACCTTTTAGTTCTTTAAAACAATAGAATTGAAGTGTGCTTCGTGGGGAAAGGTAATTTATGTAATAAGAGAAATCTTTTGATGGTTAGAAAACCTCAAGCTATAAATATTTAATCAAAGACTACTTTGTTGTAGTGACATACAATTTATTTAAAAGAGCAAAGTTTAAAGTTCTTTTATTGGATTTTAAATGTTAAGTATCTACTCCATAACACTGAATTCTACTCTGAGTATGGTTAGGTACTGAGTACTTGTTTGGCTAGATTTAAAAAGAAAATGTACTGCTTGGCATCTTTGATTCTGCTAGCAGTCAAATACTTAGGTCTCTTTAAAGGAAAAAAACCCATTATAGACACTTTACATAAAGTTTATTACCATTTGTAATAGAATGATTTCCAGTGATGTTCATGTTTTAGTCACCGATGCCATGAACATGTTATGTGGGAAAGGGACACTTCAGATGCAACTGTTAAGGATCTTGGGTGGGAGATGAACCTGGAGACAGCCCTAGAATAGTGACAGAGGAGGACAGATAGAGTTACAGGATGTGGAGACAGAAGCAGAAATGGGAGTGGGGCAAGGACATGAGCCAAGGAATCCTGGTGGGCTATAGAGGGCAAGAGAACTGATTGCTCCTGGGAACCATTGGGAAGGAACCTGCTCTGCCAGCATCAGCAGGCTGATACCTTTCAAATCCAGAAGTAAGAGAATAAATAGATTTATATTAATTAAAGCAGTCACCTTTGTGATAATTTGTTATGGTAGTAATAAGCAATAATACACTGTTCTCATTCCCTGGTGTGTCTTTCAGAAATAACTGTTGTATCAGCCTCGTTTGTGCCCTAAATTATAAAGAGATATTTTCTAGGAAACAGATATTTAAACTATGGTAACAAGGAAAATGGGATAGGAATAGTGTGTTTTCTATGAGCCTGTCATTTTAATGTTTTAAAAAGTTTTTTACTTGCATTGTGGTCTTGCTAAAATAACTTTCTATCTAAAATACTAGTGAGGAGCTTACTGGTGAGACACTATTTTTATATGTACTTTGTGTTGGATTGAAAAATATAAGAATTTCAGAAGTAGAAGTTGAGATAGTGTTAATTATGAGGCACACTGGCATACTTTTCTTTGTTTTCCTATTATATATATATTATATATGTGAGATCATATACATAACATATACATAACATATACATAACATCATATACATAACATCATGTACATAACATCATGTACATAACAACAGCATGTACATAACAACAGCATGTACATAACAACAGCATGTACATAACAGCATGTACATAACAGCATGTACATAACAGCATGTACATAACAGCATGTACATAGCACGTACATAGCACGTACATAGCACGTACATAGCACGTACATAGCACGTACATAGCACGTACATAGCACGTACATAGCACGTACATAGCACGTACATAGCACGTACATTGCACGTACATTGCACGTACATTGCATATACATGCTTCATAATAAAGCCACATAGACTTCATGTTGACATACCAGAACCTAAATGTGAGAATACAGCAAACTGGTGGTATGATTCTTGGGGCTGGTTTTATTTTGTTTTTGTAGAGTGCAGGTTGTGTTGGTCTAGTTACTATGAATTGACAGTTGTCTGAACACTAAGCATCACCTCCTGCTGTGGCCTCAATAATGACCACTTGTAACACTATTGTCATCACAGGAAATGAGGCTGTGAAGAACAAGGGTATGGTATGATGCCATCCAGTCCCAAATGTAGTTTTCTGCTTTGGTTGGCCTATCTTCTTGCAAACATAGATCAGTGCTCTTATTGTAGGTACAATTATCCTTAACCCTCTTTTTTTTTTTTTTTATATATCTACTAATGAATTCCATTTGCTACTTTGCAGTGCTTCCTCACAAAGCTTTGATTCACTTAAACATAATAATGATGTAATGTTACTTTCTGAATATATTCAGGTTGCTATAACAGAATACCTTAGACTGGGCAGCTTATAAACAATAGAAATTTACTGCTTATAATGTTAGAGTACAAGGAAAGTATAACATGGAAGAACAGATTTATTGTCTGGTGAGGATATTGTCTGGTGCTCATATATAACTTGTATCTTCATGTGGCAGAACAACAAAATGGAGTTGGTCCCTCAAGCTTCCTCTACAAGGGCATGACGTCCATGCATTAAGGGTAGAGCCTCTAAAATTCCTACTTCTTCACACTGTCATACTGGGGACTCCTTCAACACAAATAGTGGGGTGCTCATAGCCTATGAGTGCTGTGATTTATTACTGTAAATAAAGGGGCCATTTGTGATTTATTACTATAGAGCCTTATTGTTCCTGCTTATCACAAAAGCAAGATAAAGAACCTTGAATGAATTAGGGCTTGGTGTAGGAAGCAGAAAGATCTTTAGAAATATTTTCAGGAAAGACTTAGTACAAAGGCTTGTTAGATGAGGTGGGTGGTAGGAATGAGCCTCATACCACTTAGCATCTGACCATGTTGAACTTCCCCCAAACTCCTTGATTCTGCACACATGGGTAGGTGAAGTCCTCTACCATGCCAAGGTGAGGCAATGTGTACTTGTCATCTCAGCATGCCAGAAGCTGGAGGATCTTGAATTAAAGCTAACTTGTGCCTCAGAGAAGTCCCTATTTCTAGCTAAATAAATACATAAAACCTTTACCATTTTTTTTCTTCCTGCTAAGAAATACTTTCAAATGTCTTAAGATTTGTGAATGACTGGTTTTACCTAGACCAAAGCTAGATCCATCCTCTGTACTACAAATGATGAGTTGTGGAGCTTGTTCCCACTCATCAACCAGAAGAAATTCTGGCCAATCATACCTCGTTGTACTCTGTCTTTAGCTCAGACCCCCTGAACATTTGACTTGAGCTTCATTTCCCATCCTTCCCCTTGGCAGCCATATGGGCCTCCCTGTGATCTACTACCTGGTCAGCTACCTTGTCACCCCATGGTGTGGTTCCTTCTCGACTTGTTTACCCCTCCCCATGAAAGAAAAGCCTCTTGCTTAAACCACTGAAATATTGCAGTTGGGTAGTGACAGTCTTTCCTACTGCTCCACAAAGCTTTCCAATAAAATCTCTCCTTAGTAAGTTGTGATTTGTCTCCCCTGCCCCCACCTCCCTCAGCTGGCTGCCTGGAAAAGCCAAAGCCTGGAGGAAAAATTCCTTGCTATGAGTTTGCTTTCCAAGCTGTGATTGCTGGTAACCTCCAAGACAGGTCTTCCAATTTAAAGAATTAAAACAAAAAACAAACTCAAACAAAAAACTAATCATAGTATAGATGGTCTTATAAATGCTTACATTTGCTCTGGATTTGAGGGATGGCTTACTTATCAAGGGATTTGTATGTAATGAATGGGTACAGAGCTGTGGGGTGCTGTGTATGAGGGGGAAAAAAGATCTTCTTGGAAGGGATGTTTCATTGATAGACTTGAGTATTATGATTAAATTCTCACAGGAAATTTGTATCTGCCAGACATAATGTTTTATGGAAGTGGCCATTTGGACCAAGAAAGAAAATCCATACTGAGGTATTTTCTTCATTTGAGAGTGCTTTACACTAGCAAAGTGTGTCTGTAGCCACCTATGAGGTATAAGCATGGATTCTTTCGTGGGCACATAGTGGCTTTAGCATGGATCCCTACAAGTGAATGTTGATTTGATAATATTCTCCTCTTTAATAAATGAATTGTACTCCTAAATTGTTTCTACTTGGCATCGTTGGGTTTGTGTTGTTGTTGGTTTTTTTTGGGGGGGGGGAGGGTGGGGGCGTTGTCTGGAGACCTTAGTAAAGAATTTCTCATGAATTGGCTCTGTGGTGTGATCCTGCTTTTAGTCTATGAGTGGTGTGGGGTCTAGACCCAACTCTAGGTTCCAACAGCTTTTCCAGAACCTGAAGTATCCGTGTAAAAATAAACATGTATTCATGCTAAATGGGTTGAGTACTGTCAGAAGTATGTGGAGAATGTGGTAGCAGGGGCTGTGTGGTGAAGGGGTTCAGGGACAGGAGAATGAACCTCAGAAACATTAGACATGGTTCGCCATTGGAAGTCCAGGGAGAGTACTCTGCCCTTTCATATCTTTATAGAGAAAGGGAAGCAATTGGGGTCATCAGTACCTTATGGGTATAAGTCTGTCTTCATATCATCCAGCTGTTGTCAGTAATACTATTTATACTCTTCTAACCCTAGGCCTATTTGCTCTAAAAATATGAAAAGACAGAAATAGTTCAAGGACATTTAAAGACTTACATAATTATTAATAGACCAAGTTTTGATTCATCATGCATTATGAACAAATCATGTATTAAGAACAAGTTGATATAAATTGTGTTTTTGTGATAAGCTGCCAGATGACTTGGTTTAGTAAAAATATTTAGTGTTTTTGACAAATATGCCATTTTGGGGGTGGATATTCTCACTTGAGCTCTCAGACTCCTCTGCACAAACATTCCAGTGATCAATTCCAATTTATTAGACATCTTTCAATTGCACTTGGAATTGTGACTGAGGGCACCAAGTCTAGAGACTAGAGGGAAGCTCAGAGGGTACTTGTAAAGTGAAATTTCTTTTATGAAATCATTCATATGTATAAAATAACTTGAGTGCTGTGGTAGTCAAATTCTCCAGGGAAGCAGAACCAGTAAGATGCATATATGTATGTCTAGAGTGAGTTTTATTGGAAAGAACTGGCTCAAACAATGATGGAAGTTAAAAGCTCCATGATGTACAGACTAAGGGGACAGTGTGGTTTTGAAAGCCTTGAGAGTCCCAGAGCCCATAGTATACATGCTAGGTTGGCTTTGAGGTCCTAACACATAGTAATACCACTACCTTTGAGGGCTGGAGAAGGCAGGCACTGCAGTCCAGAAGTCAGGCACAGAACTGCTCCAGCCTCCCTCCACCTTGTTTATCTTATTCAGGCTCTAGACACATTGGGTGGTACCCATCAATGGTAAAGGTGGGTGGGCCATCTGCTTTATATAATTCATGGAGAGGTATTCTAATAATCTCTTGTAGAAACATCCTCACAGGCTTTTATCTGCAATCAGGGTATCCTGTGTATGACTCAGTCAAACTGGTACATAAAATTACATGTTCTCATTCCTGTGTCTCCACGTGTATACTCTTCCATTTCCTGTCAGTGTACAAACTTTTGAGTGCTGGTTCTTACATATCTTTATCAGGCCCCTTACACTGCTGATAGGTCTTCATGAGCTGACTGAAGTGTAGAAAATGAAGCTATCAACAGGCTTTCTGGACCCTTCAAAGGTGTTCTGGAAAGCTTGTCAAATGGAATACTTCATGTTAATCCAGTTCAGAGTGTGTTCATTGTTCATTTTAGCATTAGATTTAACCATCTTTTAAGAACAGCTTTTTATTTGCATCTCCTAAAGTATAGTTTTTTTTTTTTTTGAAATGAGTTCTCATGTATCTCAGGCTGGCTTTGAACTAGATATGTTGATAAAAATGACCTTGAATATGTGATAGTCTTATCTCTTCTGCATATCTCATGCTAGAATTATAGGTGTGAGCCACTTTGCCCTGCAGGAACTGTATATACAGTTGTATATAGGATAAAAGGGTGAGTAAATGATAAAGCTATGTGGTAGAAAATTGAATATTGAACCAGATTATAGTATTTGTTTATCTCAGATTTCCATAACCCTAATAGTTTGATTCAAAATGCCCTTCAACAATGAAGGCAAGGTCAGGGATTATTATTCCCTTTATGTATTTTTAAGTTTAAAAACATTTAAACATTTCATATATGAGTGATTTGCCTGAACATTATTTATATTTATATATATATTCTCATTCATTCTCTCCCCAGCCCCCCCCCCCCCCCCCCTCCATATGTGCCTAGTGCTCAGGGATATCTGAAGGGGGCGTGTCAGATCCCCTGGAACTGGAGTCAGAGATTGTCATGCTGGGAACTGAACCTGGGTCCTCTATAAGAGCAGCAAGTGCTCTTAACTGCTGAGCCACCTCTCCAGTCCCCCCTTCCCACCTGTACCTTTTTCTTTGTTTTTCTCTTCTTTTCTTTTTCTTGTTTGTTTTGTTTTGAGACATGTGTCATGAGGCTGCTGGCCTCTGTCTCAATATATGATTGAAAATGATTTTGAACTCTATGCAGAGATTGAGATTATAAATGTACATCAGCATGTAAGACTGATATGATACTGGAGATTGGATAGCAGGGTTGTGGGTTTTTTTTGTTTGTTTTGTTTTTTGTTTTTGTTTTTGTTTTTGGCATGCTAGGCAAATACTTTGCCAACTGAGCTATGTAGAGAGAATATCTTGTGTGTATGGCTGCATCACCTATCAATTGTAAAGCTTAATGGTCCATGGCTTAGGCAGGAAATAGAAGGTGGGACATCTAGGAGGCAGAGAGAATTTTGGGATAGAGACAGGTGCTGGAAGATTTTTCCAGAAAGATGTGAGGAGACAAACACATGGTACCTGAGCATAGGTAACCGGCCACATGGCAGAATGTAGATTAAAATAAATGGGTTATCTTAAGTTATGATTCTACTTAGAGAAAGAACCTAGTTATATGGCCAAGTTATTTGTAAATGTATTTTGAGTCAGAGTCTTAACTTCTGGGAGCATGGGACTGAGAGGAAGAACTGGGCCCAACAGAGCTACACCCCAAGTACTTGCCTCTTTAGACATAAAGTTAAGACAGGGGCAGCTTAGTAAGGTGAATGTCTAACATAGCAGTGGGTGATCAGTTTAGGGATTGCAGTCTTGGACTTGTAGTCTTCACTTCTGTGTGTTTTCACTATTACAGTGTCTCAAATTGGTAGGTTAATAATATACTTCTTTTTAGAATGAGAATTTTTTTTAACTGATACCAAGTTAACATGTCAAATGTTCTTTAGAATTCTTATTATGATATAATAGTGAATAGAAATTTTTTATGTCCTGCTTTATTCTTAGAAGTATCCACAGGGGTAGGAAGTATTGGTTATTTCATTCTGCACTTTCCTTGTTATGATATTGATGTCCCTCTTGAGTATATAAAAAATCCTGAGTGAATAAAAGAGGAGTTTGTGCTTCAATATGAAATTGCCAGTTTTGAATTAAATATTTACTGTGCTAACCTTAACTGCATTAAGTTTCATCTAAGCACACCTATCCCAAACAGTGGATGGAGCTTGGGGACTCTTATGGAAGAATAAGAGGAAGAATTGGAGGCACTGAAGGGGATAGGAACTCCACAGGAAGGCCAACAGAGTCAACTAACCTGGATCCTTGGGTCTCTCAGAGTCTGAACCACCAACCAAAGAACATAACACTGGCTGGACCTAGGCCTACCTGCTCATATGTATCAGGTGTGCAGCTTGGCCTTCCTGTGGGTCCCAAACAACTGGAACAAGGGCTATTCCAAAAGCTGTTGCCTGTTTGCGTAATATGTTCTTTTAGCTGGATTGCCTTGTCTGGCCTCATAGATTCTTGAAGTGCCAGGGTATGGGGATACCCTGTGTGTGTATGTAGGAACTACCTGCTCTAAGAGGAAGGGTGTGGGGGATGGTGAGATGGGGGATGTGGTGGAGGAGGGATTGTGGGAGGGGGTGACCAGGATATAAACTAAAGTAAACTAAAAAAAGTTTCACCTAAGCATGTGAATAGATTTTACTCAATTGAATCTTATCAAATTGACAATACTGTTTTGACTAACAAAACATCAATTTCATATATTATATAAAATAGTACATGATAATTATTTTTAACCAAAAAAATATTTATTTTTTTAGTCTTTAAAAAAACAAGACAAAACAAAACTCATTCTTTTCCCAAAATAACTATGATTAGCTTAGAAAAATGGATGTGTATCTTCAAAGAGTTTCCTTTTAACGGAAACTTCATTTTATAGAATCTAAATGTTAAAGGTTTAAAGCCAGAATCTAGCATAAGTCCAGGGAATCCGTTCATACTTCAGGCTCTTCTCCTCCAGGAACCAGCATTGTTATATTATTTCTATTTAGTAGAATTTGATCTAATTTTGTAATTCTTCTGCCTTCTGGTGTAATTTCAAATTCTGTAACATCTTCCGACACCATATTGACAAAGTCATCAAATCCTAGAAGTGTACCAACAATTTCTTCATCACTCTTCATCACAATGTGAATCCTTAATCCTATATACTTGTCTACAAGCTCTAATGGCAGGAGTTGGGACGGGTTCGTGGTTGCACCCATGGCCATGCCATAAGTCCATGATAATTATTTTAAAAGGCCTTTTTTTGAGGCAAGCCTAGAAACCAATAAAGACCCCATGTTCTGTTGTAGAACTCTCATATTTTTAATGGGGGCATCAGCTCTATAGGATTTCCTCATGAAGTGTTAACAAAAGGGAAGGCTGTGAAAAAAATCACTTCAACGGATTTTTAAAATCTGTTTCTGGTGTTGTCCTTTTAGTTGACAGACTGTTGAGGAACCTCTAAGCTCTGGTTCCTTTTTTAAATCCCACTCTCTGTTGTCTATCCTTTCTGGAAAGAGGAGTTAACTATTTTTATCTTTTGTCTGAGTAATGCCCAGGAGACCTGTGGTACTATGTGAGAGATCTGATGCTGGGTGGGTGTGAGCAGGCATTAGACTGCACTGGGCTTGTGAATGTGATCTCAGCCCTCTTGAGTGAGAAGCAAACTTTCAAGTCCCAAGATGAAGCCTGACATTGCTTGCCTTGACTCAGCTGCCATGGTCTTTGCTGGCCAGGGAAGCTGATGTTGGGCAGTGAAGTGACTAGATGCCTGTGATGATAACTTGAGCATGTGTGTCTCTGTGCGTGTACCCCAAAGCTGACACTGGGTTTTATTCCTTGATTGCTCTCCATCCCATTTATTAAAGAGATTTCCAACCTAGTCTAGCTATCCATGTTGTTTTGGGAATCCCGTCTCTGCCTCCTGAGTGATGGGCTTACAGGTAGACAACACACCTTCCTGGCTTATATGCAGGTCCTGGATATATGAGCTCTAGTCCTTAATATATGTATGCCAAGTTCTGATACCCAGCTAGATCCCTGAGAATGTGTCATAAAAATCCATTAAAACACCAGTAACATGTTTCTGCTGTATTGTATATAACACAAAGATACACAATAGGCTATTGACTTGCAGCACTTAAGTTCAGTGGGAATTTGACAGTAAGCTCGATCTGCTGTTTGATGCTGGTTTTGCAGGTGTCCTTAGGTCCTTTTCTGTATGATGCACCTTTTCCTGGTTTCCTTTTTCATGCCATGCATTGGTGGAATAAAGGCTGGGTTATACCAGCCTTGGCCTCCTTGTAGGGCCACCTTGCTCAGTCTTAATGAAGAGCTGAGGTAAATCTTTGGCTTTGTTGTAGACTTCCCAGAAAACTGCAGTGTGGAGTCAATGTTATTCTTGTGTACCTTTACTTTCCCATCCCCCCAAATAAGTGAATAGCCAGGCATAGTGACACATACTTGCAATCCCAGTATAGGTGGATCAGAACTTTGAGGTTAGCCTAAGCTATATAGCAAGTTTGAGATTAGCCTGGATTACATGAGACCCCGGAGAAAGAATTGTGGAGAGGGTGTGGGAAGGAAAGCTGCAGTGACTTTGTCTTCATGTTGTAGCTGAGCTGTCATGAAGCAGCTTTGTAACTCAGCAGCAGTAGAGAGGGGCTGCTGACACTGGGAGCACATTAAATACTGTAAATGTCACAGCAGCTCCAGTACTCTGTGCCTGGCATGAAGATTAAAAACCCAGAGATCTTGGCCTGTGGTGGCTGTGGATGGGATGATTAAAATTGTATAATGTCTGCAGTAGTCAAATGTAGTTATCACCAATGGTTAGGCTTCTACTTTGGGACAGTCCAGATCAAAGGAACCCAGGTGACTCACATTGAGCCTGGGGCCAGGAAGTGCTTGTCCATCCCTCCTGTTGGTTCATGTAGTTTGTGTCTACATGAACCCAGTCCTGTCTCCTGAGATGTGTGGTACATGAAACATCATTAGTGTTGGACAGAATGGCGTGGTCTAGAGCTGGCTTGGGCAAGGCTTTAGGCCCTGCTGGGTTTGTCTTTGGACCTTGGGGCTATAGGATTGTGTCAGCTACTTCTGGTGATCTCGTTCACAATCTGGTTCTTTTATGAAGTTTCCATTGTTGACAGGTGCTGTGAAGTGGTTAATCGTGATGGCTTAACAAATCACAACATGTGAGAGATACATACATGTATATGCATGCAGCAGTAAGTTGCTGCTTTGAAGTTAAAGTTGCAGTTTCCAGTTTTTTTTGTTGTTGTTTTTCTGTTAAATAGTTTTGCATGAAGTAAACTCTCGTTGTTTCATAGCTCCTATAATCAATAGGATTAAAAAACAAAAAAAGGAACTGTGATCTTTGTTCTCTTGAAATAGGACAAGGAACAGTAACTTAGAATTTCCTAGTACTGGTGCCAAAGGACCCTCTTTACTGTGCTGTAGAACATTTAAGGCCCATAAAATATTTGTTTGCTGAAGGGAATAGGAACAAGGATTCTGTTCAACTATACAAAAAAAGGGTATGGGATGCTCAGCCTTTACTCCAGAGGTCTGCACTCAAGAGTCCTACATGCAAAGTCCCACATGCAAAGCCCATTGGTTGCCTGGGTCTTATTAATTTCCTAGGATTGCTGCTCTTCATGACCATGGTCCTTATAAGTGAAAGTGTTCTTAGGGATGAATTCTCCAGTCTAGGGCCCTTGCTTTATGGGCTTGTGTGTTAAATATCCAGGGCAGGGTGTCAAGCAGCTCTTAAAGCCAGACCCACACATTGCCTGTTGCTGTTTTCACTGTTACTGTGCTCTGGAAAGCAGTGGATGCCATGAGCTCACATCCAACTATTTGCCAACGTGGCTGTTTTTCCATTTTAGGAATGGGATCTGAGATCCACAGGCCTATCCATACTTCTCAAATAGACATGTTGGCACCAGGCACAGGCCATTACAAACATCAACTCTGAGATGGCACAGGAATCTGTCCAGCTTACTGTAAATTTGCCTGATGGCTGTATTTCTGTGATGATGGGAGTCTCTGCTTCCAACCCCAGCATCTGGTTTTTCAATGGTTTTCTGATGAAGCTGGGGATTGTTATGAGCTTTGTTCCTCCCTCCTCTTTGTAGCCCCATTGGCTATTTGGGGCCAGTTCCTGCTTTTCCTCCATTTGCCAGTAAATGTGTCTCTCAAGGGATGCTTATCAGAAAACTGCAACCCACAACACACATAACTAGAGAAATAACAGTGATGCTTTCTTGTGGGGCCTTAGCACTGGTATTTCCGTGTAACTTGACATTAAAGCCTAAGGGTGGCACCAATAGTGGCTAACTGATGTAATATAAGTTGAATTCAAAGATTGAGGCTTGAATACCTATTGTGCTGCCTTGAACATGAATTGTCTTAACTCTGAAATGGAGATAATACCATCCCACTTGCACTAGTAATAAAAAGACTAAGGGTTGCCTTATCAAGAAGTGACACATATGCCAGTGACTTAAGATGAAGCCCCTTTGCCCTGCAGTTCCTTTGAACTTTAAATCACATATTCTCAGCTTATGGCAGGCTATTTTGGTAGCATGTAATAGCAAGGTTTCACCCAATTTTGTAGGATATCTGTTAGATGCTTTTCCTTTATAGTAAATACTTTTCTCCTTGCCTGGGACAAAAGTACCTGACCAAAGGAAGAATTCATTTAGGCTCACAGTTGGAACATGCAGTCCATTAAGGTGAGTAGTGCATACAGACATGATGTGAGATGGCTAGTTAGATTGTAACCACTGTTAAGCAAAGTGTCATGCATGATTGTATTCCACAAGCTTTCTCTTTATTCAGTCCTGAGTACCACCAGCTCATGAGATGGTGTTGTCTACATCTACCACTAGCCAAACCTTTCTGGAAATGCTCTCCTAGACACTCCCAGAAGTATGTCTCCTAGGTGATTGCAGGTGCTGTTAAGTTGGCAATTAAGATTATCATACCTTCCTGTACTTGTTTTGGATGCAAGTGTTGGTAGAACCTATACAGATAAGGGAAGGCTTTTGTTAAGAGGGCAAAGTGTTGCATATAAAAGCATGATGCATAACATTGATGCTTTTTCCCGTGTCTATAATATTTTTCTCACAAAAGGCAACAGTTCGTCATGTTACAATATACTTTTAATCTCACTGCCATAAGATGCTTATGAAGACCATTAAGGGCTGCTCTGTTAGGATAAATCATGATATTGAATTGAATGAAGAAATACAGTCAGCAAGTCTTAGGTTTATTGGTAGAGATTCTTGAAACCAGTTGTTGTGCTGTGATTGGGGTCATTAATATAGTGTGTTGGACTGCTGTAGATGGTTTTGCATTTCAGAGGCCTTTTAGCAGCAGCAGCAAGTAGATTTTGTTATGTGTATTTACTTTACTTAATTCCATCTTTAAGAAAATATACAATGGTCTCCCTTACATGTCATGTTAACTTTGGGAATTTTGAAGATCAATGAGGGACTCTTTGAACCACAAATGGTGTGTGTGCATGTGTGCACACACTTGCCAGTGTGTGTGTGGAGGCCAGAGGTTTATGGTCGGGTATCTATCACTCTTGATCCGATCTTTTGACAGTCTCTCACTGAACCTGGAGATCATAAATTTGAGTAGACTTCCTGGCCAACAAACCCCTGAAATCTTTGTTTCTGCTTCCCACAGTTAGGGTGATAGACAGATATTGCTGATCTGGCCTTTTACATAAGTGTTACGAATTTGGAGGTTCCCATGTTTGCTGTGCACTAAGCCATCTTCTCAGTGGGTCATCTTTTTGGCCCCTGTCATGAATATTCAGGTAGTAAGTATTGTGAGCACTGTGTAATTGCTGTCTCCATGTCTCAAAGCTATGGGCAAATCAGACCAGGACAATTTAAGACTTTATTGAAGGTGTCCAGATATATATTTACATTTCAGATGCCATCCCCTTTCCCCATTTCCCCTCCCTAGAAAACCCCTATCCCATGCCCCCTTTTCCTTTTTGCTTTTATACATTTTTTAAAATGTTAATCAAAAGCTTTATAAGTTTGGTAATGCTCAATCAGAAGTGTAACCCAATACCCAACCTAGATATATAAACTATCTTTGACTGGTGGAGACACATGAACATCTGCCTCCATGCCACCACCACCCCTTTCTCTCATCACCTAGCTTCACCCTTCCTGTTAAAATAAAATTTTTTTCTCTCAAAATGCAATTAGAGCATAATTGTCCTAATTGTATCAGTGAGGTACAAGATAGTCCTAATACCCAGTCCATTATTTTGTTGACTAACCAGAACCTCTGTCATCTCTCCTAAATAAAACATTTAGTTTTGAACCTGGCTTTTTTCTTGTCTTTAGAATGAATGTCAGCTGAAAACCATCCTCACAAATCTTTTCTCTCAAAGTAAATAGCCAGGATTGGCTATGAGATTATAGGTCTTCAATCCCGTTGGAAATCCAGAATGACTGAGTTAACTGAAATTATGGGAAGCATTAAGCATAGCTTCTAAAACAGCCAATTTATAGACACCGCTGAACACCTGGAACACCTTATACTACTGAATGTTGGAGCACCAAATCTTCAGCCTTCTGGCCCAGAATCATCTGACAGACCTTAGTGATGCAGAATTATTAAGGGCTGATTACTCTGTCTAGGCAGAAATAATCAGTCGACTATTCTGCAAGTGTGTCCTTTTCTGGACAGTAATTTGTCTGTAGATGGAAAGAGGCAATTCTTGCCTAGTGGCTGTCATCGCACAGCTGGAGTAACTCCAAGGATGCTGAATTTCTTCTTAGAATCCACAACAGGAAGCTGTCAGGAGCAGACAGGTCTCTAATCAAAATGAACATTAATATAGAAATATTTGTAATGTCAATTCTATGGACTTCTGACGTTTTGAAAACCAACTATCCATGTAAGGTAACCTGGACTGTTGTCTGTTAACTCCTCTCAGCTATTTCTAAATAAAATATAAAAAACACCCTAACAATAAGCTCAAAGCCCTGAATTTGCTATAGTCCCTTAACTCATAGGCTAACCATCTCAAATCAGTTAAAAAAGTTAAAGAACCACTGGGTCTAAGCCTTGTATTCCTAAATGTGTTATACAGGCACAATGCCCATGAGAGTATCAATATTCATCTCACTTTTATATCAATAAGAAGCTCGTACCAATGAAAACCTTACATTTGAAATCAAAGTAAATTTTGTACCATTTAAGAATTTATAACTTCATCTTGATATTAATTATACAGATTTCTACTAATAGGTTATGGCTATGCAATAAGTCCTAGCTAATCCTCCCTGTCCCAACAAAGCCACTACTTTTCCCTAGAAAGACAGACCATTATTAACCACCTTAGTCCCCAAACCCAGGGAATAGGGGCGCTGACTCTTTAACTTCTTCAAGCTGATTACACGTGTTGAGATATTAGAAGAGGGGTGGGGGGAAGAGTAAATTGATAAGCCTTCCAGAGATTATAGTTAGGATGAGTGTTATTCTTATTTGTGGCACTAGCAATAAGGGAAAACAGAAGCAGGGCTCTTAATTTGGTCCAAGAAGATTGGTATTCAGAATTGAGGATGAATATTTGAGGAAGTGGAGCTTTGCTGATTCCTTGAGGACAAGGTGAGTAGGTGTCTGTTAGTAATCAGAATACTACATTGTGGTTAGGAGTTTGCTGAGGATGGTTGCTGAGGAGGACTGGTACACTTATGAGGAAGACAGTGCATTCTGAGGGGGGATGTCTAGGGAGTGGAGCTTATTGGATGTTCTGACTAGAGTCAGCTCTGCCTTTTCTAATGGAAACACTCTCATATTTTACTAACACAGAAGCATTTGCTTATATTCAAGTAGCTAGAAATACAGAACTTAAATTATAGAAAAGGTTCTCCCTGTCTTAACTTTGTAATTAATTTTTATTAATACTTCTGACATTTCAGTGAGTATATCATGCTGGAATTTGAGAATTTAACACATTTAGAACAGGAAATTTCACTATATAGTCATGCCTTTTTTGTATGACTGCAACCCCTGTCTGAAGTGTAAGATTTGCTGTTCACTAGCTCTACATTTAGGACTGCGTGTGTTTCTTGAGTGAATGCTCTGTTTGTGGCATGCACTCTTGATTATAACTGAATCCTTGTGCACAGTTTGATCTTCAGCTGTACTTGGTCTTGTGCTTCTGTGAACATTAGAGGACATGCTGACTGTCTAGTTTTCTTGAACATGTGGGGATTATTCACAGGCCCACTGGTTTTCTGAGAACAGTCCTTGTGTTATTTTGAAGCTCTTTTAATGAGAAATTAGAACCCTGGGGTACATAGCTCTGTGTTTATAGCAAGTGTTTTTTGGGGACACTGCCTTTGTTTTATTGGCTCATGTTGATATTCCTAGCCCACGAACTCAGCTTCTAACTCAGGATGAACGGGTGAAAAGGAAATCTTAAGCAGTCAGCCATCTGCCCTTGTTGGCAAGGCTCAAATCAACTGGGTGTATGGAAAGTTTAGGCATATCCGTGTTATTTTTTGTTTCTATAATGCATCTCTTATTTTTCAAATACATCAGTGCTTAATGCTTCTGTCAATAAGATATACAGGTAAGAAACTTTTTTTTAATGCAGGAATGGAGTAATACAGATTTACAAATGATTTTAATAAGAAAAAAAAATGCCCCTGTCTATGGTGGTAAATGTACCTAATAGAAACATTTTTAATGACATGCCTAGAATCCATGTTGCTTGAACTGGCGTACCTTACCCAGTTTGAACCTTGTCATTCATGGGTGATTTTTGCTGTGTCCTGATGGAGGAGAGAAGGAGGGGTTATGAGAATAAGTGTGATCAACGAGCCATGAAGAATGGCTGCTGGTCATGGCTGAGGGTTTCCTCCTGGCTTCATGGAGTTGGGATGGGGCTTGGTATACTGTGTTTCCCTTTCATGAATGGGTATCAGTTCAGATATGGGGACTTGAGTGAAGGGGGAGTAGACTACAGAGTTGCTGGGTATGATCATTGAGCTCTTAGGGCATGGAAGATGTGTGCCACAGCACCAACGCAGCAAACACTTGGCACCAGGGACTGATACCTTTACCATGAGGAAGCAATCCAAATAGTAGAGCCAGGAGGGGCAAAGGACATTGACTTTTTGCCACCTTCCTTCTAAAATTGGGGTGGTGAAGAGCCCTATGTACATTAAAGGTGCCCCATAGATATGCACTGGATCTGTTCTTTGCACTCTTGAGGAGGGAGAGCAGTCCTGACCCCTCTGCTTCTCTACTGAGAGTTTTTTGTATTTATAAGACAGGTTACTAAAGACCCGATGGTTCTTCAGATGAGTGTGTATAATGGGAACATTTAGGTTTGGTACATACCAAGTTTCTTCCATTTCTTTCTCAGGTTAATACCTAACATGTGAAAGCTTGTCACATTAATTTGTACTCATGCCTTATGTTAAATTCACTGGAAATAGTTATCTTGCTATTGACTATGAAAGTTTTAATCCTTCCAAGTATGTGAACATACTGTTACTGGATACCATCCCCAACATGTTAGAGCATTGGGTATGAGATCACATTACTGCATGCCTAAGACATTTGAAGTTTTTCCTAGCTCAGAGAATTTTGTGAATATATTTCTGGCTGCTTGAAGGGAAATACTGATAGAGAAAGGTTCTAGAAATGTTGGGTGACTGTGTTACTAATTGGGATACATGTGTGAGTTTTGTGATGATTCTTTTAAAGGGATGGCAGTGGGAGTAATTGCATGCTAGTATGTTTGCCCTTGTACAGATTTACACAGTGTACTCAGCTCTTCATTCTGTACTGTTTCAAGATGGTGATTTAAAGAGAATCGTAATAAGCCCAAATGTTAGAAACAGTAGGCACATGCTGGAGTGTTCATGGTAAGCAAGGTATGGCTGTTTTGCTTCTAAGAAACACAGCATCAAATTCGTGCAATAAGATGTTTGTTTCTCATTCCATAGAATATCAGGAATTTTAAAATTCTTAATGTGATTTCAGGTTTTCTGAAGAGAAGGACATGGAACATAAAAACTCACTTATTTGGGTGGTGAGCGTTATATCTGAACAGATTGTAGCATTTCTAAAAACCCCCCCCCCCCAGATTATAGAATATTCTTATTTGCAGTGGTCAGGATGTGATTTATCTTGTTTAATCCAAATGAGAATGAATCAGCAAGCATACTGTGCATGAAAACACCAGATTTTAAAGAAATACCACCATGTCTCTAAAGAATTAACAACAAAGTTCTTTGAAAAAATTTGGGTCGAGGAACTTAGATCTGGTCATCCATGATCATCATCATCTCATTAGGGATCATCCGTCATTCCAGCCTCTTGAAGGCTAAATATTTTCAGGTCCTGTATATTGAGTTAACTGATTACACTTGAGGCTGTATAGTGTTGTATCTCTTGTACCAGACACTGCTTAGTGCTTCCACTCAACCTTTTGTTGTTTAGATTGGTGTGTTGTGTGTGTGTTTTCTGCATGCATGCTTCTTGGATCTATTGGAATTGGGTTTATGAGTGATTATTAGACACTATGTTGATGCTGGGAATTCAGCCCAGTTCTTCTGAAAGAACAAGAAGTGTTGTGTTCTTAACCCACTGAGCTATCTATTCAGCTTCTAGCATTTATTATTTTGTCAGCTATTATGTAGTGGTATCTAAGTCATGAAATGACCTTGACTTTTTTTTTTCCATCAAAAAATATTTTTATGTTTGAGTGTTTTGCCTGCATACATGCTTGCGCTTCTGGTGGTGTGTACTGGAGTTAGAGACACTTGTGAACTGCCCATGTAGATGCTGATTTGTAGATACCAACAACCTTGAATGTACTTAAATGTTTTATGTTTTTTTTTAACTGCTTCTTTTGGTGAAACAGTATGAAATGTATGAAAGTTGCTAAGAAAAATCCAAATATAAAAAAGATCCATTAAAAAATGTTTTTCTACCTATGAAAACAGACTCAAACATTTCACTCACTTCACTCACTCACTCCACTCACTCACTCTACTCCACTCACTCTACTCCACTCACTCTACTCCACTCACTCTACTCCACTCACTCTACTCCACTCCACTCACTCTACTCCACTCACTCCACTCACTCACTCCACTCACTCACTCCACTCACTCCACTCACTCTACTCACTCCACTCACCTCACTCCACTCACTCTACTCACTCCACTCACCTCACTCCACTCACTCACTCCACTCACTCACTCAGTGGGTAGGTGTAGTGTAGATGTAGACAGGCCCACTAGTGTGTCAGTCAGATCTGTTCTTTGGTTGGAGATAGCTCTATCTCCTGAGTTGCTTGTTCTTGAAATGAACTTCTAATTCATGAGTTTGTTTCTAGTTTTCAGTAAAATACCAAACAAATCAATTGCTTTAATCTTGTTGTTTTTATCTTTGATGTAATGCTCTGGTGACATTTGGGGTGGGGAGCAGAGCCTTTCGAAGGATATTGATGATGCTGTGGTCTAGGGCACTAGTTAAGCCTTAGTCTGAATTCACAGGGGCTCTTTCTAGGAGACCAGGACTGGAGCTAGCCTGTGGCTGTGCAGCTGGCGAGGGAGCCCAAGGGAATGAGTGTTAGGTGCTGAACTATTTTTTAATGAATTTTCAGGAATCCTTCAGGCCATCAGTTTGGAGACCATCAAGTCCTAACAGTCCTTTGGTTATCAGCTTTTTGGCTGCTTACTTCACAGTGAATATTTTGGTCCCCTAATTTTTTTTTCTTGGATCTGTCTTCATGGAAGAATTCTATTGCTTCTCTAGACTTCAGGACTATCTTGAGAAGATTTGGCACAGATTTCTCTGAAGGATCCAAGCTGTGGGCAGCTGTTGAATTTCTTCAGTGTTGAATTTAGTTGGAATTCTCCTTGATGCTTTTATTTCAGTACCCATGCTTCCCCAAAGCTAGTACCAGCGGCAGTGGCAGCAGTGGTGGCAGCAGCAGCAGCAGCAGCAGCCTTGTTCATTACAAGTATTTACTGAAGGCCCCAAGTAGGGACTACAGCTCTGTAACCAGCCCTTAGAGGCTAAGCTTTGAGCAGTGTCCATCTGTCTTACTTGATTTCTATGTTATAAGTTCTCAAGATAGAGAATTTCATCCAACATAAGTGGTATAGAAGTGTGGGGGCATAGGAGTGACAGGGAAAGGGTTTTTTCCAAGGAGAAAGGATCAATTGTAAAATCTGTATTTCAAAGATAGAGTGAATGATTTTTATGGAGTTCTTAGTGAGGGTTTTTTATTGAATTTTTGATTTTGTTTAGTTTTTCTGCTTCCTTTTTTTGGATAAATCCAGATCTGGCAAACCAAGATTTCATATAGTATAATAAAAGCACGACTTGGCACATGCCCTTAGATAGACTTGGTGACATCTTTTGTGCATTCTATTCTGCATCACCTGAGGAAGTTGTTGATACTGTTGCATTTTACTGAAGATCTGGACAACCTGGCTTTAGAATCTGAGCTCATAATCCCATTTCACTGCACACTTTCTATCATAGATGCGTTTTCTGTTCTCACTATAAGGCAGCATTTTCATAGTTCATAAAGTAGGACCAGCATTTACTTAGTAATGGATGAGACTTTATTATTTTTGAGACCTGGAAGTCTCCCTGGAGTTTGCATTCCTGGGAGCAAAATAGGGGTAAATAAAAATCTTGTGGCTATTTGTCTTGTGCTTCATCATGGCTCCTGAAACTTTTTTCCCTCGAGCTGAAATTTTTTCTGTAAAACATTTTAAGAAATGTTACAGATGTCAAATATTATATAAATAGGGGAGGGGTTTGGGTTTCTAGTTAGCATTTTTTTTTTCTTTTGGACTGTAAAGGAAATGAGTTGTTTGTTCCTTTCAAAGAAAACCTCCTCCCCAATATGAATGAATTCATAGCAACAAGCTAAGACCAGCTTGTTTAGAAGTTCTATTGGACATAGTTCACAGTGGAGTTTTAGTTATTAGTGCCCTAGTGCAGAAGCACAGGGATCCTGTTAGTGAGTGCCCATGGCCTTTAGGGAAGCTGAAGTATGGGCAGCAGGTCCTAGATAATAAGGAGTGTGCAATTATAGACATGATTTAATTGTTATATTCTTGGCATCACAGGCACAGTACATGCCTGCATTCTCATTTCATGCCTGTTTTAGATCTAGTTCAAAAGTGATTCAGTTGTGACTTTATAATACAATATGGGCTTTGTCTTGGTGTTCTGTTGCTGTGAAGAGACACCATGACCTTGGCAACGTTTATGAAAGAAAGCATTTAATTGGGGCTTGCTTACAGTTTCAGAGGTTTAGTCCATTACTATGATGACTGGCAGCCTGGCAGCACACAGGCAGACATGGTGCTGGAGAAATAACTGAGAGTTCTACATCCAGAACCACAGGCAACAGGAAGAGACTCTGGTCTTGGCATGGGATTTTGAAACCTCAGAGCCCATCTTCAATGACAGACTTTCTCCAAAAGGCCATACCTCTTAATCCTTTTAATTCTTCCAAATAGTGCTACTCCCTGGTGACTAAGCATTCAAATATATAAGCCTGTGGGGGCCATTCTTATTCAAGCCACCACAGACTTCTACTTTTAGCTTTGTAAAAGCTGGCTATGTTTTTGGCCTGCTTAACTCTTTGTTCGTGGTGCCACTTGATTCCCTTTCTCTCCTAGAGATACTTGACAACTACGTTGCAATGTTGCAACGTAGAATGAGTTGTTGAAAAGGGCCACTGGAAAACCGGAGTACTGTAAAACCTGTCCTACATACTTTGTGCTGGCAGATGTGCTTAGTGATATCCCCTGGATTGAGAGTAACAGGACCAGTTCTGTTAGGATGTTATAGTGGTTTGAATGAAAATGGCTCCCATAGGCTCATATATTTGAATGTTTCATTCACAGTTGGTAGAAATCTTTGGTAAGGATTAGGAGGTCTGGCCTTGTTTGGAGGAGGTGTCTTATTAGGGGATGAGCTGTGAGGTTTCAAAAGCCTATGCCATTCCCAGTTAGAAAGATATAAGCTTGCAGCTACTACTCTATTGTATGCTTGTCTGCCTTTCTGCCTGCAGTCACGCACCCCACCATGATGGTCATGGATTCTAACCCTCTAAGAACTGTATGTCTCAATAAACCTTTCCTTTCATAAGTTGTTTTGGTCATGGTGTCTTCACAGCAACAGGAAAGTAATTAAGACAAAAATTCTTGCCTTTTATCCCATTTGAGAACAAAAATCTCCTCGTGGTTTATGGGGCCCTTGAGAAGACTTTGTCTACTGACTAAGCAAATTGATTTTATAGTTACGAGGCAGTTAGAAGTGTTTGCTACATACAAGACAAAGAAATAGAGGATGCCCCTTTCCATTTAGAAATGCTAATTAAGTACATTTCATTGTAGTAACAGTTTAAGGGCTAATGGGAGTTACCAACATTAGGTCATGCAGCTAGTACTGTTGGTAATTAAAATTCCCCTAACAAATGTATTCTGCCATATGCCTCAATTTTGCTTAATATTCTTCTCATGGTCTTTCTTGGAGAGACATTTGAACAAGGCACTGTAGGAGGTGAAACATATCTAGTTTAGTAGTTGATAGTACATCTTGTCTTTATGTGACTATAGACTTATACCATCAGTCATTTTTCCAGCTCAAATATACTTAACTGTCATTGCTTCAGAACCTGTACCAGAGTTGTTATTCCTGGAGCCAAGTAAGATGGTGATTCTTGGTTGTGTAAAATTGTTTACTGTAGGATTATTAAAAGTAAAAGTACCTGAAAGGTGTTTAAATGCTATATTCTCAGTACAATTAATGTATGTGCTTACTTTTTTTCTTTCTCTCTTTTTTGAGATTTCATTGCTTAGCCCAAGCTAAGCCTTAAACATGTTATCCTTCTTGCAATTATAGACATATGAACTATGCTTTGATTTAGCTAGCATTTTTTCTAAGGAGTATTGTGGCTTGAATCTAAAACAGTTTTCAAAGGCAAAGTTCCTAGCTGGTGGATGTTCAAGAGAAGATTACATATGGAGGGCACTAACTTCATCAATGGATCAGTCTATTAACAAATTCATATATTAATGCATTCTTAGTGGGTGGAGTTTGATTGGAAGAAGGCCATTGAGGATTCCCTGCTCTTGAAGGGTATGTCCTGTGTCACGACATATACGTGTGTGTGTGTGCGCGCGCGCATGGGAACACATTACTCTCATATTTTCCACCTGTTTTTTCCCCTTCTATATTCTTTCTCCCCTTATTTACTCTTTCCCTTTTCTACTTTTCCTACTTTTCCCCTTTCCTACTTTTCTCCCTGTTTCCTGGCCACCAAGAGGTGAGCAGCTCTATTATACCCTCTGAATGCCTTCTCAACAATGCTGTCTTACCATCGCCCCATAGTAGGGAATCCAGTGATGAAGGGTTGAAACTTCTGAAACCACAACTCAGAATAAGTGATCTGACTTTTTCTTCTTAGGTATTTTGTCACCATAATGTAGACCTGGCTAATGGGGAGTGGAAACCTTCATTCTACTTTTTCCCTGGTGGAAGCAGGATCAACTGTTTTCTTGCTGTTTATCAGTCACACATCCAATGTGAAGCACACTACCTTTGATTTTCTTTTTTGGTAAAAGTGGTGTGTTCTCATTTTCTACTTGGCATTGTGTGGCTGAGTGTGAGTGGGAAGGGGCTGGTACCTCTTGCCATGTTCCTTGTCTGGTTGCTAGGTGACTCACAGAGACCTACTTTGGAGCTTTGGCCACCTCCCATTTCCATGACTTGTTCTGAACTAACAGCCCCATCTTATGGAAGAGGACAGCTGCGAGACAGGGAAGCATTTGATTCAGCCGTTCTACTTCCACTGGATGTTTGAGCCATCATACAGCCTTGGCAATTACAGACACAGCCTTTGTATGGCACATCACTCCCTCCCACCAAAGCGCTGCATTGCTTTTAGAGGTTCAGTAATGTGACTTAACTCATCTTCCAACATAAAATGTATTATTAAAATTTAATGTTCAAATTGATGGGTATACTTTATGGTATTTGATTTTTCTTGGTCGATTCCCTCTCAAGAGATAAGATGTTTTAAGGGAGAAAGCTTAGATGACCCCCACCCCCATTTCTGAGGATCAAAGTGAATTCTGAAAGCTCTTCTATGTGTAATAAAATAATCAGGAAAGCATTATTTTAGCTAGGCTGTCAAAATGGAATGCTTGTGACTCCCACGCAGAAAAAATGCCCTTCTTGGAGGGCATGGTCAATGCTAATGCTGGTTTTGCTCCCTTGAGAAATATGGGGTTTGTACAGATTGGCAATGATAGGCAGCTTTTGCCTTCTCTCCACTTCAGTTCCCTAGTCTATAGTTCTGCTGTCTTTAATTCAGTGTCCAGGGCTCCCTTTGGGAGGATTTGTGATGCCTCTTAGTCCTCCTGGTTCTGTCTCTAGCCTTTGGGTTGTGGCTGTGATGGCATGTTACCTATACTAGTGCTCTAGGCTACAAGATTTCTCTCTCTCTCTCTCTCTCTCTCTCTCTCTCTCTCTCTCTCTCTCTCTCTCTCTGTGTGTGTGTGTGTGTACGCACACACATACGTGTATGTGCACCTGCTGCTATATAGCCTTAGGAGTCTGTTGTGAGCTGATTCATGTGAAAAGAAACCAAAAAATAGTTCTTGCTTTTGGCCCTGGAGCCCATGGAGTCTCAGATCTGATCCTGTAATGTCAACTTTTTAAATTTTTTCCTGAGAAGCTTTAAAGTTATCAGAACTAGAACCTTGATATATGCCAGCCATTTCTATGTAGAGTAGATTTACTAAGACTTAAATACTTCTTGGTATGGGCTGTTTTTATTGTTGAAATAGGATAGGAACATGTAACTGTTTGCATAGGAGCTGTAGGCAGCCAGGAGTCAAAGAACTATCCCAAACTCCTTTGGTAGAATAAAGTTATATTTCTCCAAATGCTTATTAATTGGTCTTTAGTCCTAGATTAGTGGCC
Source organism: Arvicanthis niloticus (assembly GCF_011762505.2). Classification (NCBI taxonomy): domain Eukaryota; kingdom Metazoa; phylum Chordata; class Mammalia; order Rodentia; family Muridae; genus Arvicanthis; species Arvicanthis niloticus. The sequence goes on along the minus strand of NC_047665.1, from coordinate 50,510,552 downwards.
TTATAGTTTAGCTTTGGAAGGGAAATGTAGGAAATAATTGGGATGAGGTGGGAATTAAAAGAGATTGTGGGTCAAAAAGGAGCTTCAAAAGTCGTAAAAATATAAACAAAGCTTAAACTAAAAATTCACACACTTGACATTATAGCCACCAAATCCTCATGTGTGTTTTAGGTAATAGGATGTGCAGTAAGTAAGCCGTCTTCAGAAATAGCAAATGTTTGTACTATTTTATTTAGTCACAAAGAATATTAAATAGTGAGTTGGCCAAATAACATGTTCTGGCACAAAGCACCTGGAAATAAAAAGTGCTTATCCTGCAAGGCAGGATGCTACAGTGTGCTATGAATTATCCTCAGTATGTCTATCAGTGCTCCTGAAGTCCTTAAGGAGATGAATGGGCAGTGTTGGCAAGATACACAGTTAGTAGAGCATCAAGGCTGCTATGAACAGTCGATGAGAAATGGGTTGGGCCTCTCATGCATAAACTAGACCATGTGGCTCCTGGTGTTAAAGTATCTGGTGACATACATTTCTGCTCTGCTGGGAGGAGTCTTCAAAGAAAGAATGTTTTTACTGTTCTGTAGGTGTGTCTTGTGGTCTCTGTTCACCTATATATTCCTGCTAGTAGAATTTTAACTGGTATTGTGAAGAAGAGAAAATACAGAGTGAGAAGCTGCTTATTGGGTAAAGGCATTCTAGGTGTTTTCTTTTTGCTGAGTAAAACCTCCTTAACAGCATCAGCATTCTCTGCTCTGCTGGGTTAGAGGTGGTGTGGGATAAAGGTGTGTCCACAGTGAGAAAGGCCACTTGCTTTGTACTGTGCCAGAGCAGGAAGGATGGCATGATAATCTTCAGAGTGTCTTGGAGGCCTGCTTGTTTTTTATGTTAAAACCAGTATAGCTAGAAAGGGATTAAGTCATCACTGACAGGACAGTGGGGATTTGAGGGGTGATACATGAGAGATGGAGGATCCAACTGACTGAGTAGCACTCTTTTCACAGGCACTGAGTGGCTTCCACTTGAAGGTATCATGTATGTTTCTGATGCCGTTTGGTCACATGAAGAGTTCTTGGCTTCTGAGACTCATGTGATTCATTTGGGAGATGGAATTTTTGGCTTAGATTTCAGTGTACCCAAGACACACACTAAAGTATCCCAAGGCATTCTAGTCCATGGTCATTGCCTGTGGAAAGCACCTGTTCGTTCCAGCTAGGCAGATAGAAATGCTTAATTTGTTTTATGCCTTCACTACTTTTAGGAGAATGCTAACCTTCTTTTGTTGTTTGTACTTATTAACTAATCAGTGATAAAGCAAGGCAGTAACTGGAGAACTTTTCAATTAAAAAGAAAAGGTCCCTTTGCGACCTTTTTAAATCGTAGCAAAACAAATCCTAGCCTGTGCCTTTATTAATTCTGTCTGGAATTGTTTTAGAACCTTGGTGGGGTGGGGGTGGGGGGATGTGAAGGCAAGCAGAACTGTGTTGTGAATGCCATTTCCCAGATTGGGCCAGCATTAGAATTCTTAAATTGTCAATGACTGTGACAGCAGGATTAATAATTTTTCAAATATCCTGTAATAGAAGACGACCAAAAGTCAGAATGGTGCTTCTTTTATGGTCTGAAATGTGTCCGCCTGTTTTGATGGTGATGGACAAAGTCTAAAGAGGAGTTGGAGCTCTATTTCAAGTTTCAGGGTACTCTGGCAAGAGTCTCTCTCTTAGGGACTCAGTTACTTATGCATAAGATGAAGGTGTTGAAAGGACACCTGCCTGTGAGGTACTGAGCCAAGTCTACTTGGACACCAAATCTTAACTTGAGTTGCTGTTGCAGCCACAGTCCCCCAACCATCCTTGAGATTTGGAAGCACTTGTCAGAGGACTAGAAAGATTGTATTTATTAGATGAAAAATGTACATTTTAGGGATGAGGCTATACTTTAACGATAGAGCACTTGCCTAGCCCTAGGATCAGCTCCTATTGCCAGCAAATTAAATTAAATTAAATAATGCATATCATAAGGACTTTGTTTCACCTGTGAAACAAAAAAAAGGTGCTTGTACAGAAAATTTTCTCTAAAATGTTATTTCTTGAAACAAGACTTAAAGATAATAAGTCTTGGGAAAACTCAAATTATTTTAACACCCTCCCCAAGGGCAATGTCCAGTGCCATTCGTGATCATTATCCATTTTTAGTTTTGAGCTAGGCTCTTTTAACCCTGAAATTCATTGAATCTGCTATTTGCTAGACAGTGAGCGTCAGTGATCCATGTATTTCCACCCCTCCATCCAGTGACAGGTTCATGCCCTCTCAACTGTCACTTTGGAGGTTTCTTGGGATCCAAACTATATGTCAAGCACTTTACCACCAAGCCACCTGCCTCGTTCAAGAGTGGACAGACTACTTTCCAGTTTTCCAGTATCATTTTATCTGTTTGCGAAAAATGTCTTTTGATACTTCTGCCTTACTAGATGAAAACGAATGTCGAATCTAACAGGTTGATTGTATTCATTATGTGTTTTCAGCTTCAAACATCTCACCAGAAGCAGCATGCTCTTTAAGAATGACTTTACTGCATAAGTTATTCATGTAGGAACGTAAAGGTAAAATTTGGCCACCTTTTTGGATGTCCAGTACAGTCCTTTATTGCTCTTTTGTACCCATTTGAACCTATATAACCAATTTTCATTCTTTTCTTTGAGACATGGTCTCATGTAGCCCAGACTGGCCTTAAAGAGTGAGCTAAATAGCCACGGATGACCTTGAACCTTATGAACCTCCTGCCTTCAGTTCAGTGCTTAGGTGTTAGGTTTATGTTTATGAGGAGCTAGAGATGATATTCAGGATTTTGTGTATGATAAGCAGGTATTCTACCCACTGAGCTATAACCTCATCTGTGTTCATCCTTGAAGAGAATCGGTTGTTACAGAGTGGTTTAGGATCATGTAGTGAAATGGAAGGGGCTTCAGAGGGACTCTTGAATGGATGTCTATGTTTATGTCTTAGTGACTCGTAGGTTCCTAGGCCAGATCTTGTGGACCCCAGAAGTGGAGGGGAAGGGAAATTGGGACAAACTTGGGAGAAGAAAGTTGGCACTTGAATGTTGGGAACGTGGACATTTGTGTAAGTTATTTGCATCAAGAATGACTCCAGCTATGGCCTCTATGAGATTAGGAGTCATGAAGGCAGCTTGCAGGAGAAAACAAGAGAAACTGGCCTATTTTTTTTTTTTTTTCTGAGAAGGCTAGAACCTGGATCATGAAATCCTAACATGACAGCTGAGGTCACCCATCATGCATTTGGTGAGGACATTTTCTAGGGTACCCAAGCTTTCATCTGTAGACAGCTCTTTGTTTCTAGCTTTGGTGGACAAATGCTCCTTTTCACCACCCCCAACCTGGAATGTAAAAGTAAGACATGTCCACTAATGAGTCTGGTTTGCATAGAGTAGTAAGTACAGCTCATGAATATTTAAGTAGATTTCCTAGGGCTAAAGTGTGCTGGTACTTAGAGTGAATTTCCCCCATTAATCACGATACAGAATCAATTCAGTGATCAGTTAGGATGAGTTGAGGACTGTGTTCTAGTTGTATAAGATAAGTTGCTGCAACCCCTTGACCTTGTTTTCTGAATTCTTCATTTGCATACATTTGCTGGCATCTGATGACATTGATATGCTCACTCGTTTCTGTTTTTATGCATGACTTCCAGTAGGTAATGAATTTGACTAGGCATACTTTGTAGAAATGGAAAAATAGAAAACTTTTACCATACATTTGGGTGAAATAATTGCTCAGAAGCATTCTGAGCATTCTGAGGGTAGACGAGGTTAAAACACATTTTCATAGTAATATCCTCACAAATGGCTGTGACTCACACACTCAGGATGCAGAAACAAATGTAATGAAACTATAACCTGTTAGGCTGCTTGGTAAAACTTCTTTGAGAAGGGATACCAGTTTTGCTTTTATAACTTCGTTCTACACAAGTAATTTAAAAAGTGGTACATGCCTTTAATCCGAGCCCAGAGACAGAGGGATATCTGATTTTGAGACCAGCCTGCTCTACTTAACTAATGAAACAATTTTTTCTTTTCTTCTCTTTTCTTCTCTTCTTCTCTTTTCTTTTCTCTCTCCTCTCTCTCCTCTCTCTCTCCTCTCTCTCCCCCCTCTCTCTCCCCTCTCTCTCTCCCCTCTCTCTGCCCCCTCTTTCTGCCCCCTCTCTCTCTCCCCTCTCTCTCTCCCCTCTCTCTCTCCCCTCTCTCTCTCTCCTCTCTCTGTCCCCTCTCTCTGTCCCCTCTCTCTGTCCCCTCTCTCTCTGCCCTCTCTCTCTACCCTCTCTCTCTGCCTTCTCTCTCTGCCGTCTCTCTCTCCCCCCTCTCCCCCCTCTCCCCCCTCTCTCCTCTCCTCTCCTCTCCTCTCCTCTCCTCTCCTCTCCTCTCCTCTCCTCTCCTCTCCTCTCCTCTCCTCTCCTCTCCTCTCCTCTCCTCTCCTCTCCTCTCCTCTCTTTTCTTTTCTTTCCCCCTCTCCTTTTTTTTTTTTCTTTTGAGACTGCCTCTCTGGTTGAAGAGATGGCTAGCCATTAAAGACTAGACTTTCAACCAAAAATAAAAGAGAATGCATCTCTATGTATTCTTGGCTGTCCTAGGATTAAAGGCCTGTGTCACCATGTCCACCTTGAAACAATTTTTTTTTTTTGCTGTGAACTTAAAAACAACTTAGGAATAATAATTATGCTTCAAGTCTACTCTAATAATTTTAATAATTTTTAAGTAGTTTAAACAATACTCAATAATTATTAATTGAACTTTAAATTCTGAGAAACATGTTTTTGTTCCTTCCCTCCCTTGCTTTCATCCTTCCTTCACTTTCTTCTTCCTTCACATACACAGGACTTGCTTTTAGCCTAAGCTGACTTCTAACTTAATGGAAGTCTTCCTGTCTCAGTCTCTCAGGTGATGGAGTTACGGGCATGAAACACCGTGCCTGCCTCTTTCTCATTCTTAATCTCATCTAAAACCAAAATGAAACAAAACATTTTGACAGGATTGTCCTAGTCAAATGAAATTTTGTTCTGTGCCTTACCTTTTGGAATGTTTTTATCAGTCTATCTAAGATCTTCAAGGGTAAGCTCCCTGTTATAATAAAAGATAATAGCTATACTCAAGGTTGATTTTTTTTTTTCTGTTGCAGTTTAAGTGGCTTCACAAGACCCTCTACACAGTTTTTATTACAGTGGAGCTTGAATAGTATGAAGATATACAGTGAACTTGAGCTTACTCTTTTTTTAATATATAATTTATTAAGCATATAGAATCAGCAATCCAAGATAGGTTTTTTTTGGCCTGATAGGATGTTTTTATTCTTTTAAAATGATCTCATTCATGTTTAAATAGACATTTTTTATGTATTTTAATATGGACATTATTCTATAGGTGTGGTGGTTTTGAATATGTTTGACCCAGTGAGTGGCACTATTTGGAGATGTGGCCTTGTTGGGTAGGTGTGGCTTTGTTGAAGGAAGTGTATCTCTGTGGGTGTGGGCTTTAAGGCCTTCATCCTAGGTGCCAAGAAGCTGCCTTTGGATGAAAATGAAAATGTAGAACGCTCAGTTCATCCAGCCCCATGTTTGCCTGGATGCTGTCATGCTCCTGCCTTCATGATAATGGACTGAACCTCTGAACCTGTAAGTCAGCCCCAGTTAAATATTGTCCTTTATAAGAGTTGCCTTGGTCATAGTCTGTTCACAACAGTTAAACCCTAACCAAGACAATAAATAGGTCACTTTCTCAGTCATTTTATAACATGGTTAATTTTGAAAGATTTTGCATTTTGTAATTTTGTTTAGACTATTTGCAAACTATAAAATTCAAATGAACAGTAAGTATTCGAAGAGATTCTTGTGAGTTAATATGCTCCAATGTAGTGAAAGCATAGGTAAAGTCAGCTGCTCGACAGTAAGAGTGTCACTGGGAAGATGAATGTAGTCCAAGTCTCTACCTTCTAAACTGTCAACTCTTGGCCTTGGGCATTTTCCTGTGCCCTCTGCAGGTTCTAGTTGTCTTAGGGTATAGCATGTGTGAACTTAACTCCACATCAAAAGGTTGAATACAGTTTCCTGACTGAGATGCTAAATATGTTTATCAAAGGCTTTGTTCCTCTTGTAGATAGCATAGAATGGATAAGTGAGCCTTAAAAGATCTACTCATTGCAGGGTAATGATAGGAAGGAGGATCATTTAATTTTATTTGAAAGATAAGATCAGCTGCTTTGTTCATGGTCAGGTTAGTGGCAAACATATACATTTCAACAGGCATGTTATTCTCTCTCCAGTGTTCTGAAGACAAGAGGAGGATACATTGCTCACTGAGTTACTACTGATTTTCACTACTAGGTCAAATGCCTGGGCTTTGTTGACATCCTGCATTCATTTGGAAGGTAGAACAGTTTCCCTTAACCCCTTATCCCCAGCAATGTCAAATTGTCTCTTTTTTGATAGAAGATAATGCTTTATGGTTAAAGGGGCACATATCCAATAGATCTCATATCACTTACTGCTTTCTCCTCCAGGGGAGAATCTTATGAGTGGAGGAAATTCCAAACCCATGGAAATCATTTTTAGTCTCAAACAAGCTTAAGTGAGTCAAGGAGAGACAGCTTATAGAGACTAACAGGTACTTAATGAAAACTGAGTGATCACAGTTTGCCTGGAAGACACAGCTCCTCTGGGTGTTAGGTGTTGGCAGAGTTAATATCTCCTGATGCTGATGGGATGAGGAAGCGGAATAGGAAAGTGCAGAAGCTGTTCATTAGATAATTTCCAGGCTGGTGTGTCAGTTATTTTTCTGTTGCTGAGATGATATACCATAGGGAAAACAACTTATAAAAAGTATTTACTTTGGCTTAAGGTTTCAAAGGGTTAGAGTCCATAATGCATAATGGGGTTAAGGGGGAGTGATGCAAAAGCTGAGAGCTCATGTCTTGATTTACAATCATAAGGAAGAGAGTGAGAGAAAGAGAGGGATGGATGGAAAGAGAGAGGGAGGGAGGGAGAGAGAGAGAGAGAGAGAGAGAGAGAGAGAGAGAGAGAGAGAGAGAGAGAGAGAATGAATGAATGAGAATAAGAATATGAATGAGAGAATGCACATGTAAATGAGCACTGGGAATAGTACAAGTTTTTTGAAACTCAAAAGCCTGCCCTCAACACCTCCTCCAACAAGGTTACTCCTCTAATCCTTTCCAAACAGTTCAACCAACTGGGGACTAAATATTTAACTATATGAGACTATGGGGGCCATTCTTATCTAAGCCACCACAGCTAGCATGCATGCCTATGTGTGTGTACTGCTTGTCTTAGCCCTGTGTTTCTATATATGTGTGCTTGAGTGTTTCTAGAGGATTCTCCTATGCTTGCTGTAACATTGACTAGCAAATGAGCAAAGAAGCTGAATCTTAAATAAAATTACCCCAATATTGGTGTCCTACAGTAAGCCCATCTTGTCTATATCTATGCTGCGTACAATAAGGACAGTAGTCACACAACTGTGATGGCTCTGACGCTATTTTCTTCTACAGCCCTGAGATGCAACAGAGTATTACAGATGTGTTCTTTGTGTAGTGTATTTGAGGGTATGGAATGTAAGCATACATATGCACTTGTGAGCAGGTGGGTGCTGTGCATATATACATGTATATGCAAGAGTCCTTCTGCCAGATTGGCTTCTACATTGAAGTCACCACAGAGAGGTGACTCTTTAGTCATTTGAAGATTAAGAAGGGTTCAGGTGGATGCAGCCTTTGCCTTTGTGAGTGCACTGATGATTCTGGGGTGGATGGTACTTCTTTGTGCAAAAGGGACCTAGAATGGGGAAGAAATGCTGAGTTACCAACTTAGGGGTGCTCTCGAGATGAATGTATTATTCCTCCACCTTCTAAGAGTCACTCTGCCCGACCCCACCCCCATAGTTTTAAAAAGCAAAGCCTAACTTTACATGGCTATCTGATTAGTACTCCCTGCTTGTTCCACCAAAAGGAAAACTGGTCAGGTTGTAGGCTTGGAGATTATTTGGAACCTGTCATATGACAGGTAGAGATGTTCCTGATCACCTCAAACATTTCAAAAAGGGAACAGAATTAGTGGAATTCTTTTTTAATAGATGATCATAACTGTACTTTTGCTTTATGAAAGTGCCCATTTTGAATAGGTTAGGATTCCTATCTTGTTTTCTGTCTGAATAGTTGATCTTGGTTGGTAACTAGGTAGGTATATAGTTGATGGGAAGAATCTGAAAGCAGGTACAATACCAATAATAACTACTACGGTTGGTGGCAACACCTCTTTAGAGAGTGTGGGGATATCTTATTTCTAGCATTTACTGAGATATCCTAGGCGGTAGCCAACCCAGGCCTGGTTACCTGGACTTCATCCCAAAGCTTCTTCATATTGCTTGTCTGCTCAATGCTGTGCTCTTCCTGCATTAGAGCAGGAAAAACTAAACTGTAGCTTTTGCAAAAGCTCAGCTATTTGTGGACATGACTATGGGCTTTGAAAATGTGTTTGTGTTCTCTCTCTCTCTCTCTCTCTCTCTCTCTCTCTCTCTCTCTCTCTCTCTCACACACACACACACACACACACACACACACACGTTTCCATGATGTGTTACAAACTCAGAGTATTGTACAGTGTTTTTGTAATTATTGTGATGTTATAGTAGAAGTGAGTTCCATTTACCAAGGGGCTGCTGATTGTGGAGCAGCAGTGAGCTGTTTTCCATACATTTAACCAGCATCTTTGGAGAAACCCATAGAAATAGATGCTACCCTCATTTGCTTACTTAGAAAGTGAGGTTTAGGCAGAAACCTATAAACAAGTCAAAGACCACCCAAAAAAGCAGTGGAGTGGCTAGGTCTTATCCATGCCTCTTTTGCTGTCTATTATATGCTTTGAGCCACGCTCCTGCTTAACTTCCTGTGAAGTTGTGTGTACAATAAAATCCAAGTGTTTAAAATCACTGGTAAATTTGCCATTTAAGGGGCTGTCACTGTAAAAAATTTTTTTAAGTATCATTTTTAACAGTAACATTATATGGAATAAATTGTCTTTCATTTAAGTACTGAGTAAGTGCTTGGCAGTAATTTATTCATGTAAACTTTTCCTTTGTTATTCCTCAGTAGATAATGTGAAAATGCTTTTGATGCTAATAATGAAGCCCTTTTCCTTTCACTTAGTGTTCTTGCCTGTAAGTTGACCCTGCAACCCCATACCATTGAAACCAGATTCTCTAATTAACCTTAACAGGAGTGATCTGAGAGATCATTAATTAATGCATGTGATTACATTCATGGCACAAGGATACAGTTCTAAGTGAGAGGAAGTTGTTTAACTTGTTTTAATATGAATGAGAGTGATTAGCTTATCCAAGGTCAGATGAGTCACTGGGAAGAACATGTTATTTGAAAGGCTAAGCTTAGCACAACCACAAGATTTTTTTTTTTTTATTTAAACTAAAAGTTGTTGAGATGATGAAGATGGAGTATAAGCAAAAAGGCCTGCATCATGAAAGAACATATAAAGTGCCCCCTCCTTCCAACTGTGTATGTGTATGATTGAAAGTATGTATGAGGGCTCTCTAGGAATAGAGTGATAGAATGAAAAATTACACACACACACACACACACTCACCCCATAGGATGTATTAGAGTGATTTATAAGTTGTTCAGCTAGTCCAACAATGACTGCCTCCTGATAGAAAGGTCAAAAATCTGGTATTTGTTCAGTCCACAAGGATGGGATATCTTGGCTGGCTTTCAGTCAGTGTTGGAATCCTAAAGAAGTAGATTCTAATACTAGTAAAGGAATGCTCTGGTAACAGATGAGCTTGGCAACGTGCAAGGGCAAGGAGGAAAGGGCAAAGCTTTTCTTTTTGTGTAGACTGCCACCAAAAGGTGTGGCCCAGATTTAGGGTAATATTTCTTACTTCAAATGATACACTCAAGAAAACCCTTCACAGCCATGTCCAGATGCTTGCATTTTAGTTGATTTCACATGTTGTCAAGTTGACTACCAAGATTAGCTCTCACAAGTTCAATGCTCCATGGCTTCATATGGTCATTCTAACTGTATAGATGTTCACTAAGATACGTAGTTTGTGACTGGAAAATGTTTGAATAGCTAATCTAGCTGCGTGTGTTTTATTTGTGAGCTTGTTCCAACAAAGTGATTCAATTTAATAAAGAAATGAAACTTAATGATTTAATTTAACAAAAAACTTTTAAGAGGGGGAGTTTGACCAGTTGTTATAATAATAACCCACTTTATTTAATGTAAATATTAAATCATTTTTTCAGAATTATCTTTGGAATTGGCAAAGTTTGTGTTTTTTCTTTCCTGAAGTCCTGGCTGTGGTGTCTCCTTAGGAAGCTGTCTTGGTTCTTCTTTACCTCTCTTTAGGGTACTTCTCTCCCTGCGTTTTACTTACCCCTAACCTGTAACAAAGGATGCTTTTTTTCTCCATGGCAGATGGTTTCCTGATAATACAAAGAGCTCGATGACTGGACTGGCTGGCATACAGTTTCCCAAGAGACTTGGTAGGAACATCACACTGCTCCTCAGTAGAGGCAATGGCCATTGTCCAGTCAGCTGATAATGTATATCCCCAGAATATGAAAGGCATTTACAGAAAGCACTTTGGTTTTCAGGATGAAATAGTATTTGTAGAAGTACTTTGGATATAACTGTTCTTTTTTTGGTGGTATTCTGAGTTCATTTAGCATGGCTTGAAGTTATCTTTCAGAGGAAATATGCTTGAATACTTCTCTGTTGTTGCATATTGGTGTGGAAATAACAGTGGCCAAATAATTTTGTAAACCATCTTGTTCCATAGTGTTGGAGTGAAAACATGGTATGTTACAAATTATTGTACCGTTTCACCTCACAATAGAAGGCTTATGTGTATGTGGGTTTCTTTCTTTGGGTATAGTTTGTTTTGTCACCTTGACACAAATTAAGAGTTTCTTGTGAGGAGGGAACCTCATTTGAGGAAATATTTCTGTCAGATTGACCTGTGGGCATGCTGAAAAGTTTTCTTAATTGCCGATTAATAGCTGAGGGACCAGCCTGGGTTGTATAAGGAAGGTAGCTGAGCAAGCCAGAGAGTGGCTTTCCTTCATGATTTCTGTTTTAGTTTTTGCTTCAGTTTCTGCCCTGGCTTCCCTCAATGATAAAGTATAACCTGTAAGTTGAAGTAAACTTCCTGCCCTAGTTTGGTTTGTTCACGATGTTATCACAGATTCAGAAAGGGAAATAAGACTATATTTTTAGTCAGTTTTTCTGTCCATCCATCCATCTTGTTTCTGGGAATTGAGTTTGTAAAGGTAGAATTTAGAAAAGCTGAGGCGTGGTCGGCTCTGCTGGCTATCTGCGCTGCCCTGCCATGTTCCCTCACTAAAAGCAGTGTGAGGTCATGCGCGCCCGCACCCAGACCCACGAGATGCCAGCGTATTGGCTGACTCTGCCAATCTACCATACTGCCCCCACAAAGCTCGTCTGAGCCCCAGATAATATCTGCCATTTTCACGGGTATCCAGTAGAATGAAGACTCTTAAAACTTAAAGATTATCCAATGGATTTATATATTTGGAAATGTTTAACAAGATACTCACACAATTTAGAATTGTTATCCAATGTCTAACCTTTAGATATAAATTGTTACCCAGGACTGCTTTTGACCCATCTGTCTTCCTCCATGGTTGCTAGCTCTCCTCCTTCTCATCTTCCTTTCCTCCTTCCCACTCTTAGCTCCACCCATGTCTTCTACTGCCCAGTTACCGAGCTTTACTGCAAGTACAATGTAGCAGGAAATTATCCTGCAACTTGAGTTGAATTCAGAATCTTGAACAAGCTGGGAAAACATTCCACTACTGAATTTTATTCTGAACCCTAAACTTTACTTATGAAGGAAAGTTGTACCTTTTCTTAAACAAAACAAATCTCAAAACAAAAAAAGATACTTATGATGTGTAAAAAGTTTTCTTACTTGAAAGTGGTATCTTCCTTATGTCAGATCCAGACTAAATTACAGGTACTTACTTATGCAGTTACTACATTTTTGAAGAGGGGGAAGATGGTATCTTGCCCTGTAGCTCAGGCAGACTGAGCTCATGACAGTCCTATTCTAGCTGGCACACACTGCTACACTTAATTTACAGTGATTATAGTTTTTAGATTAAAGACTTTTCTTAGCTCCTTGATGTTACTACAGAATCTGGTGTCATTTTATTAAAAACAACAAGTCAGCATATGATTTTGTGAGTAATTTCTGAATGAAGCTCAGTTTAGGAATGTGGTGTTCTTCCTGATTTTAGTTACAGAACATCTTTCTTAAGTCACATGTGTGTGGGTGGGTGTTCTGTGTGTTGTAGTGTGCTTTTGTTAGTCTCAGATCCTTCCCTTGGTTTTTGTGGGGTGCTAAAGACTGAACCCAGGTCTTGGTTTGTATTATGTAAGTTCGTATCCACTGAGTTATATCTCTAACCCTCATTATGTTTTTTTGTTTTGTTTTGTTTTGTTTTTTTTTAAACAAAGTAACAGTATATTTTTATAAAGAGGATTTTCAAATTTTATCTGAACAGGAGTAGTGTGTTCAAAGGGAACTCCTAAGGGGGGAACCCTTTTTCAGGTATCCTTGATGTGTATAGGGTGACAATGAGCACTGTCTTACTTGCAGGGGTTGTTCTTACTAGGGTAAAGAAATGATGCCCGAGCTTTTTTGGTTTTTCCAAATGCTTCCTAGCGTAACATGTTACTAACTCTAGGTTTTTATACCTAGGCTTCATTTGATAGTCTCAAACCAAAGGTTAAGAAGGTAGGGACTGAAGGCTTCTACAATGCAGATGTTGGTCTCTAGTCAGTGCAGTTGAGCCTGGGGGCAGAACTTTTCTAGATCTTGGACACAGATGGAGCCAACTGTTTCACTATTGACCCATTGCTACCTATGCTTTAGGTACCGTAGCCTGGCATGGCTCCCAAGTAGGATGGGATAAAACTTTGTTTTTTCCTCTGTTAGAAAAATGTTGACAATTTCCTCCCGTCCCTACCCCACTGTTAACCCTCTGTACATTATTCCACTGGGGATGTGTTTGCTTTTGAAACATTACACTTTACTGCCTTATCTCACATTGCAAGATCTGTGCTCTTCTTTGAGTTTTGATGATACTGAGTTATATTTTTGCAAGGATCATATATGTATATTAATAATAAAATGTTTCTACTATCTAGAAAAAAATCTCAATTTTCCTTATGGGCAGCTTACTGTTTGAATTGCCATGGTCCTTGGGGAGTCAGATGGGGAGGCAGCAATTGATGTAGAATCCTACAACCATTCTAAGCATATTTAGTTGCTGATTGTCCATCACCCTTTGTTTCCTCTTTTGTATGTATATATTAAAAATAATGTATGACAGCCTACCATTCCCTTTATTTTTTAAAAAATAAGATTGTATTTACTAGCCTAAGGAAGAGTCTCACAGGTACTGCTAATAATTGTTGATTATTTGAAATTATGTATAACACTGGATCATTTTTAATAGGTGTAATCATAAGGTGTTTTGCTAATTGTTTTATATATATATCAATAAATTGGACTCAATTCTAAGTGATTTTATGAATTTGAAATGAATAGTTGGAACATTATCCTAGAGTTGTTTTTGTTTTTGCTTAGATAAAATAAGTAGAACACCTTTTATTATTGGATATAGAGAGTTTCTTTACTTGCACAATTATTCTATTGTCTTCTAAGTCACATCCAGAAAAATGGTAACAATGCCAAATTATGAATATGGGTCATTAAATAAGTGTTTTTTTTCCCTTGTTTTTTTCTGTGTATAGAGCGCATTCATAGTCTGGTGAACACAAAGAATTAATGTGTTATTTTACATGAACTTCATTCACTTCTGTGACAAATGGAGTGTTAAGTCATGTATCATGGTCAGAATATGTTTCTCCAGATTTCATATTGAATCTAAGAGCTGCTGGGTAGGGTTAAGAGGTGGAGACTTTTGGGAAATGTGCATGTCATGTGTAGGTACAATTAAGAGGTACCATCTTGTACTTGGGAGGCAGAGGCAGGTGGATTTCTGAGTTTAAGGCCAGCCTGGTCTACAGAGTGAGCTCCAGGACAGCCAGGGCTACACAGAGAAAACCTGTCTCAAAAAAAAAAAAAAAAAAAAAAAAAGTGCCATCTTAGAAAGAGAGCAGTCCTCATTGGACTCTTCACATAGCTGGCAACTTAGTAAGGGGCTCCCCAAACACTAGAGATGTGGAGAGTAAGTTCCTGTGCCTTACTGTTGTTCCAGTATCCAAATGAGAACATAGGATTAAATTTTAGCCATCTTTGCAGACATGAACCATGGGATACTTAAAGGTAATTAAAAGACAGGTGTAACTTTGAGTGTTTGAAAGCTTAGATATATACCATACTCTGATCTTTAAGCACCTGTCTGAAAAATCTGAGTGGTATAATAATTTTATGTATATTTATTAATATAATTTAAGGTTAATATTGAAGCAGATTGTTTTTTGTTTTAATAGTAAATAATCGTGAAAAGACAACATGTTGATTTCCCTTTAAGAAGACAAAATAAATGTTAGCTGTTCTTTCCCATCTGGAAACCATGCCAAGATGACTAAGGAATTTTATTTCCTGATTCTGTTAACAGGTTGGAGTCAGGTTACTTTAGTTTGTCTTATATCACATGAGGCTGCCATCCGAGTTTTTTAAATTTACTGCTGCATTACTTGGAATAGCATTTCCAAAGCACATTAAATCTCATTTTGTTTATCCATACAGTAAGTTATACTTTTGTGAATAGTATGTAATTTCCTATAGCCTATTTAGTTTCAGAAAGTAGTGAGGTTGATATTTGCTACAATCCTTCCCAAGAATTGTGCAGAATCTTACTGTAAAAGGACTAACTTGTTAGCTCAAATTACATATTCTTGTATGTAAATGACAAAAGGCTTTATTGCTGAGAACAAGCTTTTCTAAAGTAGATAAAGAGTTGTTTTTTTTTTTTTTTTTTTTTTAAAAACTTAGAACCCAGTTAGTCAAGTGTATTATACATTGATTTACTTTGAGGATGGCATCAACTTATGTGGTGGTATATACTTACTGCCAACATTTGAGAGGCTGAGGCATATGATTGTGAGCTTGAGGCCACCTGGGAGACTTGAGTTGTTACCCTAAGTCCTTCAGAGTCGACTGATCATCTGCAGCATTGCTGTGGAAGGATCTGAATGCTGTTTCTGGAGCAGCATACTTTTATCCTTAGCATTTCAGTTGTCTGTTGAGGTGTTGAAAACTTTCCTAATTGTTCTTACAGAATTGGCATAGCATAGTCTCCCTACATACGTGCCTTAGAAGATAATAAAGCACTTAATCACTTAAAAAAAAAAAGTGCAGAAACACCTACCATTCAGTTGTCTTCTGCAGTCAAAACCTGAATCATTGACTTATGCTTTATAAGTATTTAGATTTTTTCCTGTCTGTCATTTTCCTGTCTTGAAAAATACCAAAATAAGCAAACAAACAAAAACCTAGAGAAAGAGCCTTAGAGATCTCAGTGTTCCTAAAGGTGGCTTCTCATAGTCTGACCTGGTAGAGGAAGTGTTTCTGATCATGGGGGAGCCAGTCTCTCACCTGGATGTACTTAAGCCTGGCTTGTGGAACTTAGGAATTGTATAAAAGAAAATATACGTGTATGACATGTGAACATTATACTGAAGAGTTCTGTCTCAATGTGCCTTAGGGATGGCTAGAAAAACGTCTCCATGGCAGTGTGTATAATTCATTGCATTACCAGGTTTGATCTTTAGGATGTTCACTGTTTTCAAGTTATGTATCCATTTATGTCCACTTTCTTTACAAATAGGTCACTTGTGAAGTGGCAAATAAAACTTTTATTTGAAATGTCATTAAGGCCTGAGAAGCTGGGCATTTTTATTTTGTAGTAGATGTGTTAAGCCCACCTTTCTAAGAGTGGCTGGTTTAAATCTACAAGCTTTGGAGGAGGTGAAAGGAGATAGCACTGATAATTTCTCATTCAACAGCAAGCACCAGATGCCGTTGGCATGTGTAAATCTGTTACACTATGAAAGAGATGCATGCTGTCCTTGTTGTCATTTGTTATGTCAGATTGGAAAGAAAAGCACTCTTCCTTTGAGAATCTTCCTGTTTTTATGATATTTATCTTCATCTAGTTGGGCAGTTTCTCTATGGAAATGTTTGGGATTCATAACATTTATATCCATCCACAAGGTGACTGGCCAGTTTCAGATTCATGAATTACTGAGAAAACTCTTTGTCTATATTTTGTTAGGCTGATGTTCACCCTGTGTGTAAAGCCCCAGCATTATGCACTGTGCCTTGATGTACTTTTGATGTATTGGATGCTGGAAGAATAGTGGCCTCTTTCCTACCAAGTAAAAATTCAAGGAATTATAAGTCTTTACGATGTAATAAATAACTGAAATATGCAAGAAAACCTCCATTGCCCAAAGCAGCAGAGCGGATTCCTTTGTTCTGTAGCAAGAGTAGTCATCAGGACGAAGAGCCTGACTGCAAGTCTCCAGGAAAAGTCAGTTGATACTGAGAGGTAATTCACATAATCAAGGATTTTCTGGTCAACACTAGTACAGAGGTAAAAGGCAGAGGGATATGAAACAGATCTGGTCACTAAAAACATGTCTAAATTCTTGCTGCCAGAAACCCTTTGAGTTAGGAAGTTATAGAGCAGAAGCCAGCATCTCTCTAAAGTTTTATGTCTGAGTACATAAAGAATGCTGGAGTACAATGGTTGAGCCAGTCAAAGTCACCCTGAAGTTGCTGTTCCCTTGCCTGCTCATGTTCTGTGTTCAGAGGTAGGGCCTCTGGTATCCTCTTCCACCACAGGCTTCCTGACAGGCTCCAGGAAAGAGGAGGGGTGTGTGGGCACCACAAATAGCAGAGAATCTACTCTAGAGTGTTCTTTTCGTTGGTTTGTTTTTACCAAGAAAGCAAATGAGTGTGTGCCATTGAACTGTATTCATAATTTAATTGATGACCTTGAGAGGCCAAAATATACCTGGTCATACTCTTTGTATTTGATTTAGTGCTAATTTATTTTTACACAGAAAGCAGAATTAGTTGGCTCATTGTCACACATTAATGTGTATCTCAAATTTTACTACTGCTTATCTGAGTAACCACCTTTAGTTTGGCTTTTTTTTTAAAATCAAGTTTGTTTTAAATGCATGATATTGTATCTCCAGTGATGTAGTTAAGAAGCATGTACTATAGCTCCAAGTATTTTCAAGTTACAATCATTGATATTAGATTGGTGATTGAAGTTAGAACTTTGTGTAAAGGTGATAAGTATACTTTATTTTGTGAGCTTCCTTTACTTGTATATGTTCTTTAAATGTTAAAATGCTTTCATTTTTACTTCTCTGGATATGTGATTCAACCACTGAATGTGTCTTTCACAAAAGTTTGAGCTAGTATATTATGAGCAGGCATACCTTTGTTATATTTAAAAATCACTTAGCTTCATGCTAAAAATTAAGGTTTATTTTCTCTTTGAAAGATTTTTTTTTCTGCATAACCTAAGCATATCTTCGCATATACCAAATACAGCACAGATAAGCAATGGTGTCTTGGTTTTAAGATTGCTCTAGAGAACAGGTTGCTGAGATCGCTCATAGCTGATGGACAGCTGTAGAGAGCTGCTAGTCTGTGCATGAATGTTGTACAGGACAGAAACTTCATATAGATAAGCAGGTCTCTGAGACTCAAGTTCTAACTTCCTCCACTCACCACAGGAGTTTTCACCTTGGTCCCATTTGAATACAAGAAACTTGTTGGAAAATCGACTCCCTTAAGAACCTGAGCTATGATTTCACAAGGATTTCTTATTCTTACTCTTTTGAGTCCTTTGAGAAACAAATGACCAAAAAGCTACTCATTTCTGCCCCCTTCTCTTGTGAACTGTAGACAGAAGTTATTTAAGGTAAGTGTGTATTTTGGTGATTGTTCTACCTTCTAGCACCCTCCTGGCCTTATTCCTTTTGGCGAGTGTGATGCTTTTCTCTTCTGGAAAGCAGGTGAGTTCTACTGTGCTGAGTCCAAAACACAGACATCCTGTTTTCAGTGTCCTGGCTGCATAGGAATCTGGGGTTGTGGCATTTCAGGTTCATACCATTGTCATGTGCAAAGAACTATGGTGAGTCTGACTATCTTCACATGGAAACATCACAGTCCGGTCTATCCTCATGACATTACAAATATTGTCATAGCCAGCAATGCTTGCGAGTTCGATGTCTACAACACTGGAAATAGACTACCCAGGGCACCCTTATATTTAGTGGAAAAACCAAAGACTAGAGCCACACAACCTTTATGATGTTGATATTCAAGAATTGTAAGCCAAGTAAAAAACAATTTGCCAGAAATTGACTATAAAGGAATTTTGTTTTAACTGGAGAATCAGCATTGTTGCTGTTTATCTGTGGAGTTTCTTTTGTTAAATGCTAATATTATTAGAAGGTATCTCTCCCCTACCTCATTCATATTTACCTGGCTAGGATGAAGGAAGTAGGGTTCTTGAAGCAGGCTGCTAAGGCTGAGCCTGAATGAATATGAACATTTATAATAAATTTTTAGGTGATGTTAGTCTAGGCTTTATGCAACTCAGGGTGTGTATGTGTGAACATTTAGCCTATTTCCATTTATTAAATTTTTTCCTATGAAAAGATTAATTCTTCATAAATGGAGATTTCAGCCACTGAAACATTAGTTCTGAGATTGCTTTTTCATCATCTAAAATTACCTGAGGCTTGGTTCTGAGATGGGATGTCACATGGGAGAAAACTAGCAGGATTCTTACTTCTTCTGTGTGGCCTGCTAAGTGGGTATGGTTTTAGTTATAGAATGAAGAAGTACAGGATTTACTTGAATTGTTCACATTTGGGGGTGCTACTTGTATCTTCAGAAATTGGTGAGATGCTGAGGGACTCTGAGCCAGCAGTACCATGAAGTTTCTCAGTGTGTGGACAGCCTATGGAGTTGCACAGCTGGAAAAGGGCAGGAGATGGTGCCAGCATCCAGACCCCTCCACTCCAGCACAGTTGCTTGCTTTCTGAATGCATAAGCTTTGAAAGCTTCAAAGTCTTAAATGACCTGTAAAAATAGCAACTGTGTTGAAGCCTAGCAGGACTTATTGTGAGTGTGCTGCTTAAAAGAAAAAGGCAAGTCTGTAACAGTAAAGTGCTGGCTTCCTGCTGGCTAGTAGTTCACCTTCACAGGACACATAGTAGTGCAACCCTGCAAAGAAGATTTGTGTGTTTATGCTGAGTTAAGTCAATGAGACGCTGTGTTTGTAAGATTCCTGATTGGGCTTTAACTACATAAGGGTAGCTGTTAGGATTTTAAAACCAGTAAAAAACTTAGAACAGCTCTTCACAAAAGCTAAAAACATACACATTTATTTTGAACTAAGAATTTTAATGTAAGAAAGTTTTATAAGAAAGTGTTAATTTTAAAGTTTTTATTATTTAGAATGTGTTCCAATTTAGAAGTAGGCATTGGATATGTTTGAAGTCTGTCCTGTTAAGCATCGACTTGCCAGGCAAGTTTGGGACACTAACCTTCTTAGACAGAAAACCAGGGCATTGTGCTAACTTGAGGCTGAAATCTTACAAGGACGAGTATCCGAAACAAGTCATCTGTGGGGCTCCTTTCTAGAGGAAGGAACCATTAGTGGAAATATAGACTGGAACGGCCCTCTTCATTCAGATTTGGTATTTTTGTTATGTTATTCAAGTAGTAAGTGCCTGTAAGCAGTATGCCAACTTGGAGCATGTAGTTCCCATATTTACATTTTCCTTGATATTGTATGCTCTGTTTAAATTATACCATTAATAAACACGCTTTCTTTCTAAGGGTGGGTGCAATTTCTTCAGTCAGAAAAATCATTGCATTGGATGATACACTGTTTAAAAACTGAATCTCGCATGTGGCAAATGGAAAAAACACACTCGCATCTTACTATTTGAGCATATGTGCACTCTGGTTTTAAGTTCTAGGCATAGCTGATAGTCTGTGGAAAATGTCTTCAAATTGGAAAAATAGTTCTCATATACATTGTTTAAAATATAGAATAAAGATGGAAAAGAAATCTTCTGGGCTAGTTAAAATTTTATTTTATGGTAATGTGTATTTTTTTTTTTTTTTTTTTGACTGAGTACTGACATTACCTCCTTTTCTCTCTCCTGAATGTAATACTGTTTTGGAGCTCGTACTGCATTTCAATTTTAGAAGTGACTTGTTTTGTCTATGGAATTCACACTTGTGGGAAGGTATTTTAACTACCCTCTTCTTAGGGAATGGAACACAGGGCCTCAGAAATGCTAGGTTAGTGCCCTGCTCTATCACTGAGCTCTGTAGGCCCTCCACCCAGGAGAGCACTCTTTATGATCACTCAATGATGCATATGAAGCCAGTGTGACTGGACACCTGTAATTACAGCACTAGAAGGGCTGAGGCAGAGGACTTTGAGTTTGAGACTAGTCTGATTAAATAGTAAGGTTCATCTCCACAAAAAACAAACAGAAAAATCACCTGAGTGCTTACAATAATGTACTTGGGTTTTTTGTTTTTTTGTTTTTTTGGCAGAACTGATTGTTCTTCACCCATCTGTGGTCATTAAAGGGCCCTGTACTCACTGGGTGTCACCTCCAGGCTTATGGGTGCCACAAAACCCATAGTATCTGTTTTATATTTCAGTCTGGGTTTCCTGAAGATGCTTCATAAAGAGTGCTGACACAGACCTGTGGGATTGGCAGCAGGAGGTAGCAGCTTTCTTTTTCCAACACAGGGGAAATTCTTCTACCACAAAGGAGACCAAGAAAGCATTTCCTCTTCTGTTCATCCTTGAAAGGCTTTGTTTGGCCTTGCCAGGTGTTTCTGTAGGAAATTAAACTCAATTGTAATGAAGTTTGGCTTGAATAGACTAAAGGGGAGGGTAGCCAAAATACTTCTGTTGTTTGCTGTTAGGAAAAGGGGTTACTCTATCTCAGAATGGCTGCTCAGGTGACAGATCATGAATATTGGTTGTAGAATTATCTCTAGAGATGCTGAGCACAAATGGATGTAACCAAACTATATTTAGCATAAATAATCATTTTTTTAAAAGTAGTAGATATTTTGTTGGGCCCACAACATTCCAAGTCAAGTTCTATTGTAACTTTTTATTTTTACTTTTGGTGCCCCTGTGGATTGAATCCTTAGCTTTTTTGTTGGTAGTATTATTTTAAGACAATATCTCACTAAGTTGCCAGGCTGCTCCACCTCAAGACAGGCCATTAACTTGCAGCCCCTGTCTTAACCTCCTTAGTAGCTAGGATTATAAAATTTTTCTGTCAAGCACAGCATAGCCTCATTTTATAGATGAGAAGACTGAGGTAAATGGGATATAACTGTAGAAGATTATGGAACTAAGTGGCAGGTCTGAGATTTGAATATACAGGTATACTGAATTTTGAGCAGAAGCCATTCAAAGCTCTGCTCTAGTTCATCTTCTGGAGACCAAGATGAAGTAACAGGTGTGACTTGTGTCTAAAACAACTGGAAATACTGGAGTAGATAGATGGGATGATAAAGATTAAGAATGTGGACAAATGTTGGTATGACATTTTTTAGGTTTTAAATAAAGTTTTATTTAAATGAAAATAGTACAGGTCTTCCTTGTTTGAACAAGGCACTCTATTTCACTAAGGGAAAACAAAACAAAACAAAAATAACAACAACAACAATAAAAAAAAACCAAAACACTGGACAGGTCCTGGTATTTTAAGTAGTTTTTTATTTAACTGAGAGTATTTTCCTTAACCCTTAATATATCAGGCATTTTATAAGGTGCCCGATATATTGATTGGTTTGTTGGAATAATGACTTTCTTGTGATCATAAAATGGTCATTTCTCACCATAGTATTCCTAGTGACTTTTAATACATTGTGGGCTTCTATGAAGCAGCAAGTATTGAAAATAAGCTCACTTCTGTTTAACATTCAGAAAGTTTAGAATAATCCATGTAAATTTCTAATACCAAATTTAAGGAGAAAAAATTTGGTTAAGAAAAGATCTTCATATATTATGCAGGCTGAACTCAAAATGTTATGTTCAAGGGCTCCTCTTGTCGCTGTCTTCTGAGTAGCTGGGAATTCATGTATGTCACCACAGATCATCAATTTACAATAAGAGAAGATCTTATTGAACAAATAAGTTCAAAATACAAAATGTACTTTTTAATCCATTCCATGTCCTTATACTAACAGTGAACAATATGAAAAGGGAATCTAGAGAATAATTATATTCAAAGAAACACTCAAATAAAATTAATTATTGAAGTGCATAAAGCTTCACACTGAAAGTTATAAAACATTGGTGAGGAAATTAAACTATAAACCAGATGTTCTGTATTCACAATTTGGAAAACAAATTTGAAGGTTCTCTTTTTAAGTTAACCAAGTTTTAACACATGCATCAAATTTCCAATAAACTCTTCTGTAGAAATGGTCAAAAGTCAATGAACTGACAATAACAAAATATTTTGAAAAAAAAAAAAGGTAACACATGACTGTCTAATTTAAAATAACTACCAAGACAGTAGAATAAAGCAAGAGATAGATAGATTTTAGAAGATAGGTAGATATCCATAGGATAGATCTGACAGTCATTTTTTTTTTTAACTTAAGATCAATTGATTTTTTTTTCTTTGTGGTTATATTTTTAATTACTTTGAAGACTGCCTAAGAAGTGGTTTTTAATATGGCTTTATCACACATAAACATCAACACTCTTCGTTCCCGTTCCCCCATGTTTCATTTCATTTCTTTTTTCATAGATGCCATACTTTCTTTTCTGATTTCTGTTTTTTTGTTTGTTTTAACTAATAAAATGTATTTAAAAATACACAATTCAGTATTGGTTTTTTTAGTCATCAAAATAATTTATAATAGTTAAATGCCTCTTAAATATACATGATATCTTTTTGAAGCTAAAGTAATATGCACTCAACCAGTTTTTAAAATCTATTTGGAACATTAAACATGATAGAAGTAGAAAAAAAATCTCTTATGAAGTCCGCTATGAAAGGAAATTGTAACAAGTTCCTGATTAGACAGAAACCATTCCATCTCAAAGGGAGAATAGGCAGTGTAACTGTGGCTTCATAGAATGAATTGGATAGTGTTCCTTCTGTTTCTATTTTGTGAAATAGTTTGAAGAGTATTGGTATTAGGTCTTCTTTGAAAGTCTGATAGAATTCTGCACTAAACCCATCTGGTCCTTTTTTTTTTTTTTGGTTGGGAGACCTTTTTTTTTGAATGACCACTTCCATTTCTTTAGGGGTTATGGAACTATTTAGATGGTTTATCTGATCCTGATTTAACTTTTTGTATTTGGTATCTGTCTAGAAAATTGTCCATTTTATCCAATTTTTTCAGTTTTGTCGAATATAGGCTTTTGTAGTAGGATCTGATGATTTTTTTTTTTTTGAATTTCCTCAGTTTCTGCTGTTACATCTCCCTTTTCATTTCTGATTTTGTTAATTTGGATACTGTCTCTGCCCTCTGGTTAATCTGGCTAAGGGTTTATCTGTCTTGTTGATTTTCTCAAAGAACCTCTTGGTTTTGTTGATTCTTTGTATAGTTCTTTTTGTTTCCACTTGGTTGATTTCAGGCCTGAGTTTATTTCCTGCTGTCTACTTCTCTTGGGTATATTTGCTTCTTTTTGTTCTAGAACTTTCAGGTGTGCTGTTAAGCTGGTAGTGTATTCTCTCTCCAGTTTCTTTTTGGAGGTACTCAGAGCTGAGTTTTCCTCTTCTCACTGTTTTCATTGTGGCTATGACATATTTTGAGCCAAAAGAGGAGAAGCAAATATTTTTCCAAAAATACCTGCAAGTACAATTTACTTAGTTGACTTTGAATGCTTAACAGACTTTGAGGATTTGTTCTCTGAAGTCATTGCTTTGTGTTTGTTTGTTGGTTTACACACATGTTAATAGATTTTTTTCCTTCAGGTTATGACAAATTAATTTTTAACTTTGAGAGTGTTAACCCAAATAGTTGGTCTACTCATCATTCGTAGAGGCTAATTAGATTGGTACTTTGAAGAAACAACAGCCTTAACATGTTGGATCTGTCAACTCACTATGAATCAAGAAAAATACAAATTAGTCTGCTCAGTTTTTTTGTTTTGTGTTTTTTACTACTGATACAACCAAGTATTCTGAATAATCTCTAAAAAGATTGTTTCTTTGGAATTGGGAAGATGGTTCAGTAGATGACAACATTTGGCTGTACAAGTATGAGGACTTGAATTCACATCCCCAGCATCCAAGTAAAAAGTTGGGTGACATTGTACATGTATGTAACTCTAGTGCTGAGCAAAGTGTAGGGATAGAGACTAGTGGATCACTGGAACTTGTTGCCACCCTAGCTTCAGGTTCATGAGAGATTCTATCTCAAGGGAATGTGATTGCTGAAAAGGATAAAACAAGGCACCCCACATCCTTCTCTGCCTTCTGCACACATATGTGGTCATGTGCACCTTTGCATATACATGCACATATACTGTGCACACATAGACTACACACATGCATTTTTTCTTTATGACATGTATCTCTGGCTGCAGCCATCATATAACTGACAACATCACTTAATAGTCTTTCTTGATAATTAATGAATCTCAAATTTTGGTACCAGTCCAATTTTTGTGTGTGTTTCTTGTAATAAGAACACTGTTTTCTAATTTTCATGACAGTCTTTCTTACATGTTGCATGTATATACTGCTATATACACATCTTTATATGTGCATGTATAAGTTCCTACCTCATTTCACAATCAACACATAGGGCATTTTCCTCTGAATTGGTAACTAGTCTTTTTTTTTTTTTTCTGTGCTTGAAAGTGGTAGTGGTACATTTGAGGATCACTCTTTTAAAGACATGCTACAATAAAATTCTGTGGCAAGACAACTTGTATGTTACTCAAATAATCATGTGGTGCTTTGAGACATGGAAGGCCTACATATTCAAATCAATACCTGTCTTTGCAAAGGGAAAGCAGTTAGTTGTTGACAGGTACAGAAAAGTGAACATGAAGATCTATGCTACAAATCTATATTTATTAACATTTGCATTTCAGTCATGTTCATATATCCTGTCATAATATTTCTATTTTTTGCTCATGGACTGTACAAAAATAGGCACACTGGCCAATAGGCTATAGTTAGTTTGACCATTAAATTTTGATATACTCAAGTTGAACCAGAACCAGACATGTACTATCATTTTCTATTGGGAGCTTCACCCAGTTTGGAAAATTCTAGTAATGGCAGATGGAGAGAAGAACCGAATTACAACTGTTCTTGGCAGTTTTTTTCTTTTCTTTCTTTTTTTTTTTAATTTCCTCTCCAGAGAAGTTATACAATTATCATAATTAAGGGATAAGCATTAAAATAGTCACTGCTTGGAGTATTTATGAAGTGTTTATCAGCTAATGGCTAAAACAAACAATTCCATCAGACCTTATAAATACTGTTGTAGCAAAGCCTGCTGAAAGTGCTTTAAGAATAGTCTAGATGGGTGTTATCAGCCTGTTGGACCCAAGAGATGACCTATGTCTATATCACTGTAGGGGTCTGATTAGGGATTTAGTAGTCATTGACAGCTATACATGGAGAAGTCTCTAAACAAAATATTAATGGCTTCTCCAAATCGGGCCCACAGAGCCTAGGAGTCTCCAGTAGTTGATGAAGCCACCTGCTGGTCTGTTAGGAGATTCTATTGAGTGAGATTCTGTGACTTATGAGGCAGAACTCTATTGCTTAATGATTCAGATATATGAAAGTGAAATTAGAAAACATAGAAATTGCTTGGCAATGCCTATGAGAGTAACAATATTCATCTCACTTTTATATCAATAAGAAGCTCGTACCAATGAAAACCTTAAAATTTGTAATCAAAGTAAATTGGTGCCGTTTAAGAATTTATATCTTCATCTTGATAATAATTATACAGATTTCTACTAATAGGTTATGGCTATGCAATAAACCCTAGCTAATCCTCTCTATTCCCACAAAACCACTACTTTTCCCTAGAAAGACAGCCCAACATTTACCACCTTAGTTCCCCAGCCCAGGGAATAGGGGCACTGACTCTTCATTAGCTTCTTCAAGCTGATTATGGGCGTTGAGATATTAGAAGAGGAGTGGGGGGAAGAGCAAATTGATGAGCCTCTGATGCTGTGTCTTCACTGCCTCCAGATGGAATTTCCGGACCTCAGAGGTTTGAGCAGGTCTGCCCAGCTTGCTTGATGAGTAGATACACCAAGGCTGATCATTCTGCAATATACAATTCTCAAAACAAATTTTAGTATCAAGATAGTTTTTTTTTTTAAGAGGGCTGACATTTTATTAGGGATGTTGGTTCTAACCGCTTTTCTTTTTTTCCCCCTCTTTTATTGGATATAATATTTACATTTCAAATTTTATCCCCTTACTGCATTCCCCCCACCACCCAGGAACCCATTATCCCATCCCCCCTCCTCCTGCTTCTATGAAGGTGTTTACTCTCCTACCCGCAATCCCCCTCCCCACCCTCAGATTCCCCCCCACCCCCCAGCGTTCAGCCTTCAAGGTACCAAAGATCTTGTCTCCCACCTATGCCCAACAAGGCCATCCTCCCCTGCATTGTACGAGTATAACTCATTTAGGAATACAAGGCTTAGACCCAGTCCTTCTTTAACTTTTTTAACTGATTTGAGATGGACAGCCTGTGAGTTAAGGGACTATAGCAAATTCATGGCTTGGAGTTTATTGTTAGGGTGTTTTCTATGTTTTATTTAGAAATAGCTGAGTGGAGTTAACAGACAACAGTCCAGATTACCTTACATGGATAATTGGTTTTCAAAACATCAGAAATCCACAGAATTGACGTGACAAACATTTCTGTACTAATGTTCATTTTGCTTAGAGACCTGTCTGCTCCTGACAGCTTCCTATATTGAATTCTAAGAAGAAATTGAGCATCTTTGGAGTTACTCCAGTTGTGGTGAGATAGCCACTAGGCAAGAATTGCCTCTTTCCTTCTACAGACAAATCACTGTCCAGAAAAGGACACACTTGCAGAATAGTCGACTGATTATATCTGCCTAGACAGAGTAATCAGCCCTTAATAATTCTACAGCACTAAGGTCTGTCAGATGATCCTGGGCCAGAAGTCAGAACAGATGCTCCAACGTTTTGTAGTAGAGGGAGTGTCCAGGTGTTCAGAGGTCTCTATAAATTGTCTATGTTTTAGAAGCTATGCTTTGTGCTTCCCACAATTATAGTTAACTCAGTCATTCTGGATTTCTGATGGGGTTGAAAACTTATAGCCTCATAACCAATCCTGGCTATTTACCTTGAGAGAAAAGATTTGAGTGGATGGTTGTCAGCTGACACTCATCCTAAAGCCAAGGAAAAAGCCAGGTTCAGAACTAAGTGTTTTAGTTAGGAGAGATGACAGAGGTTCTGGTTAGTCAACAAAATGATGGACTGGGTATTAGGACTATCTTGTACCACACTGGTACAAATTGACATAATTATGCTCTAATTGTATTTTGAGAGAAAAGTTTCATTTTAACAGAAAGGGTGATATGTAGGAGGAGTTAAGGTGGGAGGAGTACTGAGAGGAAAAGAAGGAGTAAGAAGAGGAGGAGAAGGAGGAGAGGAGAAGCTAGGTGATGAAAGAGAGAAGGGGGGGGGGTGGAGACAGGGAGGCAGATGTTCATGTATCTCCACCAGTTCAAAGATAGTTGATATATCTAGGTTGGGTAGTGGGGTTACACCTCTGATTGAGCAATACCAAGCCTTTGATTAACATTGTTTAAAAATGTATAAGTGCAAAAAGGAAAAGGAGCATGGGATAGGGGTTTCCTAAGGTGGGGGGGGGGGATGGGGAAAGGGGATGGCATCTGAAGTGTAAATAAAATATCCAATAAAAAAAAGAAGAAAAAAAAAGAATTAAAAATAAAAAGAAAGCAAAAAAAAAAAGAAAAAAAAAAGAAAAAAAAAAAAAGAAATTGCTTGGCAAAGATGTATTTAAGTGGTAAGGTCTTTTACTAAAGTAATAATTTGCTTGCTGAGCTAAAACCACATGCAACTTAGCCAGGAATGCCTCTGTGGCTTTGGTTTTCTAGTGAGCTTAATTTTCCAGGGTAGAAAAACATTACTTTTTAATATTTATCTTTTGGTAACCAGAGAAGATTCTGCCACAAAAGTACCCCTATAAGGTTTAAACCTCAGAAAGTAGCTGCCTGACTCTCCTCTAACTAAAGACCCTTACTGTTAAGGTTACTGAAAATTCTGAAGAATCAATAAGCCTGAATCACAAAAGATGTTTCAAATGTCATGCTAATGAACTTGCACACTTTGAGGAAGTAACCTTTCCAATATACTTTGAGTTACTTAATTACTTTAGGATTATAACTTTGGTTTTCTTCTACTTGCATCTCATCAAGAACATTGATTAGACACAGTACCCTATGGGCCTGCAGACAGCTTCCTAGTTTCCCCTGATGCCTATATATGCTTCAGAGAATAGGGATGTGACTTCTCCACAGATGACTATGAAGACTGTCTTAGGCAACCTGTAGAAGAAAAAAAAAAAAAGATTGTCTTTGAGTCAAAAAATGTTTATTTCTTTAGTATTCCTTTTCACAGTGGTTGAAGTCTGACTTTGAGGAACCTCCTGTTTTTATGATGAAAAATCTTCCTTTCCTTCATACAGACTTGAGAGGAAGTGAAAGTGGAGTCTTGTGTGACTCCTATTATTGAGAAAATAGCTCTCTTAAAGGAAGAGACCTCTGAGTCTCTAAGACTACAGTTGGCAGGAAAGGATCTCTCTGGAAATTGGGCTCAGGGTGAGAGCTAGGGTCATTTTGAATTTGGAGTACAATGTTACCCTAATTTATAAAACCAGATTAGTGTCCCAAAACCTTCTTTTGCAATGTATAGAGGGAATAACAGCAAAAACAAAGCCATGGCAAGGCTCTAAGAACTAGATCCCATCTGGGAACCTTGCTATTTGAAGTTTTTTAGTCAGAAGTCCCACAGGTAGTGAGTAGCAACAGAACCTGATGTGAAGAACCCATATGTGAGAGAGCCTTCTGCTTAGGGGGCTCAGCATCACCTGACCAGGAGATTCCTAGGCTTATTTGTGCCACCAGACAATTTCCTCTTCTGTCGATTGATGGTGGTTTTCATCTGCCAGAAAATGGTCATACATGAAAAATACCAAAAAGTAGTAGTTGTTTGTTATAATTTTCTGTTGATTGGCAGTCAGTGTGTATTCTCAAATTACCAGACCTTGTTGGACATTAGTGGGTTTTCAAGTATCTTAATTGTTGAGTTTATCAGCAAACAAGAGAAAACAATAGGGACCCATTCATTCACTTCGATGCAGTAAGAGGCTGAAAATTGTGAGTCCTGATGGATGTTTAACAGGAAGACTTCTGACTGTTTATGTAAGTTGTTATTTGACTCATGCTGTGTTGGGGCAGGGGTTGGGGGGGGCGGCTGTTTGTTCTTCAGCCATTGAATACTTTAATTTTGTCTTTCCTCTCCTTTGTTTGGATTTCTACTCCAATTTGTGGTGTTTCCTCTCTGGTCCCTTCCTTTGTGATGCATGCTCTGTTCTCCTTTAGCAGATCATGTTAGGGAAGACCACCTGTAGATTGATAATATCAAGGAAACCTTGCCTACACCATATATGCAGCAGATGCTGGGTAAACATTTGCTTTATATAACTCCTTTGATCTGTTCTTGCCAATTTCTAAAACTGTCTTTGCCTCAGATTCACACAGAAACATGAAGTCTACTCTTTGGTTCAGTGACAGATTCCAGGAGAGATGGAGAATTGGAAAGATAGAGGTTCACATTAGGGATTTCAAGTTAAGAGGCTAGGTCTTAAATGGGAAGTGCTTTCTCTTGTGCAGATATCTTTTAGATTCTGTATCTCGATGGAGACCCAGCTTCTCTCTTCTACAGGGCCCAGGCTACATAGCCAGTTTCTGCTTTCCCTTGGTGAGGGAATTTTGATTTGTTACTTGAATTGAAAATAAAGGAGGACCCATGCTACTAAAACAACCTCTGGAGATAAGTGTCGAGCAAGATAGAATGAGATGTGGCAGGTTGAGGAGACTCATGATTTCTCAAAAATATAAGGTGGCATCTTAGTTTCTTGATCTCTATAGTATGTATATAGACTATATAATGGTGGTGCTGTTTCACAGAACAAGGGTGAAGAATTTTAAGCTGATTGTCTTGGGTAGCTTTGAGCCTTAAGGTGCCCCCTTTGTCTTACCTAAATTCTTGAGTAAGAGAGGATCTTGATTTGAGTTTATTACTGTTCTCTGCTGCTTCACACCAAGTTTTATTTCAAGGACAAGATGGTCAATATTTCATTTAGATAATTCAGGATTTATGGTCCAGGATCAGGTATACAAACACTTCTTTCATTGAGAAAAATGATTAACTTGAGACACACAAATGTCTTCAAAAGTGCTACCATACTAAGTAGATTATAATTTGGCAGAGGGATTTTTCTCTTATGATTAGCTTTTATGATCTCATAGAAGCAAATACATAATTCTTATAAAACTTTGAAAATCTTATTTTAGCCTCTGTTAGAAATCATAGTTTTGGTTTCAACACCTTCTTTTACACAGGAGGAATTAGGAACAGAGAGGTGGCATGATGCTCCAGTATTACTCTGAAGGCTTCTGTACAAATGTGAGCTTGTTTCCTCCAGAGTTCTTACAAACATCACTAATTTGAAAACTATTGAGGCAGAGACATCATCAGATAGCCTAAGTCTTTCGGCTGGCTAAGTGGATTAATTGATTCTTGGGCTTATTTTGTTCCATTAGATACATGGAGGGCCACACATTTGTATTGCAGGGCAATTTGTTGTTTTATGAGAATGTTTTATAGAGTACTCATTGCAGAGAATGACCAGAAAACTTCAGAGCAGACAAGACTCTTGCTATACAAATATGTAAATAAGAAAATGGACCATTTGTGTATCATTCACTTTGGGCTTGCCAGAAACACACTTGTAGGCATTCTAGTTCTATTGTAGAAAAGTGATGTCAGTGTATTGTGGTTTCTGGCATGTCTACTGAATGGTGGTTGGGCTCTGTGCTACTAGCTAGGCCATTTCTATCCTTCTACACCTACCATTGGCTCTTTGTCTTCATCTGAATCTTAGATATTTTTAATTCCTTCAATTCCTAAGAGTTTTCTTGGAGCATTTAATTTTAATTGTTCACTCCCATTATCACCCAGCCATGGTGCAGAGTTACACTTTTGGCTGCATTCCTTTTCTTCTACTGGGAAGGAATCTCTTAGCTATCTCTGATTTCAGACCCTGTCTACCTGAGACTGTATCTACTGATATGTAGTGTTCAGTGCACACTTAGAAATTAGCAAATAGTGTGCTTATGAGAAAAGCTGTGCTGCTCGTCTTGAACTAAGGCATTGTCTCTGGGCTCTTCTGTTCCTATGAAACTTAAAATGGCAACCCAACTATGAACTGAGGTGTATGTGTACATGTCCATAGGTGCGGAGGCTAGAGATCAATCTAGTGTCCTTCCTCATCTTGTTGGAGAAAGGTTTTCTCTCTCAGGCCTGCATTTTGATGAGTAGCTTTAGGGAATCTGGTCAGCTACCTCCCCATTACTGGGATTACAGCTATGCCTCTATGTCTGGCTAGTACTTTACCAACTGAGGTCTCTTTCCAGCCATGAATTGAGGATCTTTAAAAATAATGAAATGTAGTCTTTTATATTTTTGAGTGTATAGAAAAGGAAACACACTTGTAATAATATAATTAAGAAAAAGATAGGGTGTGGAGAAAAGTGCCTTAAAGGAGAATGTAGGAGACACATTAAAAACTGTGTTTCCACGAAGAGTAAAAATGTGAGAACTTGTTAGTGTGTAAGTATAAGTGGAACTAGTATCTAGAATATTTATATAAAAAGGACTGTTTTACCTTCTAAAAGCTAGAGAATAAGATTCTCTCAAACTGTATTGAAAAACTATTTTAGTGAATGGAATTAGCATTTGCTACTTTTCATTGTCATTCCTATGACATCCACAAGTGGTGTAATGTGCAGGCAGACAGGCATTATATTTCAAAATATTGCTTTGAGTTGGTTGGAACTTCCAGGAGCCCCATTTTTGAGGCCAAGCTAGGTCGGTGTTTTACCTGTGACAGTATTTCCATACCTGGGATGTGTAGTGATTTGAATGAAGATGTCCCACATAGGTTCCAATGTTTGAACATTTGGTTCCCAGTTGGTGATCCTATTTGGAGAGATTTAAGAGATGTCTTATTTGAGGAAGTATGTCAGTGGAGGCAAGATTTGAGAGAAAAACAAAACAAAGCAATAAAAGAAACAACAAAATCTTGTCTATTTCCGGTTTGTGCTGTCCACTTTGCACTTAAGGTCCACGATGTGAACGTTCAGCTTCCTGCTCCTGCTGCCATGTTGTTGCTTGCTGCTCTGCTGCCCTGTCATGATGGACTTTATCCTTCTGAAACCACAAGCCCTTGTAAAGGCTTTCTTCTATAAGCTGCCTTGGCTGTGGTATTTTATCACAGCAGCAGAAACCTGACTAATACAGAATGGAAACATTGTACCTACTGGTCAGGCCACAGCTAGTGTAGACAGAGGAGTATTTAGTATTTCCTGTGAGCCAATTACTCATGAAGGTACGCAGTTTTAAGAGGGAGAAAGGATTCTTTTCTAGTTATGTAGCTTTTCTTTTCTACTATTCTACGTCCCCATTTTTTCTTCTAAATGTTTACAGATGTTGGGCTTTTTTTTTTTTTTTTTTCTTTTCCAGGGTGGGGGGAATGTCCCCAGTTTGCTCCTGAAGAGAAGTTCTGTTTTTTCTGTGATTCTTATATTTAACTTTATACAATGCAAATCAGTGTATTAATATGATAGTTTGTGATCATATAGTTGAAATTTCCTATACATGTATCTGACTGGTTAGGCTATTAGACTTTGACATTTTAAAATGTAGAGCCTTGTAGTTAAATTGTTCATGACAGGGACTAGGACTCTCATTTAAGATAAGGATAATGAAGGATGTGGATTGTGAGTCAGATTTGTGATCCCTAGACATGACCCTTATGTCTGTCTCATTTCTGTACTCAGAGAGGGAGAGTGTCCTGCTTTGGACTTGGCTCTTGGACTCAAATGCTGTCTAGTTTTTATTCTCAGGAATATTACAGGAACAGTGTGTTCAGTAATACTGCATTGCCTTTACAATTTTTAAGACACGGTGTGAGGAATGGAGTCTAGTCCTAGGATACAGTTTGAATCTAAAAAAAATAGTAGGTACAAGTTCCTCATTTGTACAGTTTGCTAAATTGCTTATAGAGCTTGTAGATAGCGTGTACAGCTGTTGTTCGTGATTCTAGCTCACAGCATTGTTTGGAAGTGTCCCATCTACCTCCACTCTCTTGGGGTATTTGTGAGTGTTTTCTCTCCTTTGTGACCTCAAGCCTCAACAGAGGACAAGACTTGACATGTTCTGGTGCCTGTGCCTTTTTAACATTTGGCTGGTATACAGGAGGGAAAGGGACCCTGTTAACTACAGAAATTTGGAGACTGATAATAACAGTGTAAACTCTTTTTGCATATTGTTTTATTTTACTTGAAGTACCTGCTTGTCAGATTTCTAGTGGTTTTGATAATTTTGGCTCAGCCTAAGAGTATTCTGGCCACTCTTGTACCTAGGTTTTTGAAATGCTTGTAAAGAAAACATTTAATTATAAGCTCTGTGATGAAAATTCCAGAAGCATACTTAGTAAAAATTGTTATATATTTTCTGTGGACAAATGGTGATGTAATGAGTACTTGGTATGCCCTTTGTGCTGAGTGCTAGCAGGGGGCATAGTCTCTATTCTGAACACACTGCCACTGTGGAGAGCAGATGGAGAAAGGCAAGAGTGAGTCCAACTTTGGGCCATAGTTTTGGATGTTAGGATCCTGACTGAAGATGGAGTTTTGTGATAGGGGATGGCACACAGATAGTCTTCTTTCTGGGTTAAATTGCTGAGTTACTTTTCTTTACTTTATGGTGCCTCCAAGACATATAAATTATGAAGGCTTGTGTTTGTTAAGTGTGAGGATTCTGCGTTCTGTTTTGATGTTTCTATGAAAGGATTGTAATTGCATGAGGGGCTCTTGTAGACATCCTAGAGGTTATACCTAATGCCTGGGAGTGGGAGTGTGGGTTGGAGAGAAGGCTGTAAACAATTTGGGCAGGGTGATAACTTCTGCTTTGAGAGAGATTGTGTGATGTGGTGTTGGGGTGCCTGCAATGGTTCAGTCAGAGAGTCCACAACAGAGTCTAAGAAATGATGATGTGGGAAATGGGATGCAGCAGTAAGGCCAGCTTGACATCTTGAGATGTCTTTTCTTTTCAAAGCAGTATCTTTACCAGTGAGATGCAGTGAAGTTGAAATTTTAGGGGTCCATGTATCAGCGGAGAGACTGTGCTATGAATGTGTCAACAAAGATCCATTGTTTTTAGTATTAATCTGATTTAGATTTGTGTACTTAGCTTGTATCTGAATAAAATGTTTGGAAATGGAAAAATAATGCAGCTCAGTTAAAAATGTAATGTAATGGGTGGGTGGAAAGAGACATATGGGTCGTTTGAGAGTGTTGGAACAGAATGGGCTTGGTGGAACCTAGTGTTCAGACAGTGAAGTCCTATGAGGAGGAGACACACAAGCTCTTTCTCCAGTGAGTTTAATATAAGAATGCCAAGAGCCCCAGAGGTATGATTTTCCTGAAGCTGTTCCTTGTCCTGCGGTCATCCTGGGTGGAAGGTTCCTGTTTCTAAATGGCTCACTGTGAGCTGTTTTCCAGGAACAAGGCAGAAGTGAGGTCTGGCTTTTTTTTTTCCCCTAGGATGGACCAACTTAGACTTGTTCTAGGTCTTCTGTATTTCTTACTAATGGATTGGTTGGTTGGAAATAGTCTTAATATGTAATTCAGGCTGGCCTGGAATTCTTGATCTTTTTTTCTTCAGCCTTCTGAGTGCTGAAATTACAGGTGTGTACCATTGTTGTTGGCTTCTTCCGAAGTTTTAATATTGCTAATTCTAATACGGATAAAACTTATTTAGTCTGCATGGCACTGTTTGTGGTTGGTTAATGGTTAGCTAGTTGTAAGGTATAAAATAAATAAATAAATAAATAAATAAATAAAATAAATAATAAAATAAATTTAATATTAATATTGCTTTAATATTGCTAATTGAGTTTATTTGTCTGGGATGTGTGTGCTGAGGGGTGGTGTGATAGTGTTTCACTGCTTAGCATAGATAATAAGCATCTTTTAATTAAATGGACAGGGTAAGGGAGGAGGAAGGGGAGGTTGTGGGTGGTAGAGGAACCAAATCAATCATACAGCCCAAAGTGGAAAGAGTTCTGAGAGAAAACAGAAATGTGTTGATTCCATAGTCTGAATTCTATATCTTACTTTTGAAATGGAACCCCTGTTCCCTGATTTTGGAGTGAGTATAACAGCATCAACGAATGTAACGAATGTAACGAATGTAATGAATGCCTAGCCTATGTGTTCCTTCTGTCTATCCTCTTAATATTTTCAGTGACCTGAACTAAGAAATCTTTAAAATCAATGTCTTGAGAAATCTGCCAAACTGGGTGATGCTTCTATCTTAGAAGCAGCCTTGTGGTAAACAGTACTGACCTGTTGAGTTATTGTCTGGCTGGAGTCTTTCTTAATGCCACAGCAGTGAAGAACAGCAGAATTTACAAGGGGCACATTGCCATCAGAAG
The DNA here is from genome assembly GCF_011762505.2 of Arvicanthis niloticus. Lineage (NCBI taxonomy): Eukaryota > Metazoa > Chordata > Mammalia > Rodentia > Muridae > Arvicanthis > Arvicanthis niloticus. Next base: position 50,474,593 of record NC_047665.1, on the reverse strand, counting down.
TAGACAAAAACTTGGACAACAGTAGGTTTAGCAGGTCCTCAGGGTTCTACCTCTCCTGAGCTGAGGTTGGGGTACAGCTTTAGGTTATACTTACTTTATATGCCAAAATGACAGTTTGATTTAAGTACTGGCAAAGGCTTCATAGAATAGGGGTGCCACTATTATTAAGGAACTGTTTTCCAGCTCTTTTCCATGGATGCATGTGTGAAGACCTAACTCATTGTTGGCTTTACTAGGTAGTGGCAAATTAAAAAAAAAAGAAAAAAAAGAAAAATGAGATAAAATCAGGGATTCCTATTTATAGTTGATGCCTAAAATACAGGGGAGGGACATCATGTTTTGAGCACTCCTGTCAAGAACGAGGCTGGAGTTTGAATCTGTTATTTAATAGGCAAGCAAGCATACAGGGTAAGTAACTCGTTGGGAAATTGTGGAGATTGAGCCTACTGTGAGCGCGCGCGCACGTGTGTGTGTGTGTGTGTGTGTGTGTGTGTGTGTGTATTTACATGTGGGCACATACATTGATTTTATTTTTTAGAGACATAGCTTAGGGTGGTCCTGAAAATTCATTATATACCTGAGGATGATCTTGAGCCTCCTGATTTTTCTGCTCCACCTCCCAAGTGTTGGGTTTGCTGGTGTGCACCTCCATGCTTGGTTTGTATGTGGTGATGGAAATAGCATCCTGCATGCTAGACAAAGATTCTATCAATTACTTTGTATCTTAAGCCCCTATACATTGGTTTTAGGGATTGAATAGGGAATATAGTTGGATGTTTGGTGAGGAGATACCAGGGCTATTTGGTTTCCAGACCTGGGACAAGGGACTGAGGTGCATATTTTACATATCAAAACAGACCTGGCCTCCAGGTTCTCCCAGCATCCCTCAGTCCCTACCTGGCATATATCCTGCCCTCAACCCTGAACTTTCCAGCCCAGGGGCTGGGCTGTCCTTAATCAGAGGCTTCTCGCTATATAATCTAGACATTTTGGTCTTGGTGCCTGTCTGTCAATTTCTTTCTCTGTGCACATGCTCCTTCCTCACTTTCTCTTTTCCCCACCTTCTTTCCTCATATCAGCTTCCCTGGTCTCAATCTTTGGGGCCCGTGAATTTGCCTGAGAGCAGCTTCTCAATAAACCTGCCTTTAATATAATCTAATCTGGTTTGAAATGGCTCATTTCACTGGCAGAAAAATAACCTATCAGCTATAGCACATGAGACAAAGGAGGATGTTAGGATATAGAAAGGTCAGGTGTATTTGCTGTTTCCCAGTGTGTGGTTGTTCTTGAGTGTGGTGAATCAGCCCCATGGAGGTGTGTAGACATCAGTGGTTAGGAGCTCTAAGGTTGTGTTAGGAACCATGGGCTAGTGATACAGCTTGTTTCCATTTGCTTCATATTCCCTTGCCAGCACTCTTCCAACCTAGGGAACCCATGTCTGGTGTATGGATTCTCTGCTGCCCATGCTTTGTGTTTTTATGACCTGTATAGTCCAGCCATCTTCATGTCCAATGGATGATTTTCTCCTCTTGATGCAAACCCATATGTACTGTATCTACTGGACCAATGGACATTCATGCACGTAAAGTTCACGCACCCATTAGGCCATGAGAAATTAAGTCATTGTCTGATCCAAGAGTTTCCTGTCTTTTACTAGCATCTACAAAGCAGTAATCACTAACCAGTAAGTAGGATAAATCAAACTAGACTTTGAAGGGGTGTTTGTTTGTTGTTTTTGTTTTTTGTGGGAAGTGCTGCTTGTGGGGCTTAGCGCTGCCAGTTTTCTTCAACTTCTCTTGTACGGTGTTCCTCTAATGCTGGCTTCCTGTCTGTACCGTGGAAAATGACCTTCATTCTGGGTTTTTATAGCATATAGTCTCTCTCTTTGTAAACAACTGAGCACTTATAAACCATTTGCTTGGTGTTGGGTATTTTAGTCTTGTCTTTATGTAGACTTACTGCTTTTAGGCCAAAATGTTTTAAATGTCATTAGGTTGACAGTGCCTCACAGAGATTTACCATATAGTAAGTGCTGAGTAAGTGATTTTGAAGAAATGAATATTGGTGAGATTTTAGATATTTTTTCATACTATACTTTAAAAAAAAAACTCTACTTTGCATAGAATTGTCCCAAGTAGGAATGTAAGGAAATTTAATAATTTCTTCAGAACTACTCTTAAATAAGAGAGGTAAGACACAAATGTGCTATAAATTATTAAGAGAGAGGAGGTGTCAGGCATAGCTTAGAAACAGACATTTTAGAGAAAGTGAACATTGAAAACAAGTCATTTTCCTGTGATCTTTATCATTTAGGTACCGAACCACAGGTTGAAGAATTAGAATAGATGAATGAATGAATAGCAAGAAATGACTTGGGTTTTGAAAGATATATTTTTGTTCTGAGGTGAGTCAGATTCTAATTCTTATTATTTAGGGCAAAATGGATTGCAACTTGTTGGTTTAGTCAAATTTGTGAGCTCATTTTGGAGGACAGTAGGAGATGTTTTTAATTTTGTCTAAATTTGTAGCAGTATATACTACCAGTTAGGCCACAGTGGGAATGAATGAACTAGTGTCACCGATGTGCATATGTGGTTTTATCATCATAGTCATCTCATTGTTACTGACCCACATGTCAGCACTTCTAGAACATGTAGCTTGAAGAGGTTAAAAGTGCTTGAAGAAACCTTAGGATGAGCGTCTTAAGAAACCTTTGGATGAATGTTCCTTGGAGCGTTTTACTTGCTGCAGTGGGAAGTCTTGTCTTCAGTATCTGGGACCTCTCTGAACATGCTCAGGATCATTGATGGCATAGCATCTGAAGGCATGAGAAGTGGGGCACCATGCTGAATGACACTTTCCTTGGCTGGGGCGATATTGTGTGTGTTAGAGGGTTCCCAGGGTTGAGAAACTGGTTGGAAGCTGAGTTCTTCATCTTTTCTAGGACCTGGAACACCATGGCTGTAATTCAGCCTGCCCCACATTGTACTTTTGTACTTTTGATTACGTACCATTAGCTGCAAGGGGGATTCTGGGACCTACCTACATTACCTCCTCACAGGAAATTTGTAAAGCTGAAACGGGTTGTCAGTGACAAGACTTCACACAATGCCCGTGTGTTGCAATCCAAATAAGTTCTCTGATGTGTCTGATCCAGCCCTGCAGGCTTCTGAGCTCTTTTCTCAATTCTTCCCTCTAGGAAAGGGCCTGACCTCGGTGAAATGTACCTCTGGTAAATGCTATTTGAACTAATTGTCTGTTCTCCTCTGCTGTGGCTTGATTCACAACACTGGCTGCTTACTACCGGTACACTATGAATTTTGCTTCATTTAGACTATTCTGCCTTTGAAGCAGAAGGGCCCAACGAGGGCAGGGAATTGGAACTCTCTTGTTCCTATTGCCTCACTGGTACTTAATCCAGGTAGGTAATTAGTTGCTCAGTAAACTAGAAGTTTGAGGATATGTATGTGAATGGCTTTTGGCTGATCCTGTTTCCCTTAGCTAACCCATGGCTGATCTCTGTTTCTATCACAAAGTGGGATTGAACCTCCCATATCTAAGATATGAGGGTCAAATGTGTAATATTTGAGTTGGATTGGAAGGTGTTTAGACCAGCTAAGGGGTAATCTGGATGGTAAAGGTGGAAGTGACTTCATGGAGAGGCCAGGTATTCTGCTTCATGCCTTTCAGCTGATTGACTAATCACACCCACACTCTACAGTAAGGCTTTTAGTCACTGTCTCTGACTGCATTTCAGATCCTGCAATGGTAGCTGATTTGGCAGGATTGGACCAAATGAGAGATGCTGGATTTGGCCACAGGTAGAAGAATTAATAGTGAAGTGTGCTGAGGTAGCATCTAGCAGTTGAGGACAGACCAGAGGTCCAGAAAGTGCAGAGAACTTTTGTGAATGATTTGCAAGAGTGACAAATAACATAGATTTGTATTCCAGCTTTTGTAGTGTTAGAAGAAAAGTTGCTGGGAGTAGTAAGTAGCTTATATCTTTAAACCTGGCCCTCAGAAGACAGAAGCAGGCACATCTGAATTTGACAGCCAGCCTGGTCCAAGTAGTCTGTTCCAGGGTAGCCAGAGTTTTACATACTGAGACTCTTTCTAGAACAAAAGAAAACAACAGGAGTAATACTCCAAACAAAAGTCACAACACGAGCAACTGCATCTGGAATTGCTATGTACATGGAATGGCCGAAGTGGTGGTGGTGGTAAAGGAGGTATGCCTCTCAGTCTACTTCCTCTTTTGGCCTTTTGATGTTTTGCTTTCTTTAGTTTCTTTACCTGAAAAAGGAATGCAAATGACACCCATCTTTTCCATTTTGTGGATTAACTGATTTAAAAAGGAAGTAAGGTTTTTTTTTTTTTTTTTTTTTTTTTTTTTTCCCTCCTCAGTTGGGGACCAACTACTGACCAGTGATAGTACCCACTAAAATATAGTTCTTTAAGAATTAGCAATGAAATCAGAAGTAATGGGCCAAGGGAATGAGCTAGTTTGGATGGACTTTGGTGGGGATTGGCTTACTTATGGGTACCCTGGCCTGGTTTTAAGGTAGCATTTAATGTACCTTCTTAATGCAAGCATTTGAGAGGCAAAATAACAAAACAGAACAACTCCTTCACCACCACCCCCGCACCCCCCCCAAAAAAGAGGATTTTTTTTTTGAAGTTTAAAGCAAGTTTAAGTTTAGACTTCTAGTCTGTGTGTCTACAGAAGGGAAGAGTTGCAAGGATTGTTTAGCAATGCTGGCCTTGTCCAAGTTGACTTTTAGGGCCTTTTGTCACCAAGTTCTGCCTATCTGAATTTTGCTGTGTTTTTTTGCACACTTTCTTGGTTAAAAGTATCTGAAGGACCACTGATGGTACTACGTGCATTTGTTTAAAACCATAGGTTTTGATTCTGTGGTTTGGCAGGTCCTGGCATCCTTCCTCTTGGACAAATTCTTAGGTAACTTTGTAGCTATTTGTTCTTGGAAACAGCTCAGTGTTTAGATCAAGAAGAAAACGAGAACAGAGTGCTACATGAGAATATACACAGGAAACGTTGTATCTATAGAATAATGATCATCTTGCCAGCTCACTAATTCCTAAGGTGAAACAGCTGCTCAAAAAAAAAGAAGCTGTGTTTGGAGCAAGATATGAACCCTGTGTCTAGTTAGGCAGTGCATTTAATTTGCCTTACTGGCCTTTCGCTATTGACATTTCTGTGTGGCCTTGGGGATTTTCAGAGGTAGACATTGAGGTTTTACCACTGATTAAGTCAGAGTCAATGGTTGAAGCTTACATGTTGGTGTTCTCCTTATCCTCTACACTGTCCACCCCACCCTTCATATTTTCCATCCTCTCTCCAGGCATTTCTTTGATTTCCCAGAGTATCTTACACCCAGTGTCTCTTCCCTTTCCCCCAGTGTCTTCTCTTCCTTATGTGTACCAAGCTGAGCATAGCTGTCTTATACTTTTCACATGTTTTAGTTTTGCAGGGTATCACTTGGTGGGTGACTGCAATCCTACCTAGGAGTGACCTAGTCAAAATAGAGATTTGTTACTCTCTGGCTTCCTGATTATTGCAATTTTTTGGTTTTGTTCTATACTGAATGTCACTTTTTCCCACACATTTTTCCCTTCTTGGAAGTATGAGGAAGACTCAGACTATACCAAGAAGTGCCAGGAGCCATATCTTCCTTATCTTTCATAAGCCAGCACCAAGTCCCATAGTCAGCTTGTTGAGAGAGGCTGGGAAGTGTTGCTTGATTGTTAGGTGGCAGTGCATGTCTTGCCAAGCTCAGTGAACTCGTGAGGTAGCATGTGATGCTGGACTTCATTTGGCAGATTCCTGACTCAGGAGGAAAGGATGGAGAATGGGTCAGAATAGGAACTGGAATGTGGTTGTTTTTACTCTTCCTCTTGAGTGATATTTCCAATAGAATTTGACCTTTTGTTATCCACTGTGGCCTTAAAATATTGCAGGAAATAGCTGGGGTGACAAATGACATTCAGGGATCTTGGCAGGTATATAGCATCCCCAGGAGGCACTTAGCAAAGTTTACTCTTATCTGCTCTTGTGGAATGCTGTCTGATGGAAGAGAAGCTGTTTACTTAGTTAGATCAACTTACATTCTGTTTTATCATCCTGCAAGATGTAACACGAGTAGGGCTGAGGGAAGGTCCTGGATTCCACAGTCTGCTCAAATCCCCTCAGCCCAGGAAACCAGTCCCTAGATTTCCCAGGGCTTTCAAGAAAGGAAGCTGCTTATATTTTCCCCAATGAGCACAGATTCTTAATTGCCCTGCTGATAGATCTTGAAGGATCTCCTAGAGTCTGTATGTTATATGTGTGCTGTGAGGCACACTGGGTATGAGACATTTCTCCTAATCTCCTGTCCTTGCATAGCTTCCTGTGGATCATGTTTCAAGATAGGACTTTATACTGTGTGTAGGATTGGTGCAGGGGACAAATGTCACAATCAAACTAAAAGGATAAGCTGTTAAGATAATAGCAGAACTAGTTGAGATGGATTACTAAGGAATTTTCTTAAGTCTTGCTTGTAATGGGGTGGGAGGGTCATTTATGTATGTGGACTTGCAACAGAGATACTGTACAAGTCTTATAAACCTAACTGAAAAAGGACAGGAATACTTTCATAATGACAACACAACTTGGAAAATGATGTGAAATGGCATTTTAAAACTCGAAGCAGCTAAGAGCTTCCTTACTCTGCATACTGTAAAGAAAAGCCTCAGTCTGTAGTCATATGCAGATTGTTAGGCCTGGCTTTGTCCCCCTACTGTCAGGTCTAAATGAGTCTCCCCCAGGCTATTACCTTGATTCTCTTGCCAGTATGAATATTAGACCTGCAGAACTGAGAAGGAGCTGTTAGTCATTCAGCTTGAGGCTTGGTCCTTCAGCTTCTTGGGTTCTGCTTTATGTGTAACTTAAAGGCTGGAACTTCCTGATTTATTCTCTGAATCAGCATAGAAGAACTCACTCTTTCCTGGCAGCATCTCACATCCTGGAGAGAACCATCATTTCTTTCCACTGTTGTAAAAATGCTAGACCAATGGTGACTTCTTAAGCCATTTGGCATTAAGACTGGTTTACCATGCTCTGTTCAATTAGTCCTTCTTTAGACAAAGTTTGTACAAGGCACTTTAATTGAAAGTTTGCCTATAAAATCCCACATGAGTTGAAATCAGTTTTCTGTCTTGTGAGAATTCCACTGAAGGGTGTTGACTGAGAGAAGACCATGTGATGTGTGCCCCAGCCAGGTTTCCTGGATGCAGCCCCAACCTTTAGGTGTTGTGATGGTCTGCCTTCGGCATTCTGGGCTGTACAGTGTCATAGCTTCTAGTTACATGCCTCTTGAGATATTTTGAAGACTTACTGACTTGCTTAGGACAGTCCCAGTACATACTATGAACAAAAAAAATCCATGTGCTGGGATAAAAGATGTCTGCCATCAAATCAGGCAGGAGTTTACTCTTAATGCTGTAAAGCTATGTCATTTAAATTCTGCTTGCTAGATGAACTATGAAAAGACTGTTCCAGCTGGGAAGACTGTACTTAGCTCTGGAAGCAGGGGTTATTGGAATATTTAATATTACATTGACACAAATTTAGGAATGCTATAAGAGAACTGAAATTTAAAAGTAGAACAATAAAACCATGTTGACTAAAAAGGTAAATGTGAACATTAAGTATTTCTGGAAGCTTCCTGACAACATGTGTAGATGCTGCTGTCATTGGAAATTGAGAGAAGATAAAGAATTATGAAAGATGAGCAAGCATAGTGTTATTTATACCACATTAGAAAAGATTGTAGCTAGTGACTAAGTTGTGAAGTATTGTATTTTGGGAAAACCCTATAAAATGGCAAAAATCTATAATCAATCCAGGGAATAAAAGTGATATCTTTCACTGTGAAAAGGCAATCCAACAAATTCAATGTTTTTACTTTATTGTAGAGGAAATTATTTTTTTTACACAAGAAAGTAGACACAAATATAATCATATGGCGTATTTTTGCAAATCATAATGTATAAAAGTGAAGCCCCAAACAATAATACAGAAAATGATGCATGTGTGGTAAGTGAGCTGTCAGATGGTTTTATGTTGTCCAGATGAAAGGCTCCAAGTGCCAGGGGTATCAGTTGTAATTTGTGAGCATCAGATGGTGTTGGGCTGTTTCTCAAAATCCTGCAAAAGAGCTCATGTCCTCATTGTTAAAGATGAGTGGGAGCTGTCCAGGTCCAGTTACTAGTGAGAAAATTCTTTTTAGAAGTTTAGCTCTGACACTGGATGTTGGGGAGTTGCTGCTATATTCCAGACGGCTCTTTATTAATCACTAGTGTTTCCTTCCTTGGCTGCATCTCCTGTGGGTCCTGTGGGGAATAACATCATCATGTTTCTCCTGCCTCCTGCTTTGTCCTCTCGTTGCAGTAAAGGTTTTTTTGTTTGTTTGTTTTGATAAGATTCCCTACTCAATGTCTGGTAATAGGATGACTTGCACTTCTCTCCTAGGATGAGAAGAGTCTGCACTGAGCACTAAGATCCCTGGTATTGATAGATCTTCAGGACTTCAAGTGGAATGAGGCATTTTCTTGTTGTCTCCCTTTGTAGAGGAAACGGGGGAAGAAAGGATTTTATTCCTTTCTTGCTTCTTAGTAGGGCTGAGGAACACACGGTCTCATTCTGTTAATTCATTTTAGTTAAAAGTTGTGTGAAAGATTTTAAGTTATTTTTATGACAATTTACAGTTTTAAGGATGGTACATTTTATATAAACATGTAAAATGTGGTAATTTAATATTTGACAAAGCAAACTGTAAAAGATTCTTTATCACTAGAAAAATGTTACTCTCTCAATGGCATGTCTGGTCTACCACAAGTGGAAATAAGTAGCTTTCACTTTCTCTTTCTCTTTAAGCTCTTTGAAGTTATCCCTGTGAGGTTCTCTTGCTTTAAACATTGTGTTATACTTAGTGTATTTATGTTGATTTCTATGCTACACACCATACATGTGTATCCAGCCTTTAAACAGAATGATGTGCCACTATCAGCTACAAAGTTTCCATAGTCTAGTTACTAGAAAAAAAACAAGGAAGCTTACAAGGCTGTGGTAGGCTGTTATTAGTAGCTTTCCTCAAGGTAATTCTCTGATGAATGAATGGACTAGTGAAAGATGCATTTCTATGTGAATTTTAAAGGTATTAACACAAATATTTAAGTTTCTGTACTCAAATTTGTGTTGTTTTCTAGATAAACAGGGCAGTTTTGCCAGTGGTTAAAAAAAAATCAGACCGTTGAAATGACATGAGTGGTAGTGCCTCCACCAGTAGGGGATGTCTGCAAATCCATTTGTGTGACCATTGTGAATGTACACAGTCCTGCATTGGAACTGACTGCTGCATATAGGGGCTTATGTCACAAATGACATGCTTCCATTGCTTGGTTTTCATGAGCAAACTAGGTGTAGGTATGAGAGTGAAGAATGCAGTTCTTGGTACCCCAGTTTCACACTGGGGCTTTGATAGCATTGAGTGAGACTGGGTGTGAGTCTCTGCATTGTCAGGAACCGTCTCTGTCCATGTTCCCTAGACCTGATCTATGTAATGAAGAAGTTCAAGTGAAGAAAAGCTTTTCTTAGCTTGTTGATTGAAAATGAACCCTGACTCAATGTGAAATGGTGCCTGGTTTATTGAGCCATGTTAGCTGGAACTGTATGTAGTCTAGTTGGCAAAAGCTGGTAAAACTATTACTCAGATTCCAATCTAAAATGCATTAACATGAAAGGGAAGGAAATATATTTTTGCAGCATCATCAGTCAAATACAGATGTGAGCTTGCTTCTCATGCCCATTTACATCACAGCCATGGCCCCACACAGTAGGTTGAATTAGAGCATCATAGCTATATCATTAGAATGGGTATTTTCTAATACTTTTGTCCATTTCATACAGACCTGCTCAAACCTGAGCTGGCAGGTTGTTTTGCCATGCTTTTTTAAAAGTTAGATTTAAAGTAGACCAAATAGAAGCATACTTTATATATCAGAATTCTGAAATACTTATTTAAAAGTTAGATTTAAAGTAGACCAAATAGAAGCATACTTTATATATCAGAATTCTGAAATACTTATTTAAAAGTTAGATTTAAAGTAGACCAAATAGAAGCATACTTTATATATCAGAATTCTGAAATACTTAATATGTCCAAGTACTAAAGGAGAACTTTCCCTCTGTTTCCAAAGCAAAAGCATAAACAACCTTTACTTGGCAGGGGCTTTACTATGTTTCTAAAAAACTAGCAAGCACTGTTCTTAAAATAGGCCCATCTGTTTCATTGCATAGGTCCTATTAAAAGCCTAGCTAAATTTTCTATCATGATGAGACAGATTGTATAATTTTTTTCCATAGTGTAACTTCATGATGTTTTTATCTTAAGTGTCATATAGAAAGTATGAATAGTAAATCTCCTGAATTTCTTATAACTCTTGTTTTTTGTTCACAAATTTCAAGCTAAGTGTTTTTTTTTTTTTTTTTTCCTGTAGCTAAGACAAAATCCTCAGGTAAAAGCAGTTTCAGAATGGGTTTATTTTGGCTTACAGTTTGAGGGGGATACAGTCCATAATAGTGGGAAGACATTGTGGAAGGACCATGAGGCTGGCTGGTCACATTGTATCTGCACTCAGGAAACACAGAACAATGAATACATGCTATTGCTCAGTCCCCCTTTTCTATTTCCAAAGTCAGGGCTCCAGCCAGGTGATGGTACCATACCTAGTAGGTGGGTCTTCCCACTTAACAAAATCAAGGTAATTTTCCTCAGACAGGAGTGAACCATGAGTGGCTATAGTAGAGGTAGTGGTGATCTAGAGTCCTCTGACCACTTATGCTGTAATGGCTGTGCCATCTGAAGTAGGTGAGTGGTAGCCAAATGTGACTCTAGAGCCCTTGAGACTGCTGTATTGACTGTGTGTAGAGACTCCATGTCCCCATGTCTTGGGCACATGAATAGGTCATGGAGCCTGTCTGTTTCCTAGGATATGGCTTCTTTGATTTTTCAACTGTAACTTTTGTTTAGCATTTCATATATCCACAGGCCTCCACCTTCCTGTGACCTCTGGGATTTTCCTACCTGGGATATAGTTCTCTCAGGAAATTTGGAACAAAAGGTGTCTTGGGCAAGGTTTGGGTAGTATCAGTCTATCAAATTCATTTTCATACTGCGAATCACGTAATTGAAGGATTAAGGCTAATTTTACTTGGAATGTGCTTGGTGAAATAGTGAACTTTGAGCCACGTTTTCTGTGGAACTGCCTCTCATTTAAAAGAATGAATTACATGCTCTGGCTTTTCAGTTGTACATATTTACATATGTCTTCTGAGAAATTAAGATCGACTCCTTTATATTACTTTCCTTCCAATCATAGATATTTGATCTTTGAAATGAATATGAAAATTTTCAAAAATATTATACCCACTAATGATGATGTAATTAATGGTGAAAAATGTATATCTGTAATTTCTGATGTTATAGGACAAACTGTCAACATTGGAAGCCATGCAGACCAGGGTTATCTAAATGACTGTTATGTGCTTAGAGATCATGTGCCAGCAAAAGAACCACTTAAAGTTCAAGATGGAATTAAGTCTGGAAGATTGTTGATCAAAAGATTCCAAATTCCAAATAGCTTTTAAGGGAATGTCATTTTTTATATTTACATAGTAGAAAAAATACCTGAGTCATCTGGAAGGAAACTCTTCCTCAGTTTTAAACTGTGTATCAATGTGAGACCAGAGTCTCTTCATAAACTAAGAAAGCTACTATGCCATGAGCTGAGTTTGGAGGAGGGATATGAGAACTTCGATGTTTAGTATGAAATGAGATGTAAGAAAGTTCCAGGAAAACATTGGCATACTCATCCTTTGTTTTAGAAAATAATATTTTCATTTTCCAAAAGTGATTATATTATTAAATACATTTGTTATTGTAAATATATGTGCATGAATGTCATGGTATACATATGCAGGCTAGAGGACAACTTAATACAATTGGTTTTCTTTGTCCACTATTAAATCAGTCCCAAAGATTGAAATCAAGTCATTGGGTTCATGTAGTAAGTACTTTGACTTGCTGAATTATCTTGCTGTCTCCAGAATTTGATTTTAGAGTGAGTAAAATATAATTTTCTACTATGATACATGTTTTATAGGTATAGCCCACAGAATTACTCTTTCTGACATTCAATAATTTTGTAAGAATACAAAGGGTTCCAGAGATCCCCTAAATAGAAAACCACTTAGGTAAACCAGTGCTGAGATGTCCACCCTTTCCAGTCCACCATCGGAGTTATTGCTGGAAAGACAGTTGGAACTATTACATTTCTCCTCTTGACAGATCAGGATATTGGATACTTGGAATAAACCTTGAGTAATGCTAATCTAATAAAGGCCACTTACTGGAAACTTTCTATCGGATACGGCTTGGAACCTCCTAATGATGCTCAACAGTGAAGGTTTACTTGCCATGTAGTTGTATTTTAAGACAGCAGTCCACAGAACTCAGCCATTAGCCTAATTGGAGCTTTCAGATATCATGGGAATAAAAGATCTTTACTACCTGGCAAATGTTCTCTGCTTTGAATGATTTTGCAAGATAGAGTTCCCAAAGACCATCCTCAGATTCAGTAATTTACTTGAATGCAGACTAGCAAAGCTGTTTTAATCCTGTTTGTAGTTGATGTCAATGAATGGGTATTAAAACATCAAGGGGAGACAGGAGGAGCTGGATTGGGGGAGTATCGGGTATTTCTTATACTGTTTTGCCTGTGGAACAATACTCCTTCTAGCAATTCTATGTATTAGCACACATGAAATATTGCTAAACAAACTCACTTGAGCCTCAAGATCCACAGTTTTTACTGGTGGCTAATCATGTTCACAAGTTGGCTACCCATGTGGACATCCTTTATTTCTATCCCTTTTAGTAGATGAAGATCATTCTGCATGGCTTGAGCTCGTACAGTAAACCTCACAGCTATCATAGATCATGTGGTGTATAGCCCAGAGACATATCCATCAGGGAGCTCTAAAGTCTTAGCAATTACCTTCTTAGAAGACTGAAGAGTGTGTCAAACTTAACCTATCTTGGGCCAGGTCAATATTTCATAGTACAGATTTTTTTTTTTAATTTCCTTAAAAAAAAAAAAGCAAGAAAATACCTTCTTAGTCTTGGAAAAGAATAACAAATGTTTGAGGCTCTCATTTTAATAATCTAAAAATTAAATTTCAAGCTTTGGCAATTCAAACTGTATAGTGCTTCTATAGGAACAGACATGGACTGAAAGTTTATAAATGAGCTCATGTATTTTTCTTTTCTTGTGGCGGCGGGGGGGTGGGGGTGGGCAGTGAGTTGGATACTGGGGACAGAAATACTAAGACTATTGAGACCTGAAAGATGGCACAGCAGGTAGAGTAATTACTATGCAAGTTTAAACACCATAGTTTGGATCTTAAATACCCAAGTAAGTGCCAAGACAGCCTTGGCAGTCTCCCTGTAATCTGCTTGTGAGAGATGGAGACAGGAATTCTGGATTAAGCTGGCTAGCCTAGGCCCTGGGTCCAAGTGAGGACTAAGGAAGAAACTGGATGTTGGCTTCTGACTGCCACAGTTATGCTCACACAGTTGCATGTGCGCATGCATACCACAGACATGAGAAAATGTACCAAGACTACTGAATGGAAAAGGGACAGTCAGTCATTAGCACTTCTAAATAGCCCATGGACAAGTAGAAATTAGTGTTGTATACCCTATAGCTCAGAATAGATTAAAGGAAGGCTGAAGCATTGGCTCAGTGATTAAGGGTATTTGTTGCTCTTGCAGAGTACTTGGGTTTGATTTCTAGCACTCACATGGTGGTGACAATAAAAACAATTACTCCAGTACAATTAACAATAATTCCAGTCCCAGGGAATCTGGAGATTAGGGTGGGAGTCGGGCCTTAAAACACTCTTACATGATGTCTTAGGGTTAGTATTGCTGTGAAACAGCATGACCAAAGCAACATGGGAAGGAGAGAGTGTATTTTTCTTAAACTTCTTTGTCACTTTTCATTATTGAAGGAAAGGAACTCAAACAGGGCAGGAACCTGGAAGCAGTAGCTGATGCAGAGGCTATGGAGGAATGCTGCTTACTGTCTTGCTCCCCAAGGCTTACTCAGCCTGCTTTCTTATAGAATCCAGGATCACATGCCCAGGGCGGGGAGGGAGGCTGTGTTTACAATGGGTTTGGCCCTTCTGCATCAGTCACTAAGACAATGCCCTAGTTGTCTGCAGGCTGATCTTACTGAGGCATTTTCTCAGTTGATGTTCTACTCCTCTCAAATGAGTCTAGTGTGTCTCAGGTTGACGTAAAATTAGCTAGCACATATGAGAGCACATTTTCTTAAATGTAACATCTAGTAAAGAATGAAAAACCAGAAGAAAAATTGATTAAACTGACAAATCACAAAAAATATAAGACATTCTTTGCAAATTATATATATGATACAGGCCTCATATAAACAACTCTCGTGTCTAAAAACAGTTGAAAGGTGAAGTTGCATTTTGTGGGTTTGATTTGCATTCTAAGATGACAAACCATCTTTGTGCACGTGAATGTGCATATTAGGTATCTATATATCTTTAGATACTATTAAATCTTTTGTTCATTTTTCTTAATACTTCTTGTTCTTGGAGCATTTTATACACCTATACTATGTATTTTGGTCATATCTACCCCTCACTCCCCTTTCTACCTGAACCCATCTCCTCAACTAATGACCACCATGTCCCCCTTTGCAACTTCACCTCCCTCCCCCAGTCACATGTGAAGCCTTTATGAAAGGTGTGGGCAGCCTTTCAGTGGCCATACTTGCAAAGAAAAGAGGACTCTTCTGCCTCCCAGCAGCCATCAACTAATAGTCGCTCCTCAGCTAGGGCTGGAGTCATGTGAACCCACTGCCTGTGTTGGAATTTTAATAGGCTTGATATTATGCATGTTTTGCTGGCAGCCACAGCTGCTCTGAATCCTGGAGTGCAATGACCATGTCTTATCCAGAAGATGGCATTTTACAGCGCTCCTCCCTGTTCTATGGCGTTTAACAACTCATGTTTTCTTTTGAGGTTTTCAAGCCCTGGTTTCTCTGTGTAGCCCTGGCTTTCCTGGAACTTACTCTATAGATCAACCTGGTCTTGAACTCACAGAGATTCACCTGCCTCTGCCTCCTGAGTGCTGGGAGTTGTGCACCACCACCACTCAACTTACACTCCTTTAAATTTTTATTTTGTTTTTTTTCTTCTTTTAAATGTAGTTTCTTTATATGGCCCTGGCTGTCCTATGTAGACAAGGCTAACACTGAATTAACAAGAGATTCGCCTACCTCTGCCTCCTGAGTTTTGGGATTAAAGGTGTGCACTACAGTTGCCCAGCTAAAACTGATTATTATGTTTTTAGTTGTAATGGAGCTATATCAATTTCACTCCTTCATTCCTTTAGTCCCCTCCAGTAACCTTCCTTCAGACCCTGCCAGGTCATGTTCCCCTCTCTCAAGTAGATAACCTCTTTTTCTTTGATATTTGCTATGCACATACATATGTATATATACATATATGTGTACATGCCCACCCACATATAAATACAGCCAAATTTTGTTGGGACTGATCATTCTGCTTTGGGCAATCAATAAGGGGACTCATCCATGGGAGAGGCCAGTTCTTCTCCCAGCTGTCATTAGCTGCCTTTAGTTATGTATCTAGAGTTGGGACACCCAGAAATTTTCTGTTTTCATATTGATGTGTCCATTGATAGTGCTTTGGTTTTGATCTTGTTTATGCAGCCATTTCTAGGAGAGACTGTTTCACAGCACACTTCCTGGTATTCTGGCCCACATTTTTGCACACTTTCCAAGATGTTTCCTGAGCATTATTGACCTCCCTCCTTGCCCAGTTGGAGCCCTGTTCCTGTCATTCCATTTCCCTACTTTATGTTGCCTGTGTCCCGCTCTTCCAGGCTCCCAAGGCCCTCTGATATTTCCTTTATAATTTCATGGTTTCTTAGGTTATTTTCTGTTGTATTCTCAAATCTTAGGACTTAGAGTTAGAAACCACAGATGAGAGAGACTATAGAGAATCCTCAATAAACAAACAACCTAAAATTTACTACCCTATCCTGTCGGGCCATGGAAGGGTATCCTGATTCTTGGGTTGTGGGTTTGGCCACCCCCCCAGAACCAAGGCTTCTGACACGAGGTCTGAGGTCTGATCTCCGTTCAACCTGTGCCGTTCAGTCATGTTGGATGCAGGTAGAGGGCATGATTAACAGGTCTCCACCTCCAGAGATTAAAATATTAATGAGTTATCTAAAGGCTGGGGGTGTAGCTAATTAAGTTATTCCCTTCCCTTTTCCCCCCTCCCTATAAAAGCTAGGCTCCCCTGGCTTTTTGGGGGGAGCACGAACCATCTACACCCATTCACTACGCCATGAACAATAAAAGCTTTGGAAAACTGGACTCCATGTGTCTCCTGGTCTTGCCGCCAGGTTCCCAGTCTTTGGAACCCTGAACCTTCCTGATGCAGTCACCGGCCCGCCCGAGTTTTTTCCACACTACCCTGCTATACCACTCCTTGCCATATGCCTTAAGGACCTTGCATCTTATTTCAGATATTTATTTAGCCCTATTAATAATAGCCAGGAAATAGAAGCAACCTAAATGTCTTTCAACAGGTGAATGGATAATGAAAATGTAGTACATCTACATAATAGAATATTATTCAGTTGTAAAGAAAAAGGAAGTTTTGTAGGTAAATGGATGGAAGTAGAAAAGATTATATTGAATGAGGTAATCGAGACCCCCCCCCCCCAAGAGAAAGTGCAGGTTTCCTTTCACCTGCAATTCTTAGTCATTCTTCCTCTCTCCCAAGATGCTTCTTGAGCCTTGGGGGGTAGGGTTAATATTAATGTTATTTCAGTCATTTATTTTTAGGACTTTGACTTGTTATATGAGTCTGCATGAACACTCCTCACTTTCTTTAACCAAGGTTAAGAGCAGCACAAATCTAGGGAATAAGCAGAAATATTTAGAAAACAGTTTGCTGACACAACCATTTAGTGCACTAGTAGGTTTTTTCTAGGGTAGGCCCAATTTTTAAGAATGTTTTTTCTTTCTGCTTCTCAGTGCTGTGGATTAAACCTAACGCCTCACACATGGTAGGCGAGGTGCTGTTCTACTGAGCTATATCACATTCCTACTGCTTTGTAGAATCTTAAGCTCTGTTTGAGCATATTAGACAATATCACACAGTTACTGTGTGTGGGAAAAACTGACCAAAGTGTGAGCTGAGTGTCCTAAAAAATCAAATTTCTCATACCCAGATGGTCTTTGTGTATTGTAGTAAGAAGTGCTCTCCTCTTGCGTTTGCCTCATCTCCATGGTAACCTTAGTTTAGCACATTTTGTCACTTGGTGCTTTCCTGCAGAGCTTCTTACAAAGTTACCTATCTGTGTAGTGTATATATTATATATTTCCTCTATGGAAATAAGTACAAGAATATGTCCAGTTATTCACATAGAAAGGTGAACAGCTGTATGAGCAGAAGGCAGGAAACATGGCTCCAGAGAATCTTGGAACAGAGAGAGATTTATTTATAACAGCTTGACTGATAATGCAGGAGCAAAATCTTTTGAAGTCCAATTGTGTCCACAATGTCACAGGTGAATCTACACAGCCAGTTAACTTTCCTGCTAACTCTGTGTTAGCATAGCCATCAACATTGTCACTTGGTGTTTATCAGGCATGATTAAAAATAGCTTGTATCTTTTGTCCTTTGCTTGACAGAAATATCTCTGTTGACTAAGGCTAGTTTTTCAGGGCTCTAATTTTATGGAACAAAGATGCTTTTTTATGTGGTAGACATAAAAGTTAGGGAGATAGTGAAGTGCTTGCGGTGAAAGCATGATGCCTGAGCTCAATCCCTAGAACTCAAGAACAAAGACAAACAGGTGTGTGGTGGTACATACACTTATAGTCTGTGCTGATAAGGTGGAAATAGGTGGATCCTTAGGGGTCATTGACCAATCGGCCTAGTTAATTAGTAAGTTTCAGGCCAATGAAAGGCTATTTCAAGAGACGAGGGGAACAGCAACTGAGGAACATCAGAGGTTGACCACTGAGTTCTACGTGTACCAGCTCCCATGCATACATAGACAACCATAGAGTCCCTTTGCTAAGGTCAGAGTAAGAACACCCTTCCCCCTGTTAGTCGTTGGGCACTATTTGCCTTCACTTTTGTTGTTATTTAGTTATGTAATTTTAATTATTTGCTGTAGTAATTATTTAAAAATCGGCTGCTGGTCAAGCCTACTATCTAAGCTGCAGCGGCTCTGCCCAGCTCAGCCGCCGTGTTCTGTGGCCAGAGGCTGCAGCTAGAAACAGCCAGCCAGAAACACCAGCCCTGCCACCCAGGAGACGCCAGCGTGGGAAATAGCTCTGCCAATCTTCCATGCTGTCTCTGCAAGGCTGGGCATTGCCCAGATCATCCTGCCTACCACGTGGGCACGGTACAGATGAGACTAATGCTTAGATTATCCAAAGGCTTATATATTTGGTAATGATGAATAACAAGATGCCCACTCAATCAGAGGTGTAACCCAATACCCAACCTAGATATACCTACTACCCTTGACTGCAGGAGACACGGGAACATCAGCCTCCATGTTCCCCGACTCTCTCCTAGCTCCTCCTCTTCCTTCTCCTCTTTCTCTCCTTACTCCTCCCACCTTAGCTCCTCCTACAATTATCTCTCTCTCTTTTATTTATTTAATTTTTTTGGTCTAATTTGGGAATAGTTAATTCATGATCCCTGAAATGCTTGTCTCTTAGAAGTTGTATGTTTTGGGACTTTTTAAGTATAAAAACCGAGGAAATAGCTTAGTTTCCTCATATTGCATATTTGCACGAGGAAAAGAGGGGTCGAGTATCTATGGAGGGATCTATTCTAGGCCCTGAGTTTTCTTAGAATTCTACAAATGTGCCTCAACTCAATCATTTGATAATATAGTACAGGAGATGAAGTCCTTTGCATCTTGTCACATTGATTAGAGGTGGCAGCTGTGGAATTTGAACACAGGCCAGCTATGGCTCTGGATAGTCTTAGCAGTGTCTAGCGTGGACACAGTGTTGATCCTGTAGAAAGGCAGTAGAGAAGGCCAGGGTCTTCCTTGTTACACACTTGGTCCTTAGGTGCTGATAGAGGCAAAAGATCAACCTGGAGAGAAGAACCTGAAGAATAGAGATTCCAAAAAGAGTTTTGGCAAGGTGTAACAGCACCCCAAGTGCTGGATTTAATAAGGCCTTTTGTATCTTAGACTAGTGTCAGGGAAGAGCTGAGTATGTCCTGCATGAAGCAAGCCTGAGTTGGGGACAGTGCTCACGTGATAGTTCTAAGTAGACTGTTTCCAGAGTCACCAAGCACAAATGATGTGGCCTAGAGCCAGGCACTATTCATACACTTTATTAGGTCCATTAACACTTAAAAGTTTTTTCCTGTATCTTACAAGCTGTAGTGTAGTGGTGTTTATCTTTTATCATGAAAGTAAATATATTTAAATGTAAATATATCTTATAGGCTTCAAGAAATTGGAGAAAGGGTAGTGCCTGTTGATTGCTTACTTTCATGATTTTTTTGTGATAAAGTATAAATAACCATTTGAGGAATATATTAGATATGCCTTGTTATTGTGCAGCCATCACCACCATCATCTCTAGAACATTTTCTTTTCTTCTCAGAAGCCAGGAGTTACCAACCCTTGTCTTCTACCGAAGCTGTTTATAATCAGATCCTTCACTCTGTTGTAAAGGGGAAAACATAGGAAACTGTCTTTTTGGCTGAAGCATTTAAAGTTTTGTTCTTCAGTTTGTTCTACTGATGCTCCTCAGGAACTGTAGGACTTGTCTGGTTGGGCAGCTTTCTTGATAAGGTTGAAGCAAATTTCCTCAAGCCAGTGTCTCAGAAAAGGTGAGGACCATGATGTTGTTAAATTCTAGGTGGAAGCTACCTTCTCCAGGACATAACTGTTGGTTATTAACTCAAATGGAGAATGGGTTTTGTGTTTTCACACATATTACTGGTTTCAAAAGTCACACAATTGGTTTATAACTGTTACAACAAACATAGTGTGCTATTTGCTTCTTACTTTATTTTGTCAACATTCTGGATTGCAGTGGTAGTGGTTGTGTAGATGTTAATTCTTGGTTTTTACAAAATGCTGGTCCTGGAGAGACAGTGTCAAAAATAGCAGGCCAGGCTCCCATGGGAAGGGCTCTTGACACCTTGTTTCTTTGTTTTTTATTATTGTTTTATACTTCTTTAGCATATTTGTTGTGGTACTTACTCTATAGGGTTTTATACTTTGTTTTACAGTGTGATTTGCTTGAAATCATTTGGTTTTTGTAAATCACAGATCTGCCTGATTCCACAAACCTATTTCAGAAACTGATTTTCAAGTGTTATTTCACTAAAAAAGTAACTCTTCCAGTATAAATGTAATTTTTGTAAGAATTAGTTTTAGCAGTTGGAATGTAGCTAAGGTGGCAGAGTAAATTTGTTCAGCATCAACCAAGTCTTGGATTCAGTCACAATCAGCACATGATGCCAATATGGTTGTGTAATCCCAGGATGTGGGAAGTGGAGACAAGAGAGTCAGAAGTTCAAGGCCATTCTTAGCTATGAAGAAGTTCAAGGCCAGCTTGGGTATTTGAAAGATTATCTTTAAAAAGGTTTTAAAATTGATCTATCAGTAATCTTTTATTTGGATGTTTTCATTAGGGAAATGGACAGGCCATATCAAACTGCTGCCTAGGGAGGACTTGAAAATAGAACACCTGATTGATCAATAGTAATTTTATTTTTTTGGTGGGATGGTTAGGTGTGTTTTTGATACTGGTGGTTTTGTTGTTGTTTTTTTTTTTGTTTTTTGTTTTTATGCAACCTAGGCTGGCCTTGAACTTGCTATGTAACCCAGGCTGTGAATTCATGATCATTCTGCCTAACCCTCCCAAGTGCTAGGATTTACAGGTATGTGTTACTATACTCAGTGGAATAGTGAATTCTTAAATACTATTTAGAATTATTATGCTAGTTTAAAAATATTTTCAAGTTCAGGTGAAATCATTATTAAAATGATAAAATGCACATCAATTAAATGGTTAATGTAATTAATTTGTGAAGGTTTTTATCCCAGTTGATAAGAAATGCTATAAGATTTTAGTAGATTGCAAAATGACATGGAAGATGAAGCAGATAGTATAACTCATTAACATGAAATTTTTTAACCTAATAATCATTGTATTCCCGTGATACAGTTTTTGCAGGTATATTAGAAGTTTTTATAATATGTATTTCAAAGTCTTCATATTGATGTAATATTTTGATAGTATTAATGACTACCATTATCTTGTTAATTAAATTTAAAAATCTTACAAAGTTTAGTTCTTTCTGGATAATATTAAGGTTTGTAAGATTGTTGGTTAATGGCTGTCCCCTCTCCTCCCAAAACAAAACAAAACAAATAAAACCATGAAGCACAGGAGGATGGCTATATTGACTTGGATTTGAGAGAGGGGGAAGGCCTGATTTCAGCTTCAAGAGCCACAAGTCATTGTCTTTCCATTGGCTCCTGTGTTAGGTCGATATAGAAGAAAATCTAGAGTCACAACCCTTATTTAATGATGAAAGTTCAGGAAACATTTTCTATCCCTAGAGATACAGACTACAAACAGAAAGAACAGGAAAGCTGAGGAAGCTCAGTTCTGAGACAGACCGTCCCCATCACATGGGGAAGTCTCATCTGTAGCCAGAGCGGCAGACTTATAACTACTTCTGTTTACTCAGTTGTGCCTCTGGTGTGTTACTTAGCTTTTCTCAGCATCATCTCCAATGTTCTCACTTTGTTATAGCTCAGGCAAAACAAGAAACCTGGTTGTAATGGGAGTGACATTGTTTCCTGGGATGTCCTGACTCTTTTGATAAGCTGAGGGATATGGAGTGCTTACAGCCAGGCAGTTTTAATGACTCTTTTGTAGCTTTGTGAATTGGAGAGCTGCTTTTGAGAAGCAAATATGTATATGTATTGATTTGTTTGAGATGGAGTATCACCCGGAACTCTTGATCTTCCTGCCTTCTCTGGAATGCTAGTATTACGGGAGTGTGTCACTGTGCATAGTTTATGTGCTGTTATTGAAACCTATCAGGACTTAGTGCATGCTAAGAGAGCACTTTACCAACCAAGTTACAATGTAGCATGCATTAATTAAGAAGACTGAAAATCGTTGCCAAGGTGTCAATTCTTATTTAATGAATGTGTGCTAAAAAAAAAATTATTAAAAGGTCTTTTAAGAAGAGCACATGCACTTGTCAGTGTAGAGACTTTGTCTTCCTAAAGCAGGGGATTCTTCTCCAGAGTAGACAGAAATACCTGATAGTTCCTGTTTTCCTACAACTCCCTTTAGATGGCTTTCCTGTTTGCAGTTGAAATGGTCAGGCTCATCTGGAGTGGGCTTCTTCCCTCATTACTTGGTTGTAGAAAATGAGACTTGACCTTCAACCTGGATGGATGCTTCTAGCTTACCTTGTGGATGTTTAATGAAAACATGAACGAATTGTACTGTGTGCCAGGTATTATCTTTCATCACTACAAAATATGTGGTATTATCATAGCATTTGTAATTCTTTCTGAGAAAAAGAATGGGAAAACTTAAGTATTAGCCAGTGGTTTTGCAGATAGTGTTTTGAAAACACTTTGAGATAGAGGACAGAACTCAGTGGTAACTTGAAGAAAAGGAATGGTTTAAGATAGTCACCTTCCCTGTTTAAATTTCACACTTTCTCTTTCCTGTCTGTGCCATTTGCTGGAGAGAAGGTTTAATCAAAACTGAGTCATAGGTTTGACTTCCAAAAATACCACATGGCTGTCTTTCAGCACTCTTTCCTCATGTCTTCTACCTCCAGTGTTTCAGGATTACAGTCAGTGAATTTTAAATCCCACAGCTAGCTGTGTCAGCACCCGTCCTGAAATCAAATCCTCCTAAAACTCGACTCCTAGGACTGCTATTCTTACCAAGAAATGGAGTGGGCTGGGAGGGGTCTTGCATGTGTAAGTATCTCACAATGAATGTAAACACAGAGGCTGCAGTTCTTGTAAGAATAACTAGAGACAGGAAAAGGGCCTGTGAGGACAGAGATTGATGCTGTCACAAGCTAGAGGAGGCAGGAAAGACCATTCCTGAAGCCTTCAAAGAAAGCACACACCTTGATATTGTAGTTCTGATTTCAGAATTGAGAGAAAAGGTATTTCTGTTGTGTAAACACCTAGGTTACCACCTAGTTTGTGGCAGAGGCCCTGGGAAATGGTATATCTGAAAACATCTGAGCCTTCAGTCATGGCCTGGGACCACAGTTTCCACGAGGGTGAGAGAAAAAAGGTTAAGTGTCGGATGCTCACATATTCTTATCCTTTGATAAAGGCTTCTGAAGTTAAACCTTTATAGTAAACATGATATACAGCATTACATTTTTTATGTTGCAAACAGCAATTTCTTAAGCATTTTTTTTTTTTTTTTGTATTCTTGCCAAATACATGGTTGGATGTGAGAGTGTGGTTCAAGTTGGCCCTCAGAAACATAGCCTCTGGTGTTTTATTAGGGCTCATCATAAATTTCATTTTTTTTTTAAAAAGAGGAAACATGGCAAATAGAAGAGTGAAGCCTTCTGTGAATACTATGGCATTAAACTCTTTCTGCCATGTGTCTGATCACCACACTGTGAACAAACAATTGGTAGCATAAGGTAAGATGTGTGAGGAGAAAAATACACAGATTTGCAAGGATACTCTTAAACCAGTCACTACACAGTTCCAAAACCAAGTGTCGGCCTTATTAAGGGATTCTAGATGCAGGTGATTTCAGGATTTAGTAAGTTAGTGGCCTCAAAGATTTGAGATCTAACGGCCAGTTGGTAATTTTAGTTCAGAAGGAGCTTGTGTGTTAAAGATCAAGAGGTTGGCTGTCTTTGAGATCTCTAGTCCTTTTGGCTCCAGTGTCCATATCTCTGTCTGCAGCTTCTGTCTGTTCTTAAGGAAGGATGGTGTTCAACAAAGACTCTCATCTCACACTGGAACCTGTGCTGTGTCCTCAAAATCTGTTTGCTTCTCCTGTGTCAGCTTCGATTAAATCACACTTGTTTGGTGACCATGTTTTGTTTTCTTTTCTTTTTGAAGCACACAAATGATATAATTGCTTTATGACATTATTGACTCTCAGGATTGGGTTATTAGAGTTTTTGTTTTGTATTTTATTATTTTAGAATTTCACTTGTTGTTTTGGTCCAAACTACCTCCTCCTACTCTTTCCCTTTCCACTTCCTATATTCTCCTCTGTCAGTTGAAAGTATAATTTTAGTGTAAGAATTTGAATATACTTACTTTTACTTCATCTTTTCTCTGCTTAGCTATCATGAGATCTGCTTTGTTTGTTCTAAGACTTTATTGAGAGACAGAGTCAATTCTGATCCTTCCTTAGATGTGGGCATTAAAATAACGAAATCAAGGTTTAGAAATATCTATAAAGTGTTAGCAGTGGATGGAGATATCTATTCAAGTCCCTGAATTCAATTATATTTAGCGCAAGAGGAAAGCCCTGAACTTAACTATCCTTGCTTAGGTGATAATGTCTCTTTTCTTGCCAATGAGAAGATGCTGGGCTGTGGGCTTCTGAAGCTTATGGCTGTTACTCGTTACCTCCATAATGTCCAAAGCTTTATTTGTATTAGTAGAATCTGAGTTTACCTTCTTACTGTTTCTGGTACAGCCATACTTTAAAAGCTGATGTTGATACCCTGTTTACCCACCCCTTGGGCGCACTGGTCAGCCTTGTATAAACTCAGACGTTTTTCCCTGCCCCTTTTTTTATTTTTCACTTTGGCCTAAAGTTCTGATAAGAATAGCTGTTGTGAATTAGGTACTGGATGACTCTTCTGTAAATAAAGCACGGATCCTGAGTAGTGACAATTGTTTGTCACTGAGAACCTGGAAAGCTATTTTGAATTGAGACCATAGCAAATACACAGGAACTAAGGTTTTCTCTGATTATTTGGTATTTGCTTAACACCTTTTAGTCTCTCCTCTCTTGTCATATCTAATTCTGCCTGGAGAATTAGGACTATGGGGTAGAATATCACATGCACTAGCAAGTCAAGGCATATTTGGGGCTATTATTTAGCTAGGCAGAGGTATTCAGACTCAACTGAAAGTGGCCATGTGACTTTGAAGAGCTGGTGAGTTGGTTAGCCAAATTTGGACAGAGCTAGATTGTGTAACTGACATCAGTAGAGATTAAATAGCTTGAGGGTAGGGTAGGCTAGGGGGAGAGTCAAGGAGGATAACAAGAAGACAAGCACTTGTTAGATGTGCAGCTGTACATTAGGATTTGGTCATCCAAGATGTTGTAAACCTTTTCTGTCATACCAAGTTTAAGCCATTGTGATGAGCATTTTAAAAGGTACAACTTTTGAGGTTGAGTTACCTTGGATTATGTGAATTTGTTAATAGAAGTGACAGCCAGACCCTATAATCTTCCTGCTAGAGTCTTCTCAAGGACGTTTTCCCTTTCAACTTTGCTGGTGATCTTCTCTTCCTTCCCCTATTACCCCCCTTTTGGACTTTTGTTATCAGACACTGTATGCAGAGGTGACAGTAAAACAGGCTGTTTTGAGAAATAACTTTTCATGTCTTTTAAGGATGGAAACAAATGAGAAAGGAAGCAGAAAGCATATAAGCAGTGAGTGGCTACCTTGAGAACTTGCAGGGTTTCCTCCTTTCTCCCCTCTGCTTCATGAGTATTTCCTTCTCTGTAAGTCAGAATTAAAAGTAAAATGAAAACTTTTAGCCAAAAAGTATTACAAGTATCTATACAAATACTTCATACAGGCTGTTGTGCCGATGGGTGTGTTGTACAGGGGAAAAACGAAGGGGCAGTGGCTGGGAGGGAATTCTGCCTGCAGCCAACTTCTTTTAGAATGCTGAACTACAGAGTGAGACTTTGTTTAAAAACAAAAAACAAAACAAAACCCAGCAAAAGCCATGTTACTAAAATTGCAAATGTTAACTATGGTTGAATTTTGATAAATGAAATATAAGCAGTAGAATCATAGTGATAAATCTTTAGTGTGCATGAATGCTTAACATATTTTTATTTAATTTTGACATTATTAAATAAGGGGTACTGTGCTAGAGCAAAAGGCTGCCAGTGTATCACATTAAGGGGCATGTTCTAGGTCATGACTCTGCTTTATAAAGTTATTCGAAGATACAAATTCCTCGCCTGCATTCCCAAGGTTAGAGCATGTGGTCAAATGTAAAGGTTCTGTTGATGCTGGTAGGAATAAGAAAGAACATGGATGGAAAGCTTACAGCCAGAGCCATCAAATAGCTTAGGGATAAAGAATAGCCATGCACTGGAGGATGGGACAATTGATGAGTACATATGCACACATGTGAGTATGGTGATCAGAGATAGCTCTCAGATGTGTTACCCACTCACTGGGAGAGTATGTATGTGTGTATAATTTATACACATATATAAACATGTAATATAAGTTACATATATAACATATAAATTATGTGTGTGTGTGTGTGTATTTGTATTTGCCTGAATGTATGTCTGTCCACAGTGTGCATAAAATGCTGTTGGAGGCCAAAACAAATTTGATTCCCAGCTGGAATTAGAGTTGTAAGCATTTATGTGGGTGCTACAAAATGAATCTCAGTCTTCTGGAAGAAGTAGCAAGTGCTTTTTAACTGGTTAACTGTTTTTTTTTTTTGTTTTTTTGTTTTTTTTTTTTGTTTTTTTTTCTAGCCTTCTGTCTTAATTTCTTTGACATAGTCTATCATTGAACCTAGAGCTCACTGTTGGCTAGACTGGCTGAGCAGTGAGCCCCAGGGGCCCTTCTGTCTCTATTATCTCTAATACTACAGAGACCCATCACTGTGCCTGCCTTAAAGTGGATGTTGGGGATCAAATTAAGGTCCCCATTCTTATATGCACTTGGATGATTGAACTGTTTTCTCAGATTCCTGGTAGGTAGTAGGTTTTGATGACCATCTGGCAACATCTCTTAGGGTTGGTTTAGTGGATAGGAAAGGGAAGAAAAAAATTGGATATGCTGTGACATGCTGTCTTTTTTCATTCAAAGTTGATTTAATCTCCTTGCTGAATTCTCCTGTGAAGATTAGTCTGGATTGTACACCAGTTTTCAAAGGGCAAGACACATGTATGTTTCTTAAATTGGTTTAACCACTGTGTTCTATAGCTCTCTTTGTATATATATCTACATAGTAATTTGCTAATATATAGAGTATTTATAAAATTCTATTCTGTGGAAGTTACTGCCAGTAAATCTTTGCTATTTGAATACTTGGGGGGGGGGGTTGGGGAAAGCAAGTGTAACTTGATATTTCAAATTTTTCTTTTAAAAATTCTTTTCAAAAGTCACACTAAAATTAAAAAGTATGCTAAAGTTTATAAAGGTAGTGATAGAGATAAAGATTAAGAATTTCTGAGTATGGCAGAGCTTCCGATAGTCTTAGCTATTCTGGAATGTGAGACAGGGTGGGGTGACCTAACATCAGGAATTGTGGGCAAAACCTGGTCAACATTGGGAACTGATTCTGACCAATCAGCAGTATTTATGTGTATAGCAAGGCAACACACTGAGAATCCCAGAAGGGGAATCATTATGAGGTCAAGATTGGCTCCACTAGAGCTAAATCTGTTTGGAAGGCAAGATAAATGTACACAAGATAAACAGCTATCCTTAGCACTCCTCAGAGGTCCTTGTGAGCTGAGCTATGAGCTAGGTGAAGGCTACAAAGGTGCAAAAGAATGCAGGCTTCACAGGATCCTAGGACTTGGAAGTAGGGAGTGGATCCTCATGCCATAGTAGATTACTACTGACAGAGTCAGTAGTAATGAGTGGACTCATTCATTGCCCCACTAACTTGTGTCAGGCAGTCTAATCCCTGCTCTCTGTGGCCTTCCTCCTGTCACTTTCTGGGTATCCCAGGACTATGTTTCTGAAAGAGATATTTATGTGAAGTTCCTTGTTTCATACCAACCAGCTGGACAGTGTTAGAATCTGGTCTCTGAGCCCCTCACTTAACACAATGTTACTTGAGCTGCTTGAATGAGTCACACCTCAGAGCATTAGAGCATTAGAACATTGCCCTAACTTCCTGGGGGAGTTGGAAATAAGGAGTCATGAACTATTCAAGAATGAAAGTTTCAGAGTTTAGGTATTGACATGAAATGAAATGCCTTTGGAAAATCACTCATGTAGAAATAGTCAAAGCCATATTGTTGGATTCTTGACATGATAGAATATTCTCATTTGACATGCATTGTATGAAGAAGCACTCTCAAAAGATAGAATGCAGGGTTATTTCTAAAAATGTTGCAAACCTGCTTTTTTAAAAATCAGTTTTTGTATTAAATGCTATGGTTTTTGGTTTGGTGGTTAGAGCTGGAGATGTGATTGGAAAGTTGTGGATATGATGACCTATCTGTCAATGTTGGTTTTGGGCAATAGGCAGTTTCTGTTTGTATAATCATGTTCACAGTGGCATTACTTAAAACACTGGGCTTTTTTCTCTTATATTAGCATATAAATAGACACATGTTCACATCTTCATGCTAAGGAGACTTTTTACTTATATAACTTGTTTTATACAATGAATAAAACTTTATTAGCATAAAAACAATCATAAGGAATCTCCTTAATGCCCATCAGTGAACTTTACAAGTTGAATCTAAATTGCTGTAGGTTAATGGTGATAGCTAGGCTCTTACTCTTCCAACAGCACAGAGCTGTTTGTGATGTTTATTCCTCTGCATTTTCCTGCTCTTGATAATCCTAGTTCCAGGTAAATCCTCTTTTATAAACTTAGAGTTTCTACATTCACTTCTCCGTTGATTCTATTTATAAGTTCAGTGTACACAAGAAAAGAGAGTAGGAGCTCAGCAGAGTGGTACAGGCAGTTAAGGGGGATCACTATACCAGGTGCTACAGGGAGGGAACTAGTGTGTGGTAGTGTTCACTCTGCCTCCTGTGGTCTCCATTAGAGCTTCTGGCAGCAGCATCCTGGGGATGCATATCCTAGATGTATCCTCCAGAGGGGTTGGAATTTGAGCTGGGATTTGAGGGCTCTGATTTTACTCCTATCCAGGAAATTTTGCCCCAGTGTGAGAATCCAGAATCAAGACAAATGACTTAAACCTCAGTGTTTATCTCCTGTAAGAACTTAATATCCACTATAGTGTAGCTAGGTGGGTGCACTCATAGGTTCTCAGTATGTCCACAAAGCAAGGTGTCTGTTGCTGTAACTTTTGTCTAAAGTAGGCAGCAAGATGCTTAATGTGATTTACTGCTGCAGTCCCATGAAAGCAGTCAAGGTCTTCAGGAGTGTCCTGTCCTTGTCTCCTTTGCTCTCACAGCTGGGAAGACACTTTCTATAATAGATTCACTCACTGTATAAGGGATATGTAGATCTCACCTGTTTTGTTCAAGTGATTATCACAAGTGTATTTTCATTCATGGGATTCATAAAATGAATCCAGTCTGGCCAGCCTGAGGTATTTCTTCTGTCTTTTATAAAACTGATAGTCAAAAATTTAGTTCTGGATCCAGTAATGGTGGCACAGGTCTGTCTGTAATCCCAGCATGTAGCAGTAAAGGAACATTTCATCAGGTCTGCAATGTAGTAACTGGGAGACTATTTGTGACATTCTCAAAGAGGCAGAGGTGCACAGGAACAGGGAACAAATCAGTGGTTTTGTGAACTAATGGTGTAGAGGATTGAATAAGTGGGATACAGAATATTATGACAGTGAAACTTTTGTTTTGATAATATATTTGGTATTATAAATTTGTCCAAACCAATCGAGTGCTGTATTAGTTTTCTATTGCTGATAAACTACCCAAGGGAATCATCTTAAATGAGAAAATTCTTTAATGCATGGTTTTAGTCCATGGTCAGTTTTTTTGTTTGGTTTAAGGTCTATAGCAGAAATGTTTGTCAGGGGAAAGTTATGTATCTCACAAGAAAGCTAGCAAGCAAAAAAGAGGGAACGGGGCCAATATGCTCTCAAAGTCATGACCCTAGTGATTTCCAGTTAGGCTCTACTACTTAACGTTTCTACCACCTCACAATAACACTTAAAGCTTGCGACCAAGTCTTCAACCCAGGAAGTTTTAGAGAATGTTAAGAAAACTCTTGTACATTTACCCTGGTTTATGAGCCCTTGTTGTGTGTGTGAGTTACCTTGGGAATATGTGAACCAAATGTTTCTTCATTCCTCATAGGGCACTAATAGCAGATCAAAGAAGTGATACCAGCCATATTGACCTTAGTAAACTATCGAGTTTCTTAGAATTATTTACAAGAGCACAGACGACTCAAGGAACCTACATCCAAGAAAGCCCATCCTAGTGTTGGGTCAACTGTAAAATCTGGCTCCTGGAGCTGCTGCATGATTTGTGGAAAGTCTGGTTGCAAAACTGGTGGAGAGAGTCTTCTCTCCTCAGCCATTGTCATTGCTTATACAACTCTTGAATCTTGTAACTTTTAGGAACTTTTTGAGGTTTATAAATTTTATCTTTTTCTTGAATGAGCCTAACTCTTCAGGGGACTGTTTAAATTGGGGAAAAAACCCAGCTACACAACAGCTATGATATAAACTACAGGCATGGGATGATACGCTTGTCAGTGTAGATTCATCACTTATACAAATGCCCCACTCTGGTGTGGGTCATTGGGGGAAATTGTTCTATAGCACAAAATGGGTATGGGCAATCTGTGTACTTTGAAGTAAATTTTGCTCTGTATTTAAAACTGCTTTAAAAATGAAATATACTTAGAAAAGTGTGACAATAGTGCTAGCCAGATAAAATCTGTGTGAATGTGGCCAGTGTGTGCAGGATTCTCTGTTGACATACAGATATTTAAATTATTCATAATTTGAACCTGACCCTTAACTAATGGAGAGGTTTAATCACAGTATCAGTTTGCTTCAGAGTTGCTCTAGGCTAAGATGCTGTTCTCTTGGCCTCTACTTTACAGCTCAGGTGACTTTCATTGTCACAGTGCCAGCTACTGTAGAACTGTACCAAGGACAAGGCTACACGAGGCAGATGTGCAACTAGAACTCTCAGCTTTTCTTGTGTGTCAGGAATAAATTGGTAGCCAGTCTTTATTTTAAATAGATGAGCCAGTCTTTGGCTCCACTAGTTCCTGCCATGAAAATAAGTACTGCATATCCTAATAGGACCATTTTGACTTGGCCAGCTGGGAGGTCTACTTTTAGGGGTATCTGAGAAACAAAATGCTGTTTGTATGTTCTCATGTTCAGCAGGTGTTTACATAGAGGACAGTTGGTCTCTAGTCCAGCTTCACGACAACATTGACTAGGTTGGTCTGTTGATAATTAAACACCATTCTGTCCTGCTTTGAATCATGGTTGCAGTTTTGAAAATTATATGCAAATATTTACTTCTCCCAGTTATAAAGGTTAGATCATTTGGATTGCAATATTTGAAAATGCTGAATTTGCCTGGCAGTGGTAGCACACGCCTTTAATCCCAGCACTTGGGAGGCAGAGGCAGTGGGATTTCTGAGTTCGAGGCCAGCCTGGTCTACAGAGTGAATTCCAGGACAGCCAGAACTACACAAAGAAACCCTGTCTCGAAAACCCAAAAAAAAAAAAAAAAAAAAAAAAAAAAAAAAAAAAAAAAAAAAAAAAAAATGCTGAATTTAAGCATTCATGGGTAAATTTGTACATTTATTTTGTAGAAATTCTTAAAGCTTTATTATTTATATTAAACCGTTTTGGGTTTTACAACTATTGATAAGTATATTACATCCATTTAATTAATAGTTATCAGGAAGTTTAAATTTTATTGCCTAAATTCACTGAATTTAAAATGTCAAATGTACTCACAATTGAATGTTATAAGTACATTTTCCATATGATCATCAACTACATTATGCCACATATAAGCTTGTCTTTTTTTCATTTTCATTACATGATTTTGTGCACATATGTGCTAATATTACAAAAATAGAATTTTAGTTTTCCTGTTACTGAACCCTTATTCCCCTTTCCAGTTTGACTTGTGATGATTTTGTCAGTAGTAAGTTTCTGCACGGTGTTCCAAATGTTCACCCCAATGTCAATGTAAGCCATGGAGATGTGAGCCAGTGTCTACTGTGCAGACATGCAGATGCTGGTTGTTAAGTCATTGCTGCTCTATTTTGTTTCCTTTAATGCGATTCTTATTCAGAAATGGTGGGCTCATTGAAATGTCATGGCCTTGGAAATTTATTGCATAACCATTTCCTTTCAGTATACTTTACTAATGTAATTTCACCTTGTGAGGTGTGCTCAGCATGACCTTGTTATGTGTGTGTTTTGACTACAGGGAAAACCATCTTTCCCTCTTGGATTGAATTTCATACTTTCCATGTGTAACATTTCAAGTCTTGAGCAACACCGTGGAGGCAGAAGTAACCATTGAAAGATATCTTGTCTACTTTTAAGTGGTTCTAGGTTCCAGTGTTAGCACATGCCATCTCAGTTCTAAGATTACCACTATCAGATAGCAGCATTGATAAGACATGGTTCAAGATAAGTTAAACACTCATAGCTGCAGCATCAATCTGTAACTTGGTGCACAGAGAGAATAAGATCCAATTTTTGTCCTTAAACTCATTATTGTACACTAGAGAAGATAGATTTGTGTAGAGTCCTGACTCAGGTTGAACTTTCACAGTGGAAGTGCTTTAAGAGGTTCCTTGAAGAGGCAAGGCGCAGCAGCACTGAGTGAAACTTCCTGAGCACCCTATGATGGTAGGGAGTGACAAACATGGCTCGATGGCTGTTGTCTTTCTGTTGGATGGAAGCCCCATTTTGTCACTGAATTCCTGATGCCTGTGTAAGGTGGGCCATCCAGAAATACTCACTGGGTGAACAGTGATAGAAACAAATTGGTTAGTGACCCTGGAAAGTTCAGAACTGATATAGTTTATCCCTGTTTAGTGACTCAACACTACTCTTCATTCTCTGAGGTTGCACTTACTTTTGTTGTTTCCTCCTTAGTGTCTGCTTATCCGTATGTGCCATGGCATACTACCAAGAGTCTCAACATACTTTTCTCTGTCTTCTCCAAGGACCCAGGGAAGTAGGCTGGGAGGAAGGCTTAGTGCCAGACTGAGGGCCATGCTTACACTAGGGCCAAGAAAACATTAATTGCTTGATTATACTGTCTTGAGTACTGGAAGCCATTCCTATGGTTATAGACTAGCCTCACTGTGACTGGTTTGACTGCAGGAAGATGTATCTTTAGGAAAATTTGCATGCTAGTAGCAAAAAAGGAAATAAGTAGGCACTGCATGGACAATTTAAAATGTGCTGTTAATTCCATGTGTTGAACTGAGGCATTAGGATATCGACATAGGCAAAAATAATGAAACCTCCCTTAGACTTAGAGAGTATATTGATCTTAAATGGTCTATCTTTTATTTAATTATCACAGTCATTTGCCTATAGGTATAAAGATGAAGACCAAGTCTTTGTTATAAGTTATTAATTTATTTAATTTTGAGTCCCACTAAGTGATTTTTGTGCTGGAGAGATGGCTCAGGCACAAGGAACGGAGTACAATACCCCATTACCCACATTAAAAAAAGTGAGTGTGTGGTAGTGGGTTTTCAATCTTAGTGTTGGGGAGGTAGATACAGGAGGATTGCTGAGGCCCTCTGGGCATCTAGTCTAGCCTAAATGGTGAGTTCCAAGCCAATGAGAAACTTTAACTCAAAGGTGGTGAATTGACATTTGTGAAGATTACACTAGAAGTTGTCTCTTAGCCTCCACTTGCATGTGAACACACATTCATATACACCATTCATATGCATGAACATGTATGCATATGTATGTAACATACATACTAAAATATTTTTAACAGAAAACTTAAATTCTGGTAGATTTTAATAGACACTTGTTGAAAGGATTGTACACATCCAAGTGTGGACATGGGTTAATCAAAACACAGTCACCTATACATGGGTTTAAACTATTTAAGGTCTCAGTTTCTGGGAAAGAGTAGTCACATTCATGTTTCAGAATACTGCAACTCAATGTCTGATGTGCTGAGGCTTCTGTAACAAAGAAGCACTGACTACCCAGACATATGCATGTGCATATGACCAAATCATTGGGAAAGTGGGTAGAAGCCTGAGAAGACTGGATCTGTAACAAAGAAGCACTGACTACCCAGACATATGCATGTGCATATGACCAAATCATTGGGAAAGTGGGTAGAAGCCTGAGAAGACTGGATGATTTAGAGTATCTTCCAGGTCAAGTGGACTAACTTGTTGCTATATTGGCACATGTGGAAATATGGCAGGGTACTCATTGGAAGTTCGTCTGTAAGGGTAATGATTCCATTCATGGACTGTGAATGAACAACATTCCCCATGGGCTCAGATGTTTGAGCTTCGTCCCCGGTTAGTCGCAATTTGTTGGGGGATTTAGATGTGGTTTTGCTGTAGGAAGTAGGTCACTGGAGATGGGATTTGGAAGTTTAAAGCCTTTCACCACACTTCAGTTTGCTTTATCTTCTTTGTGCCATGGTTGAGTCTCAGCTTTCAGTTCTGGCCACCATGCTGTCCTGCCGTGCCTGCCTGCTACATGCTTTCCTGACTGTCTGATAGACACTTATTCCCTCTGAAACCATAATACAAAATCACCTTTTTCTTCCCTGAGTCTCTTTGGTCATGGCATGGTTTGTTTGTTGTTGTTGTTTTTGTTTTTTTTTTAATTTTATTTATTTACTTTATATGAGTACATTGTAGCTGTCTTCAGATCCCAGAAGGAGGGTATCAGATCCCATTACAGCCACCATGTGGTTTCTGGGAATTGAACTCAGGACCTTTGGAAGAGCAGCAGTCAGTGATCTTAACCACTGAGCCATCTCTCTAGCCCTGGTCATGGCGTTTTTTTCACAGCAACAGAAACTGGGCCCTCTACACTCATGATCTATCCCTTTTAAAGCCCCTACCTCCTGATATTATGGAAGATTCACATTTCAAAGTTTGGTTTCTGTGAGAATGGAAACATTGAGAACATGACTGGATTCCTGTTTGTATGTTCAAGTAACACTGGGGCTGTAAATCTTACCTCCTTAAGGACAACATTGGCTATTATCAAGTGGAAAGTAGTACTACTGTCAATAATGGCTGTTAAATATTCTGACCAGCTCTGCTCTGTAGCAGTATATGTCCCCTGCTACATTAAACTCGGTATTTTGGGAGGAACTAATGTGGGAGGAGTAAGGAGAGGAAGAGGAAAGCAGAGGAGAGGCAGGATGTAGGAGCCATGGAGAACCACAGGTCCAGGACTGTCCTGGGTAACAACTTTTATCTAGGTTAGTTAATTGGGTAACACCTCTAATTGTGTGGGCATTTTGTTAATTGAACATTACCAAACATATAAAGCCTTTGAATATTCTTTAAGCATTAGAGTCTTATTTTTACCAGGCACTTCGTGGATGGCTGAATGGTCTGCCTCAGCCCAGCCTTGTGGAGACAGCATGGTAGATTGGCAGATCCATCTCCCACGCTGGCATCTCGTGGATGCAAGGGCTGGTGTTTTGGCCTGCCTGAG
This sequence comes from Arvicanthis niloticus, assembly GCF_011762505.2. Lineage (NCBI taxonomy): Eukaryota > Metazoa > Chordata > Mammalia > Rodentia > Muridae > Arvicanthis > Arvicanthis niloticus. The sequence goes on along the minus strand of NC_047665.1, from coordinate 50,438,779 downwards.
CCGGCAGCCTGAGAGCGGTGGAGTGCTCCTGCCACTGCTCATGGCCTCAGGCCTTGCCTAGTTGGGAACATGACGGCCCCTTAACAACAAGCCTGATTGGGTGCCACTTATTTAAATATTGCCAGTAACACTGCTCATTATGGAAAGTATTGTAAAGATGGAGGGCAGTATCGAGAGACTGCTTAGAAGCTGGTGATAACTGAGCTCAAACATAAAAGGGAAGCCAGTGGGGAATGTTGTGACTAGGTGGTGGTACTGATTGACCTTACAGTGACTACGCTTGCCATCACTTTTGAGCCTATGTGTTGTAGGAGGTGGTAAACTAGTATTGCTTTATCTAAAAAGTTAAGAGTATCTTGATAAGTGTAGAAAGAGAGGGATGGCCGAGATTGCATCAGTTTATGGTGCTCAGACCCACCTATTTCCCATGTCTGTTTTCTTCATGCATGTGATGAAGGGCTTAGTATTGCTCACCTGCCAATGACTTGAGATCCCTGGAGACTTTTTTTTTAAATGAAGCATGCTAGTAATAAATTAAGGATAGTTTTCAAGTAATAAGGTATGTTTATCGAGTCATTATCTGACTGTCATGTAGGATCTAGAGTCTTGTTAAAAACTAGTATTTAGATTTTCTTTCTTGCCCTAAGAATTTTTTAAAGCTACAAATAAGAACATAAGAAAGCAGAAACATTGGCAGCAGGAGGGCTAGATGTAAAGTGTGCTTCCTGAAGACTCTTGGAAGGTTCTGCAGGGATGTTGGGTGCCATGGCATCTCTTCTCCTTTGGCTCTCAGATTGAAAGCCACTGTTCAACTCTGGCCACCTATCAGATAATAGCAGAGTGAGGTCTGGGTCCAAATGTGACTGGTCCAAACCTACAGAGGAATGGACACGATCCTGTGTATCTCTTCTGGACTGTCACCTGACTGTGATGCTACTTGTCTGTTTTCAAGGACACCAGACCTAGCATGAGTTGTTAAACATGGAAGGCTTGAACCAACAACCATTTTGAATTGCCATCTTTGTCACTCCTTCCTGGATAATGGAGGACAAAGCCACCTTCCTATTCATCTAATTCTTCACATTGTCTTCTGTTACAGAGAGGCCAGGGAACAGACAAGGAGCTAGATCTCTTAGCGGTTTTCAGAATAACTACTCAGTTTGGGATATGGAAGCGGTTTTGCTTGGTTAGGGTCTCTGAGATGCCTGCTCTCTCCCCAAATTGAATACTCTATGTTGGCACAGGTTCTTAAGGGTAAAGTGCAACTCATCTCACTCACCCTTAATTCTGTGTTTAGTTTTTAACTGAATGCTTACCATAGTGTGTGAAGGCTGTGAGATTTCATTGTGAAACCATTGCAGGCTGATTTCCTGGGAAGAGGCCTGCTGAATTATTTAAGGGCTAAGTTTTTATATTTAGACACCATAGACATCTTTTAAAACTGTTTTCACATACTAGAAATCCTCCTGTCTTTGAAAAATACCTAGGACAGAGATATCCTTCTGCTGAGAAAACAATAACCATGCATCAAAAATGCCAGGAAAAAAAATGGTGCCAAATGTTAATACCTCTGTTTGCATTCCTATCCATTTATGGTTATTTTGGGATTAAAAATTTAAATGATTTTGTAACAGTTTTGATTATGTACAGATTACCATTACAACTCAGCCACATTCATAGCACTTTAAAGAACTAATTGGATTATGTTATTTGTTAAATCTTCTGGAGGCATTATGTATAGTTCCTAATTAATGTTTGTTAGTTTGACAGAAAGCAACTTTTTTCATTCAGAAACCAGAAAATGAAACATTCCCTTCCATTAAATGTTCTTTCCTATGTGCCTCTTAATTTGTGAGCATGAGAACATGATCAACTTGTATGTTTTGAGATAATTCTTGCTTAATAGTGATCAGGCTAAATGAGCATAGTAACACGTTTTCTTGGAACTTAGTATTTGGATGCTTGTGTTGTGGGGATCTTGAGATCTTTATATAGGAAAACAAAGCAAAAGCAACCAAACAACGTGCGTGTGCGAGTGTGTGTGTGTGTTTGTGTGTGTGTGTGTGTGTTTGTGTGTGTGTGTGTATTGCATTGTTTAGCTATGCTGGGCAAGAAGTCCTGTCTGGCCAAAAATTCATCTATGTAGTTCAGGCTGGGCTCAAATTCAAGGTAATTCTCCTGGTATAGTATTGTAAAATTCTCAATGACAGATATGAACCCCTACACCCACGTGTGAGTTCTACAAGACTAAGAAGATAGAGGAAAACACTCATCATTTATATGTACTTAATAACCACATCACAGCAGCATCTGTACCTACTCAAGACTTCTATTCCGTCAGACACAGGCCCAGTACTGATGAGACACATTGCTGAAAGTATCAACAATTAAGAGTACTCTTTTAGGTCTTAAAGTACAGGTATCTAAGTCTTTATGCAAATTGACTGACTATCCTTAAGGAACAATGAACCCTAGTTAGTATCTTGCTAGACACTAATTTTAGAATTTGTGATTAGATTTTGATAAAAACATTAAGGAATTAATGACAGGAAAACAGGACCTCAAAATGTGAGAACTGAAGATCTCACTGAGTGCCACGCTCACCTTAAAGGATTGAGTTCCAGAAGAGTTATATCAGTTCTATACTTGCCTCCTGCTGATGCAAGTCTTTATTTCATGATCCTGAGCTCAGAAGCAGCAGGCCTTGTGTACAGATTTTAACCAATTTTTCCAACAAAAAAGCAAAATTAATATCCTTACATTTTAGATCCTATAAATTTTTCTACTTCCACATCTTGAAAGTAAAAACAGCTAAAGTTAACCACAAAACACAGAAATAGCAATTCTCAGCAAGATTCACCAATCATACAGTTTACATTGTTTCTCTGAGAAAAATATGCAACAACAAAGTATTAATTCATTACTCTTTACTAATGTTTAAAGCAATTGTGTGTCAGCACCTCTGTTTCTTTATCCATGTCCAATTTGAAAATATCTTACCCAGGAATCTAGATAAGAGTTTACAATCCAGTTTTCCTAGTCTGCTTCTCAAAGCAACCGGTAATGGCAAATACTGATGAGCTACGCAAAGTAAGAACTTGAAAGACGTTTTCCGAGTAAATACCATGCTGATTTTTCTTTTCTGTGTTTAACCAGCTTTTTAGAATAACATAATAATAGCATATTATGGCTGGCTACTTTACACTGAATCTAATACTGTCTTTCTCCCATGAACTCTGTTAAAGTGACATTGACAGATCCATTTGAAAGCAGTTAAATAGATAATGAGGGTACAGCTAAAATGTTAGGAAATGGAATCCAACTTTTACATATTCACATATGTAGCAGTACTCTGTAGGCCTTGAACTTCTACAAGAGCATTGTGGCACTACTGGGATTGTAAACACTTAGAAAATACCCATAGTGGTTTTCTGGTGATACAGCACTAGCATCTGTTGCTCTTTATTGCCCCCTGGTGGTTAACTGAGAACTAATTTCTTGGGTTGTCTGTTGGGACACTGATGCTTTTTCCTCCCCAAACATTAGATTTCAATAAAAGGTAGGTAGGAGAGTGTTTCTCTCTCTCTCTCTCTCTCTCTCTCTCTCTCTCTCTCTCTCTCTCTCTCTCTCTCTCTCTCTGTAAATGTAAAGGGATGTATAGTTTTAGACTTAACCATGCTAGCAGTTAACATTGAGGAGAAAAAGTAGGTTTTGATAAGCAGATGTAAAGAAAATAAGGACAAAATAGTGGCATGTTCTGTTCTGCCAGATGACTGAGGATCATCCATCATGATTCTGTGCACTACCTCTGAATGATCCAAATATGGTCATTGGCTCATTTTGGATTCCATTAATCTTTACTAACTTCTTGAAGTTTATTGTAGTTTTGAAACAAGAGAAATAATTAAATCAAGGCACTTTTTAGATACACTGGTTAGAACTTGAGGTAGATGGGCTACCTCAAGTTGGGGAAATGAGGATGCTATCTGATGATATTCTATGCTTTTATGTTGTTCGGAGGCTACTGGTCTAATAAATTAATGTATTCCAAAAGGTTTTACCTAACAGTTGCAAGCTTTTAGGGTAAGGCACAACGCTAGGCAACGAATGCCTACAAAATGATAGACATAGCTCTAGAAAATTTGGCACTGGGATTTGTAACATTACCAACTCTCCTAGTTAATCAGCCTTGTAGAATCTTTAACATATGTGTGTCTTTTCTGTGGTAACTTTAGTTTACATATTTGAGAACTTTGTTTGCACTAAAATCCTAAAGTTTTTTATCCAATTTATCCTTGCTTAAGCAGTTCTGCTTTTAAAATGCCAAGACATCACTGAGCTTTGACACCATGGTGATTTTACTACACTATATTTCCAAGCTTGCCTGACACAATTGTATGGCAGAGCATGGGTTTCTGTGAGCTAATGGGAAGGACCTGAAAGTTAAGGTCACACATTCAGGTTAAATGGGATACTTACAAAGGTAGAAATTTACGTGAAATCAGTTATTTTTTTTTAAGAATATAAAATCAAACCAGCACTTATGAGACTCCAGAACACAGTGGGCAGGTTAAGATCTAAATCTGATTTTGTTTTTATGCCACAAAATCCAGAATTTTTTTTAATTTATTGGTTATAACATTGAGATCACTGTGATTTGTGCAGTTGTTGAATGAAGCCACTGCTGTAATTATGGTTAAGTGTAGCACCTAGAACCAAGATAAGGGGTCAATAAGGTTTGCTATTGTTAATGTTTTAAAGATTCTCACAAGAACACAATTGCCACATATGTGTCCATCTACTAGATGCCACTGAATGTTAAACAGGTAACTTGGTTTTGGGTTGATTGGATTTATTTAGACAAGCTCATGACAGGGCTTTTTAGAGCTGAGCTAACTGGTTACCTTTTGTGCTTGAAGCTATTGAATAAAAAATCTGGGCCCCAGGAAGTAGTGGGCCCTTCAGATATTTCCTCTCCAGTCACTTTGGGGTAAAGAACAGGAAATGCCTCAGAAGGATCTGCCTGAATGTGCCTCTGAGAGGGCTGTAAACTTGTGGGAAGTGAACTTGTCTTGGTTTTATTTGCCCTTAGATGATTTCTAATCTTGGGGTAAAATTGTGAAGTTTATAGGCTGTCCTCTCAGATGCCAAGTACTGTATTTAATTGTCTTTTGTAGAACCTTCTATTAAAGAGCCTTACTCCAATTGGTCTTCAATTATGTCACTTAGATTACTGACTGGGCAGAGATGATACAAGTCAGCTCAGTGACATCTTATGACACCAAGAAGCACATTGGATCTTTCTTATAACATACCATGTCTCTCCCACCCCCTACTTCCCCATGCACTGTACTCTTACCCAGGAAGAGACTCTGATACAGCAGTCTGTCAGGAACCCTGAATTAAGGAGCCTATAACAATCATCTCAGGATTTCGAACAGCTCTCGTCATTATTCAGTGATGTGCATCCAGTTGGTGCAAAGTCAATGTCAATGACCTTCCAATTTTATGCATAAGAAGTCTACTCATGAGTAGGCCATCTTGACTGACTGCATTCCTATAAACTATTTATGAGACCCATTTTTGAGAGTAATGGTGTTATCTCCAAAATATCAGGCTATTAGGTTAGGAGGAGAAGGTGATAGAGAGATGGGGAACTTGGGGCCATAATGGTTGATGAAGGCTCAATGAATAGTCCTTCCTTGAGTTCCTGAAAAGTTCATGAAGAAATAGGTGGGTCTGGGCCTTTCATGAGCAGTGTGTGGAAGGAAGTGGTAGTATCAGTGTTGCTGATACGTGGTATGGATTGGCTCAGATGCTTTGGGTTGCCCACTTCCCTTGGATAAAGCTGGGCTTTGTCAAGCCTTCCACATTCACTTTATTGAGATCAATAGAGGTTGTCTCTGAGTTTCAGTCTTAAAATTTTAAGCATAAAGTTTCTTTTAAGAATAATGTTTAACATTTATCTATTGTGTGCACATGCATACCACAGTACATGTGTGAAAGTCATGGGGTAATCTGACGTCAGTTCTTTCCTAAAATGTGGGTCCTGGAGATAGAACTCAGATCGCAAGGTTTGGCAGGAAGTGACTTTACTGTGAGTAATTTCATTGGCCTACATTAAATTTCTTGTTTTTTGGGTAACTTTATGGACATTAGCAGTTTAGCGTCTTATTTAAGTTTTGTTCAGTATAAGTGAACAAAAAGCTTTGTTACAAAAAGCTTAGGGTATACCATGGACTGATGATGGTTTCTGAGATACATTTGGTCAAGGTTTTGTTTGCAGAATAGAAGGTAGAGGCTGGATAAGAGCTTTATACTCTAGGATTCCATGTACTGTGTACTAAAACAAATGTGTATGTACCAATGTATTTTTTGTTTTTTGTTTTTTTTCATGACAGGGTTTCTCTGTGTAGTCCTGTCTGTCCTGGAATTCACTCTGTAGACCAGGCTGGCCTTGAATTCAGAAATCCGCCTGCCTCTGCCTCCCAAGTGCTGGGATTAAAGGCGTGCGCCACCACCGCCCGGCCTAATGTATTTCTTAAGAGAAAAAGATTTTTCTTCTTTATTATCTGAAGATTTTTAAAAGTTCTTGAGGGAGCACAAAGTGTTCCCTCTGGAGATGTCCAGAGAGACAGTTCTGGCAAGAGGTCACAGTGCCATAATCACATATGTTTCTAATTGCATGTGGATATGATGCTACAGCTGGTGGGAAGCTTGTTTGATGATTGTGATACAAGAATCACATGTAGCTCGCTTACTTTGGTTCCTTAAGAGTCCTTTGCATGGGGTAGGCAGCCTGAGGTAGTACATTTTGTATTTGCATGCAGTCACAGCTTCTCTTGCCTAGGAGCCATAGCTTGCCTTCATGGTTCTGACTTCCTGGTGCATGTAACTATATGGAAGAACAGAAGATTCCTTTGGTATGAAATGGAAAGAACACTGTTGATGTAAGCTTTTCTGAGAGAGTTGACTTTGAACTCTATAGGACTGGTATGCCCAAACTAGTTAAGGTTTAAGGGTTTTTCATGTATCAGAGGCTGGATACTTATAGAAGGAGGTATTCAGGTACCTCCTGGGCTAAGGACTAGCTTAATGCTGCACTCAGCCCTGTAACACAGAAGGGTAGAAGCATATGCTCATATTTAGATGGTCCCTATTGGTGTTTTCTTTCCTCGAGAATTAGGTAATTCTTCTGTGACATATCAGCACAGTACTGGATCATCTGGGTCAAATTTAATCATAAATTTATATTGTGAACATGCTTGACAATGGCCATTGTTGTGTAGAGCCAGAAGATAGAGGCTGCTGTGCTATGGATCACAGGCACATGTCAAACTTGAGCTCCTGGATCCTTGTGGATGATGGAAGCTTCTAGATCCCATCTAGCAGAAGGGAATGATTTTTCAAGGCATAAACCTAAGGGAAGCATACCTATAGAGGCCACATCACATCCTGTACTGTGCTAGTGCTCAGATAAATGCCCAAGAAGGAAAGAGGAACTCTGTTTTGTTTTGTTTTGTTTTTAAAATCACAGTTAAATACCTGGCCTGAAACCAGGGGAAGATGGGTTGGCCTTGATGTATGTTTTCAGAAGTATCACTTAGTCATATAGGAGGGTCATAGTTGAACATAGCCATTCACATCATGGTGGCATGGAAGCAAAGAAATGGTGAAATAGGAAGAGGCCAGCCAAAGGTGTAGCCCCAAGTACCCATTTTCAGTTACCCACTTCTTCGAAGTAGTCTCTGCTTCTGAGCTTTCTCTATATCCGCATAATGCCTTCATATCAATCAAGAGATTAACCAGCTCATTAGATCAGAGCCCAATGGTTGAATTGTCCCTGGAAGCACTATCAGACATAGCTTAGTGTGCTTTACTAATCTCCTGGTGGTGTATTGACAATCAAGAGTCACTAGCACAGAGTGATACTTAGATATTCCCATGGGAGGCTTATGATTATAGGAAAGGACATACCTCAGCTAGAAGTGTATAGTGCTGGAATGTGGACTTTGGGATGTCTTGATGTAGGTGGGTATCCCTGTGATACGACTCTTAAGGCGTCTAAATTGTTTCTCTTTCCTGACTGATTTTGCTGAGGCTGAAGGAGCCTGAGCCTGTGGTGGGAGGGCAACACTAGAGACCTGAAGCTTGTCCCTGTTTCTGTCATGGCCTCTGAGATTATATACTTGTCAGTGAATGTTCTTGAACTTTCTATAACTTTCTGGTAAGTTCTTTTTGAGCATACAGTGGCTATATGATGACCATTTCATCCTATTTTCAAAGATCCTTCCTTTGGGGCCCATGACTTCATAAAATAGACAATTATGTAATTTTTGAATTTTATTACTTTTACTACTGATTCTAGGCTTAATCTTTTCAGAGTCAAGCACAAAGAACTCACTAACATAATTTCATTTTCATATGAAATATTTTTTTACAGATTTATTCATTTTTTTTATATGAGTACACTGTAGGTGTCTTCAGACACATACTAGAAGAGTGCTTCGAATCACATTACAGATGGTTGTGAGCCACCATATGATTTCTGGGAATTGAACTCGGGACCTCTGGCAGAGCATTCAGTGCTCTTAACCACTGAGCCATCTCTCCAGCCTGAAATAAATTTTTAACTTAAAAATTTAGAATAGTTTCAGATTTAAAAAGCAGTGTGTAGTAGTGTGTATCTATAATCTTGGTACTCAGAGATGGAGTGAGGAGGATCAGGAGTTCAAGGACACTCTCAGGTATGTGAGATGTTGAGGTTTAAGATGTATGGGCTATGTGATATGCTTTCTCAAACCCTCCCACTCCAAAATATGACCCAGAATAGTTTCAGATTTAGAGAAAAATTGTAAAATCATTGAGATTATGGTGCTCCTTTATACTCAATTTTCCCTGTCACTTAAATTTCATGTTTGTATATATGTCAGTTATATATATACAAAAGTCAAAATTGATGTTATTAACTACAAATTATATGTATTTAGATTTCCTTGATTTTTTTTTTCTCCTGATAGCTCTTTTCAATTCCAGGGTCTTTTAGACTGCTCTGGGTTGTGACAGTTTCTCAGATTATGTATGCCTGATTCCCAAGGCAGTCAGAAGAGGACATCAGATTTTCTCAACTGGAGTTTATGGATTGCTGTAAACTACCATGTGTGTGCCAGGAGCTGACCCTGAATCTCTGAAAGAACAGGATTTTTTACATGCTGATTCATCTCTTCAGACCCTTCTCAGACTTTAAAAAATTTTTTTTGATGACTTGATGTTTTTTAGTACATATTTCATGTTTTCTCAATAGAAATCCATGAGTATGGTCAGACTGATATCCTGGATTCTGGGGAGGAAGGCCATGGAAGCCAACTGACCTCCTCATTACATCAAGGATACATCCATCAACACATTAAATGAGCAAGGAAGTTGACCCCCTCCCCAGGGGCCACATCTTCAAGGCCACATCTGCTAGGCTTCTTCATTTAACTTGTCTTTCATGCTGACTATGTTTCATAAAATTAAAAGTTCTTATCTTAGGAGATAGCTCTTGAACCCCAAATGGATAACTACCCAACCAACTGGCAGGCTTATCCACAAAAATTTTAACATCAACATCTGTAGGAATGTTATTTAGAAATGCCTCAAACTAATCAACATATTCTTCAGTGAGTGAATGGATAAAGGAACTGCAGCATCCATGTAACACAATACTGTTCAACTATAAGAAGGAAAGACGTTTCTAAGAACACAGTTGCAGAGATGAAAGAAGCTACTCTGAAGAGACTGCATATGCAGTATAGTTTTAACATTCTGGAAAGGGTAAAAATAAGTGACTATAAATAGATTGGTGTGCTTCCATTCTTAAAAACGGTCTTTCCTGTGACTTATGTGTTGCATTGTAATCCTCAAGCCTAGTTATACATGAGAAAAGCTGTTGAAGATAAACAGAGAAGGGACCGAAACTGTCAAAATGAGGCAAATTACTGGCAGTTTTGTATATGCAGCTTGGCTTCAGGAACAAGTAAGCATTACTTTCAGAGTTAAAATGAATGTTCTCAATTATTCTCAAAAATCATCTCTTACATTTTAAATTTATGTATACGTCTGTGTGTTTATGCTTTGAGAGAGAGAGAGAGAGAGAGAGAGAGAGAGAGAGAGAGAGAGAGAGATTGAGATTGATTTCAAGTGAGAAATGAGAGTAAGCTAGCTAACAGGGTCCCCTTGAGCTAGCAGTGAGATACCTAAAGTAGGTTCCAGGAATCCCATTTGAGTCATCTGAGAGTGCAGCAAGCACTCTTAATCATCAAGCTACCTTTTAGCCCCAAATTATCTCTTTTTAAAAATCATTGATAATTATGACCTATTGAGTTTTTGTTTGTCTTTGAGATATTTTCATGTAACCTGGGTCCTGAACATACTATGTAGTAAAGACGACCTTGATCACCTTGACCATCTGATCCTCCTGCTTCTGCCTCCAAATGAATAGGTAAGCTACCACTATGCCTGGTTTGCATTGTGCTGGGGATTGAAAAATACTGCTTTTGCTGTTTTAATAGAGCATTTTCCACCAGGAATGGAGGACACTGCCTTGTTGGGAAAGGAGAACACAGAGCCTGAGCCATTTAGAGCTGAATACCCTTGGTGTTTTGATTACAAATGTACAAAGTGCTTTGAGCCTTAGTTTTCTGTAAGGAAGGTTAACAATACTGAAGTGGCAGGTTGTCAGATTCCCGTAAACATATGTAAGACGCGACTGCAACAAGTGGGAGTTGGAGTCTTCAAGAGTTTTAGGTGGGTGATGGCTGAGTTAACCGTTACTAACATCAGTCTTCATTCTCGTGTTCTGTGTTTATTACTTTTCAACGCTAAAGAAAGTACATCTCTGTGCTGATATTTTTGTTTCTGCACGTTATTAAATAGAAAAACATTGAATCAAGCTCTTTCAGGGAAAGAGTGACTCCATTATAGCTGAGAGCCCTGAATTGGTTAATCAGGTTAATCTCCATTTGAACTGCTTTTGTCCACCCACAATTTATATGGCATCCCATTTTCATATTCAGGTGGCTACAGAAGATAAATTCTGTGATGCTCACTATTACTGTAACAAAGAAATCTTGAGAGGTGTCTGCCTGTGCACGTCTGCCCACACGCATGCATGTCTACATGCAAATGCAGAGTATGTGCTAGAGATTGAACTCATGGCCTGTCCATGTGTATGGCAGCCATGACTTGGAGCTCCAAAATGTAGCTCCATATAGGGCCAGGCAGTTCTATTCTCCTCCCACCTCATCCTCTAGGACTGGTGAGTGTTCCTGAGGGAGAACTGAGGCTTCATCAACTACCAGACAATCACAGCAAAATTGAAGCTTCATGTCGTCACCCATAACTGATTTCCTGTTTTCATCTTTGAAGGATCTCTAATCTCTGATCCTTTCTTAGGCTTCCTCCTTTGCTTATCTCACTGTTACGGCCCTTCAATGTCTTCTTCAGGAAGACTTTTACAGGCACTTTCCTTTCCTACACTTTATTTCTCTTCCTTGTTATCATAGCTAACAATTTGGGGCCAACCCAATGTATCTTGACTTTTTTTTTTTTAAACAAAAATTACTCTATTTAGAGTGCTATACATAGAGATATGACAGGGAAATACACACACACACACACACACACATATAAAACTAAGCTTTGCTTGTAAGTCATGGTTCAGCCTTTAATATTAGTCTGTTCTTGAACTACTTGAATTTTTTCATGGAATCCTTCAAAAGTGTGCTTCAAATTAGTATGTGTATTTATGCACATGTATCTGAATGCCTTCTAGGTCTTGGGGAGGTGAATGTGCTTACTGAGGGGCAGGCTGTCTCTTTGCATCCTTTGCTTCCATTTCCAAGTATATTTATTTTGATGGTGTGCCAAGGACCAGCCTCATCTTGGAGAGGGGTTCTGAGAGAAGGGATGTTTGAGAGCAACAACAAAAAAAAAAAAAAAAGACTTGAAGTTAATCATGGGGTACAAGTTGATGGCTTGTGTTCTGCTCGAGACAGTGTTCTTTTGTTAGAAAGAAAATTTCTTAAGATTGTAAATGAACTGAGAGATCTGCCTGCCTTTGTAAGAACAGACAATATGCTAGCTATGTGGGATTTCACTCTGAGATTGCCATTCCTACCATACCTGGGCCTAATTCTGTCCCAGACCGACCTTGACATCAGGAATTTGCCTGCCTTTGTAAACAAAAACAATAAACTTAGCTGGGTGGGATCTTGCCCTTCGATGACCACTCCCCAAATCTCTCAAATCTCTTTATCTCCTTCCTTAGTAGGTTTCTGTTAAGGCGGCTCATAGTGCAGCTGCCTTTGTTCTTTTGGGTCCATGAAGCTCCTTATACAATTCACATTGTATCCTTATATTTTGCATAGTTGAGATGATACTTTTGAACTCATGTTTCAAAGTTCTTTTCCACAGCTTTAAGGGCTATTCTGAAGGTCTTAGCATTTACCATTACCTCAAAGACTCATGCCATCTTTGATTATCACTGCATCATTAAACTTGGCAGGGAGAACATTTTCCGAGAGAGGAGCATGAGGATGGATATATGTATGTGTGTGTGTGTGTGTGTGTGTGTGTATGTATATACACACACAGGCCTCACACCCAGAAATCATCAACATTCCTGAAGACCCCTACCATGCTAGCTCTGTTCCAGGGGCAGGAAATCATGTCACACTGTCCCTTCCACATGGCCAAATAGGACTCAGCAATGGTGTAGTATAGCCAATAGGCTGTATGGTTACTTTATTTTTCTTTTTCGTGTCCTAAAACACTATGGTTCCCAATATACAATAATTAAGGGATAGGGTTGGTGTAGTATTTTAAGGGGTTAAAATGAGTTTAATTTTTTTCAATATTCCTTTTCTGTTTTTTATGAAGTTCTTGGCTCCTAGATACTACAGCCCAACTCTAGAAGTGTTCTGGACATGTCCTAGTGTTTCCTTATGAAGAAGAATTGTCACTTACGCACTTTCCAAGACACATTTATGAATTACCAAGAGGCTAATAGGAAGTGGTGGTAAAGAGTATCTGTTATTTCAGATTGAAAATGTTCATACTTCTATATGCAAATGTGTATATATGCACATCTCTTTGACTCCACAGTCTTAAGTTAGACAATAAACTCCAGGATCTACCTCTCCATATACCCACTCTTCCTTCAAGGTTAGAGTTACAGTCCTGTACCATTGCACCTTGCTTTATAGGAGAGTTTTTGGGATCTGAACTGAGCTTGTGCTTGTGTGTCGGACACTTTACTGAGCCGTCTCCTTAGCATTTTATTTACTTGATGTTATTTTTTTCCTCTACCACTCCATTGTGCATAAGCTTTAGTTAGTGGCTCTCATTTTCAGACTGAGTAATCTCTCCTTCTTCATGTTAGGTGAGAGATGGATGGTGGCCCTTCCACAGCTGCCTGCTCATCTTTAAAATCTATGCTTTGTAGCATATGCTTTTCTTTCCATTGCACTTGCCTGGTTTTCTTTTAAAATCTGTGTCTTGTAAAATCAACTCTGAATGAACTGTTTTATATTTATTTACAAAGCACTTAGTTATCTCATCAGAGTGTATCTGCCAATGTTTAATTGGAATGTTTGTTGCTCTTAGTGCCAATATGTGGTTTGAAGATAACTTCTGCCGGTTTGATTCTCCTCCCTTCCCCGCTTTTTTCTGGTGTGGTCGGGATTGACCCCAAGACCTTGCTCATACTAGGAAAATATTCTATCACTGAACTTCATCCACCATCCTTGTCGTTACTCTCTCTCTCTCTCTCTCTCTCTCTCTCTTTTCGGTTTTTCGAGACAGGGTTTCTCTGTTAGCCTTGGCTGTCCTGGAACTCGCTCTGTAGACCAGGTTGGCCTCGAACTTAGAAATCCGCCTGCCTCTGCCTCCCAAGTGCTGGGATTAAAGGCGTGTGCCACCACTGCCCGGCAGGTCATTACTCTTAGTGATGCAATTTGTAGGAAATATTTTTAAGTGTTTTAAGTTCTTTTGTTCAGTTCATTTGGTTTCTTCTTTTAAAATTGCTTATGCTTTTCCTGCAGTGGAAATTATTTGCCAAGTTGAGGTGATCTTTAACGTGTATTTTCTTTTTTAAACGTTTGTTATTAAATAACACACACACACACACACACACAAGCCAGAGAGGATATCAGATCACTTGGAACTGGAGTTATAGGTTGTTATGAGCTGTCCAATGTCATGAATGCTGGCCAATTCTACCTGTGAGCTAAACCCTTCAATTAGCCTATATTTTGTCTAAATAGTTGTGTTTCCTACTTAGGCCTGGCATGTATTTTAGTATTGTATAAGGGATGGATCTTTTTTCCATTTAATATATTTTCAAGTTTTCTAGTGACATATTGAAGAAGCACGCCTTTCTCCGCTTAACTCAGTTTGTACCTTTGTCAAAAATAAATCAGCTGTATTTGTGTAGGTCGTCTTCTAGATTCTCTGATTTTTCCATCTATTTCTTTGCTGATACCATATTGTTTTGATTTTTATAGCTTTATAGTAAATATTAAATCATGCATTGTGAGTCCATACCAAATTTATTACATTGTGCAGACTCTGGGGCCAGGTATAGTCTTTAGTTTTCTAGCTTCTTCCTATAACTTTTACAATTAGCTAGTCTATATCTCCCAGAAATCCTTCTGGGATTTTTATTGGATATATGTTTATAGTTGTAGACCAATTTAGAGAAATTTGACATTTTTATTATGTTGTCTTCTGATCTTTGCACATAGTTATGCTAATTTATGTAGATCTTTGACTTGCAGCAGCTTTTTATCGTTTTCACTGATGTATATATCTTGTACCTATTTTACAAGTTTATTTGATATGTATATGCCTTGTTCTTCATATTGTGAGTTGAATATTTGTATTTAATTTTTTTTTATTTACATGTATATGTGGGTGCGTCTGAGAGTATGCCAAATGGGTGCAAATGCCCAGGAGGCCAGGAGATCCTCTCAAATTGGAGTTGCATGGAGTTAGTGGGCCTTTTGTTATGGGTGTTGGGAAGTGAACTTGAGTCCTGTGGAAGGGTGGCAAGTGCCCTTTAATAACTGAGCTCTCTCTCCAGCCCCAATGGTGATGGTTTTAGTTTTGTTTCTAAATAATTGCTAGCATATTGAAACTTGACTTTACTTTTGTATGCCTTGACCTTGCTAAGCTCAGTAATTAGATCTAGAAATTAATATTGCTAAGTCCCTTTAGTTAACTTATGTAGGGTTTAGGTATTATTCATACTTCTTTTTTCCAATTAAAAATTTTTGATATTATCTCATTCTTATTCATGGCTTTAGTCATGGTTTTATTGTCTTTTTTTCTCACATGTCAACCTTTATTATTACATACTGATTCTCTGCACATGACACTTTCTTTTGTATTTTTGTTTAATTGAAAGTATCTTTGTGCACCATGATTGGTAGTGTAGCTCATTCAAATCTCATTTTACCTTTTGATGAAAATGGAAAATTTGTAACCAGGTCTTTTCTGAGTATATTATAATCCCAGCACTGAAAAGCTGAGTGAGGAAGATTTCTCAAACTAGTTAAAGTTACATAGTACATTTGGTTTAAGAGAAAGCAAAATATTAAAATTGATACCAATCTATGTCCTCTGTTAACTTAATATTTTTAATTCTCTGCCTTGACCAGCAAATGATAATTGAATTATCAAGCACATAGTTGGTATAGGGCTTTACCAGTGATGTAAAAGCAACTTAACACATGAGGAGTAGAATATACGTGCACAACAAGAGTTTTCTTTGTTTTTCTGTTACTAATACCTGAAAATGGTACCTGACATGTAACAATTTGCTAAGTATTTTAGGGTTCTTTGTTTGAGTTTTGCATTAAATGCCATTGAAATGTTGAGTTCCCTCACTTCTTGGAAATGGTTCTTTATACAAATGACTCAGCAATATTACCACATGTTGAACGCTTTATTAGTACTTTGATTTAGACTTTGACCTGTAATCTTTGTTCTTGCTTTAAAAGAAAGTCTCCGACCTGTTCTGGAGTAAAGTATCTTCCATTTCCCAGTGAGCATGCACAGTTTTGTGTGCTCATTCAAGTATCATTTTAACTAGTGAGTAGGATTAAAATTTGTAGCTGGTTATTGTGGTGCCTTTTTTTTTCTTGTAATGAGGAAATGTGGCTTCAATACATGTTGCTTTAAGTACAACTATGTTCACATATACAGTAGACATTTTAAATTAAGAAGCAACAAATTAGAGGCCAGGTACAGCCATTGTTTGCATTCCTTACCCTGACATTTACAGATGGTATCCACAGTGCTCTGTTCATGTGTACACTTTTACTGTTTGAGTTTCTGGATTGGAATGAACTTTTGTATTTACTAGTGTTAGCCCATTTCTTCCTGTTGTCAAGGAGATGAAGATTTTTGATAAACTCGGCAATCTTCCTGTTTTTCTATGTGATTAGATTGCAATGTAATTTTGTCACAGGAGTTATTAGTGTCATAGCCCATATCTTTGAAGCCCGGAGAAACAAAGCTTGGCCACTAGTTGTTAATAAACCAGTTAGACTAATTTATAGTGAAAAGCAGAAGGGGGCGATTTGTAGAGTTTTATTCAGTATGGTCACATTGGGAAGAAGGACAGTGATTCAGTGATCTTCTAAATTATTCAGGGTTCTGATAAGAGGTGTAGGTATAACTACAGAGAAAGAGGTTTGCATAATTAAACTATTAGTTTTGGTTAAGTTGTAGTCACATCCACTGTTAACTAGTTCCCCATTGCACTTGCAAGGTGGTCTGACACATTTTTTTAGAACTACATGGAGTCTAAAGGAACATGGTATTTAAGAATATTCTCATTCCTACCAGGCACATTAAATACACAGATTGCCAAAGAATTTTTCTGGATAGTGAGCCTGGTGCTGAATGATTTCTGAATGTTCCTGCTGGCTTATCCACTGTCACTTGGGAAGGTATCTGGGTACTTACCAGAGGTTGGCCTAGTATTCAGACCACAGGGATGATAGACACATTCCTTTCTCCAAATGTCATTTTTCTTCTTTAGTGCATGGCTCTCATGTGTAGTGTTATGTTTGTACACTGCTCACTGTGGGCTGGCAGAAAAGTGCCAGGACTGCATCAAGCAACTCTGAGGACCATATTGTCACTGATCCAAGGTCTCGAGTTTCTGAGGCTCTTGGGATTTTAGATGTAGAATGAGCATGCTAATAAATAAGAAGCCTAGAAATCCTAGATAAGCATATTCATTTATATTCATTTATAAAGTATCTTAGTGGTATCTCTGACTCATTTTTGGTAATCAGTATACCTTTTTCCTTGTTTTTCTTCCCCTTACCAAAGAACAGAAGCCAGTTTTTGCTTCTGTGTCTCCTGTACCCCTTCCATCTTATTTTTATTTTATGACTATAGATTTTTTGTTTGCGTTATATCTGTGCACCATGTGCATTCATGGTGCTCCAGAAGGCCAAAAAAGTATCAGATCCTTTAAACTGGAGTTGTAGACATATGAATCCTAGGAATAGAACACAGGTCCTCTGCAACAACATCAAGTGCTCATAACCATTGAGCCGTCTCGCCAGCCCTAATCCACCTCTCTTCAGAGAGAAGTTTTAGAAAAGAGTGAGAAGCTTCAAGGCTTGTGTTGTTTGGATGATTCTGTGTGGAACAAGAGTTGGTCAGGGATGGCTGGTCCAACCTGGATTCCATTCTTTATTTCCCTCTCTGAATGGAAGATTGCTCCTAACACCTCCGTCTTTCTTTTCTTACTCTCCCCACATAAAACATCATCCAGTAAAACCAATTTACTAGTAAGACTTGAGAGCTATAAAATTGAGAAATGGAAGTTCCATTACTCAGAATATACATGGTCTTAAGATTTGTCTTCTCACTAAATAGATTTTTCTCTTAATTTTAATTTTAATTTTATTTTATTAAAATTTGCTTTACTAGGTAAAACATTTTTTCATTATTAATAGATGGGATTATTTATAATATTTCAATGCATGTTTATTATATGTTTAATTCAGTTTAGTTATATCTATCTCCTTAAACATTTCTTTACTGTGATCTTATTCCTTAAAAATACAGATATTGTTATATTTTTAAATTCTTATTGATACATTTTTAATTCAAATATAATTATCACTTCTCTTCTTCCCTTTCTTCCCTCCAATCTCTCCTGTGTTTTGTGTGTGTGTGTGTCTTATACACAAATATATAACTTGCTGCGTCTATTTTTGTCAGGATATCGGGGTTGGTGATTTTGTATTGGATAACCAATTAGAATGTCATCCTTAGGTTAATACTCCCTTTCTCAAAAGTTATTAGTTATATATAGTTTTTTGTCTAGGAATTGGACCCCATGAGATCTTACCCCTTTTGATATGGTCTATCATTGTTAGGTCTTGTTTAGGCAGCCACTTCTAGGAAACAAAGTCTTACAGTAGACTTCTTGGTATTCTGACTCTTAAAATTAAAGTGATCTTTCCCTTTCTTTGACACCTTTTGAAAGTAGAGCACAGCTTGCCTCTTTTAAGTATCTCTTGCAATTGGAGTTTTAGACATTAAATGAGAGAGAAAATGTAACAGGAGACATATGAAAGGTTAACACACAAAGTAGGAAGCCTATACGTGGTCTTGAAACTGACTGGCTAAAGTAAAATGCTCACTACAAGATTTTCTTCTTTCACAATATTCCCTGTTGTGTTGTGTTGTGAAAGTATTCATTGGGGCTGGGCTCCCCATGATCTGTTGATCTCTGTCTGCATTGTGTCCAGTTGTGGTTTTCCATAATGGTCTCCATTTACTGTAAAGAAAAGCTGCTTTGATGAGGGGCGAGAGCTACACTTGTCTCTGGGTATGAGGATAAGTTGTAGAATTTAGTTAGAAATTAGGCTGGGCTAGTTAAGTGGCAGTGGTAGGTTCCCTTTGGGAAAAAAGATTTAGTTAATTTATTTTATGAGTGTTTTGCCTGTATGTATGTCTGTGTGCCAGATATGTTCTTGGTGCCCACAGAGGTCAGAAGGGGATGTGAGACTGGAGTTCCAGATGATTGAGCCATTATGTGAATGCTGAGAACCTGACCAACAAATACTACTAACCACTGAGCCATCTCTCTAGTCCTGTAGATGATTTTAGATTAAAGAGAGTTTATCCAAACCTCTGTAAATATTAAAAAGTGATATTTATAGAGTTTGGAGCAAGTTACTGCAGCCGTTTTTATGAAACAATCACTTAAAAACCTTCTGGACTGACTAGCTAAGTGGCCACTGGATGTCTCATGGACCTTGTTGAAAGCCCCTCTTGTCAGGGCTGGGGCAATGGTAAGGTGGATAAAGAATTGCTTTGTAAACACAACAGCCTGTTTGTAATACTAAGGCTAAGAAGGTAATTAAGAGAATCTCAGAGCAAGCTGCTTAGATAGATTAGCTGAGTCTGAAAACTATAGATATATAAGGTCAAAAACTATTGAGGAAGATGACATTGTCAATCTCTGGCTTCCACATGCATATATAAACAGAAAAACACACTCATATATACACATACAGATCAGAGACACAAACACACACTCATACACATGTACAGATCACACTTGTAATACACACTCATACATGTACAGAATATACATGCAAACACACAAACTCATACACACATGTACAGACAATGCGCGCGCGCACACACACACACACACACACACACACACTAGTTAAAAGAATAAAATGAATGAAAGAGCCCTTCTTGTTCTAATGTCTTCAGGAACTTTAAGCTAAGCATCAGTACTGTTTGGTGTAGCAATAGTGCAAGTTAGTACAAACTCAGCCCACCATTCTGTAACCCCATCAGCCCTAATGGTATTTTGAAATAATGTTATTGGAACTTTTACCCTTAAGATCTTTAGGGATTTGGTGCAGAGTTACTTTCTAGTCATACAGAAGCTTGTCTTCAAGTCTCCCACCCAGTAATGGAACTTGTGCAGACTTGTCCCTATCACTGGCTCTTGCCCTTTTACTGAAAGTGAAGCATAAACTGTCCCTTAAATTCCTCTTATAAGCTGGGCGGTGGTGGCGCACACCTTTAATCCCAGCACTTGGGAGGTAGAGGCAGGCGGATTTTGGAGTTCGAGGCCAGCCTGGTCTACAGAGTGAGTTCCAGGACAGCCAGGACTACACAGAGAAACCCTGTCTCGAAAAACCAAAAAAAAAAAAAAAAAAAAAAAAAAAAAAAAAAAAAAAAAATTCCTCTTATAACTGGAATTTTAGACATACTGAAAAGAAATGCCCCAGGATAATCATAAAGAGTATAAACTTTTAAGTGGTTTTGGTCCTGTTTGGCTAAAGTAAATAAATGCACTCAGTAGCATATTTAAAATATGTTTCCTTTCTGCTTCTGTCATTAGCTGAGTGCTGGGGAGAACCTTCTGATAGTTCATTTACACACATACAGAAGCTCCATGTCCTGTTCATCTGTAGTGCTTGTGAATGTTTTTCCTTCCCTCTCAATATTTGAGTGAGCTTTGGTAATTTTCTCATTTTAACACAGGTGTTAATGTCCTCTATTTCCTTATTTTAATTTGTCTTTATGAAAGGTAATTTTCTGTGTTTCTCATTGGGAATATGTGTTAGTGTGAGAATTCAGTGATAAATAGAACAGTTTGGGTGAAAGTAAAGGGAAGATGTGATAGATTGTGGCTTGATATGACCAGTAACCAAGGAGATAGTAGGGTAGGCTCTTGTGACCCTCTGAAGAAGGGGTCATTGTCACAGCAGTGAGAGGCCTGGGTAGGCCCCATGTTTATATTCCTGTTCTTGAAACAGATTCCTCTGGCTGATAAGTGGAGATGCTTAGAGGAAGCCTACAGATGTTAAATTTGTAAACTAGGCAAACTGTTCACATTTCTATTCTTTAAAGGGCTCTGTCTGTCTGAGAAGGATGTATGGGAAAGCTTGCAGTTGCTAGATCTATAGAGAGGATAGGCTGCTGGACAAGAAGCAGCACCAAAGAAATACAGGACTCTAAGCTTTTTCAGAATTCCTAGTATTCAGGTAGCTTTTCTTTGTCCTTATAACCTGAAGGGGTTGGTCTATCACCATTCTAATTGTGTATATCCCTTTATGCTTAACACTTGCTAGTGTACCTGGCACATATCCTCCTACTTTATTGTAAGCTTGGTCATAAGTTTGAATGTTGTTTGAATATGTCAATTGAACTATTTGTTGAAAAAATGTGTCTATGATGTCTCTGTATATTAGTCTGTGTGTGTATATGTGTGCATGTGTGTACATGAACCAAGGCAAACAGTGGATTGGAGTGCAGTCTCAGGTGTGGGTCCTAGATTTCTGCTTTAAGTCATGTTCTGTCTCATTTACTACTAACTATACACGGCAAATTAAAATTAGCCTCTTGTGAGCTTCTGTGGAGTTCCTGTTTCTGTGTCTTACCTTACCTGGGAATATTGAGATTATAAGTGGTTGATCTTGTAGCTGGGTGTTTGTGACTCTGAGGATGCAAACTCAGATCCTCTTGCTTGCCTGAAAAGTACTTCAAACTTTGAGCCATCTCTGTGGCCCCCATTTTAAGATTTTGCATATTGGTATTTCTAAAATTGATGGGAAGTTGACATGTATCACCTCTGTCTTATTAGTGAGAACAAAGGGACACTAGGTGGTCCACCAAGTAGCCTAGGTTGAGTGTGGGTTGCTTTGGGTGAGAGGATTTCCCAGGCAGGTGAATAGTGCATGCAAAAGTTGTCATCAATGATAGTTTCTTTCTGGAGAAAAGCTTATCATAGAGCTAAGGACTCTCATTTTTACAAGAGGGTTGGAGCCTTTCTGCCCCCAAAGCTGTATAAAGTAGTTGATTAAAGAGAGGAGCCTTAGGAAGCCTTCTGACAACCATAAAATTCCAAACATGGAAATGATGTCTTTGTTATATAAAGCATTCATTCCAGTATTAAATAATAAACTCCCAACACCAAGAATGGAAATGATCACTGTTAAACTCGTCTGTTTACTTAGAACTAATCCCAGCCCTGAAAGTAGCTCAGTTGTACACATTTTATCCTCGAGGACCAAGGGGCTCTCGAAGATTTCATGTCTTGAGCTAGACAGCAATTAAGTTGGTTCTGCACCAGTTTTATGAGGTCATAATTTGCAAACTTGACTTGTGACCACAATGACACTGTCCCTTCCAGTCACTAGAACTTTTGCATTTGCTAGGCCACCTGTTACTTTTCTGACTTGATTTTTTTTTTTTTTTGAAACACTGATCTACAAAATAAGAGAATTCTTCTTGTGGGGAGAGAAAAGAAAAATTATGTCTTTTCTCAGTGTTGTTCAACTTTATGTGTTTTTTTTTGCTTGTATTTTTTTCTGTAAATTTGAAATTAATCGTTTGATTTTTCCCTTATATTTTATAGTGCCAGGCTTGGATATGCTAGGCAAGCACTTTATCACTTAGATTTATTCCCAGCCTTTGCTTCACTTTTTATTTTTGAGATAGGGTCTTTACTGTGTGTAGCCCAGGCTGGCTTTGAACTTGTTCTTCTCCTGATTTGGCTCCCTCAGTTGCTAAAATTCCAAGCCTGCACACCAAGCCCAGCTGAATCTTTATTTAAAAAAATAAACAAAACAACAGAAAGCCATACTGCTTGAATATGAAGTGTTGGAGAACATACAAATAACAAGGAATATTTTTCTTGAAATTGATGTTTCAAGACATCACGTGTCCTGGAACTCACTCCGTATACCAGGCTAGCCTCAAACTCAGATCTGTCTGTCTCTGCCTCCCAAGTGCTGGGATTAAAGGCATGGGCCACCATTGCAAGAGATCACTTTTAATTTATCCTTGCTGAAGTTAAAATTTCTGCACTGACTTCTTTCATATTTTATTTGTAAATAAATTAGCATCTTGGGAATTAAAACAGAAAAGTATGCTATTTGAAATTTTCTGTGGAAAACAATTCTGTAGTTTAGGCTTAATGTGAGGAATCACTTTTTTTTTTTAAGTGATTTATTTATTTTATGTGCATTGGTATTTTGCTTCCATGTATGTCTGTATGAGAGTGTCTGATCTCCTGGAACTGGAATTATACACAGTTGTGAGCTGCCTTGTTGAGCTGGGAATTGAACCCAGGTTCTCTGGAAGATCAGCCAGTGCTCTTAATATCTGAGCCATCTCTCCAGCACAAGGAAGCACTTTTGTGAAGGAGGAAGCCTCTTTAGATACACATTTAGAATCAGTGAAATTCTTTATTATCTAAGAAGCTTTTATTGATGGGGTTGACTTTCAAAATAGCCTTGAATGATACTGCTTTAGTTTGCAAGTTAAAGGAATGTTAGTGAACCTGGTCTAACCGATGGAGTGGTAATAAGAGAGAAAATGAAGCCTTAGCAACGTGAGTTACATATTTGCTACCTTGCTCTTAGAACATCTCTTCCTTGAATTTATGTGGCTTCATCCTGAAGACTATACTTGCAGAGAGCCTTGTGCTTCTTTTAATGACACAAGAGCATTGAGAATGGTTAGATCCTCAACAGAAGCCAGAGAGGTGTCTGGGAAGATATTTGAAAAATCTACTGTCTACTGTCTCTGTCATTTGCCCATCAACCAGTTTCTTTATCCCATCTTTGCTATTTTTATCTGTCATTTATTATTTTTTAATTTACCTATTCTATGGTAAATTAGCTATAATCTGCCTATCATCTACTACAGTTGTATCTGTTTTGTACAGATGATAATATGTAGTTATTCATCTATATTTTTAGTAAAAAAAAAAATAAATAATTGGTTTCAGGAAACTACGAGACACAAAAAGCTCAACTGCAAAGTTTGCTATAAATTTGGAGGGGAAGTTGATCATAATCTGCTGGACTTCTGGCTACCAGATGCTTAAGTAGTTCTGGATTTAGAATATAACAGTGGTATTTTTAGCTTCAATGCTTTGAGGTCACGGATGAGTCTAGTTTCAGTCAGTGCTACGGATAGTGGCACTTGGGGGACACACAAGTTGATCTATTGTATGGCATACTTTAATAACAAAGTCAGTATGGATTTTGCCCTCTGCCCTCTGCCCCATAAAGTCACCAAACAGTTAACATCCCCATGTCTGTGGTAATTGTGCTGCTGCTGCTGCCAGTTCCAGCTCTGTCAGAAATAGACACTGGTGTTTCTTACCATCTCTTACTGTGTGAAAAATTGATTATCTCATAGTACTTGAGTGGAAAAATATTGGGGTCAAGGCTGAGTTCTTTAAGATATGAATTCTTTCACAAAAGCCTAACACTCTGGTTTTCAGGATAAGCCACATGTAAATATGTTGCCCAAATGAAACATGGACAAGTGAATCAGTCCAAGGTTCTATGGAAACTGGATCATCATCATTTATGCTGTGGTCACCTAGAGCCTGCATGCATGTGTCATCCTCCTTGGGTAGGGCTTGGAAGGAATCTAACAGGAAACTGTTTTCAGGGTTGTTCTCCAGAGATGAGAATGGATGCAGACATTTAGAGACCTAGGAAAGAATCTACTAGCACAGTCAGGAATGCCAGTGTCTCTTCTGGGGACATTTTCTACTCCAGTTTTGGCCAGAGCATGTCAATACTAGGTGTGATTATAATGGAAATAAACATTGGTGTTAAGGATATGTTTTTTCCTATATCCAAAGTTTGAGTCAAGAACCATAAATAATATTTGTGTCTTGGTTTCCCTTTCTAAAATTAGTTGTTAGGAATGAAAGAGATAGTTTAAGATATTTGGGACAGAGTATTTCAGAACTTTCTTTTAAGAGCCACCAAATGTATAGATGTGGCTTTGCAAGTAACATAGTGACCTAGATAATGGAACAGGCTGTCAGCCACTGAAGTCTGTTTTAAGTATACAAATGAGAGAGCTTCTTTTGTCTTCTGTGATTGTTTGCTATCCTTGGTGACTACTCTGAATGACAGGTAAATATCATTCTGCATTGTTTTCCTTCATACTCCCAGGTTTTGGAGGTGGTGTAGTCACCTTCAAGTCTTCAGTATCCTGTATGGAGATGCTCAGGTGGTGTGTGTGTGTGTGTGAGAGAGAGTGTGTGTGTGTGTGTGAGAGAGAGAGAGAGAGAGAGAGAGAGAGAGAGAGAGAGAGTGAGAGTGAGAGAGAGAGAGAGAGAGAGAGAGAGAGAGAGAGAGAGAGTGTGTGTGTGTGTGTGTGTGTGTGTGTGTGTGTGTGTGTGTGAGTGAGAGAGTGTGAGTCTAGGAGAGAATTGAGGCCTGGGAGATGGGCTGAATTCTGGACGTAATCAACATGTGGAATGACTCTGGGTCTACCAGGACTTAGAATTTCGATAGTAGGATCGTCAAAGTAGCTCCTCAATCTGGACATGGGCTGTAGCTGGAAAAGTGCAATGTGGCACCTTGTCTGAGATCCAAATGAGGTCCTCTTTACTGGGGCTTTCCACATGTAGCCTTATTTGTTCTTTTATTCCTTCCCATGTTCTTATGGGCATGCCTTTCTCATTTAATTCAGCAGTCTGTGGATTGGGTTTTGTCTTAGCCAGAGACATGACAGATTATGCAGCATTCCGATGAACATGAAAACTAGCTTGCTTTTTAGTTTGTAATGTTTGCTTAAAGAATGGTTACTATTACTAAAAGCTGTTGTTGTTTATTAGTCAAGGCTACCATGTTTCATGTGAAGATCGGCTGTGAAGCAATTGCTTCTACAGTGCTCTTCATAAGTCGTTTTGGGTATTTATCAAGAATCTATGCATATGGGGTAGGGGGCTTGTTTCTGCTTTGCTTTCTAGGGATTGAAGTCTCTGCCTTTTCTATGCAAAAGAATGAGGTGCCTCATTTAGCTACAGTGGGTGCCAGTGCCCAACCCATTCCCTTTTCCTGTCAGAAATGTTGAGGTGTGCTCCTCTGATTACTGGTCCTAGTCTCTTGCTCTCAAGTCACAGAACTAGACACAAGAGATTTTGTTTTGTTTTACAAACCTTTTTATTTTTTTCAAAACCAAACTTTCTTTAAATGTTGTAGTGTTATAGGTATAAGCAACTGTAGAAAGGGGGCAAAAGTTAATTTTACAGCCAGCCTAAAATCCATTACTTCATCCCCCTGTTTTTTTGATCAATTACAAGAATATTCCATAGTATGCCAACATATTTATAGTGGTCATTGTGGTACAGAGGAGCGTTTTGGGGGAATTTTCAAGATTAATGCAACAGCCTCAGTGATATACAGCTGATGGTTGAGGTTGCAAAGTGTAGTCAGATATGCTAGCTTAATCTTCATGGAATATTTATACAGATTCCTTCTTTCATCATGATGATGTAAAATACACTTAGCATAAAACTACTTGTCAATTGATAAGGGAATATGTATTCTGTATTTCTGTTTTATGGCTCACATCTTGATAATGGTCATACATTGTTTTTTAACCTAAACAAAGGTGTCTCAAACAAGCTTTGAGTAGTAGAATCAACCCTCAAACCTTAGGGTCACTTGGCCATAGTCAAGTACATATCATTAGAATAAGCTAATTTACCGACTTGTCCATACACAATGCTAATTATTCTTTGGTTTGTTTGTTTTCATGGAAGCTCAGATCTTTTCTCTTTGAAGAGGTAGGTGAAAATGCAAGACACCCTTAAAAAGTTAGTTTTTAATCAATATCAGTTTTATACTCCCCCCCAATTCAAGGACAATGCCTGTGCTCTCTGTATGCTTGTGTGTGTGTGTGTGTGTGTGTGTGTGTGTGTGTTTTCTTTTAAAAACAAAAAGCAAAATTAGCAATGCATGTTGGAGCTTACAATTAAGAACACTATTACATGTTAACAAATGTTATTTTGCCTGTATCTTTACTGACCTCACCCATAGGGAAAGATCTAACTTCCTTTGGCTTTTGTGTATGAATCTTTGGCTTTAACATTTGAATTTGTATTTAAACAATGAATGTTTTTTAAATCTCTGTGGATCCCCTATTCTTTTGCTTGGTTTTATCTAATGCTTCCTTTGGTCTTAGGCATTTTTTTTTTCAAATATAACCTAGCAGTTTAAAGTCCTTATGACTTATATTCCTGATTAGGGAGGGAAAAAAAAATCTCATTAATGAAAGGAAATGCCTGTTGGTAATGGTGTTGCTAACTTTCTAGCCCAGACAGTTGTGCAATCCATTGTTGATTAAGTTAATGAGAGCTCCTGAAGATTGAGCAGGCTTTCTGTGCCTGCAAATGTGAAAAAATTTGCATAGATCTAATTTTGGACTTTCAGGGTAGAAACACAACCAGAAGGCCAGAGATAAACATGTCTTGAGCAACTGACTTTTTTTTTTTTAATATACCATGAGTACTATAATTTTTCTAGGGTAAAGGAAAATTGACAGTAAATGATATACAGTGGTTCTGTTATGAATCTCTAATTATAAAGCAAATAAAGGATAGCTACAAATGTTATATTTTGTCATACTTCATTAAATGACCAACTTTATCTGTTGAAACTGTTCTGAATGCTTTCTTTTTTTTCTGTTCTCTTTCAGGTGACATTACACAAAAGGGATATGAAAAGAAGAGGTCAAAATTAATTGGAGCCTACCTTCCCCAGCCTCCAAGTACGTGAACCTTGAATAGCATTAGTTGTCTAGTTTAAGAGATAATAGCCACATTTGAAAGAGGCTTTTCTCTCACTCTGGAATCTGCCTGAAGAGTGCACATTTGACACCCACATTCCACAAAACCAACTTCTTTGTATAATTACTCATAGATTTTGTGAAAATTGAAGGCATATACGACTTTTCTATAAACCTACCTAATACAATTTAATAGATATTTCATCTGTAGATAGAGATCAAGAATATATTGATTTCTTTGAAACACTATAATCATAAAAATATGAGCGTTTGTGGTTTAAACGTGATTTTTGATTTGGTGAGTTAATTACTGCTATTGATTATGATGTGAATTAATAGAAGGTTTGAGATAAGTAGAAAATGTTTTGATAGCCTGACTCGGAGAGTATGAGTATAAAGGTTTGGTGTTTTCAGCGGCAGTAAATATGCACCACTGGTACTTGCAGAGTACAAAATCCACTTCCTGCCACTGTTGTTACATTTGTGGCTTTGAATTTCTGCACTTAAGCTGGATTGTACACTGGCATTCCGGTGTGGATTCTTTGTTAGCTCACCTCACACTGAGGGTAACCTTGAGATTTTGCTAGGCTTTAGGAATTGCTCAACTCGAATGTGAGCAATGCCCGTCCTCAAGCTAAAAGGCTAGTAATACACATACGACAGGCAAAAACTGAAACTGCAGTTTCTGGGATGAAAGAAAACCTAAAAAGCTTAAAGTGCATGTGTACACACCCCATTTCTATTCTCCAGGCTATGATACCCCAATATTATAGAATTGACATGGTATTAAAACAAACAAATCTCTGTGGCTACTAAACTTGACATCAAGTGTCTGCTGTGCTTGTAGTTCTGCGAGTTTGGTTTTTGCTTGTGTCTTTTTATGTGATGTTTTAAGGAAGTTGATGTAAAAGTGGTCCTGTGTGTGTTAGGGATTGATGTCCTGTGGTCTGGCTTGTCAAGGCAAGAAGCATGATTTTATTTGGAAGAAGGAAAAGTAAACAGGTTGGTAAAAGGCTTAAGGGAAAGTGTTGGGGGTAAGGTATTTCTTTGCCATTGCCTCCCCTTGCTGTGATTGTCATAAAGGCCTGGTCACTCGATGTTGTCTATTGGTGTCTGCCCTGTCGGATAAGGAAGGCTGTTTGGTCAATTGGGATCTTTGCTGATGCTGTTGGATGTTGATTTGTTTGCCATACCAAACCCAAGTGAAGCCAGGGCATTTACTGGCTTACCTGGGATATTTTTGATGCCTTCACTGGTCTGGGACTGGCTCGGGGCAGAGGGTATCTGCACCTATTGGAGCCCTTGGTGGTCTATGTGCTGTTTCTGCATGGGGTCGGCAGCTCTGCTCAGCGCTGTAACAAATTTAAAAAAAACTAAAGTCTGAATTAATTAGTTTTTTTTCAACTTGTTACAGCAGCGAATGGAGCTGCCGTGGTTCGGTGTAGACTGCAGCCCGGTGAAGGCGTGCCGAGGAGACCTTTCCGCTCTGCCCACATCGGGGTGTGCGACATCCGAGAAGCTGCGGCCCGGGAGCGGGCAGCCAGTGCAGCGGGGAACCGGCCTCTGTTTTACTTTCGTTTCGGTGAGCCCTGTATTCCCTGAGAGAGATCAGCCCCTGGGCAAAGGACACTTTTGGAAGTCTTTTCCCCCAAGTATAAGGCTGGCACTGAAGGAGATAGAGGTTAGGTTCCCAAAAAGAATACCTACGTTGGTCCTTAAGCTCAGATTTTGCGTGCATGAATGGTGACTATCCCAGAATCAGGGCCCTTTCTACATTTCCTGTTAAATTCCAGTGTTCTGTCTGTGTAATTCTTGGTCATCTTGATTCTTCCAGTATGAAAATATTAAAAAGGGATCCATGTCCAAGGATAAGGTTTCGCCCCCCCCCCCCCAATGTTGTTGCACTGTTGTCTTAAAGACAGATTTCCTAGGCAGAG
The DNA here is from genome assembly GCF_011762505.2 of Arvicanthis niloticus. Classification (NCBI taxonomy): domain Eukaryota; kingdom Metazoa; phylum Chordata; class Mammalia; order Rodentia; family Muridae; genus Arvicanthis; species Arvicanthis niloticus. The sequence goes on along the minus strand of NC_047665.1, from coordinate 50,409,194 downwards.
AATGAGTAATTGTATCTTGATACCTGAGATGTGATAAAGGGAAAGGACATTGAGACCTGCATGCTTTTTTACTTCTAGCATCAAGGATCAAGATGTTAGATTTCTTAAACAGACCAAAGTGGTCTTTAAGTAGATGGTTTCAAGGTCAGGGTCCCTCTGAAAGGTCAGACTTACTTTGGACTGTGTTTTTGCACTTAAGAGATTCTAGAAGGAGAAGATGACTTAATGTACTTTTAGGAGAATAAGTACATTTAAAACAGGAGCATAAGTATTTGTAAACCAGATTTATAGGAATATAATCTGGGTTTTACCTCTGATAGAATGCATTGTTTTAAAATAATGTGTTGTGGCTTATGGCTCAGTGCTAGAGCTCTTGCCAAGTTTATGAGAGGTCCTGGTTTGATCACTAGCATGGCAAACAAATCACATAAAAATATTGAAATGAACTAAAATATTTAGAAGTGGACATTTCAACTATCTTCCCAGCTTTGCCTATGGTTGTCCTCCTAGTGAACTCGTCGACAGTTACCATGATCTTGTGGAAATGGACAGAGAATTAAAGAGTATATGACAGAGTTGAATGCTAGTTATAGATTGTGTTTTAGAATTTCTGATGGAAATGTGATAAAAACTTGAATGCAGAAATGTGTTTTAAGTTGTGTTGTCTGCTTTGTCCTCCTGCCTTTCTACAAACATGAGCACCATCCAGTCCTGTGATGTGAAAAAAGGTGTCATGTTAGGATGGAGATTTGTTCCTGTGTTACTGTGAAGAAACCCAAGCCAAAGCAACTCTTAAAAAAGAAAGTATTTAATTAGGGGCTTGCTTATAGTTTTAGAGAGTTATGATCACTATGACAGGGAGCAGACAGGCATGATACTTGAACACTAGCTGATAGCTTTGCATCCTGAGCTGCAGGCAGAGAAGGGGGTAGAAATTGGGCAAGGAAGAGCCTGGCATGAGATTTAGAAACCTTAAAGCCCCACTCCTTGTGACACACCTCCTCCAACAAGGTCACACTTCCTAATCCTTCCTAAAACAGTGCATGTTCTGGCTTATACCTCTGTTGACTGCACATTCAAATATATGAGAGTGTGGGAACTATTCTTATTCAAGCTACCACATTTCCTAGAAAAAGCATTTTATAGATAACCTCCTTCTGAAAAGTTGCTGCTACATGAACTCTCATTCATTATCAGGACTTGGGAAGACAGTGAGGAAAGCAGGTGTTTCTAAAATATCCATGAAGATGATCTTTCCAATTCCTTTTTAAAAGATATATTTATTTATTATATATACAGTGTTCTGTCTACATGTATGCCTGCATACCTGAAGAGAGCACCAGATCTCATTATAGATGGTATGAGCCACCATGTGATTGCTAGGAATTGAACTCAGGACCTCTGGAAGAGCAAGCAGCACTTTTAACCTTTGAGCTATCTTTCCAGCCCAGGGAACTATTTTTTGACCAACCCTTCTGGAAGTCTTTCTCTTCTACCTTTGTGCTAGCATTTACTGTAGGGAGCTTGTAGTTGAACAAACCTTTTTATTTACCAGGTAAAATGTTAAGATTTCCATAGGAAGTATTCCAAAAATATTTCTGAGATGTTTGGGGCATATGGTTATGAATTAGAGTGCCATAAGGTAAAGTTAGGATCCTGGATGTACTGTTGCCAGGCTGTGGCTCCTTCCTGATGAGAATACTCAGGATACAATGTCTTCTACAGGATTTTCACTGCTACTCAAGGGGTCAGCACTGTGTGGTAGTGATATCTGGAGAAGATAGTTTCTCTTGGTGAGCACAATGCTGAGTGCCCACCTCAATTCAGATAGGATACAGTGTATTAGAAGCTAAAAAGACAGATGAGAATTACAAAGAAGAAGTAATAGGTTGAAGAATATTTTAGAAGAGTGCTACTTAAGGGAAGTTGTTTGACACTTCTAGTTTTTAGTAAGAAAATGCCTGTTTCAAAATAGTCCTTTGTTAACCTTTAAACCAGATCAAATTGACAAAAGTAGAAAATAAAGCCAGTTACTTAACAATATTCTTCGAAGACTCTTCATAACACAGTGTAGCGTGTATGGAGAGTCTTTGCTACTTTTAGAAGACTTACTTGGTAACAAAAAGTAGCAAAATTTCACTGTGACTGTAAATAATAAAATTTTCATCATCTAAATACCCGTATCCTTTCTTATAATATGCATATTGGCTAGGTGTTATTTATTACGTGGCAGTCATGAAATGTTTCTTGGCATGGAGATGCTTCTGCAAATTCAGTATTCTGAGCTTATTTGGCTGTATTTATCTTTAGCAGCCAAATTCATGCCCAGCTACAAGGCTATGATTGAGACATATGTGAATGAGACTAACAAAAGACAGTTGGCAAGTTTCTTGTATTTTCTGAAGCTCTCTAGGGTTCACATGGGCACAGTGTCTGTTCTTAATGAGAATTTATGTGCCCTGCTTGTTAACTACTGCAGACCATAGATGATCCCATATGGAGAGTGAGTTGAACAGTCCTGTCCAGTTATTGTACTTCCTACTGCCCTGGGCTGGCTTTGGCGTCCCCAGATGGCCATGCTGTTTTCCATTTTAGGAATCCTGGTAATGTCCATTTTGCCTGTACTAAGCTTTTTTAAATATTCAGTTCAAATGCCACTTGTTGAAGGATTTCTCACCTGGTCCTTCTAGTTAAGGCGACCCTCACTCCTAGTCTTACTGTGATCTATTTGTGAAATATTTCAAAGCAGTTGTAGGTTGGTTTTCTGCTTCTCACCACACAATAGTAAGATATGATTAACTGAGGACCTCTCATATGCACACAGTGAGCACAACCCATATGCAGGCAAGTACACACTCAGTTCCAGAATTTGACCATGTCAGGAAGAGGTAGAATAAGGTGTTAGCAATCAGGCATCTCCACGGCCAGCCCTGAGGGACCTTTTGACAATGGTACCATCATGTACCTTCACAGTAAGCCCAAAAGGACAACAATACACATCATCACTAGCTGCCCAGAGAGAACACATTCCTACTGTTGCCTCTGTTGCCTGTCTTGTGCATGTTTTATGCCCTGATACATTTCCCTTCTTTCCTTCCTCCTCCCAGAGGGAGCCTCTGTGTCCCCTTATTCTCTCTCTTTAATAAACCTCCTGTGTGAGACCTGTTGACAGTGTGAATTCACCACTTAGTCCCTTCACAAGGCAGTGGGTGGTTTCTCCTGGACCTGTGTTCTCTCATCCCACTTCTGTGCCCACTGAACTCCCATCATACCAGTGGAGAACAGCAAGACTGTCCACTACTACTGCCTTGCTACTAGAGCATAAAGAGGGTATTCCCAACAACTGCTGTAGCCAATGTTTAGTGCCAAAACATTCAGTACCTAGGTGTGTATAGTGTTTTTGCATAAGCCTTCTGCACCAGTGGTGACAGTTCTGATTTTATTTCTGATTTGGATGAATCTAAATACCAATTGGCCACATTAGTGCTAATCAGTGACAGAAGTGGCAGAGGATTATATGATCTTGGACTCTAGCATATTCTAGTCAGCTGATTTCTATTTATTTTTTACAATTCAGTCTGCAAACCCCAGTATCTGATGTTGTCACTGAAGATAACTGCTCTGATGTGAATATCTTTACAAGAATTGACTCACCTTGTTTTGTGTGGCTGATATGGAGATGGATTTATCTGAAATCCAGCTGAAGATGCTTTGCTAGATTGTGATGGGAAAAGTTGTCTGTGATTGGTAGAGTTGTCAAGTTGGTGAATTTTGTTCCCAGGATACCTGGAAAATGAAAAGTTTGGTCTTTGAGGATAGAAAGGCAAGTCAGTTGACACTTGAGGTTTTTTCTCTAGAAAACAAAGCTAGCTGACTCCTTTTCTGAGCCTGTTACTATTAGGTTCAGTGTCTGTGTGAAGGCTGCTGAGCTTCCTCAGTGGCAAGTGAAGAGTTTTGTTCTGCTTCCTTCTGCTCCAAGAATTTCACCTCATAACTAAAATTCAACCGGTCTGTGGACAGTGACACTCTTCAGTGGCACATGTGACTTCCTTCAATACTGACTGAAGGGCACACAGGACTGTACAGACAGGTTAGGAGGAGGCATATGTTGTGCCATGAGTATGTGGACGGTGACTGGGAGATGCAAGGCTACCTCTCTGAAAAGTGGGACAGAGAAACTCAAAGCTGGGATTTCTGGTCTGAGACTTAGCAGGCATCCTTTCCAGCTTGAATGGTGAGAGGAAAGGATATTTTATCAATAAAGGGAAAGTCTCTGTGTTCTAAGTGAACTTTGTTGTTGGTGACTCATGCACAGGTTACTGCTCTGTTGTCTAGGATGTATATTTTATCTCATGATTGGCTAAATTTCCTGTTATTTTTAATGACATTTAATGAATTATGTTTATTGTTAGAAAGTCAGTAGTAAAAAGGGAGCATCACTAAACCCAAAATTATTGAGTTGAATTTAGCCACGTAAAGGTAATGATGGTGCCAGTTATGAGTGGATCATGGTCTATTGTGTGTGTGTGTGTGTGTGTGTGTGTGTATGTAAAAAATCTGAGACATAAGAGAGCATGCAACAACTTGAAGTTCTAGGCCTGATAGTAGACTTGTATCTTATCCAGTATTGTAGAACAAAATCAAATAGGGACAGGGGACATTGTTGAGGACTAGGTTGCTTGCCTTGCAGGCTGAGGCACTGGGTTAAATTCTAAGCACTACAAACAAACAAGTGTAGCAGGATAGCAATTTAATGCAAATGTCAAATTGTCACAGACTTTATATCATTATAATTTACCAGTTCATTAGTTCCCCTGTCAATATACTATAATAGGAAGATAATTACAAAAGAAATGTATGATGTTGTGCAGTAGCTATGTTCTTAAAAGATGAGATGGAAATAACAGTGAAAGTAACATAAGAATTAGGTTTGTATGTTAGGGTAGATACTAAGGTGCTCAGAATGAAGTTTCAATTTTTTTGGTTTGTGGTGTCCTTATCTGTTTCAGTGCAAAGCAAATGTAAAAAATGTCTTATCTAACCATACAAGTACTTTTTACTTTCTAGATAATTTCTTAATTACAGTAACAGCAAAAATTAGGGGCTGCTGTATGAGACAGAGACTGCTGCAATGCTAGAAGACAGTGGGACTTGATTGAGAAGCAGTTTTGGACAGTCTGGAGATAAAAAAAGTCTCTAGGTAGAAATCCTTCTCCCTGTGCCTGAATATCTTTTCTTAACTCTGTCCTGACATATTGGTTCTAACTTATCGAGCCTCAAGTTAGACAGAAAGATAAGTGGCCCACTTGTGCCTTATTCTTTGGGTTAACATGGTGATTGGTAGAGGTATCTAGTGTCTATCTGAAAGACATGAAAAATACTGCAGTGTTTATTCATATGAAACGGTTGGATTGGTTAGGTACAACAACTATAATGGGACTTTTTTTTCAATTCTTGGAGAATATTACCGTAGGAAAATTGTTTTTTTTTTTTTTTGTTTTTTTTTTTTTGTCTGCAACTTATATTTTTGTTTTGGTTTTTTTTTGTTTTAAAATATTTTTATTGGATATTTTATTTACATTTCAGATGCCATCCCCTTTCTCCATTTCCCCTCCCTAGAAAACCCCTATCCCATCCCCCCTTCTCCTTTTTGCTTTTATACAATTTTTTAAATGTTAATCAGAGGCTTTATAAGTTTGGTAATGCTCAATTACAAGATGCCCATACAATCAGAAGTGTAACCCAATCCCAACCTAGATATATCAACTATCTTTGACTGGCAGAGACATGTCCCCCCCTCCCCTTGTCACCTAGCTCCTCCTCTCCTTACTCCTCATCTTCCTCTCCTTACTCCTCCCACCTTAGCTCCTCCTACATATCACCCTTCCTGTTAAAATAAAACTTTTCTCTACCAATGAAAACCTTAAATTTGAAATCAAAGTAAATATTGTGCCATTTAAGAAATTATAACTTCATCTTAATAACAATTATACTTATTTCTACCAATAGGTTATAGCTATGCAATAAATCTTAGCTAATCCTCCCTGTTCCAACAAAACCACTACTTTCCCCTAGAAAGACAGCCCAATATTAACTACCTCAGTCCCCAAGCCCAGGGAATAGGGGTGCCGACTCTTCATTAACTTCTTCAAGCTGATTATGGGTGTTGAGAAATTAGAAGAGGGGCAGGGAGAAGAGTAAATTGATAAGCCTCTGATGCTGTATCTTCATTGCATCCAGCTGGAATTTTAGGACATTAGAGGTTCGAGCAGGTCTGCTCAGCTTGCTTGATGAGTAGATACACCAAGGCTGTATATTGTTCAATATACAATTCTCAAAACAAATTTTAGTATCAAGAAAATTTTTTGTTTGTATTCTTGAATGTAGTCTTTTGGCGGCCTGCCTCTGTCATGTCTAATCCATATAATTCTGGGTTGCTATGAGGGTGTGCTCCCACCATCCTCCTATTCCTGCCTCCCTGCTCTCTAAATTCCCCAACACTAGGGAATCCAAACTTTCAAGCACCAAGGCCATCCACTTCCACTGATGCCTAACCCCTTACCCCTTACCCCTTACCCCCTACTCCAATTACTGTGAGGATGTGCTCCCACCATCCTCCTATTCCTGCCTCCCTGCTCTCTAAATTCCCCAACACTAGGGAATCCAAACTTTCAAGCACCAAGGCCATCCACTTCCACTGATGCCTAACCCCTTACCCCTTACCCCTTACCCCCTACTCCAATTACTGTGAGGATGTGCTCCCACCATCCTCCTATTCCTGCCTCCCTGCTCTCTAAATTCCCCAACACTAGGGAATCCAAACTTTCAAGCACCAAGGCCATCCACTTCCACTGATGCCTAACCCCTTACCCCTTACCCCTTACCCCCTACTCCAATTACTGTGAGGATGTGCTCCCACCATCCTCCTATTCCTGCCTCCCTGCTCTCTAAATTCCCCAACACTAGGAAATCCAAATTTTCAGGCACCAAGGCCATCCACTTTCACTGATGCCTGGCAAGACCACCCTCAACTACCTATATAGGTGGAGCCATGAGTCCCTCCCTTTGTGTTCTCGGGCTGGAGATTTTAGAATGGCTACTCCAGCTTGTTTCTTAGGACCATTTGCTTGAAAATTGTTTTCCAGCCTTTTACTCTAAGGTAAAGTCTGTCTTTGTCACTGAGGTGAGTTTCCTGTATACAGCAAAATGCTGGGTCCTGTTTATGTATCCAGTCCATTAACCTATGTCTTTTAATTGAGGAATTGAGTCCATTAATGTTAAGAGATATTAAGGAACAGTGGTTGTTGCTTCCTGTTATTTTTGTTATTAGAAGTGGAATTATCTTTGTGTGGCTATCTTCTTTTGGATTTGTTGGAAGAGGGTTACTTTCTTGCTCTTTCTAGGGTATAATTTCCCCCGTTGGAGCTTTCCTGCTATTAGCCTTTGTAATGCTGGGTTTGTTGAAAGATACTGTGTAAATTTGGTTTTGTCGTGGAATATCTTGGTTTCTCCATCTATTGTAATTGAGAATTTTGCTGGGTATAGTAGCCTGGGCTGGCATTTGTGTTCTCTTAGGGTCTGTATGACATCTGTCCAGCATCTTCTAGCTTTTATAGCATCTGGTGAGAAGTCTGGTGTAATTCTGATAGATCTGCCTTTATATGTTACTATGTTTCTCCCTTACTGCATTTAATATTCTTTCTTTGTTTTTGTTCACTTGGTGTTTTGATTATTATGTGACAGGAGGTATTTCTTTTTTGTTCTAGTCTATTTGGGGTCCTGTAGGCTTCTTGTATATTTAAGGACATCTCTTTCTTTAGGTTACGGAAGTTTTCCTCTATAATTTTGTTGAAGATATTTATTGGCCCTTTAAGTTGGGAATCTTCACTCTCATCTATACCTATTGTCCTTAGGTTTGGTCTTCTCATTGTGTCCTGGATTTCCTGGATGTTTTGTGTTAATAACTTTTTGCATTTTGCATTTTCTTTGACTATAATGGGACTTTTTATTGGGGAATTCTTTCATAACAAGCCAAGTTGACAAGTAATTAATGATCTCGCCTTATCTCACTTTTGTCTTCATATTTCCAAATCTGGTGGGTAGGTGAAACATTTAAAGAGGCAAAATTAGTGAGGCAGGGCAAAATTTGGCAAAAATCACAATTTCTGTTTGACTTAGAAGATTGAACTGGAGAGGAAGGTGGGCTGCAGTTGGAAGTGTCTTTTGTTCAATAGTAGAGTTTGGGGCTTCCTTTTGTGGTCACTAGAGCCAGAGACTAGGGAATACAGAATACTTTGTGCTTAGAAGAGAGGTGTCTGTGAGCAATGGTATAGGTCCCTAGCACAAATGCAAAGGCAATTCTGAATAAGGAGAAAATTTAACTACAAGAGTGGCACAGTGTTTAAGTTCCATTTGTGTCTATATTACCTCATCAACAAAATGGCAGAAGTAATAACTCATCTCCTGGTTTGAATAAAGTTCTTACACCAGTGCTTTACAGTGTTACCTGTTGTTAGTGTTTTCAAATACAGATGGAAAGGCCAGACCTTGGAAAGATTAAGGAACTTGTCCAAGATCACAGGTACCAGGGCATATGGACCTGGAACATGAAGGTTCTTGTTCTTTTATTCAACGATGAAATAAAAACCCACAAAGCCTGTAGAGTAGTGAGGAAATTATTCAAAAGGAAAGGGATCATACACATAAAAAAGAAACAGTGTGAGTAAAGAACTGTTCAAGAGCCTTTTTGTTTGGCCCCTTTTAGGGAGTTTTAGGAAAGGAAGAGTTTGGTTATTAGGAGTGTAATGGATGGTTTTCTGTTTTAATCAACAAAATGGATTATATAAGTCTTTACTTATTGTGCATTTGTCCGCTCTCATAATGCATCTGATGTGGGGCAGGGACAGGCTGACAGACACATATGAACAAACAGGGTCTAACCATGTACTCCTAGTTGGCCTGGAATTTATTATGTGTAGGTGAGGCTTGTCTTGAAGTCAGAGAAATTCACTTACCTCTGCCTTCTGGGTGCAGGGATTAAAGTATTTCTCCACAATGTCTGACAACATCTAATTTAAATTTTATTCACATCCAGTTATGTATAGGCATATAATATTGTAAACAGAGGGTTCTCTCCAAAAATTAACTCTAAAGATATGGTTTGCCTTACTATTAGGTACACAAAAACACTTGAGGGGACAGATCAGACCCCTATCTTCTCTACCAAATGTACTGGCAATACATTTGAATAGAACATGTCCAAGTTTTATGGTGATTAAAAAGAGAAATTTATCTCATTGTTCAGAGAGTTGTGCAAACACAGCTCAATAAAGATGGGGGTCCTAAGTTGCTACTTATATTATTAAGAGGATATGTGCACTTAGACCATGAAAGTGAGGAACCTAGGTTGCAAGTATTGAAACAGTGGTTTGTTAAGCATCGAGGCGAAGTGGGATGAAAGGCTGCTAAACTGTTACCTAGGCTTATCTGCCTCACCTGTGTGGTTCTGCCTCTTTATACTCATGGGTCCTTGAGCTGACTTGGCACATGGCTTGTATGTAGTGCCTAATAAATATTGTGGGAGAAGGGATTCAGTGTTGAGGCTTACTTCTTTGTGGATGAGACTCAATGGTTTCATGCTTCTGATTGTTCAGTGTTGGGGACTATCACTCTTTATGTCTCATGACGTCTTCTTTCCCAGTGCCCATTTTAGCCTCCTAACTCTCAATATACTTCCTGTTATAAAAATACTGGTCTCTGTGTGGCTTTTTGAGAACAGGTCTTCATTCATGGTTCCCTAAACTAAACGTTTAGTGAATGTTTTTCCCAGTGGTGAACACTGAACTGCTTTGCTAATTATTGTACTTTTATTGCTGAAAACATCTGCTTCAGCAGCAATGTTTGGTCAGTTGCCTTGTGCTGGAGAAAGAGAATGAGTGTGCAAGTGACCTTATGGTGACAGGTTCAGTTCTGTAGAGTTAAATATTCAGGTGTTGATTTTTTTTTTTTTTTTTTTTTTTTTTTTTTTTTTGCTTGTTTGAATACACCAGTTTGAATCTTGGTTGGGACAAAGTTATATAAAATATAATGAATCAAACATTGACCCAAATACTATTTTAAAGTATGTTTTCTTACTGGCATCCTGTTGTAGTTCTTCTGCCTAGCTGTATCAGTTTCTCTTCTAAAACATGTGTAGTAAACTGCATTTTCAGTCTGTAAAAGCAAGCATGCAAAGTTATCTCATTGACAGTATTCATAGAAGGTTCATCAGTAAACTAGGCAATAGTCTGGACTCTTATACTAATGGATCCAAAGAAGAGGTAAAGGGTGAAAGTAGTTCTGAAGAGGCTTATATTCATGAGCTGGACAGGAAAGTCTCATTCACAGTACTGAGATTAACAGTTGGTAAACTTGGCAACTTGGAAGTGTGTTTACCTCTGCTGCTCCTTGTGCTGTTCCAAAATGCCAGGCAATGTGTAACAAGAACATGAGAAACAATAACAAGTGCTGAAATGTGAAGGAGAGGCGATGTGAGAATCAGTACTCTTGGATGCTATCTGGACATTATGGGTATCCCTCAGCAAGGACCTGAAAGAAACAACCTATGGAAACGGTGGCCACCTCTGCCCAGTCCTCATGGACATGTATACTCTCCGAGGAATTAAAACTAACAAAACGCTCCAGGTTTGGGCATAGCAGGCAAGTCTTGCAGTTAAGGCACTGTGTCAGAGCACGTACAGTGTCCTGAAAACAACCTCAGCCACAGAGCCATTTCCCCAAGGCATAGGACGCTCGAGATCTCTTCCAGGGACAATAAACCCAAATAAAAGATCTAACTGAAAGAGATCTGTTAGTGTTCTGTCACAAGAAGAGAACTGATTTTCAGTTTCTTAAGGGAAAATAAAGAGGAAATTATGAAAGTTGTCACAGGAGATTGAGTGTAAAGATTATTGCATTATCTGAAGTGTAGCTCTTCACAGTTGATGTCTTCTGGCAGGGATAAAGGAGGGGAAGTACTCGGTTCTATTTAAGGGCAGGCCACTGAGAATTTGACTGTGTGCCAGTGGGTATATAAATAACACAAATCGGACTTTATTTTTCTATGTTTTGTTTTTAGTATGGAATAGAGTTTATTTAGGGCATGGGGAGGGGAATTGAGAGGATTGAAAGAGTATTAGAGAGAAAGACAGACAGAGAGAGAGAGAGAGAGAGAGAGAGAGAGAGAGAGAGAGAGAGAAAGGAAGTAGAGGAGTAGAGGCCAGCCATGAACACATGGAGAGAGGGTGGAGGGGACTGGGGAGAGAAGGGACAGAGGGAGAAGAGGGTAAGAGCAAGAGAGCAAAAATAAACATTTTTGATGAGTATTCATATAATGAAAATTTAAAATCCTATTATAACCCGATTCTCTTTTCATTTGAGATCTAGAACTCATGTGCTCTGCCTCTGGTTTAGATCAGTCATGAAGCTTATCCCAGTACAGCTCAGGAAGGAACTATGCCATATGTTAACTTTAAAGTAAATGCTATTGAATAATAAAAAATTAGATATAACATGTATAATAATTTTTCTAAGTAATAGGTAAGATAAATTTAGTTAAAGACATTTAGATTATAATGAAAAGGATATTTTCTCTATGAAAGAAAATGTATCTAAGATGTGGAAATGAAATGTAACAGATGCGGCAAAAGTAGCTATATCTGGATTATGCATTAATTTTAATATTTATTTATGTTTTACTTTTATTTTTACTTTTTTGGGGGTGGGGGAGGTCACAAAGGTGGAAGGAACAGAACAGAAGGGTGAGAGGATGGAGAAGTGAGTGTGATTGGGGTGCATGATGTGAAATTTCCAGAGAATCAATAAAAGTGTTATTTTTTTATACACTTTTGGGAAAAATGAAAATGAAAGACAAGAAAGAAGTAAATATATTGTTTACCTAGAATTTCTAGAATATTCAGGACCTACACCAGTTACACTAGAAAGACATGGAAGGATACAAAGAACCAGTGACCTAAAATAATACCAAAGCAAAGCAAGTCCAGGAAGAAATGGATCTTAAATAGATAGCCTCGCAGGTCTCATGGTCCAGGCCAGAGGAGGAAGGGTCTCCAAGCACACCTTGGTGAGAAACTAACAGAATGACATGAAAAACTATTACTAGGTTGTGAGTTTTTTGACCAGGTTAAGAAAAAAGTATGGGAAGGGTTTGTTTTTATTTTGTTTTCCAGTTGGAATGTTTTAAAAGTATCAGCAGATAGGTACATTGAAAGCATGACACAATGAAGAGAAAGGTATAAATGTTAAACCCAGAATTATTAAAAGGCAAATAAGCTGGGACTCTGTTAGTCACATTTGGATGAGTTTGTTGTTTCATCATCTCAACACAATCCTGATCATGGAAGAGGTAGAAACTGTGGTGGGTGGAGACGCCTACTGCTGAAAGAGTCAGGGCTGAACGTCTCCAGCGTAGATGTCAGCGTGGTGCAGAGCTCCTTGGCTTCATAAGGTTGACATATCACAAGGAATACTGAGACAGGCTCATGTGAGAACCAGTTGTTTGTTGCTGAAATATAGGCACTAACTTTTGGTGGGGTAGCTCATGTTTTATGTTTGTTTTCTTCTAGTTATCAGTGGTCTTTTCTAAAGAAACATTGTCATTAGTACTCAGTGGGAGCAAGCTCTTTATGTCTGAACTGTAAAGATAAACTCTTTCCTGTACTACTAAGTCTCATCTGCATTGTGTTCTTTGGTGCTGTTACATCAGTCTAATTGGTAGTTTGATTGGCAGATACAAGGGTCAGCTTTTGTCTTTGAATTTGACTAAGATAACATTTTTGATAATTCATAAAAGCTGCTTTCAAGTACAACTTGTTCATCTATTTAGCATTAAATGGAGCAAGATTTTGGTGAATTAGTAATTAGGAATGACAAAACCTGAAAGTTGATGTTACATATGGATAACTTCCCAGTTATCAAATTTATAAAGTTTATTTTAAAGTTGATGTCAGTGATACTTATAATTTTAAATTTTCTCAGGTCTTTTATTGTCTTTCTGTTTACTCTTAATAATAATAATAATAATAATCCTGATCCTATGTCTCGGGCTTCATGCTTCTTCTATGCTTTGGTGGCCACTATGACAAGAAAACACACTTGCCTATATCCTGCCCATAATTGGAAGAACTTCTCTGGGGCTCAGCCTTGCATATGTCTTACTGTCCTGTTGATCAGCCAGGAGTGACCCCTCTCCCTCTCAGACTTATCACTACCAGCTGGTCTGATAGTTGATAAGAATGTAATGAGTAAATATTTATTGTAACTAAGTTCCCTTAGCTTAGCTACTGAGAACAGCCTCACGCTCACCCTACTGTTTTACCTTATTCTAGGAGTGGACCAAGCTCTGCCTCAAGAGCGACGGGCACCTGTCACTCCTTCCTCAGCTTCTCGATATCACCGCCGAAGATCCTCAGGGTCTCGAGATGAGCGTTATCGGTCAGGTAAGGAACTGTATGGAGGCTCTAGACTCACTGTACTTGGATTTGTCACCATGCATGAATTGGGTCCTCCTTTTATTGGCTATGAAGCACAAGCTTAGTACACTTAGACTTTGCATAGGTGAAGCTCTAGCTTATGTACCAAGTGTACTATAGGATACTACAGTACATAGCAGCTCTTTTATGTTTGGTAATATAATAATTGTTACTTCCTTAAATATTTGTTACCTGTAAACAGATAACTAGGCACCATAACAGTGAGTTTGTACACATGTCGTAGGATTTTATTACTGTAATGAGATACCATGACCACAGCAACTCTTTTAAAGGTAAACATTTAATTTGGGCTGGCTTACAGTTCAGAGGTTTAGTCCATCATCCTTGGTGGGAAGCATGGCAATATACAGGTAGACATGGTGCTGGAGGAGCTGAGAATTCTACATCAGGATTGGCAGGTGGCAGGATGAGAAATGAACTGCTAGGTCTGGCTTGAGCTTTGGAGATCTCAAAGCCTACCCTATAGTGACACTTTCTCCAGAAAGGCCACATTATCTCCAACAGGGCCACACTTCCTAATGGTGCTACTTCTTATGAGCCTATGGGGGCCATTTTTATTCAAACCACCAAGATACAGAAGGCTTTCATTAGGAGCCTTTGCTCCTCCCTACTGCCCTTTCTTGTTTCTTACCACCTCTTCTGGACTCTACAGGCACTTGCATTCACAAGTGCAGGTACCTGTACATAGATAAGCATATTTTAAAAAATATGAAAAGTGAGATAGTAGCTCATTTATTCTACTGCTATTGTATCTTTGCAGAATTTCCTATAGATTTTGTTTTTCTTGAGCTAACATGGAAGATTTAGGTCATTTCAAGAAAAGAACTTCCTAGTTTCTTAAGAGGTCTGAAGGGATCTGACTACTTTTAGTAAAGCTACTTTGGTTGCTTTAATGATCAAATTTTGTTACTTATGAAATATTTGTTACCTTATAGATAATTGAACTAATAAGCAATCAATATAGTTAGCTATGTAGTAGCAAATTTAACTTCTGTTGACTATATTAGTTTGGGCTGCCCAAGAACTCATACAATATGGCAAAGCATCAAGACTCAGTAGTAGTTCAACTGACTACTTCTGCAACCCAAATCAGAGTGAAATGTCACATGACTCATGGATGCTAACATTTTAGTTCTTGTCAGTCACCCTGGCTCTAAATTGTGACAGTCTTGCCTTGGGCTCATGAGTGTTGAGGTTTCAGATGTGAATCACTATTCCTGGCAATAATTCGATTGATTGATTGATTGATTGATTGATTGATTGATTTTTCATGTTTGGAGTACATTATCACTGTTTTCAGACACACTAAAAAGAGGGCATCAGATCCCATTGCAGATGATTGTGAGCCTCCATGAGGTTGCTGGGAATTGAACTCAGGACCTTTGAAAGAGCAGTCAGTGCTCTCTCTCAAGCACTGAGCCATCTCTCCAGCCCTGTGGCAATAATTCTTAAGAGTGTGTATACTTTTGGTTTTTTTAAGGTGGTGGTAGTGGGGCACCTAAAACTGGAAAAATGAATGACTGGGAGGGTATTTATCGGGCACTTAGAATGTACTGAGTCAGACTCTATTAGGTACTTTTCTATCTTTATCAAGTCTAAATGAGAGCTTCATTTCTAGTTATGTTCAATATCCTATTTGTGTAATCAAAATTTCACAATAGAAACCTTGAGATTTAAGTTGACATCTAAAAAAAAAAGACTCTGACAACAATATTAAAAGTAAAATGCAAGATACTTTTTTATAATGTGCTTAGAATGATTCATTTGGCTTGATAAACATGTTTTTTTTCTTTTGTGTGAGTGTCTTATTCTATTTGTTTAGTATTTGCTTTGCTAATGAGATCAGGCACTCTCTGCTGGTCTCCTTTGCAACTGAATCTGGAACAGAGCTGGCATCTCTAGAATGACATCATGAGGTTCTTGTGTTTTCAGAACGATACTGACATGCTGCTCCCCTTTTAAATTCTCAATCGTTCATGAGTAGACAGTAGCTTTTTTGGTTTTGTATGTTGATGTTTAGAAGCTTCCCACATGTGATGGCATGTGGTGACAAGTGCACTCTATGCTTATAAAGTGTTGGGTTTAAAAACAACTGTTTAACCTAGTTCTCATAGTGCCTGTGTTGGGTGGAGTGTGGTACTCAGAAGGCGAGTTTGTAGTCAGCTCTTTCCTTTACGTTTACATGGTCTGAGAATTAAACTCAGACTGCCATGATTGAGCAACAAGCACTTAGATCTACTGATACATCTCATTGGTTCCTACTTAATATTTTTAATACTTAAATAAGAACATTAAGCATTAATTAACAAATTTTAAGCTTTACAATAGTTAAGATTAAAAAGCTTTTCAAGTCAGAGTTTGACAATTATTGTGACAGGTATTTTTTCTAGTTTCACTTTTTTAAAAGGTGAGAAATCATATGAAATAAAACTTGAGCATTGAAATTTACCTTTTAAACTCCCACCTTCCCCTCCCCCATTCATGATGTATCTTACTTTTCTGTTCTTTTTTCATTCCTTTACTTCTTTCAACAAATGTATGAAATGATTTTGTATACTGAGCACTTTGCTATGACCTATGGCTGAGCCAAAATGTAGCAAACACCATGTTTGCTATCAAAGAGCTTCCTAGAATAATTTATACCTTTATCTTGAAGTTTAATTTTCTAGTTAAAGGTTTCTCTTTCTCAAGCTAGCTGGTTTTACTGAGTTAATGCAGATTCTTAGGGCATGACCTGTGCTTTCTCTGAATAACTCAATTTCTTCCTTATTGATGGTAATAGAAACATGGTTTATTTCCTTATCACATTAGAATACTATGGGCTATTAGATAAACGTGCACATAGTCACATTGAATTAGATTGTAAATTTATTTACTATCCCCAGACTGGTGACAATACATCTGTAAAGGGATGCCTTGTCTGGTGTGGTTTTCAGTATATACATACGGTAAGTTAATTTTCAACAAGTAAAGATTAAATTAAATTTAAAATTCTGTTCTACCTAACTAGTAGCATTTTAAGATGAGCAGCTTCCATACTGAGTGCTGCAGGTAGTAACTTCTCCATATCTACTAAGGGTTCTATTCCAGGAGCATTGTTCTGGGAACTCGTGGAAGAAAATGCAAAAGATGCAGTAAAAGAGTATAAGGGTTTGTTGACTCCACATTAAAGAAAGTGAAATTAATTTGGTTATCTATGCCTAATCAATAGGAGATTTTAGAAATGTTTTGGGATAAACTGGTATAATTGGAATGGATTTCTTATTCTAAGCAGAAACAGGTTAAAGACATGTTTGAGTATAGATATGAAGAAAGATCCTGAATCAAAATTAGAGAGAGTCCTTGTTAGATTGTAAGTCACTAAGAAGCTGCCAAGCTTCTTCTCATGAGAAAAATACCAAACATACTAAGGAAAGCTAAGGAGTCTTCCTAGATTCTTCAAGTAATTGAAACCATAGGCAGACTGTTGATTCAGAATTGTAAATGAATAATGTAAGCGTGGATTTGGAGAGCCTAACACTCAAGATCTGATAACTCAAGAATACCTTGGAGGATAACTTTCCTTCTCCCAGCATTCAGTACTTGCCTACCGTTCTTTCTCTAGGAGTGAGGCCCTGTGAAAATTTCCCCTTCAGTGTTAACATGTTGTGCCTTGATATTGCCATTGCTCTGGCATTGCTTATGTAGCCGATTCTAGGAGAGACTTTCACAATTGAATATGTATCTACACACACATATATTTGTGTACACATATAAGTAACAATACTAAAGAAAAACTCTGTCAGTTTGAGCAAGGGAATATGGAAGGGTTTGAGGAGATTTGTTGGGAAAGGAGCTAGAGGGAGGAGAGGAAAAGGGGGAGTGAGGTAGTTCTGTTTCAATTAAAACATTAAAAAAATAAATGAGGGGATAAAATAAGATATTTTTAATTGACCTAAGAGATAAATATGAAATAGTGATAGCCTATGTATAATAATAAATGACAGTAGTGGTACAAATAACAGGCAAAGATTTGAGAAATAATTTGTAATGAAGTCCTTCCACCACCCACGAGGTGTAGTATTATCTGATTTCAAAGTCTACTTGGATTAATTATAAACGTAAGTTGTCAACTCAAGGGTAGCTATACAAAAGATATTACAGTAAAGTATAATTGATATGGTAAGAAAGAGGAAAATGGGATTTTTATAAAACTCAGTACTAGAAAATATGTGTAAAACAAGAAAAATATAAAATGGTGGTAACAACTTACTAATAGGCAAATTTCTATCAACAGTCAACATAAATCTCAGGAATCTAAATATGTGAAGATTTCAGAGTGGATTAAAAATACAGATTCAAGCCTATGTTTCCAACAAGAGATCTCCATTTAATATGCAGTTATAAAGAAGTGGAGAAAGCAAGCATTGTAATCCTAGTTAAAATTCTTGGGGGACAAGGACTGATACCACAAAATAGGCAAAAGAGGAAAGAAGATTTCACATTCTCAATTCATAGATGACCAGCAATAAACTACTACTGTCTGTGAGGCAAGCAATAAACTACTACTACTAGCAGTGAGGAATGGATGGAGCATTATATGATAATGGAGCATTCCAGCCCCACAGTGCTACCAATTGTTAGATCCAGGAGCAGAAAATCAGGAAGGATATAAATGAACTGAACAGTAATATCCATTAACTGAGAGTATTATAGACACCAAGAGAACTCCCACTTTTAAGTTTACACAGAACATATTCTAAGACATAATATTCTCAGCCATAAAATATGCGACCGTTAATACAGTAGCAAATAAACTATGCTCATAAGACATGGAGGGATTAAACTAGAAGTTCTTAATGTAAACAGATGGACAAACCAACCCCAGATACCTAGAGATTCAGCACATAATTTCTAAGTGACACATGAATCAAAGCCATACAAAACTGAAAAATATTTTGAACTAAAAGGAAATAAAAATACAGGTGACCCAACTGTGAGATGAGTAAAAAGCAGTGCTTAGAAATCTAGAGCATTAAAAACTAAGAAATTAATAATAAA
This sequence comes from Arvicanthis niloticus, assembly GCF_011762505.2. Taxonomy (NCBI): domain Eukaryota; kingdom Metazoa; phylum Chordata; class Mammalia; order Rodentia; family Muridae; genus Arvicanthis; species Arvicanthis niloticus. The sequence continues at coordinate 50,390,604 of NC_047665.1, read as the reverse complement.
TTAAAATCTAAATGTTTTTAAGAAGTTAGGAACAAATTAAATCTAAAGCAGAAATAAAAACACTCAAAATAGAGTAAAAATTAATAAAAATCAGAGAAACAAAGAAATCAAAAGTTTGTTATTTTAAAAAATAATAAAACTGATCCTAGTTAAGTTTAGTTAACTAAGAAATAGGAAAGAACATTAGTGATTTAAATTCCAGATGTCATTCCTGATCTTATGTTTTGTAAAATTAAAGGAATATGAGTCAGTCTCTCTCAGTCTCTCTCTCAGTCTCTCTCTCTCTCTCTCTCTCTCTCTCTCTCTCTCTGGGTGGGGTGTGGGTGTGTGTCTTTCTTTCTCTTTCTTTTCTTCCCAGAAACTTAAACTAGATGAAATGGACCAATTATTTGAACTAGAGAATTAGCTAAAACTTACACAAGGGAAAACGGTATTCTAAAAAGCTTATGTGTATGAAAGGAATGGAGTGATGATTTGGATCTTTCCAATGCTGAATCTACTGAACTTAAGAAATCCTTCCAACTCTTTACCGTGTCTTTCAGAAGATAGAAGTACTTACAAATTTACTTTGTGAGGGTAATATACCCTAAGACAAAACAGTGCAAATGTATTGTAAAACAATAGACAAATATTTCATGAATAAGATGCAGAACTCTTAGGAAGAGTAGCAGACTGAGTGCAGTTATATATAGAAAGAATTATATACAATGACCCACTAGTACTAACTTTCAAAGTGCAAGGCTGACTTAACATTGGCAAGCCAACAAATTTATCAAAACAAGCTAATGAAGGCTAAAAGTCATATGATCTCATCAATTGATACAGGAGACTAAGTTAACATAGTCTAATAGTTGTGATGGTACCTCTACAAATTAGGAATAAAGATGGTCTTCCTCTTTTTACTGAATGTGTACAAAGTTCCAAGCTAATATCAACTAACTTTTAATTGTCAGAAGTGGGTTTTCCACTAAGATCAGGGACAACGTAGGATTGATTGTCGCTCCTATGCAGTACCATACTAGAAGCCACAGCTAGTAATAAAGAAGATGAAAGAAACTACACATATAGGAAGGACAAAGATAAATTATATAACCCTGGGTAACACGATTGTATGTAGAAATCACAAAGACTCAAACATTAGAAAGATGCTCCTGTAGCTGATTAAAATGCAAGATTGCAGGATGTAAGAGCAAACTTCTCTTTTATGAACCTTTAGAAATTGAATTTTTTAAACATTCTAACATTAGCACTAAAATATAAGGTATGTAGGTATAATGCTAAGGAAACACTAAAAGATCTATCTATATGAGGAAAATGGCAATGACAGAGAAATGCCAAGTATAGCATTACATACCTATGATCACAAATTTTGTGAAGTCAGGATAGGAAGATTGGGATCTAAAGGACAGAGTGGGCTCTACAACAAGATACTGTTTTAAAACTGAGTTCAGGTAAAGCCACCAATCCTGACGGCCTGACTTGAGCACAAGAATCCACATGGTGGAAGAAGAGAACCAGTTCTCTTAGGTACATTATCAGATAGCATGTGCCCCACCCTGATGTTTTAAAAAGACATTAATAAATTCAGATACCATTTCAAATAACTTCCTGTATAAGGCTAGGAATTTGTCTCAATGGTAGAGCCCTTGCCCAGCATATTCAAGACCCCATATTTGAACCCCAGAACCAAAAGAAAGCCAAAGATCATCTGACTTGATTGACATGTTAAATATGATTCCAATCACATACATCTTTGAAGAGGGTATTAGAGATCCATTGTTGTTGTCATCCTCATCATTGTTGTCAACAAGTTTATTCTTAAGTTCACATAGGAGTGTGGGAATCCAACACAGAACAGTGTAGGAGAGATAGGAATAGTACATAGGAGTCCATAACCTACTGTGAAACTAAATGAGAACAGAGCCAATGTGTTAGCCAATGGAGCAGCATAGGCAGCCCAGAATGCACCAGTGATGGGGAAGATCCTTTCAACAAATGATGGTGGAACAACTGCACATGTATAGGAATGAAACAAAAACCACAAAGTGCTTCTAGACTGTGACTTTAGGTCTAAGCTGAACAACATAAATGTTCCCAGAAGACAGCATGGGGGAAATTGAGGTGAACTTCAGTTTAGTGGTAAATTTTATTTTTTTTTTTGATGAAATTAACACAAGGTATATTTGATTTCAATGTGTTGAGGCCGCACTTCAAGCCTGTCCTATGCAGAGGCAAGCAATGAAGTATGACGACCACTTAGAGAAGAGATAGAGCTTTTAAAGGAAGAACCACAACCCAGGGAAACGAGGGGGGATATCATGATTTAAGTATCTATAGAAAGCACCTGTCCAGTGTTCAGCTTCCGTGACAGGTTCAAGAAATGGTCATATTAGGAATCAAATCCTATCTAATTTGTCTTGTGGTTAGTTCTGTTTCTGGTATCCAGGGTGCACAGGCACCCTAACTTGAACTCCCAGCTCAAACCCTATTTAATCTATCTTATGGTCAGTTTTTAGTTCCTGGTACTCATGGTGCACGGTCACGCTGACCTAAACTCTCAGCTCTGAACTCCTATCTTATCTATTTTGTCTTGTGGATAGTTACTTTCCTAGGACCCAGAGTGCAGAACAAGCTGATCTACACTCTTGACTCCATCTGTGGAAGGTTTAAAATTTTTTAACTCTTTCAATGGCAGCAACTCCCTAATCTCTACTCTCTGCCCCTCCCTCAGGAGTCAGTCATTTGAGAGCCCCCAGCTAACTTCTCAAGAACACTGACTGCAAACTCTAGTTCCCAGCGTTTTCCCCAGGGGGGTCAGTCTTTCACACACTACCTGCTCACATAGGCTTCCCCTCCTCCTCTGTCATTTGTTTTTGTTTTTTTGTTTGTTTGTTTTTGTGTTTGGTTTTTTTGAGTTTTTTTGTTTTAAAATTTTATTTTTTTATTGGATATTTTATTTACATTTCAGATGCCATCCCCTTTCCCAATTTCCCCTCCCTAGAAAACCCTTATCCTATACCCTCTTCTCCTTTTTGCTTTTATACAATTTTTTAATGTCAACCAAAGGCTTTATAAGTTTGGTAATGCTCAATATCAGTCAGAAGTGTAACCTAATACCCAATCTAGATATATCAACTATCTTTGACTGGCAGAGACATGTGAATATCCGCCTCCATGTCTGGCCCCCCTGTCTCTTTCTCTCTCATCACCTAGCTCCTCCTCTCCTTCTTCTTCTCTCCTTACTCCTTCTCTCTGTACTCCTCCCACCTTAGCTCCTCCTACATATCACCCTTCCTGTTAAAATAAAACTTTTCTCTCAAAATACAGTTAGAGCGTAACTATACTAATTTATGTCAGTAAGGTGCAAGATAGACCTAATACCCAGTCCATCATTTTGTTGACTAACCAGAACCTCTGTCATCTCTCCTAAATAAAAGACTTAGTTCTGAACCTGGCTTTTTTTTTTCTTGGCTTTAGAATGAATGTCAGCTGAAAACCATCCTCTCAAATCTTTTCTCTCAAAGTAAATAGCAAGGATTGGCTATGAGACTATAGGTCTTCAGAATGACTGAGTTAACTGAAATTATGGGAAGCACAAAGCATAGCTTCTAAAACATAGCCAATTTGTAGAGACCACTGGACACCTGGACAGTCCTTATACTACAGAATGTTGGAGCATCTGATCTTCAGCCTTCTGGCCCAGGATCATCTGACAGACCTAGTGATGCAGAATTATTAAGGGCTGATTACTCTGTCTTGGCAGATATAATCAGTCGACTATTCTGCAAGTGTGTCCTTTTCTGGACAGTATTTGTCTGTAGATGGAAAGAGGCAATTCTTGCCTAGTGGCTGTCTCACCACAATTGGAATAACTCCAAAGATGCTCAATTTCTTCTTGGAATCCAAGACAGGAAGCTGCCAGGAGCAGACAGGTCTCTAATCAAAATGAACATTAATACAGAAGTGTTTGTAGTGTCAATTCTGTGTATTTCTGATGTGTTGAAAACTAGTGGTAAATTTTAGATAACATACCAAAAGCACATTCTACAAAAGGAGCAACTAAGACCTGGGTTCAACTGAAATTAGAAGCCTGTGCCCAGGGAGCTGGAGAAATGGCTCAGTGGTTAAGAGCACTGACTGCTCTTCCAGAGGTCCTGAGTTCAATTCCCAGCAACCACATGGTGGCTCACAACCATCTATAATAGAATCTAACACCCTCTTCTGGTGTGTCTGAAGACAGTGTACTTCTATACATAAAATAAACCAATAGTTCTTTAAGAAGAAAAAGGAGAAAAAAGAAAGAAAAAAAAAACTTTGTAAAAAAAAAAAAAAAAAAAAAAAAGAAGCCTGTGCCCAAATATAATAAAAGATAGTCCAGAGATCTGAGTTTCTTTTAACCATTCAATGATAAGTGATAAAGAACTAATAGCCAGGCTATTAAAAGGGTAAGAAAGCAACCAAGTTAGAGACAGAGATATAAGTAGACATCTCCCCAAAGGGATGCACTGATGGTCAATCAAGCATGGGAGAAGATGTTCAGTGTATGTCATCAGGGAATACTATCAAAATATTGAAAATTCAAGGAGAGGAAAGACATGGAGCAACAGAGACTCTCATTGCTGGTGATGATGTATAATTATATAGTCATTTAAGGAGATAGTTTGGTAGTTTTTATAAAGTTATACTCTCTGGTGTCTATTCAAAGGAGTTGAAGATATGATTATAAAAAACAAATAAAAAAAAAAACAAACTGGAAAACCAGTGTTCACAGCAAATTTTTTCTTGATGGATAAAATTGGAAGAAACCATGGTATATTTTTATCCATTTTAAAATACATCAGACAATATATTGCTGGTGATTAAAACAAGTGAAATATCAATCCATGAAAAGAAACTAATGACACTAAAGATGTATTACTGTGAAAGAATCACCTTGAAAATGTCAGGTATCCTGTGAATCTATCTATGTGTTATAGAAAATGTACAACTGGAGAGGGTAATAAAATGTCTGGAATTGACAGGGATTTGAGTGGGAGGAGGAGGATGAAGAGGAGAAGAGGAGTGAACGGCCAAGGCCCAGGGTTTAAGGGGCAGTGAAAGCTATCATGTATGACAGTACACTGGTATCTTCATGTTATTTTACACTGTTATTCACATATCATGTTATTCAACACACCAATTAACACCAAGTGTGCACTTAATAGCATGTGTGTTATTTAATAATTTACCAGAATTCTCTTATTAATAGCCGACAATGTATCATACTTAATTGAGATTGTATCCGATGATAATATTTGATACTAGTTATTTTCAGAATGAGACAGTATTGACAAGTGTGTTGTTAAACATCTTCATTCCTGGCACATGTGATCTACCTACCTCAGTCTCTCAGCTTTTATGTGAATTTGGGCTACATATGGAGGTTCTGTCTCAAACAAAATTCAAAATTCCAAAAGAGTTATATGCTCTTTGTTTTAAGAATATTTGTCTATTTCCTGACTTTTACTGATCAGTGATCTTACTTAACCTTTTTGATATGGAGAGTCTCATGAATAGAAATAACCTATATCCTTGGTTGTTTTTTGTGGAGTGATTTGGGGAATTTGACTTCAGAATTCTAGATCAGAGCCTGTAGGTAAACGGTCTGGTATGTCATTCACTGTTCATATAGAGAGATAAACAAAGTCCTTGCTGTTCACATTCGGCTCATAGATTTTTATTACAGTCTGTGGTTAGACCAGAACATCTACATAATTTGGGTGACTGTTCATCACATGTGCAGCACAACTGTCATATGTTCCACAGTAGTTTGCTCCAGGAGTTTATGATGCATTGTATGAAGATCTGGTGGAGCCAGTCAGCAACCTAATCTCTCTGTACCTCTTAAGTATTACACACTTAATAGAATAATCCCTTTGCCTCAAAATATTGATGAAGGCAGCTGTCACCTTGTATTTAATGTGCAACTGGTAACCATGGTTTTGCTTTGTGTATTTTATGTATTCTCTCAGCAGCTATGTGATGGTATTCTTACTTTATAGATGATAAAACTGTATTCTTTAAAAAAAATGTATTAAAGCCTTGTATGGGGTGCACAACTATAATCCCAACACTTGGAAGGCAGGAGAATTACCCAGAGTTAGAAGCCAGCCTAGATTATATATTGGTACGCTGCCTTAAAACACAATACAACAACAACAAAACATATTTAATTTTAAGTTAAGTTAAAGTTAATCCAGGTGGTAACCAATAGAACCAGTATTTCCCCACCAAAGCCTGAGTTGTTGATCCTGGTATTTCTACAGAAATAGATGTATTTTTCTATTACTAGCTTTTTTTTTTTTTTTTTTTTTGGTACCTTCTTTCTCAAGACTAAATGAAAAAAAACTTTGAATGTTTACTAGAGAATGTAGTAAGGTAGAGAAATTGTCAGAAGTCAGAAATGTCCATCTTCTAACCCCATTGGAGAAGTGGGGTCTGATTGAATTGATTTACAAACCAGTCACCTACCTATAGTGATTGTTTTAGGAAGAGATGTTTGCAGGAAATGGGAGACAAATGATCCAGGGTTACCCAACATTTTGCTGTATCACTAAAGCTTTTAATAAACTTGCTCATGGAGACACCGGTGCCTTTTCCTCAAGTACTGTGTGGCATGCAAAGACATTTATTGTTTCCAGGACTTGGTGAAGTTCTGCTAAAGAAATTTTTTTTAGTATGATTGCTTGATGCTATAAATATAAGATGTTCCTAACAAATTGTTTGCTAACAATAGTGATCTGCTAATTTAGAGTTGTGTGAAGCTGGCCTTAAATCATTTAGGGTCTTTATTTGGATGCTTTGGGGTTATTAATAGAAGGAAAGCCACTAAAGTGAATAAACTATAAACCATTACAGCTGGCAAGAGCACAGAAAATAAAAGATAGGCTCTGTATCACTGAAAGAGCTCACTATTGATCTGCTGTCATCTGGGTCAAAAGACAACTTCCATGATGTTGTCTGCTAACAGTGGATATCACCCCTTTACAGATTTGGGTTAGTTGTTTATAGAGGATAGCAGAGTGTGGTTCATTAGCAGTGACTTTAATTCTTGATCCTTGTGTCTTTGCAGGGCTTCCAAATTCTTTTACTCATCACAGAGCTCAACACATTTTTCTCAGAGCACTAAAGTCCATGCTACTAAAAGCTTGAAATCAGTATTGTTTATGGGAGATCTCTGTGGGAGCTCTCCTTGATTCTTTGAAACCTGTTTTATTTAGTACCTGGATTATAACTAAGCTGCTGCTTGCTTGCTTGCTTGCTTGCTTGCTTGCTTGCTTGCTTGCTTGCTTGCTTGCTTGCTGTGGTGCTATATTAAGGGCACCTTTGGTATCTACCCCAAAGTAATTTTTTCATTTCTCTGATGTTGTAGGCTATCAGTTCCTCGCTTTTGGCCACCTCTTGGTACTCATGAGTATTCACATTTAAAAATAAGAAGTTATATTCTGCAGCAAAGTGCATACCTAGAATCAAGGTTATTTTCCTGGGGGTTTTGTGTTTGTAGGCATTCATATTTCTAACATACAATTGGAACTCATAACATGGTCTGTGTGTCTCATATGATCAGCAGGCCCTGTTAAAGTCTTGTGGACATTACAGACTTTCATTAGAAAGATGTTGTGACATCTCTGTAAACTGAACCTTATCATCTGTCAGTACCTTCACATGAATGAGGTTTATTTTTTCTCTTCATCATTTCCCTTTCACAGCCTCTCATCTAGTTTTTAATTCATGTGGATGAAAAACTGCATCAAGAACATTTTAATTAAGATCTTGTGGGGCACTTAATCAAGTCCTTTAATGGGTTTCAAATGTATCACAGCTGGTAAACTTCATTCATAAACTCATGAAGATAAAAGGAAGATATATTTTGTAGCAACCCATTTATCATATTACCATATTGTTCTCAAAGTTTTTAATCATATGTGTTCTTTGAGAATTTTGGTGGGGTTCACCCTATATCTCAGGTAACACCCACCCTTTCCAGCTTTACATGTCTACACAGTGCTTCTTATTCCCTGGGTCCAGGGTACTGAGACTGGCTGGTGTCTGGGGGCCTCCTGTTATCCCCTGGCTCTCACACCTTCTGGAGACAAACACAGAGCATCCACCATCAAGTTCTCATTTGCCCAAACCCGGAGTTCCAGACTTGCCCTAAGATGAAAGTGTAAGTAGGAAACTATCTCCTCCTCAAACTGTCTGATCCCTGTAGATCCCTTCAACAGCACATGAGCCCCATGTCTATATGGCACAAGGGACTAAAAAGTAACTTTCTAGAACTAAAGAGAGCCTCTCGAGCCTGCAGCTTCATTATGGTTCACAACACACACACACACACACACACACACACACACACACCATATATACTTATCTCCTTCAGGGTTTGACACTGGTTGTTACATTATACCAGTCACTTTTTTTTGTTGCTGTGACAAAATAGCTAGCAAGAAGCAATTTAGGAAAGGATTTATTTTGGCTTATAGTTTGAGGGGATATATAGTCCGCCATGGCTGGAAAGGTCTGGTCCCAGTGTGTCCATGGTCAAGAAGCAGAGGACAATGAAAGCCCGCACTGTGCAAACTGACTTTTTTGCAGTCTGGGACCCAGCTACTGCAATATAACCCATAGAATGGTGCCACCCACATTTAGAGGTTCTTCTTCCCATACAAGTTAACTCAAGTAGAAAATCTCTAGCATACATGGCCAGAGGTTTGCCTTGAAAGTGAATCTAGAGCCAATCATTAAACATCACCAATCTACAGCATTTTAAGGCAGACTCTTGCACACCTTCCCCAGGGATGATAGTGGGCATTTCCTTTCTAGTTGTTAGAAATATATTCAACTTTCTGGACAAGAACAAAGGGGAGAAGTGCAGCTGGAAGGAAAGTCATGTACTGACATGGCTGTGGTCTCTTTTCACACTGGCATCTTTTTAAACTGGTCTTGTCTCAGAGGTCTATTTTCTTATCTGGTTACTATTCCAGATTATTAGTCAATACTCCTGTTTAGTTTGAGTAGCTGAGGTTTGATTTGAATTAGCCAACTCTTTGCAACATCTTAATGCATGGAGAAAAAATCTGTTTCAAATATTTCTACTCTGCTTTGCATAGAATGTTGTGGGCCATAATGAAGCTGCAGGCTCGAGAGGCTCTCTTCAGTTCTAGAAAGTTACTTTTGAGTCCCTTGTGCCATATAGAGATGGGATTCATGTGCTGTTGAAGGGATCTACAGGGATCAGACAGTTTGAGGAGGAGATACTTTCATTTTCCTCATAATTATTGTTCATAATAATTGAAATCTCTTTTTGATGTTTTAAAATGCTGATTGTTAAAGTACAATTTATATTTGCTGTTATTGAAAATATTTTAATGTATATGGTCCAGTGGATTTATTTTGTGTTTAGGCATTTAATGACATGCATATAGAGGCCAGAGGACGATTTTATGGGAGTAGGTTCTTGCCTTCTACCATGTAAATCCTGAAGATCAATCTTAGATTGAAGAATTGGTGGTATATATCTTTACTCACTGACCCATTAGCACACCTTAAAATAGATTTTTAAAATTTAGTTACTTTATTAGTTTTATATATTGCTTGACTTGGCTAGAAACAATCTGTCCTTGTTATGATGGCCACAGTATGTATTTCTTGTTTCTGTTCCTGAGACTTGTAGCTCAACTGTAAGTGAGGTTCTTCACATGCCTCATTTATTATGAAGAACTTTGTCTAACAAGGGAATATTGGTGTCTTTGTGATTTGAATTGTCTTATTATTTTCTCTCAGTTGCATGGTAAGAGCCTAGTAAAATTGTGTGAAGCTGTTTAAAGTCTTATGAAAAAAATCCGTAATGATGTAGGCCACACTTTCCTTGTGTAATCAAATGATTTTTACTTATTGCTGGAGTGACTTATATTTAATAGGAGTAACTTAATGTAGCATGGAATGAAATTCAATCTTTCAAAACGTTTGGGTTTGTCAGTGTCACCAGTCTTTGATTGCAGAGACTCATATCAGTCCTCACCCATCATTCCCACAGGGCCCACTTACCTCTCCTTGGTGAAGTGGTATCCTGCAATGATGTGTAGTCTCAGAATTTCCAATTGTAAAAGTCATTTTTACATGCATGTAATCAAAATGATATAAAAGCATTACAGAGGAGGGGGGATGGGATAGGGGCTTCTAGGGAGGGGAAATGGGGAAAGGGGATGACATCTGAAATGTAAATAAATAAAATATCCAATAAAATTTTATTTAACCATAAAAAAATAAAAAATATAAAAGGTTTTTTTTTTTTTTTTTTTTTTTTTTTTGTAAGAATGGTTGGGCGGTTTTTACTCCTTAACCTGAGCTAACCTATGTAATCACTTTTCTCTGTAAAATACTCACTTTTCAGGAATCTTTAAAATATTTTTACAATTAATAAGTAATACTTATGTGTAAATATTATATGTGTGTAGACCTTCACCCCAGGTTTGTCTGAGAGTTTTAGCAGCAACAACTAAAAACAAATACAGTATAGAAAAAAGCCCCACATTTTAAACGTGGTTAACTTGTTTTAATTTATATCTTTCTTTTGCCTAGGTAGGTAGAAAAATTGACCAATTGATTTTTTAAAAAAATATATCCACAGTTTCAAAGTATCCCTTAGTAGATTATTTTACTAGTCAGGTGATGGCATACTGGTAATTGAACCTGGTGCACTTCTTACAAGTTTTTCATGACTGGGCTATAGCTTCTGGGTTTTTGTTGTTTGTTTTGTTTTGTCTTGGGGTCTCATTAAACTCAGATTAGCTTTGAGTTCAGTGTAAAGCTAAGGCAGATTTTGAACTTGTGATGCTTCTACGTTAGCATCCTGAATAGCTGGGATTTCTAGGCTGCTCAGCCAGCTCCAGATTATTTCTTATTTACAGTGGGAAACAGGATCTTTTCTATAGAAGAATTTGGTGGACATCACTGTACAAAAAGACCAATGTCACACTCACCTTTGGAGGATGAATTACTCTGTGATGTTGCTGTTGGCAACCACACTCTGAATCTAATCCCCAAAAAGCAGTGCAAGTGAAGAGAGTGGCTTTCCTGTTTAAAATGTCTGGATTATAGAAAACAGAAGCTGAGAGACTTTCAGACTGAAGGACAAGAAATTTAATCTGACAGAGCATGTCTATTTTCATGATAGAGATCATATTTAGGAAGACAAAAATGTCATTGTTAAATTTACAGGTTTTTTTTGAAAACAAGTGTCATGTAAAAGGAAATATTTGTTTTTAAGAAATAAATAGAAATATTATTAGGTATAAGTGATATATCTTCTAGAACTTACTTTCATACAGTACTGGGGTGATCCATGAAGAGAAAAGAGAGGAGAATGTTTCAGGGAGAAGTATAAATAGTTCATCAATCATGATAAAATTACATAGGATTTCTGTTTCCTTTGAGGATTTTCTTCAAGTTGCAGGTTATAATCAATAAGTTTTAAAAGAAAGATACCAAAAAAATGGTGCACTTGAAGAAAATTAATACCTCTTTGACTCTCTTTGAAAACTTCAGGTACATCATGAATCCATGGCCTTCATTTATTGGCTTTTTGTTCTGAGAACATAAGAAGAATAATGACTTGATAACTAGATTATCTCATGGTACTGACTCTAATTGATGAGAAAACAGTGAACACAAATACTGAAAGCTATTAGCACTGTAATAAGCTAATTGTGCATGACATTTAATATAATAACCTTAACATGAGATTAGCAAATGTTTTCTCTAAAGGGCAAAGATACTTGAGGCTCTCTAGAGCATCATGGTGCCTGTCTGCCCTCTCCCTATGGTGTGCAGTAGCCATAGACCAGTGACGTTTACCTTGTTGGTCACAACCATCAGAAAACATGTATATCCAATAGTCTTAGGAACTGAGACACTGTTCAGTAGCAAAATCACAATATGAAGTATCAATGAAAATAATGTTATGGTTGGAGGTCACCACAACTTGAGGAAATGTATGAAAGGGTTGCAGTATTAGGAAAGTTGAGAACCACTGCCATGGACTGGATAAGCAGTGTGACTGTGTGCCAATGAAATAATTTACAAGAAGAGTCTGAGGTTAGAATTGGCTGAGTCCTGCTCTAAATGTAAAATGAGGCCTCCAGTAAAAATCTGGATTGCTTATGTGGAGTTCAAGGGAGATGTGAAGAAAGGAACCTGATCTTCAGACTAATGGCTAAACCACTGTGTGTGGGGGGAGTTGTAGATGGGTGGTGACGTCCTTGGAGTTAGTCACACCTGTCTTCAGATAATAGCTCTTAAGTTTTATAACCTTTGCTCCTTGCTACAATGGAAATAAGAAGTCCCCTCTCTCCCTCCCTCTTTCCCTCCCTCTCTCCCTCCCTCCTTCTCTTTCTCCCTCCCTTCATCTGTCTTAAATGCATCTTCCAGAAGGATGCCACCAAAAAAGTGAAGAGAAAAAAGTCGGACCATGTCCTTTGCCTTCTTAGAAACTTGTTTTCTGTTCTACTTAAAATGGGATGTACACTGGATATGCCTTGATCCTCCTTCTCTTGGCCCCTGGTCTTCATTCTCTTAGCCAACACATTCTGTGTGCAGTTTAGTGCCCAGAATCTGTATTTTTATGTGCTCTAGAAATAATCTTTATTTGTACTCTTCAAAAGTACTTCTCTGGCCTCACAATTCAGACTAGCCACTCTGTGCCTCTGGGTTCTATCTTTCATGAGTTCTCTGCCCTAGCTGGTTGTCTGTCTGTCTTACCTTAGAATTTTGCAGCATGCAAAGCTCATCATCAACCTAAATGAAGAGGAACTCAAAGCATTTCTAGTAAAATCAGGAACTAGATAAGGCTGTCCACTCTCTTCATACCTCTTAAATAGCTTTAGCTAGAGCAGTAAGACAACTAAAGGAGATCAAGGGGATACAGATAGGTAAGCTAGACATCAAAGTACCTTTATTTGTAGTGATAGATATATAAGTGACCACAAAATTTCCACCAGGAACTTACTATAGCTGATAAATACTTTCACAAAACAGCAGGATATAAAGTTAACACACAGGTGTTCATAGCCTTCCTATATAAAAATGACAAAATGAGAATAAAATCAATGAAACAGTATGTTTCACAATAGTCTTAAAATGTTTTGGGGTTAACCAAAGTAAGTGAAAGACTTGTATTATAAAAACTTCAAGTCTCTAAAGAAAGAAATTGAAGAATATATCAAAAGATAGATTTTCCATGCTCATGGATTAGGAGGATTAATGCAGTATAATTGACTATTCTACAAAAGATATTTACAAATTCAGTGCAATCCCCATCAAAATTATAACACAATTCTTTACAGAACTTAAAAGGATAGTTTTCATCTTCATATGAAACACACATCCACACAAAAATATAGTATAGCTAAAACAATCCTAAATGGTAAAGCACTGCTAGAGATATTACTATCTCCAATCTCGAGTTATACAACAGAGTTACAGTAATAAAACAGCATACTCTTGGCATTAAAACAGACATGTTGACCAATAGAATCAAACTGAAGACCAAGGCATAAATACACACACCTGTGGACACTTGATTTTATGTGTGTGTGTGTATGTGTGTATGTGCAATATACATATACATACATATATATATACACACACATATATATACATACATACATATATGTGTGTATATATATATATATATATATATATATATATATATGCTAGAAATACATACAGGGAAAAAAGACAGCATCTTCAACAAATGATGATAGTTAAGCTGGATGTCTACATGTAGAAAAATACAAATAGATCCATACTTACCACCTTGCACAAAACTCAAGCACAAATAGATCAAAGACATCAACATAAAACCAGATACATGAACTTGATAGAAGATAAAGTGGGGAATATGCTTGAACTGGCTGCTATAGGAGAAGACATCCTAAAAAGAACACCAGTAGTGTAGACACTAAGATCAACAATTAATAAATGGGACCTCATGAAACTGAAACATTTGTGCAAAGCAAAGAATACCATCATTCAGACAAAGCATCAAGCTACAGAGTGGGAAAAGATTTTTACCACCAACTCTACATCTGATAGAGGACTAATATTCAAAATACATTTACCAAAAAAAAAAAAAAAACCCTTAAAGTAGATATCAAAACCTAAATAATCTAAATTATAAGGTATAGATCTAAACAGAGAATTGTCAAAAGAGGAAACATAAATGACTTAGAAGCACTTAAATGTTCAACATGCTTAGTCATAAGGGCAATTCAAATCAAAACTACTTTGAGATTTTTTTATACCAATGAGAATAGCTAAGATCAATAAAACATATAAGAGGTGGTTGAAGATGTACAGTAAAAGTAACACTCATCTGTTCTAGGTGGGATTATAAGCTTGTAAAGCCATTATGGAGATCAGTATTGTGGTTCCTCAGGAATCTGGGAATAGATCTACCTCAAGATCTAGCCATGTAACTCTTCCAGCATTGTGGTGGTGTGAATAATAAACCCTCTACCCCTATGAAATTATTTATTTGAATGCCTGTTCACCCAGCAGCAGAATTCATTGATAGCATTAGAAGGATTAGGAAGTGTGTCAGTGGGAGTGGGCTTTGAGGTTTGAAATGCCCATACCAGACCCAGGCTCTGGCTGTCTGTGGATTGGGGTGGATTTCTAAGCTACTGCTCCAGCCCCATGCCCACCACCACCATGCTCCCTACCTCAATGCTAATGGATAAATAAGTCTCTGAAACTGTAAGCTCCTAGTTAAATGTTTCTCTTGTAAGAGTTACAATGGTCATGTTGTCTTTTCACAGCAATAAAACAGTGACTACGACAGGCATTATCCCCAAAGGACTATACATTTGACTACAGGAACACTGGCTCTGCCTTGTTCATTGCTGCTCTATTAATAATAGCCGGAAATAGGAAACAGACAAGATATTTGTTAGTGCAAGAATAGTTAAAGAAAATGTGGTCCATTTACACAATGAAATATTACTCAGCTATTAAATGAAATCATGATTGTTTGGTATATGAATGGAACTAGAGATCAAAATCATCCTTGATGAGGTCACCCAGACCCAAAAATATCAACATGGTATTGCATTTGCTTATATGTGCATGTTAGCTGTTAAGTCTTCGATAAACAGGCTACAGTCCATATAAGTCACAGAAGCTAGGTATTGAGAAAGGGTCCAGGTGAGTGTGTGCAGGTGTGTGCATGCATGTGTGTTAGAGGTGAGGAGCTGGGTCTCCCTAGAAAGGGAAAATAGAATAGATAGTTGTGGATGTATGGGGTCAGGGAGTGGAACAGGAGGGATCAAAATGGGCGGGAGAGGGAAGTGAGGGAGGGTAAATGGGGAGGGACAACTAAAACTAAGGACCATTTCAGTGGTTAAATGGAAACCTAATAGAAGCACCTTGATACATGTACTTATGTGAAAGAATCACCAAATAATGGGGAGACAAAAGCCCAAGTAGACATCTCTTGTCAACAAATGAAACCTCCAGTTCCAGGAATGGGTTACATCCAATTGAGTTGTTGCCTGAAGGACCTCCAAATAACTGAGATTATTTTCAAAGCTATTATTTGTTCTCCATGAAGTGATGGAAACTGAATTCAGCACCTACACAACTCATTAGCACACAGATTTCAAGCTGGTGCCTACTTAGAGCCTTTGCCTCTCCTAACTAGTGTTCATGGTACTGGAAGGTACTGTCTCCATGTTGCCAGAGAACAGTAAAGACCAACCCAGCTGCAAACCCTTTGAGCTACGAGGGTGACTTCCTCGTATGATGTGCTGGTATATTAGTGGCACAAAGCTCCTAGGAGTAACAAACTGTGCTGGATAGTTTTATGTCAACTTGATACAAGTTAAAGTCATCTGAGAGGAGGGAACCTCAATAAAGAAAATGCCTCCAACACGGGCATGGTGCTATATACCTTTAATCCTAACACTCAGGAGGCAGATAGATCTCTGAGTTTGAGGCCAGTCTGGTCTACAAAGTGAGTTCCAAGGCAGTCAGGGCTGTTAAACAGAGAAACCCCATCTTGAGAAAACAAAGAAAATGCCTTTATAAGATTGGACTGTAGGCAAGCTTGTAGGGTATTTGCTTAATTAGCTGGGGAGGGAGACAGCCCATTCTGGGTGGTACCAACTCTGGACTTGTGGTTCTCGGTTCTATAAGAAAGAAGGTTGAGCAAGCCAGTAAGCAGCATCCTTTTGTGGCCTCTGCATCAACTCCTGGCTTCAGGTTTCTGCCCTGACTTCCTTTGATAATGAACAGTGCTATGAAATTGTAAGCCAAATAAACTTTTTCCTCCTCAACTTGCTGCTTGGTCATGGTATTTCATAGAAGCAATAGAAGTCATAACTAAGACACCAAGTAATATCTGATTGAATTTAAGGCCTATTTAGTGAGATATAACCCATCCTTTATACTGCTGGGGTGGCCAAGAACCTGAGATTAGAGAGGCCAGGGACCTGGGGACAATCCAAATGCTAGTTTTCTGCTGAAGTAAGGTAGCAATAAAATGATGTTCAGCCATCATTAAAGAAGCTTCCTTTTGTAGTAGACCCACAAAAACAGGCTCATAGTGTGACAATGTGCAGAGTGATAGACCTAGGAAAACTCAGTTCTAAATGGGATTCTTCACCAGTTCTCCTCAAAACACAAGAAACCCTGTGGAAGGGGAGGCAGGAAGACTGTAGAGCTACTGGGGATGGATGACACAAGGAAAATGAGGCCTTCCAGACACAGTGGGGCTTATGTACATGTGAACTCGGAGACAGGGACAGCAAGTATAGGGCCTGCACAGGTCTGAGCCCGATTGGGTCACAGTGCTGGGACAGAAAGCAAGTCTCCATCCCTAACCCAGAAGCTATCTCCAATTGATAACTGCTTACAAAGGAAAAATTAGTTCTCTCCAATAGAGTCTTACTTGATGTACAAACCATTCTTGAGGACAGACTCCATGCTCAGCAGCAGAGAGCCAACATACACACACACACAAAAAACCTCAGTGGCATTTATGGGGGTTCTTTGTCTCATAATAATTTGTACATATATTTTCTTTACAAGTCTTTTGTGTTTATATATTTTTTCTGGTGTTGTATTTTTATGGGATTTCTATGTGTGTAGAAGTATGCATTTCTGCATCTGTATGTTTCTTGTGCTTTGTCTTTGGCTTTTTTTCTGCTTGTTTTGACCTATTCTGTTTTGTTTTTATCTTACTAATATGTTTTAGATAGCTATTTGTATTCTTTATGTGTGTGAGCGTGTGCGTGTGCGTGTGTGTGTGTGAGAGAGGGGGGGGAGGGGGGGAGAGAGAGAGAGAGAGAGAGAGGAGACAGGAGAACTGGGAGGAGTTGGAAAGGAAACCTCAACTAGAATAAATTGTATAGAAAAATCTATTTTCAGGCTGGAGAAATGGCTCAGCAGTTAAGAGCACTGGCTTCTCTTCCGGAGGTCCTGAGTTCAATTCCCGGCAACCATATATGGTGGCTTACAACCATCTACACTGGGATTTGATGCCCTCTTCTGGCATGCAGGTGTACATGCAGATTGAACACTCATAAAATAAATAAATCTTTTTTTAAAAAATGGAAAAATCTATTGTCAATAAAAATGAATTATACCTTGTAGTTCTTCTTCTTCTTTTTTTTTTTTTTTTTTTTTTTTTTTTTTTTTTTTTTTTTTTTTTTTTTTTTTTGGCTGTTCAAGACAGGGTTTCTCTGTGTAGTTCTGGCTGTCCTGGAACTCACTCTGTAGACCAGGCTGGCCTCGAACTCAGAAATCCTCCTGCCTCTGCCTCCCAAGTGTTGGGATTAAAGGCATGCGCCACCACCGCCCAGCACACCTTATAGTTCTTATCAAATAAATAATCAATTTTTTACATAATAGCAAAAAACAAAAATTGCACGAAACTCAGTGCTTGCTTCTGTATCATTACCCCAATCCCTTTGTAAGATGCTGCCTTACAGAGTAAAGTTTTTGTCCAGCATGTGCAGCACCCTCCCTTCCATCCCTAGTAGTGGAAAAAGAAAACATAGAATTGGCATTCAATAATATCTGTGGAAATGATATTATCAGTTAATACTTATGAAATGTTTAATAATGTGCCTAGATTGTAGCTTACACTTCCTGACTGTAGTGAGTTATACGGCCTACATAACTCCTCTAACAGTATATTGGAAGGAGATACCAAGCTTGGGTAGGTGACCTGTAATAGTCAAGGTCTATTCATTCTATGAAAAGCCACAAGCATTTTGGCACCAATATTTTGTTTATATAGATTCAATTCTAATAGAGTGAATTAATCAATTGATGTATCTTTCCACTGGGAATTTCATTCTGGTGGAACTAACTACTGTGCTTTCCTTTACCCATTTATTTCTGAGCTTAGGTACAAAGATCCAATGTACTACAGGGACACAGGGTTGGATTTGTGTCTTTGGTCCAAGTGTTGGAATAATTGGGCTCTTTCTTGGTTTTAGATGTTCATACAGAAGCTGTCCAAGCAGCTCTTGCTAAACACAAAGAAAGGAAAATGGCAGTACCAATGCCTTCCAAACGAAGATCCCTGGTTGTACAGACCTCCATGGATGCCTACACTCCCCCAGGTGAGCAACAACTTCAATATTTTTGCTTCTTAAATGTATGCCACATCTGCCTTATAATTAATTGATAACTATTTGAACAATATTAGTCTTAAAATTTAAATCATCATACAAAATAATGGGTCTCATCACAGCATTTGCACATGCACAATGTTATTGCTCATCCTCCTGAGTGTCCTTCTAATCCCCCGTGCTTCTCATTTATCCCTTTCATTCTCCCAATTTATCACTCGCTCCCTTTTACATCACACATATCCCATTGCTCTGTATTGTTCCCCTCTCTTTAGATCTTTTCCTCTCCTCTTATAACTTCTTTTCTTCTTTCAGATCACACACACACACACACACACACACACACACACACACACACATGCACACCACATCTAGATTTTAAAGGTGGATGGGAACATGCAGTGTTCCTCTATGAGTAGTATGGTTTATTTCTGTAACACAATGAACTCTTCTACTCCATCCATTCTCTTGCAGATGTCATTATTTTATTGGGTTTTTTGCAGCTGAATAAAAGCCTATTGTGTGTATATAACCACATAGTCTTTATTCACTCATTTCTTGAAGAATATACATAAGTTGATCATATAACCTGGCTCTTGTGACTTGTGCAAGAGTGTCTGTAGTGTGTTGGCACAGAGTCCTTCAGGTACATGCCCAGGAGGTAACAATATTGTGGACCACACTCTGAAAACAACTTCTAAGTAACTTGTAAGGGAAAATTTTGACATCGTTATGTTTGTACCTATATTAATAAGTATTTTAGACTTTTCATCAATACTCAATTATAATTACTCAAAGCCTTATAAAAGTTTACTCAATTATTTATCCATACAGAATATATTACATTTTTTAGTTACAACTGAAGTTACATCTTCTGCTAGATAGGTGTATGCATATTGTTAAATTTGTAAAATATTAATATACTATATTATTGTATTGTGGAAGAAACCAAGCAAATTGGTCAATCAGTTGAGATGGTATCCTGAAACAGGAGTTGCTGGTTATTACTTGGTGGAGTGTAATTTAAATTTAAAATACAGTATTTTAAGTTCTTTAGGCTTTTACATTCTTCACCGTTGCTGTTGTGGTGTAACACCAGCCTTTGTTCTGTGTCACTGAACGGAAGTTCTGTATCCCAGTAAAAGTTTACAAAAACAGGCAGTAGTCACCATTTGGTCCACAGACAAACTAAACTCTTCATCTAAAATGGTTGAAAGTAATGGCATGTTTGCTTTTTTTTTTTTCAAATTACTATGTTTTATGTGACTAGTAAAATAGTTGTTGTTGTGCAGATTACTTTAAAAGGCTGACATATGTCAAAGGAAAGTTAAGATGCATGATAGTTGCTTCCTGTGGTGAGGGCTTTCTAGCTATGCTCCAGTCCGTTAGATAACATCTTAGTACAGTATGCACAGTGAGTGTAAGAGAGAGAGATCCCTTGGAAGACAGGGAGCCAAAACACTTGACTACTCTCACTTTTTATAACAGCACACTCCCACAGAAACTAAGAAGGTCCTATGGAAACTCTTATTTCCATCTGGTAGCAGCACATTGCTGTAACCAAGGAGCCCAGGAGCCCATTTATCAAGAATTTTGTAGGGTTTGTATTAGTTTCCTACCTATCTGTGAATAAAGACACTTCTTTTTAGATTGGGGTGTTAATAACTTAGTTTTATCAGTTTGTTTCACTGGCTATATATAACCCTCTAAATAAGGGTGACTAGAAGTTAATAAGGATTCCTTTGCCTCATTCTCAGCCTTAGGAGAATGCTTTTAGTCATTTATTACTAAATATAATCCTTGGTGTGGATTTTTACTGATGGACTTTTAACAGTTTGAGGAAATTTTCCTTATATTCTTAGTTTGTAGAATGTTTTTATCTTGATGTCATCAAATACGGTGATAAGGATACTACATGTGGCCATTCCTTTAGTGTATTAGTGATATTAATTCACCTTTCAATACTAACTTTAATTGTGGGCTTTAGTGTCCAGTTCTAGCCACTACCTGGTCACAGTGATCCCCTGTCCTGTATGTTGCTTGTTTACTTAACTAATATTTTGTGGAGGATTTTGTGTCTATATCCAGAGGGATGTTATGCCATAGTTTTATCTTGAAAGGTGGTATGAGATGTTGGAAGAAATGGAAGATTGACTAGAAAGGGACGTATGAAGAATTTCTTTGTAAGAGCTTGTAGATGTCATTGATGTACTCATTTACATACCTCTCAAAGTCTTAAAAATAAATATATAAAATTTTTAAGTTTCATTCTATATAAATACTATACAAAACTTATATGCTAAAGGGAATTTTCTAATATTTTAAACAAAATAGTGCAACTATTCTTAATGGTGCTGTTTCTGTTCTTTCCTGTTAGATATTTCTGAGCTCTCTTGTTTGTTACTATATCACCTAACTCCTCTCTAGATGGGATCCTAAGTCATTCTTACCCTACAGATTAGATACCAAACACTGCAGTTATTTATTCTTACCCCATCACTGCTAACTGAACACATATTAAATGACAATATATCTATTAGTTTTCATGAATAATGTACATTTTCCTTAGGTTATCTTTTTTTCATATAGAAAGATAAACCAACTAAATATGAGAACATTTTCTAGTAAATGAATGCTGTAAAAGTGAGTAGACCTTATTGAGCATAAAATGTGATGTTCTGAGTATGTACTGAGCTCTAGTGGTGGAGACAGCACAAAGTGGATACATTATGGAGACGAAGATAAGGTGTGTATACTTTAAGCGACTTCTTCTTGAACTGCCATTTTTCATTAAAAGCTCAAAATTTGAGGAAACTCATAGGCATGTTGTACTTATTTTTAAGCCTAAAAATAAGTCATAGTTCAGAAAACTATTTCAAAAGACTCACAGCAACACTATTTGTAAACCTGTGGAAGCAGCTCAAGCATGTCTTTAAAAACAGTGCCTCATTCTGTAACTTCATGTATGTGTACAAAGAAGATACTGGCTTCTTCCCAAATAGTTACACTGAGAAAGTCAAGCATCTTTGCCTAGGTACAATGTCCAGATAAATTTCCTATAGCATACTTAAGTTATTTTAGTTATGAAACTTACTACATATAAAAATTGTATTTGGAGAGCTGAATAACTTTTCAAGAATGCTTGAAGCCAAAAGCAATTGTTTTGAAGCTAGTGTCTTGGTAGTATGTGGAAAGGGGCTGAGACTGAGGGGTGGGCATCTTTGTTACACTGTTTAACAAGTCGAATCTCTTTTTAAAACAGATACCTCTTCCGGTTCAGAAGATGAAGGCTCAGTGCAGGGTGATTCCCAGGGAACCCCCACTTCTAGCCAGGGCAGCATCAATATGGAGCACTGGATCAGCCAAGCCATCCATGGCTCTACCACATCAACAACCTCCTCCTCCTCCACTCAGAGTGGGGGTAGTGGGGCAGCACACCGGCTGGCAGATGTCATGGCCCAGACACACATAGGTGAGTGAGATGCATGTAGCCTGGAGGGATGGGTGTCTTTGCCTTTGACTAGTTTGTTTTTTTTTTTTCATTATCTGAGTTAGTATTGAGTGTTGGCTTGTTCTCTCAGAATGCTCTAGTTATAGATTCCAATGGACACAAGAAAAAACCCTTCAGATTCTTGGGTTGCTACACTGTATTTCTGAAACTCTTGCTTATGGTTATTCAATACCTCAGTCTCTTATAGCAAGAATTCTGCTAGCTTTGTGTTGGTGTTAGAATGCATCTTGTTCATTAGGAGAGCTTGCAGCCATATCTACTTACATGTTTGTGTTTTATGCTAAATAAACTAGTCAAATGAAATTTTGTAGGGCTGGTAAAGACAACAGATTATAAAGTACACTTAGTGTTACTTAAGGAAGGGGGTCATTTAAGGAACTTGAAGGACTTGATGATTTCTGCCAAAGGCATTCAGATTATTTAGATACTTGAAATTATTTTTCATGTAGACTCTAGAATGTGGAAGGCTATGTAAAATAGATGGGCTAGAAAGATGGCCCAGCAGAGTTAAAAACACATGCTCCTCTAGCAGAGGACCTGGGTTTTGTTGCCAGCACACTTGTCTGTTCACATCTGCCTGTAACTTCAACTCCAGGCGCTCCAGCAGCCTCTGTGGCCCCCTCAGGCAGCCACACTCATGAGTCTATCCTCCGATTCATATACATAATGAAAAATAAAAATCTAAAACCCACAAGACCAGAAGCACGACTGTGGGGCATCTGAACATACTTTAGGAATGGAGGCAAGTAATAATTAGGAGATCCTGAGGGCCAG
The DNA here is from genome assembly GCF_011762505.2 of Arvicanthis niloticus. NCBI lineage: Eukaryota > Metazoa > Chordata > Mammalia > Rodentia > Muridae > Arvicanthis > Arvicanthis niloticus. The sequence continues at coordinate 50,367,642 of NC_047665.1, read as the reverse complement.
CCCCAGCATGGAGAGTTCTTTCTTGTAGGTTCTTCTTAAGGCAGTGGAGGGGGAAGAGCATGGCAGCGGAGGGTGAGACTTAGTCTTACAAGAGATTTAGGGTTGCTGTATAATAAAAAGTTTACTTATCTAAGTTACTATGCTACTGTAGTTGACCTGCCATCTGTGATCCTCTGAGGCCAAAAACTGCAGTTTCTGGCACTTAGCACCTCATCCTAAAAACAGCAAAGGATTAAGTAAATAGCCTTTGTACTATCTCAGCAGGAACTGAGCTGCTTTAACTTTCAACCTGCTAGTCAGAAGTCACAGGAAGAAAAAGGCACACTTAGAGAAGTGATTGTAGAATTTATTACTGAGTTGTAAAAAGTTTTCCTATGAAAACTATCAAAGGGAAAAAGCGGAAAAATCCTAAGCGAGGAAAGGGAAAAATTCTTCTAAGTGGGGAAAGGGACAAATTTCTACTCTAAGTGGGGAAAGGCAAAAAATTCTCGTAAGGGAAAAGCTCTTTCAGGAGAGGAAAAGGAAAAGATTCTACTCTATCTGCCTCTCATCTTTTTTTTTTCCTCAGTACTTTTACATCTTTCAGAATACATGATCACATGTTACAAAGTTCATCACAAGTTCACACAAAAAATCAAATCATAAATTGAAATAGAAGTTTACAACAGAATATTTATATGCATATCCATTAGGAGTAATTAACTGGCTAAACATCCATCACCTGTCTCAGCTCCACAAGTTCATTTTAAGTTGAAAACTATTACTGCTATTAGTGAAGTTTTGTATGGATAAATCCAGTCAATATTATATCTTCTGTCCCAGCACCTATAATAAATCGTTAGTTCCCTTTTTACGACCTTTGGTTAATTGTTTTAGAACCACTTGGAATGTTCTCTGAGTAGAAGAAAGTCTGGTTACTATCTATGAGCAATTAACTGGTGACACTTGGGAGACTGGCAGAGTTCTCATTGCAGTTTTGACTATCAGAAAGGGACCTTATAGCAGACCCACTATAAAGGAACTTAATAATCATTGATATAATTTTAGGAATTCTTATAGAATTATCATTAAGACTTAAGAAGTCATCTATTTGTCTATATAGCATCACTACAAGACAGTACATCTTCGTGGATCTGCAGAGATCTGCTCCAAAGGGGTGTGATGTATATATTTTAACGGGAAAAGCGTATTAATAACAGGAATCTTTCCTAAAATGAATCCCTTACAGCCTTGCTTAATAAGCATGAACCTTTTGCAGATTATTTAATAGTCCAAAGCAGGCCATTTCAGGGTGATCACCTGCTAGTTATTAGCTTGTCCCATTATGGCTTCTGATAAGAGGAAATGTGTGTTCAATGAGTAATTGGTCATATGAAATATGTGGGTGATGTTACCATTTCCGCCCATGTACTTGTTATTTACTATACTCTGGTCTAGTCCTCATTCTCAGGGCAGAAGGTAGGGCATCCAAGTCTGTTCTCCATTGTTTTCTCTGGATTAAGATGCCTAAACAGTTCAGTGGTGTGAGGTTTTCACAAGGTAAATTGCTTGGATAAGATACATTATAGTCTCTCTATCATATAGCCAAGTAGAGAAGAGCCAGGTACTTGGAGGCAGTTGCATATCACACTGTCATCCAAACTTAGAGTATGAGATATAGATGCAGCCCTCTCAAGCCACGCCTGCAATACTACGGAACTACCTTCCAACAGGAAGCATGAAGTGGAATGACTGAGTTAAACATGCCACAGTCAGCACAGATACTCAGAATGTGGATCTTTAACTACTTGATGGGCAGGCAAAGTAATTTCAAACTGACATTTTAAGCTTCACCCCAGTTGAACTCAGTGAACAAAGTTAAAAGCATTGACCTTTTTCACATCCAAAATGAGTTTGTTGGTCTGTTGCTTGAAGAGTGGCATCTGCTTTGAGTTTCCCCATTAACAACCTCTGGGATCTTGAAGTCACTTATCAGTGAAGGGGAAAAAATGGGAACCATAATTTCTTGCCCTTGTACCTCTTAGAACTGATGCAAATAAAAAGAAAAAAATAGTAACATTCTGAGCAAGTTTTTAAAGCAATTCTCCTTTTCAAAGTGATATTACTTCAATTTAGCACAGTTTGAAGAAAATTATCAGTTAATGTTACCTAATAACTTCCATTTGAAATATCAGAAAATTAAACATTCTGTATAAATGTCACCATTAAATATTTTAGACAACACAATTTATTCTTGCTTATTGAAGCTTAGGATGGCTGCCAAGGCTGTCAGCTGTCCATGGTACCTGAGCAGAGATGTTACCGACAAACTCGGCTGCATGAAAGTATTTATATTCTCTGATTTTGTGCTTTTAAGAAGGTTCTCAGAATCTTACTAAGAGGACTATGTATTTTTGAACAAATTAATCACTGCCTTTGGCTTTCCTTTTGTGAGTTTACACTTGGAATACTTGAGGAAATTATAGCATGCAGAATTAAATTTACCCAAACTATAAAAGGTTGCATTACTCATATACACCAAAGCTCGGTGTGTCCTAAATATAACTCCTGAGTTTGTGACATTTCAGTAATTTCTCATTTGGCACAAGGTTAAGTTCCTAGAATATGTGGGACTTAATCTATAGGAACTGCCATTTTTAAAGCAATGACAAGATAATAAAGTTAAGAAAATTAGAATACTTCATTCTAGAGACAAAGGCAGGAAAAAAAATCAGTTTGTAGCACTTGACTTTGAGCACTTTTGTTGAGATCATCAAAAGGTTTTATAAGAAAATAGCAAAATAGAGTAAGTGTGTGCCTCTGTGTATATGTATGCACATTTGACAAAGCTCAAGGCAAAGTAAACTACCAAATCACATATGATCTCATTGGGCAAGTTGCCTCATGTAGAACCTGTAGAGACTTCTTTTGAACACAAGTGAGAAAATCCAAAAGATAGCTATGCAGTCTCTCCCATAATGGGCATTCTTCTGTTTCTTGGTTAAGGCAAAATCTCAAATCCTTGTATATTTTTTTTCTGCACATTTTATTGAGCATATGTCTAAGACAACCTCCATGTATTTTGGTAAGCCAGGCTGGCTACTATAGGATGAAAGAATTCTATTCTGAGCTCTCATTTTGACTTTCTCCTGTGGTGCTTGTGGTGTATATGGCAAAATATGCTTGTTACTCTACAGCTGACAATCCCAACAGCAAAGCCTCAAACCTGACAGCTAAGTTCTGAGACTATATAGAATGCTAATGCAAAGAGGCAGACTGATTTCCTACATTACTGACAGAATAGTTCATTGTCTGACTTGCTGGCCTTTCTCCATCACCATAACCAAGATTATTTGTTTTCTGGGCACGAAACCTAGGGTCCTGTGAATACTAGCTCTGTACCACTGAGGCTCAACCCAACTCAGAATGATTCTGGCTCATTCACTGTAATTATGAAAGTATTTATTAAGTATTATAAGGCTGGGCATTTTAGCTCAGAATTTGCTTACTCAACCCTAAATACTGCAAAATAAAAGAAAATTAAAAACCCTAAAGAACTTTAGTTAGAAATGAAGGGGTTAATGCTCCATAAAATTTTATCAGAATAAAATGTTGAGAAATGTTAACTTAGACTAGCCAATATATTTACTTAAATGAGCTTAAATTCTGCAATGTGTATTTGAAAGTGCTGAGTAAAATATAGGACTTAGATAACATAAATAGGGAAATTGAACACACACTGTATTAATATAGTTGTAGAGTAAGAACTAAGAACAAAACAGAACACATAGCATTATGTTGTACATTCAAAAGCACACTGTATACATGGATTTTTTTATTTTAAGCCTCTGTAATCTTTTGATAATGCATTCATCTGACAACAGTGTCTCAGAGTATGCTGAGTATGTATTTTTATTAACCCAATCTTTATAAAAGTAATTGCTTTTCCCAAAATGTTTTAGAATTCAGTTGACATGAATGCTGCTTTCAATATATACTTGTTTGCATTACTAAATTCTTATAAAAGTTCTTGTATTCTACAAAAGATAACAAGTTGAGCTGGGAAGGTATCTCAGTTGGTAAGTGCTTGCCATGCAGGCATCAGGACCCAAATTTGGCTCTCCACCAGCCATCTAATAGAGCTGAGTCTGTAGCCACTGTCTGTAAGGCTTTCCCTAATAAGTCAGAGATTCCTGGAGCTCATTGACCAGTCAGTATGGAAAACTGCTGAGTTCCTGGTTCAGTTAGTGACCCTGTATTATTGTGTGTAATGGATTTATTAAAATGGCTAACGTGGTTCAGCTAGTCTAACAATGGCTATCTGCCAAGCTGAAAGTTAAGGAATCCAATAGTTCAGGCCAGGAGGCTAGATATCTCAGGTGGTGGTTATAGGTCATAATCTGGAAGAGGTAGACTCTAATGCTAATGAAAGAATGAACTTGCCAACGAGATCAAAAGCCACCAGGGAAAGAGCAAAGTCTTTTTTCTTCTGTGTCCTTTATATAGGCTACCACCATAAGGTGTTGCCCTGATTAAAGGTGTATCTTCCCACCTCAGAAAATCTAGATTAAAGGTGGGTCTTCTCATTTCAAATGATCTAATTAAGGAAAATCTTCACAAGTGCACCAGTCATCTGAGTTTTAGTTAATTCCACATGTTGTCAATTTGACAACCAAAAACATCCATCACAGACCCTGTCTCAAAAAATAAAGTTAGATCAATGGAGGAAAGACACCCAATGTCAACCTGTGTCCCCCACATGTGTGCATACTCACATAAGTACACATATGTATGGATGTAAACAGATACACAATAAAAATTAATTTGTAAAAAATCTTTGATTATCTACTACAGAGATGCACTATTCTATAATGAGCATGAACCTGGTAGTTGATTTTGATTGTGGAGTTGGCTTTATTAAGAAACTTATTCAGAGAGTTTAAATAGCCACCATTATAAATTACCCTTATTTATCTGTAATCATGAGTATTTATACTTGTCAAATATTCATAGCCTTGAAATAAGAAATATGTACTGAAATTGGTAATGTTACCACAATTTGGCTGAGATCCGCTAATGTCTCAACCCCTCTCAACTGGAGGTAGTATTGCAGTTAGAGCATTATAATTTTAGAAAATCTCAGTGTATTTTTCCTGTAAAGGGACAGAGAATAACTATTAGGTTCTGTGAACATGTACTACTGCAGCTGTTGAGCATGGTGCATCCATCACAAAAGCAGCTACACAAACAAGGGCACATCTGCCTGCTGATATTTCTAAAACCAGTTCCAGTCACCACAACTACTCATAGTTTGTCAATCCATATTTTAGAATTTCAAACAGTTTTACTCCAAAAGCAAACTAAAATCTTTAATCTTCTATAAGATAATGCAAGGCAGAATTGAGATTGTGGTGGCCTATGTTAAATTGAGTGGTGGCCTATGTTAAATGTCCAGTTCTCCATTTTACTATCAAGAAGTTTAAAACATGGATTTGGACCTGCCACTTTCTGCTAGAAAGGATTTCATAATGTGATCCTTCAAAACACATTTTGCACTGACTTATTAAGACCCAAATAATGCTTATTAGCTCCAAAAGTTTACTAATTCTTCAAATTCTGCACATTTCACTCTGGAGGAAATTAGCATTCAATTTTGTAAGAATGCCTCATTGGTACACAAGATAAAATTTCATCTAGTCACTGACTTCTAATTACCTGTGTTCTTAAGTGCATTTAAATTTGAAAGTAGTAATAGTCATTCACACTGCTATGCTCATGAATTTTCCGCATTCTTTCTTGGGACTTGACATAGGATGAAAAGGCTGAGTGAGATCCCTAATCTAGCCTATGCTCAGGGAGTTTTTGGCAGCAGTTCCTGTTTGGTTGCAGGATGTTAGCACAGTATGTCATTGGTTTCCACAGCCACACCGAGAAATAATAGTTCTAGCTTTGTTTCACACATCACATCTTTCTGGAATTTCTATATCATAAATTATGAGAAAGAGCATATAGGTAACCATGTATAATCAGTGAAAGACAATCTTGACTCTCAGATCCTTAACTATGGAACCACAGCAGTCTTTTCCAACCCAACCTTCTCTTGGTTTGTTTTATACAAACCAAGATTTAATATAATGTAGATTTTAAGAGCAGTTATGAATCGCTTTTAGGAGTTCAGCAAACAGTAGAGGTCAGTCTGTGGCAGAAGCAATGTTAGAAGAGTACTGTTGTGTTGCCAAATAACTCTAAAAGGAATTCAATATTTTCTTGGCTATAATAGAGCACAATATTTTCCTAGGTGTAATAGGTACATCATTGTGTGTGTGTGTTCTCATTTGTGTGCTATAGTAGATCTTCCTTGGTATGTTACTCTGGGCTGAGACAACAGTTGTTGCTGCATCACCATTAGAAACCATTTTATTCAATTTTTACTGAGGGAAGACTGCATTTTATTTAATTTCTACTGAGGAATGTCCTGTCTTCCACTTAATTACATATGGGAAGAGGATATTGATTCAGTGAGAACTCAAGCTGACTGCGTGTCCTGGAGCAGGCAGTGGTTGGCAGACACAATTGGATGCTCTGACATCATAAGGATGCTTCTGCTTTTCTGTCGCCATCAGGTACCTTTATGGAGGACTAGGTCAAGTCTAGTGCAGTTGTGTTTTAAAGAGTATTTACAAGTAACCAAAAGGAGGTGTGGCCAGCCTATGTTCATGCAAATCTTGTGGCTTGTCCGAGTGTCCCCCACAGTTTTGAACAACTCTTAAGTTTCAATTCCAGTACTCTAGAGTGTTCTTCTTTGCCTCTTTGTTCAAATACCTTCTGCATTCTTATTGAAGTATTTTGGTTTATACTGTTTTGTAGAAGCCCAGCCCAAGACCTGCCAAGAACTTGAAACTGCAGGGCAGACTGGGTAGGCTGAGTGATCTGATGGGCCTGTCTTACAGGTATCCTTTTTGCAGATGGACACAGTTGTTGTTGTTTGTTTGCTTGCTTTCATTGAGCAGTGGTGGTTGAATTATATCCACAAGAGTCTAGGGCTTGAAATTTTTCAATGAATTAAAATTTGGGTTCCTTTGAAATGGTAACTCATTACCCATTCCAATCAGTCAACCAACACCACATTGTATTCTGCATATTAATAACAAATTTAAAGGTCTTTATCTTTCTTTAAAATTCATGTAAAGACTGAAATATAATATAGTTCATGTGAGAGTTCTACTGTTGACCCTTTGGGACTACCAGTCCTACAGTTACAGAATATTGCTTTGAGGATAATGTTAGAAACCCGTCTTTAGTCTTCTCTGGAAATAGTTGCTAATGTGTTCATTCTTGTATTCACTCACACTCTGAATTTTCCTACATTTATTGAGCATAGATTATGTAGGTTATGTTTTATAGCTTCAGAATCTAAGGAGGTCATTCTATAACTACATGGAGCTGGGAGCTAGAATAAAGAGACCTTTCAGAGTGTGTGACTAGGAAGGAGTTAGATCAGTGAACAGGCAATGACTCAGGAAGGCTCAGCAAAGAGGATCAATACCTTGATATTAATCTGGGCCAGCAGACAGCTGTTTATAAACAGGAACTTAAAATTTCTATGTTGAGGGCATGACAGTGAGTTAAGATATCCTGGTACTGATGAAAGGTTAAAAAAAAAAACAGTTTGCATATACTTTCATGAAAATGGTTGAATTACAGCATCCTCTATCTTCCTGTTGAACAATCTCCAACTTCAAGTTTTTAAGGACCCGTTCCAATTGTTTAGAGTAGTAGTGATGCCAGAATAGATGATCCAGTAATTTTCTGTGAGATGTTCACATGCTGTTTTGGGGACATAGAGGTCTAAGAGGTAGCTCTGAGGATAGGGTTTACAGTGCAGTCAACCCCTGCTATGGGCCTGGAAAGATGGGAGTCATTTTCTTTTGATTTTAAAAGCCCAGTGAGGACTAGGGAGATTGTACAGTTTGTAGTGTTGGCTCATGCAAGCATGAGAACATGAGTGCAAATTCCCAGCAACCATGTAATAAGCTAACTGAACTCAGGGTGGTAGAGACAGTTGGATTGTTAAAAGTTTCTAGCCAGCCAACCTAGCTTAAATGAAATCACTCTGTCTCAAAAAATAAGATGAAGAGCAACTGAGGAGAGCAAACATCCCAACATCAACCTTTGACCCCCGTGGGTGGACATATTGAGTATGTGTGCCAGTAGAATATTGAACATGCACACACAGAACAAACAAAAAAGCCCTGTGAAACTGAGCTGAGCAGTGAGAGGTCTTCAAAGACACAAATCCCTGTGATAAGAGAGCTCTTTAGGGTTTTCTGATGCATAGAGACTGCTTGGTCTCCAGCCTAGAACTTATTGAGCTTATTTGAAACCTTGAACCTGCCCTTTTGGTTTGAACTCCTTTCCTCACCCCTCAGCAGGTGTTTCCAGAATAGGTGCTGTATGCAAGAACCTTCAAAACATTCCTCAAATCCTGATGTATACTAGAATAAGTGTCCTATGTCATTGCAGTGGCAGAGTTTTTGAAAGCCACTGGTAGCTTTATCCTGCAGTGAGGACAAGTGTGAGGATCTTGAGGGGAAAGAGGTGAAGTAATACATAAACTATTCTGCTTTTCTTTCTTTAGCTGTGATAAAATACTCTGACCAAAAGCAACTTGGGGAGGAAAGGACTTATTTCAAATTTTACTTCCAGGTAATAATTCATCACTGGGGCATGTCAGGGCAGAAACAGTTGGAAATAGTGTGAGGAATGCTTCTTACGGGCTTATTCTCTTGCTTGCTCAGCTAGCTTTCTTGTATAGCACAAGGTAACCTGTCTGTGGATAATACTGCCCAGAGTTGAGTAGGCCCTCTCATATCTATCATCAATAAAGAGAATTTTTAAGTCATTAGACCACAGATTGAGCCCCTCTGATTGAGCAGTTCTTCAAATAAAGTTCCCTCCCCCCATGTGTCATAGGTTGTATTAAGTAGATATTAAAAACTAACCAGTACATATAAATCTGGAAAAACTTTGAAGTTACCCAGGTGTCCCTGTTCCTATTTTTTATACTTTCAGATATATTAGAAACATTATTCACCTCCTCACAGAAGTGAGAGTTCTGTTTAATGCAAACTCTGATTGGATAATCCTAATGATATACTATGTTGAAATGCATGGCTAAAGTGAATCAAATTGAACCTCAGGATGTTCAGACTCAGTGGTTGCTATTTTACAAGATGCATTTTGGATCTTGTTCATTACAAGCTAGCATGCATTGTGGGGTTTTTGTGTGTTTGTTTGTTTTGCAATGAGATGCTCCAAAGGGTATAATGTTTGGCCATGAGGTAGTGGAGTTCTAGAGAATTAGATCATTTGGAAACATCAATGAGAGTCTATTTGGCAGAAGCATAGATGGGGTGTGACAAGGATAAATTCAGAGTTGAAGATAAAGAGGAAACTTGGATGATTTTCTTTTTCTACTTCCACTCATAGGAGTGACCGGGTGGCATGTCTTCCCTCCTGCTCCTCCCTCTAGTACTCACATGACTGTTTCTGGCAAAGGCACACCTTCCTGGAACTAGGATCTCAGAATTGACCATAGGATGTGAAGTGATTTATCTGTGGTCAGAGAAAAATGCCATGGACTGTGAGACTTGAACAGAGGTATTTTTGATCCCTCAGTTCTGGGGCCTAGAAGTTAGAGATGTGTGCAGGTAAAGCAGTGTTGAGTTCTCAGAGGCCTCACCCTGGCTTGGAGGGAGCCATGTCTTTTGTAATCTCCACATGGTCTCTTCTCTGTCTATGTCTGTACCCTGAGTCTTCTTTCTTTCTTTAAAAATTATTTACCTAGTTGATTGCTTGTTGGTTGGTTTCTTTAGGTATGCATGTTAAGAGAACATGTGCACCATGGAACATATGTGGAGGTCAGAAGACAACTATTAGAAGTCTCTTGTCCCTTTTCGCTTTGTGGGCTCCTGGGATCAAACTGATATTATCAGACTTGCTCAGTAATTTACTGAGCCATCTCTCTGGCCTGATCCCCCTTTCTGATAAAGTCATCAAATATAGTGGGTTAGAGTTTATTACACTAGCTTTGTTTGTGTTTGTTCATTTGTTTTGGTAACCATCTGTAAATAACCCTAAATATATAGTCACATTCTGATGTACTGACAGTTGAGATGCAAGCTGAGAGTTCAGTCCGTGAAAGAGCAGATACTCTTAGGAAGCAACATGGTGAATGATCTTTTTATGAGTCCATTGCCACCTTTGATTCTGTAAAACATCCCATGACTCAAGCCTCATACAAGCAACTGATTCTAACTGGCTATTGAATGTGCTTGTGTACATCATAGAATGACATGCTGGTTAGGATTGCTCCTCTAGTACAGTGTGTATACAATGATAGTGAAGTATAGCATTAGTGTATGTGTATTTCTCCCAGTGCCTTTGTGAGGTGAGTGTAAGATAGGTGTCACCATTATTTATAAAATAGGAACCAGGGGAATGTTCATTATCTTATTCCTTTCTGCTCTTTGGCCCTGCTGAGGAAGCATTGCTGAAGGCTTTCATCACTCTGCCATCATATCTAAGTCAGAGTCTCCTAAGGAGCTGGAACAGCTGCAGATCCTCTTCCTCAGAGGGCTGAGCTTCAAAACAACCAACACGAGTCTGAGGAGCCATTTTGAGCAATTGGGAACACTAACCAACTGTGTGGTAGTGAGAGATCCAAACACTAAGAGATCCAGGGGCTTTGTGTTTGTTACATATGCCACTGTGGAGAAAGTGGATGCTGCCATGAATGCGAGACCACACAAGGTGTTATGGAACCTAAGAGAGCTGTGACAAGGAAGATTCTCAGAGACCAGGTGCCCACTTAACTATGAAAAAGATCCTTGGTGGTGGTGTGAAAGAAGACACTGAAGACCATCTTCTATGAAATTATTTTGAGCAGTATGGAAAATTGAAGTGATAGAAATTATGACTGACAGAGGCAGTGGAAAAAAGAGGAGCTTTGTTTTTGTCACCTTTGATGACCATGACTCTGTGGATAAGATTGTTATTCAGGAATACCATACTGTGAATGGCCACAATCATGATGGCTAGTGCTTCATCCAGCCAGAGAGGCAGAAGTGGTTCTGGAAACTTTGATGGTTGTTGTGGAGATGGTTTTGGTGGCAATGACAATTTTGGTCGAGGAGGGAACTTCAGTGGTCATGGTGGCTTTGGTGGCAGCAGTGGGGATGGCTACTATAATGGATTTGACAGTAATGGTGGTTGTGGAGGAGGCAGCCCTGCTTACTCTGGAGGAAGCAGAGGCTATGGAAGTGGTGGACATGATTATGGAAGCCAGGGCAGTGGCTATGGCAGGAGTGGCAGCTATGACAGCTGTAACAACGGAGGAGACGAAGGTGGCTTTGACAGTGGTAGTGGAAGCAATTTTGGAGGTGGTAGAAGCCACAATGATTTTGGCAATTACAACAGTCAGTCTTCAAATTTTGGACTGATGAAGGGAGGAAACTTTGGAGGCCGGAGCTCTGGCCCTTATGGTGGCAGAGGCCAGTACTTTGCTAAACCAGGAAACCAAGGTGACTATGGAGGTTCCAGCAGCAGCAGTAGATACCACAGTGGCAGGAGGTTCTAATTACAGCCAGGAAACAAAGCTTATCAAGAGAGGAGAGCCAGAGAAGTGACAGGGAAGCTACAGGTTACAACAGATTTGTGAATTCAGCCAAGCACAGTGGTGGCAGAGCCTAGCTGCTACAAATAAGACATATTTTAGACAATACTTGTGTGGAGGCAAAAACTGAAGGACTGTGTTTGTGACTATTTGTATAACAGGTTATTTTAGTTTCTGTTCTGTGGAAAGTGTAAAGCATTCCAACAAAAGGTTTTACTGTAGACCTTTTTCATCCATGCTATTGATTGTTAAATGTAATAGTCTGATTATGATGCTGAACAGATGTGTCATTATTATTATTATTATTATTATTATTATTATTATTATTATTATTATTATTATTATTATTAAAAATGTGCTGTATAAAGTTAGTCTACTCTGAAGCCATCTTGGTAAACTTCCCCAACAATGTGAAGTTAGAATTCCTTCAGGGTGGTGCCAGTTCCATTTGGAATTTATTTATGGTTGCTTGGGTGGAGAAGCCATTGTCTTCAAAAACCTTGGTGTTGTTAAAATACCAGTTACTGTTGTAACTTTTAATGAGTTTCACCATTGAAAGGGTCATCCAAGCAAGGTCACAATTTGGTTATAAAATGGTTGTTGGCACACCCTAGGTAATATCAAAATTGAACTGTATCAGATAAAATAAGAGATGGAAAATGAAGCTTGTGTGTCATCCATTATCATGTGTACTCAATAAATGATTTAATTCTCTTTAAAAAGTAAAATAGGAACCAAAGCTTCCTTCATTACAGAATTTGGATCCATGTGTTTCAGTCTTGTGCATATTTCTCAAACTTCTTGTCCAAGTATTTAGAACCAAAGACTCTCAGGGTGGCTCTGGTGTATTAGATGGCTTGGTCACCCAGAGTTGTCCATTTGAAGTGTCCTCAGGAGGATAGACTACTCTTTCTCTCTAAACTACCAATCTTTATCCAAGATAGTTGTATAGTACATGCAAGGAAATGTCTGTAGAAATTCAGTCATTATCCACATGCTTGATAGTTGTGTATTTTCCTACTAGACAAAATTTATTTGTAATACCCTCAAGTCAGTGAAAAGTTTTCTGTCGTTCATGAACATATGCAGAACCCCAAAACTCTTGTGCACAACTGTGCCTAGGGTCTGACAGGGTGGCCTTCATCTTCTTGTTTTAGTTCTCTGACTCTAAAAGTGTGCTTTTGACAGCCTGTTTGATGTCATGCTTTCCTATGTGGTGTTTTTGTGCTTTTGTTGCTGGAAGTGTCCATGAAACAGAAGCTGAGTGTAAGGTTAAAGAAGCTAAAGAAGAAAGACTTTTTTATATGAATGCCATGTTGGTGGTTTGAGTAAGAATGGCCCCTATAGGTTAGTATATTGAATGCTTAGTTATTAGATACAGTGACACTGTTTGAAAGGATTAGGAGATATGTGGCCTTGTTGGAGGAAATGTGTTGCTGAGGGGTGGTGAGTTTTGAGGTTTTAAAAGCCTATGCTGGCCCCAGGTGCACTTTCCCTGCCAGGAAATCAAGATGTAGCTCTCAACTACTGCTCTAGCACCCTGTCTCCTGTGCTGCTGTGCTCCGGCTGTGGTGGTAATGGACTACACTTGGGACTGTAAGCAAGCCTCCAATTAAATGCTTTCCTTTATAAGAATTGCCTTGGTCAATGTTGGAGAGATGGCTCAGCCATTAAAGACACTGGCCATTCTTCTTCCAGAGGTTCTGAGTTCAGTTCCCTGCAACCACATGGTGGCTCACAACTGTCTGTAATGGGATCTGATACCTTCTTCTGGTGTGTCTGAAGAAAACTACAGTGTACTCATACACATAAAATAAATAAATCTTGTCTTTTAAAAAAAATGCCTTTGTCATGTTGTCGTTTGACAGCAGTAGAACCGTGACTAAGACAGCCACCTTCAGGTAGTATAAGATTATATACTTCTAACAATGAGTAGTATAAAAGAAGCAATCTAAAGTTTCCATGTAATATACATTAGTGAATCAAAATTAGCATTCTGATATGCATTATTAGAACTTACATATGTCTAATTCATTGATCACCTCTTAGACATGGACTTAATGCTCTAATAATTATAAAAACTGTTCTAATGCCATTTAACCATTGAGGAGCTTAACTCTGAATATATTGGGGAAGTTTGCCCTGTTCCTTGGCCATTTGTACTGGACAGTTCTATGCCAACTTGAAACAAGCTAAAGTCATCTGAGAGGAGGGAATCTCAATTAGGAAAATTCTTCATAAGATCAGGCTGTAGGCAAGTTTGCAGAGCATTTACTTAATTAGTGATTGATGAGGGAGAGCCCCACCTTTTTGGATGATTCTGTCCCTGGGATGGTGGTCCTGGGTTCTATAAGAAAGCAGGTGGTTTCCTTATCAGCTCCTGCCTCTGAGTTTCTTCCCTGTGTGAGTGGCTGTCCCTAATCTCTTTGATAATGAACAATGCTGTAGAAGTGTAAGCCAGATAATCCCCTTCTTCCCCAAGTTTGTTTGGTCATGGTATTTTATCACAGCAATAGTAACTCTAAGATAGCTATGGCATGACACTTAATATACATTAGATTATAAGGCATTTTTTGAGTAACTCTTTAAGGTTATTCATGTTTTAATTAAAGTAGTTAACTATTTTTTGATGTCTCTCACCATTTATCAGGATTATCTTGAGAGTTTTCCATGTATTAATTTGTTCAATCTACCCAGTATCTAAGGGGATGACCATTATTGTGTCAATTTGATAGGAAAACTGAGGCACAGATAGAATCAGCAGTGTTGCCTTTTAAGTCCTAGGCTGTCAGGATCAAAGCTTCAGTTGTTTGTTGCCTCTGTTGTCACACTAAGAAAAGTGCCTTGCTTCTACGGACAAGCACATAGTGCATGATACTTTATGCTTTGGTCATGTTAGACAGTACTCTTGTTAAAATGCTATGGCGATTCATTGATCTTACTCCTGTTACAAATTTAAAACTGAATTTTTACCTATTTTTCACTAGAGATGCTATATGTTATTTTAACATTAATCACCTTTGTTGGGACTTTCATGGCTGACCTTGGTTTAGAGTAATCTTTTTTGTTGTTGTTTTATGAGATAAGGTCTTTTCCTATATAGGTCTAGGCTCACTTCAAAACTTGTGATCTTCATTGCATCTGCTTTCACATGTTTGGAACACAGACTTGTGTCACTATACTGGATCAAAGTGATCTTTTGTATGAGTTTGTTATATTCTAGACATTTTTGAGGCCCTATTGTTTGACCTTCAGAATAACCATGAGGCTCATAAGAAAATTGTCTCCTGTGCTTCTTTACAGAAAATCATTCTGCACCTCCTGATGTAACCACATACACCTCAGAACACTCAATACAAGTGGAAAGGCCGCAGGGCTCTACCACATCTCGGACAGCACCAAAGTATGGCAATGCTGAACTCATGGAGACTGGAGATGGTATGTCTTCTAGTGAGGTGCTTCTTCCTGTGTGAACTTTGTACTTCTGTCTTTACTATGACTATTATTGATCTTTCTAACTGAATGCGCTACTTCTAGACACTCATTGCTTGTCAGTTTCCTTAGGAACTTTTCTAAAAGATGACCTGACCAAATAATGTAAATTATCTTCAAATTGTTTAAGAATTTCTCCTTATTAAAAAGAATGTAAATATTACATAATTTAGCCATGAGAAGAACTAGATTTAATGAGATGTTGATATTTTTGCTGATGTATAACTAATACTGGTTGAGTCATTAGAGTCTTTAAGGGATTATAGTATAAGTGTTAAGACCTTGGATGCCTACTTCAGAAAGCAAAATGATTTACAGGGGTGTTGTTAATGCCTTAGATTTGGGGAGAAGGAGTCATCTTCTTTTCTCAAAATTGGAAGTAAATTATCAGTGCTTGATAAAACATAGAATAAAAGGCTTCTCCCAGTGCCCATATTTTTAATCATGTTTTATAGTAATATTACCAGTACCCAGTATTCAGTACAAATCAGCAAACCTCAGATGTGAACTTTCTGCTGTATTCTGCTTTAATTGTGTTATATTCCTGCCAGGGTCATAAAAGTTTGCATAGGATCTGGCAGTAAAATTACAGGTTTTTTTTTTTTTTTTTTTTTTTTTAATTTATGAAAAATGGACAAAACAGTAGCAATAGTGTTGTAATACATGTACCTTACAATGTTGTTGATGTTGCTATGATAACTGGCTGGTTCACAATTAAATATCTTGCTCTGGCCATCTCTTTCACAAATGGTATGCTGTCCTCAGCATGGTTGAAGTCACAGTGCTACTTATATATAAATATCAATTAAAACCTATAAGCATTCCATTTCTTATAGAATTGGCTATCCTTCCATTCTACTGCATTGGCTTTAGTTCTCTTGTATAACCATTATTGAAACTGATTATTGATGTTATTTTTGATATTATCTTAAAAGCTTTTGTCATCTTTGAAATCTGTCAAGTTTCAGAATTGGGTAAATTCTGTCTAAATTAGTTTAAATTTAATTAGTAAATTCTAAATAATTAGAATTAGGTTATTCATTCTAAAATATCTGTCAGAATTAGGTAAATTCTGACTCCTGTGTTGTGTAGTCCAGTGTTTCATACTATGTACACCTTCACCTCAGAATCATACCCAGGGGTAGTACTAACATTCTCACCTAAGCTTCTAAACCACTGGTCTTAGAGTCATCAGAACGAAATTGATTGGGATTAATTGACAAGAAGATACTGTGTTTAGATGTTGAGAATTATGCCTGTTTTTTTATGTTTTCAGAGCTATACTTATTTTTGGCTCTGAAAGTACACTTTTAAAATTCTTTCAAAGTAATACAAGTCAGTGTTTAGACACCTTATTCTGCATGTATTAGGCCTTATGATGTATCCACATAACAGGAAACAAAAACGTTGTTTGGGAAATTTTTCATGAATTCTCTTATTCCTTCCACAGTTAATTTGTTCATTTCCATGACGGTTCCTAATTTTCAGGTGTACCAGTAAGTAGCCGGGTATCAGCAAAAATTCAGCAGCTTGTCAATACCCTTAAACGACCGAAGCGACCACCATTACGGGAATTCTTTGTTGATGACTTTGAGGAATTGTTAGAAGGTAAGTATTTTTTTCTACCCCTTCTTTTCTGAAGTCCATGGCTCTTTGTACATGTAGTGCTACATTTTATGCAAAATGACTTTATTTTGTTAAGAGTGATATTCTAGCCTTTCCTCAATAATAGAACTCTAAGTCAGTGTAGGTTGCTGTTCCCAATGCATATCTGAAAAGTACATGAAGTGCTACGCAATTAGAACTTTGAAGCCATCTGCCCCCTCAGTGCAATGTGGCGCTGTTCTGTGTGTGACTTAGGCCTCTTTGTAAGGACTCAGTGCCGTGATATAAAAGCAAAATGAAATTATTGGCTCAAAGCCAAAGGGTACTTTTCTATACAAGCTTATGAGATTGGAGAAACACAGTAGGGGCTCTGCTCCCTACCTCAGTTAGGATGAGTGGTGGGGCCTTCAACTAGACAAAACTGAAACAAAAGAGGTCTGTTGTTGGATCAAACCCAAGGGTCTTATTTATTTGTTAACTGAAGTTAAGACTCAGCTGAGGGATGGAGAAACAGGTGACTACAGGAATAACTGCTTGGCACAGGTGTGAGGATAGGATTTCAGATTCCTAGAACTCATGCAAAATGCAGTTTGGGAAAGTATAAACAAGATCACTAGAGAAAGCTGCTAAGTAAGCCTAGCCTCATCAGTGAGTTCTGGGTTTGACTTAGAGACCCTGCCTCAATGAATAAGGTAGAGGAATGATGGAAGACAGTTCCTCACAGTAACCTCCAGCCTCCAAATGCACACTTATATGTATACATGACCACGCACCCACATGTGCACAGCATGCAAATGAAAATTGAAAAATACAATAAAATTTATGGAAGACTCAGCTGATTTTTCAGATAGCAGGTTAAAGTGATACCTCAGTCTCTGAGAGAGAATGCTTTTCTAGAAATAGGGAAAGTATTTTCACTTTTATATCTATCTAAACTAAAAAAAGAGAACTGTGTTTTATGATGAGGGTTTTAGTTTTACTCTTGAAAGTACTTTTACCATCTTTTTGTTATTCAGAGTATTTGTAGATTTCTGCCTATGTCTAGTTATTCAAGGGAAAAATATAATGTAAGAACTGAGCCTTTTGGAGTTTTGAATATGGTGTGCTAATAATTAGAACTTTAAACCCACGCATTTAAATATGAGACTCAAGGCATGTGGTTTGGTTTTGTCAGTTACCTACAAATGTTCTCACATCCTAAGTTCCCCATTCTGTGTTGCCTTGGAAATTGTAAGAACTCAGTGCTTTTGTTATATCCATAGTGGTTTGATTTTAGAAAAGCATGTTTGCCATCAGCCTTAAATATCAATCTCTTAGATTTCTTATAAACAACTAAAAAAATACTAAATGGATATCTTTTTTCTTAAAAATATTGTATGTTTAAATATATTTAGTTCAACAACCAGATCCAAACCAACCAAAGCCAGAGGGCGCCCAGATGCTGGCCACAAGAGGGGAACAGTTGGGAGTCGTCACAAACTGGCCACCCTCTTTAGAAGCTGCACTACAACGATGGGGGACCATCTCCCCGAAGGCCCCTTGCCTGACCACCATGGACACAAATGGAAAACCCCTGTACATTCTCACTTACGGTAATCCCATAAAGCTACTTGGTTCACTCTCTGACCTTTGTCTTCCCTGCACATACCACTACTGAATGGAGAGAAAACAAATTACACATCTTCTGGGTCACTCATTTATGTATGTGTAGCCTTGTTTGTTTCTGGTTTAAAAGTAGATGAAAATTTAAAGAAAATTTTCATTAAAAAATTGTGTTGATACAGGAGTTACTGCTTTTTTATTTTTAAACTTAAAACCAGGAATGGATATATAGTTATGATTGTAACTCTATGACACTTGATCTTGGTTTTTTTCAAATGAGTACTTTCATTAGTAATCAGTACAGAGTATGTATCAAACCTTTGGGCCTAGATTTGCATCATAATTCCTCAGAATACCAATATGCTGTATTCTCAGATGCTGAAATTAAAAGATGTTGGAAACTCCTGAAGTCTAAAACCCCAGAAATTTTAAATCTCAAAAATAGAGTTATGGAAAAATATTTAAAATTCTATAGAAGACATTTTACATATATGTATGTATGTACATATGTTTTTAGTTTTGAGACAGTCTCTCTATGTAGCGCTGGCTTCCTTATAACTTCCTATATAGACCATAGTGGGCTCAGACTCAGAGATCCACTCACCTTCTGCCTCCCTGATGCCAGGATTAAATGCATGCACTATACCTGGCTTCGTTTACATTTTAAAATAGAGATGTGTAGTAGAGAGATGGGAAAATGTTGGCATAATACTTCATGAGCCCCTTTCTACAATAATATATATAAGAACAGAAACATTTTTGCTGAGCTAAACACTCAAGTTTATTCATACAAGTCACATAAAGTTATAAACAGATGTACTGCATTCATAAAGAACCAAGTCAGAAAGCGAAAGTCTACATGTGTATCACTAGCATTGGCAATTACATACATCTGGCTTTATAACCTCAGTAATGCCATGGTGGATAGCCCAAGTATTCTGACAAGGTTAATCAAAGCCATTTGGGTCAGTGCTCCGTATATAGTAGCAGAAAGCTGGGGTCTTGGGAATATTTATCATATAAAAATACAAGTATATGACGAGAACAACAAATAATTTCAGGAAATTTCATTGCATTTACATATGCAAACAATTTTGATACTGAAAGCCAATAACATAGGTACCTTTATAGAGACAAAAATGCATAAAATGAGTTAGAGCTGTCTGAACATCTGTATCATTTGTATCTCCAGTATTGGAGTAGGAATAGTACAACAGTAAAAGATACAGCACATCAAGTTGTACAAAACTAATGCTCACACTTAAATAGTAGGAAGCTAAAAGCCTGCTGACTCTTGGGAGCCCAGAGGCTACTGATTCTGGACTTATGTTATTTTATGCCATTGTTTTTGCTCTGGTAGGGGTTGAACTGAGGACTTTGTGCATGCCAGGCATACACACTGTCAAGGAACTAATTCCTCCTCCCAAGCTTAGTGTTGTAATCTCTGGTGTAGCAAAGAAAAAACTCCTTTCTAGTTCTCAGAGGAAGAGTAGTTCACTTTCTGGTCTCCGAGTTGGGTAGTTGGTATCAAGGGTGACCATCCCTAGCTGGTCTGTTCAGACCCACACTGATGGATTTCTGAACAACCTCACAGACATACCCAAGATCATGTATGACCAGAGTTCTAGGTATTTATTCTGCATCATGTACTCCCATCCTGCATCTAAGTGGACTAACTCCATCCCCAGACCTTGATCCTCATTCTGTCCCTCTGAGAAAGTTGACCTCTACTCTCTCAGTGAGATCAGGATTTGGCCCTTTGGGATTTCAACATCTGCAGTTTACTTTTAGAATTGTGACTTTTTAAACTTGAGAGATTTTAATCTTTTATTTAGATTCATGGCATTTATGATTGTGTCCGATTGGCTCCACTTTGACATTTTATCACTGAGAAACAATAAAACCTGGATACACAGTACAGAAAGCCAGATAAACAGGTTTCTCTTAGTTCTCACAGTATCATTAACACAGACTAAACTTTAGCACATAGCCTGCTATGCTAGAGAGAGGTCTTTCTTTTAGTTGCATCACCATGGAGAAAACAGATAACAGCTATTTTCATACTAGCTTCAGCTTCACAAAGAATTAAGCTTCATAGCTACAAGAACAAATGGCTCACTTTACTTCTGCATGGATAACATTAGAAAGTGCTTTTTTTTAATCTTTGGCTTTGTTTTTATATTACAAACACATTGGATAATTATGAGAAAACAGCTTGAGTTTTAAATCAGCCATCAAGATTAAGAGCCAGATGCTATGTTAAGTAATAGGAGTAGGCAGAGCCCAATATTTGGAGAGTGGGGCCCCAGGAGCACCTCTGTATTTCAGGTACCAAAATGGGATTTGAGCTTAAGAGTATGTTAGGTATATATTTTACAATCTCTTTATATGTGTGGCTACATTGAAAGCTGTAAAATAGATAGAAAATATTATCTGTGGTTTAGCATAAGCTTTTTTTTTTTAAAGTACACTCTTAGAAAAAGGTTTTATTCATTCAAAAAGAGAAGACCTTTTTCTGTGTGACCCTCAGGCCTGTCTAAATTAATCCTGAAAGCTAATTATGTACTTGGAATTGCTGCTTTACAGCTAATGATTCCAACACCTGCCTGTCCGGGGAGGTAGGGACCCTAGCACCAGGCTTTGTGTTTGTCCCAGAAGTTGTGTGCATTCTGGTGACCTGCAATCATTGACTAAGGTATATTAAGTTTGTGTTGTACAATGGGTGCAGTACTTCTGGCTTAGGAAGTCAGAGTTGAATAAAAATGACTTCTTGAGAGGCTTATCATGTGGAGTTAAACTGTAGCCCCTCTCTGCTGACCACTTGTTGAGGAAACTAGTACTTGCTTCTTTGCCCTTTTGGTCAGACGATGATAAGTTTGAGGTACAAGAAACATAGATTACTGCTTTGAGGAATACATATTCTTATATATGCATCATACCTGTACTCAAATGTTGTAACTTCTGCTTATAAGTCACTTATATTTGCCATATTGCTTTGTGCTGTATTTAATAGTATTTGTCAGTCATATACTATGGATCAACTTTATTTTTGCTTGTTAAAAAATATTAGAAAATAAGATATTTAAATAAAAGATATTTTAAAATCTAAGCTTGTACCTTATTAGTACATAATATAAAACTGTTGCCTGACACAGTGACTACTATACATGAGTATTATCTCTGTGGGAAACAAAAATAAATGAACCACAAATTGGTTGGTTATTTCTGAGAAAATACAGGGAGAACAAAGCTCACTGAATTTAAGTTGTTCTAATGCCTCAGAAAACTGGTATAATTGAAGGACTATAGTATTTAAAGTCTTCAAGTATCCGTTCAGTCCCCAAATTTAATTTTCTATTAAGTCCCGAGGCAGCAGAATTCTCAGCTGAGAAATTTAGGATATCTAATAGAAAATGTAGATAACATTATAAAGGATTTGATAATTCAGATTGCAATAGAAATCGGAAGTATATGAAATAGGAATGCCATGATCTTAATTCTTGAAAATAAGCAGTGCTGCCCAATGCTTCCCTTTTCATGTCTCACCTGGTGGGAACCTCCCTCTTCATCCACCTTCTCTTCTTTGGTTAGGATGCCTGTACGTACATTTTTCTTTTTCATTATATAAACGTTTATTTTTTTTCTTCATTTTAAAATATTTAATATCCATACATGCATGTAATGCATTTTGATCAAATCTGATCCCCATTTTTCCTTTTCAGTTCTTCCCCTATCTCCACACCTCTTTCCACTCACAACTTAATGTGCTCATTTTTCCTCCCGGCACCCCAAGTCCATTTAGTGCTGTCCATATACGCATGGCTATAGCACCGTCTACTGCAGCATGAGTAGCTACTCTGAATCCCTGAAGAACACTGACTTTTCTGCCCCCAGCAGCCATTAATTGCCAATCGCTCCTCAGGTAGGGGGTGGAAATTTGTGAGCTCCTCCCCATCCATTCTGAGTTACTTCATGTCAGGGACTTAGCTGCCTGAGTTAGGAATGTACCAGGCAGCCTCTGCACTCCCTCATTGTTGTTACTGGAATCCTTGCTCCAGTTTTATGGAGGATGTGCTCTAATGAGACTGTATTACCCCCCGTCCATATCCATTTGTACCCTTCCTCTGCAGTTACACTGTACAGCAGCCTTAGATGGCATTCAAATCCAAGAAAAAGCTGAAGAAAACAGTCTTTGTTAGCCATTCTGGAAGTGCTTATTCTCCTTTGATTTATACTGGTACCTGCACTTACTCGGTTTCCTTTTCTCTGAAAACTACAAGATGTAAAAATACTAAGTATATTTCAAGAATTTATGCTCAAAGTTTGGATTTTATAGTTTCATGAGACTCTATGTAAAACTAGATTGTGTGTGAGTGTATAATGATATCAACTCTCAACTGTCCTAGCCAAAAATGAAGTTAAAGCTTTAGCAAACTGTAATAGTTTTAATTGATTGGTTTGTTTATAACACACTGCTTTTTATTCAGTGACAACAAAATGTAATTATTCAGCTAGAATAGTTTGCCAGTTTTGTTCACACTAAGGAAGGTCTAAAGGCTTAAATTATTTATGGGGGAACACTGCTCCTTGTATTGTTTCTCACAAACTGATGACCATTGATAAAGGAACTCCCCAAGTGAGAGATCAAATGACTTTAAAGATCTATGGGGTTGAAATGAGGAAGAGAGCATGGATGAAATCTTAACATCTAGTAATGAAATACTTAGGAGTTACAAGTTACATTAGGCTGCACACTGTGACTGTGGACTTCATCAGTTCTTGCCTATGACATTAGTGAACCTCCACAAAATTGCTTAGCATATACTGAGAATTAGAGCAACGAAAGATAAAACATGCCCCTAGCTTGCTATCCACTAAAGGGCAGACAGGTAGATGAATCCTATGAATGGTGAATACTAGCAATATTAATTCAGGTAACTTCAATTGTAACAGGAAATAAAACAAATTCAGGTTTTTAAAAAATAAAGTATGTGTTATAAACCAAGGGGATTTCCATTTACCAGAAAGAAACTAGACATTGACTATATTGAGATATAATTAGATTAATCTGCATTATATTGCTTATACATGAATATACTAGCTAGAACCTTGATTTGTTTTGGGGGGAAAAAAGCTAAATGGTTTTTACCATGCCATAAAATGCCTTCTGAATGCAAGAACACTCCTTAGGTTTGAAATTGTTTTTATTCCACCTTATACTGTTCAGAATTACCAGGAAATCCACAAGTATAAGATAAAGGCTTGAAATATCAAGGTCCTTCAAAACTTGTTTTTGTTCTTAAATAAAATTTGTCGAAACTTTTCGGGAAAAAAAAAAAAAAAAACGCTATCTTAACCCTAAATTTAAAACTTAACATTTTTTTTTAAACAGTTGTATTCGGCTTAGAATTTTTTTTCAAGTTCAGAATTTAAAATTACAAAAATTTGCACTTTATCTAAGTACAAAGGTTTCTCTTCCAAATCTCCAAGCCCTGAGATTAGAAAATGTACACTCTGAGAAGTTTACAACTTGCAGGGAATCAGGCTTTGAATGACCTGTCAGAGCCATTTTTATAGTTTGTGTTCATTGCAGTTACCCAAGACAGCATACATTTATAAGAGATGGATGTCACTGATAGAGCTTTGAAATCTCTCACTGGACCCCACCATCCCCATGCTTAATCCAGTAGAAAGATGTCAGTTAAAAGCTTCTGTAGCTTTACAGTAAAAGTTTAACACATTGGAGAAATTAAGGGTATTAATTCCTGGTTCTGATGATTCTCTGGTAATGTGTCAGTTTTTAGTACTTATTTTTTTTTTATTCTTTTTTTCTAGGAACTTAAGTTGAAGGCTTAAAATAAAAAACAAAACAAATTTGGGGTAAAGTTTGTCTATGAGAGAGGATATTTCAAGACACCATCCCTTCCATCCCCATGACTGTATACTATTAACTACTAAGAAACTTGTGGGCTCATGTCCTATCAACCCCTTCCCCATCATAGGCCAAGTGTAAGGCAGGCTAAATAGGCTAAAATTAGAATTTCCAATCTCTTTCCCCTCCCTCTACCTGTCCATCTTCCTCCGTCCTTTTCTCCTTTTCTCCCTACCCATCTCCCTATATCCCTGTCTCTCTCTCTCTCTCTGTGTCTGTTTTCTCTCTCTCCCTCTCTCTCTCTCTCTCTCTGTCTCTCTCTCTGTCTGTCTCTCTCTCTCTCTCTCTCTCTCTCTCTCTCTCTCTCTCTCTCTCTCTCTCTCTCTGCTGTTTTTAAATCTCCAGTACTACTTCTGAGTGCATGTTCAGCTTTCAGTCTTTTCATCCCTGCCCCTTTTTGTCAGTCTTCCACATACTTAAGTCTTCCTTACTTCC
This sequence comes from Arvicanthis niloticus, assembly GCF_011762505.2. NCBI lineage: Eukaryota > Metazoa > Chordata > Mammalia > Rodentia > Muridae > Arvicanthis > Arvicanthis niloticus. The sequence continues at coordinate 50,342,923 of NC_047665.1, read as the reverse complement.
AACCACATATACTGAGCAGAATAGATGAATGAACTAGATTCCAAATGCTAGTTTTATATTCATAGTTGAACATTGCTGTAAATACATGTGTAGATTGTTAAGTTGTTTGTATGTTTATGCTTTATATCAACAGGCAAACTATGGACAAGAAGTATGAAGGTTGCTTACAACATTCTACATAAATTAGGTACAAAGCAAGAACCTATGGTACGGCCTGGAGACAGGGTAAGTGAGGTTGAAATAACTAGATAACCTCTACTTTACAATTCCAGAACTCAGCATGTTCTTCCTCCTTGGTAGATTAATGTTGGATATAAAATGCAAGTAAGCATTCTTTATGACCAGGTGCGACTATCTGATTGGGGAGTTTTGTGTGTTCTGTTGTTTTGATAAGCTTCCTCAGACTTTGTGGGAAGGAATCATGTGGCAATAATAATCTGTGAATATTACAAATGTATAATTGTCTCTTGTTTCTTCATGAGCCTACCCATCTGAAAATGTGCTAGGAACACACATTGCCTTATGAAGGCAGATTCACATGAGACTTGGTCTCAAAAAAATTAATTTTTGTTAATATGCTTACACATACAAATTTATCATCTTATTCTCTTTCCGACTTGTTCTAGCTGGTTTTTTAAGCCATGTAGAAAAGAAATCCTGTACTCCAGAAGTTAATTTTTTTTCCAACACCTTTCCTGTATTACAAAACACTTAGCATGTATGAATTTAAGATACAGCTCCTGGCTTCATAACTACCATCGGTATCTTATGCCAGCCTATTTATCTTGGATGTTAAATAGCTAGACCATCTTATCTAAATGCTCTTACCAAAATTAATAAGGCCACTTTCAACATTTTTGAAGAATCCATTTGGAACTCCAGAATAAGAAAGAACAAAAATGATGCATGTGTGCTAGATCTTTGGATTTGTGTGTCTGTGAAAATACACCCACATGGTTTGTAAAGAGTTAACACGGTAAGTACAGCAACATATTAGAGGAGCTTATGTGAAAATAGAGGCAGCATCCTGAAAATCACAGTCGGAATCCTATTAACAAACAAAAAAATGACCAACCAACCAACCAAAGAGCTCTTACTATACAGGAAACTCTATAAAACCTATGAGTTGGTGGTAACACTTAAGAGAGCACTGGGATAGGTTAAATATTAAATTTGCTGTGCTGCAAACAGTCATGTACCACACCTGTTGATATTCAGAGACAGTCTGCCTATAGGGTGACTATCCCAGAAGATACTGCTTAATAAAATGTCACAGCCATTCTAGTTTACATGAGTATATTCTTTGATACTTTAATAATTATAAACCACTTAACACATTTCTCAGAATTTATATCCATTTCTTTTAAAAGGTATGGAGAAATTGGCTCAAATATTTATTACCTATGAGTATAAAGTAAACACATTTAAAACATCAAATATATACCAAAAATGTGAAAACATTTCAAGAAATATTTGTGTCAAATATATTAAGCACAAATTCCAGGGAACATAGCAAGACATGAAAAGGTAAATATGGAAGATGGAAAGGAATCCATAAGAGGAAAAATGTAAGGATATGGCCATATTGTTATATTGTTGGAAAACCTATTTAGAAATTACATCCAGTATTAAGTGGTGGGCTATAATCTACTCTCAGGTTGGCTAAACTGGGAAGGTTGTATGAGCAAGGGAAGACCAGGAACAATTAAATACTTAAAGTAGTAGGCAAAGAAAACATGCTGAAATTATGCCAGGACTGGTAATATGTTTACCTGAGTATTGGTAGTGCATGTAATGTATCATGCTTTTGTAAACTGTCATTTGCCTTCACCAGGGCAATCAGGTGTGGTTTGTTACTGCTCTTTTTCTGTTTCTCATATAAGGAACTATGGCTTAGACCAAAATTGTGCATAAGATCCTAGAACTAAGAAGTAACAAAGCATCTGAATTAAGTCCAACTGAGTCTAGCTCCTAAGCATTTGCCCAGATACCCAGTAAAGAATCATGTAAACATTCAATTTTAGTTGTGAGAACTGTATCAGAATATGCAGAGTTATTTATATAGACCAGTGAAAAGAGTGAAAACATGTATTATATACACTTTTTTAAAAATGAAAATTACGTGGCTGTGGAAGACAAGAAGCAAGCTATAAAGTGAGCTGTTGTCTGTATGGGTATAGCTGGCAGCTGTTAGTGTTTCCCTTCCATGTAAGTTGAAGAAAAAGTATGGGGTACTTGTTAAAATATCTCTTCGTTATTCTTTTTACATAAAACTTTTTTTCTTAGCATCTATTACTTTTGAGATAGATTCTTGCTCTGTACCCTGTGGTCACATTTAATTTATAGTCCTTAGTCAGCATAAGTACTGATCTTACAGGCCTGCCCCTACACTGTGATGGGGACTTGAACTTTTTACCCTCTTGTCTGTGGAAATATAAATGTTGCTGTTGTCTCAGCTGTGTGTTTTGCATGTCTCCAGGTGGCGCTAGTGTTCCCCAACAATGACCCTGCTGCTTTCATGGTGGCCTTCTATGGTTGCTTGCTGGCTGAAGTTGTTCCTGTCCCCATTGAAGTGCCACTCACAAGAAAGGTAAAGAACTTACTGCTCATTAAGCTCTATTAGAGAAAAGTGTCAGGCTCTGTGGCAATTGAATGTGCTGGGTGAGAATGTGTAGACTACAGTTTTATAAATGGCTTTTTATCTTTGCTGTGTAAGTTCAGTGACATCATCTTGCTGTCTTTAAGGCTCAGACCAGATTTTCATTAGTTTCATCTATTTGTGAGAACGGTTATTCACACATACACAGCATGTCTTATCTGCAGGTGTGCGACTTCTCTAAGGTGAAGCTTAATTTTATCTGGGAGCATAGCATGGACCTGTCTTATCTGAATCTATTAAGAACTATTTTCTCATTCCTTAGTATCATTGCTTAGAAAGCCAGGTACATAACTCTTTGGTCTCTCTTGATTGTGGGTGGTAGTTCTGGCATGTGTTTAGTTGTCTTGACCTTGTCAAGTCCCAGTTCTCCTCTGATTGGTCATATCTTATTCTCTAATTAAGAAGACTAAACTTGTTCGTATCTTTATTGTATATTCTAACTGTGGGGCCAGTAAGAAGCTAATATTACATAATTACAAGCCTAATTGGCAGCCCCAATAGGCTTTGCTCTGTGCAGTCACCAGGGCCACAGAAGCTTCGCTGTTGGTGTTTGTAGGAATCTCTACACCATTTCTCAGGATCACAGTCTTGTCCTCACCTGTTACTGTTCACCTGTTTGATAAGAAAGCCATGCCAGCAGGTGCGAAGTAACCTCACTGTCATTTTAATTTGTGTTTCCCTAACAGTTGGGTTGACCTTTCTTTCCTGCTTGTGCATGTAGAACATAGCAGCCTGTTGGCCTGTTCAGTTTTCTTACTTTTACCTGACTCTTCTCCCTGAGTACAACTGGAAGTGAAATAACACAATTATAGAAGTAAATGATAAAGCATGGGAAGCCTAATCCTTGTATCCACCTGTTTAATGGCCACTGAAGCTGCCTTAAAGGCCCTACTGAACAGTTCTTATTCTTAATCCTAGATCTTGCTGAATGCCTTAAGTAACAACTTGCTTTTATTTATTTTTTAATTCTGATAGTGAAGGGGAAACATGTAGGCATTTTTATCAAGAGAAGTTGGTGACCCAACAGGGGAGGGGGACAAGAAAAAGCCAATCTACAGCCTTGTGAGTGTACATCAGGAAAATGATTATCACTGTCTTGTGGTATCCGAACCTGTATGTTTTTCGGTCAGCCAAGTGGATTTGCTAACATGAAAAGTAGGTTATGCCAAGATGTCCTTGAGGAACAAAGGTTATCCACAGTGTGAGTACAAAGGGATAGCAACTGCAAAGACCCAGGCAGGCTAACAGAATAAAGAATCTGACTGTGTGTGCCAGTGATGACAGGACAGAACAAGCTTACTGGGCCAGACCAAGGTCCTGCTGCAACTTGAATGGCTGCATAACAGCCACAGGGGGCTGCTGCTGCCTGAGACTTTTTATATGCTGTCAGGGTTATCTGGCTTGCTCCAAAGAGTGCAAATCATAGTTTATTGATTTGTTGTGTTAGTAAATATACCAAAGGAAGGGTATGTGGCACTTGCTGCAATCCAAAAAATAGGGATACTGAAACAGATGGGTTGGGCTCAATGAGGCCAAAGTGAGCTGCTGAATGAAACACTGTCTGGAAAGAAAAGAAAGCAATGTTTCAAGAACCATTTCAGATGAACCTCTGGGAAGAGAAATGTCAGAGCCTGGTACATTCACGACTTTAGGTGAACAGAGTAGCATTTTGAGAGAGGCACTTAGTAGACTTGGGATCTCAAACCACAGGAACTAAGAGGAAGTAGAAGTAGAGCTGCTAAAGGCTACTAGGAGATGAGCAGGTGCCTGCCAGGGTGAGGAGGGTCTCCTCCAGAAAGGGCATCTCTTAGCTGAAGTGTCCTTCCTTGTGTGCACAGTGTGGCAGGCACCTGGGATTCACTTTTTTAAATGCCAGTGTATGCTATGTGAGTTGTCCTTAAAGTGTATGGAAGTGTATGGATACATAAATATGTATTTGGGCACATGTGTGACACTAATGTGTATTCAAATGTGTGATATTATACACTGGTGGATGTGTGTGTGTGTGTGTGTGTGTGTGTGTGTGTGTGAGTGTGTGTGTCCTATGCTGGGTTTCTTAGGTATAAACCTAAGGGGAGGTACTTTGTAGACTAGGAGGTACTAGGAAGTAGAGACAACATTGAATGCTGATGGTAGTCTTGACATGTCAGTCTTTCTGGTACATGGCCTCTACCCTTTTATATTGCACAGCTCTCTTTTTTCCCCTTCACCTCCTCCTTCCCTTCCTCCTCCTTCCTTCTCCCCCTCCTCCCTACTCTTCCTGCTGCCATTCTCCTCTCCCACCTCCTCCACTTCTCATGTTCTATTTTTAAAAATTCTCTCAGTACCGGGGCTTGAGCACCCTAGGAATTCATACATGCTTACCAAATGATCTTTCAACTTAATTATGTTTTTGGCATTTAGGGGTCTATTTATATATACAAATTTATTATTTGGAGGTAATAAGTCTCTGTCTCTCTGTCTCACTCACTCACTCACTCACTCACTCACTCACAGTGCAAGGAAGGGTGGGGTGAATTCCAGGCTTTGGGTCTAAGATCAGAGTGCCATAACCTTTTTATCTTTGTATGCCACTCCAGTCACTCCCTACTGGGAGACAGCTGTGGTATATGCCTGACTCAACAAGGCAATCATAAGCTTGAGAAGTAGCCCAGTTCCTGCTGCTAAAAGTCTACCTACCTCTCCTGACTACCTGCCTCACTTCCTCAGAGGAGTAGTATTTAATCCTTGACTTTACTTGAAAATAGTAGTGCAGTAATAAAAAATCCCCCAAAATATCTGCAAAATGGGGACTGACCCCATCTAGTGAGGGCCACACCACTTCTCCCATTGCAGGGTTGTATTAATTATGCAGTTAACTTGTTGGCTATTACTCTGAAGCAATCCATGTAAGGAAACTATACTTTTAAACTTACACTAGGAAAAGTATAATCTAAACACTTAGCAGACAACAGCTTTTGAAATGTTAATGCTGGTGAATACCTAGGTGATAGAACTTTGCTTTTTCTAGTGATTTCCTAGAACAGGCAGGTGAGAGATTCAACAAGCTAGTCTTTCTAAAGGTTGTTCATAGGGTCAAGCTGGCTGTAGCCTGGACTCTTTTACACCAGATATATTCTTAGTTCCACAAATGCTGGGTTCTCAGAGACTCTGATTTTACTTTTCACTTTATCAGCATAGTGGAGGAACTGATGGGAGAGAAGTTGAATCTAGGTGTCTTGGCTGCTTATCATGTTTTCCTAAGAAACAAGCTGCATACAGGGGCAATAAAACTCACACAGGAAGGCAGCTCCCAAGGCTGTTGCAGCCAGGGACAGCCCCATCTGTGACATCTGCTGAAAGGTGACATTCAGTCCTGGCCCCTTGGTGTTTTCCTGCTTCCTGTCTCTGGAGTTATTGCCCTGTAACCATAGCCCACTTTTGTATGTGTTGGTTACTGGTTCGTGATGTATGGAAGATGGGAAAGGTAATCCTGGTTGTCATTCCTCTGAGTAAACATTCCTCTTGGTTCTGTGCCCTACCAGGTGTGACACCTCTATCTATAACCAGTCTTTGAAAGTGTGAAATCAGGTTGCGAGGTATTCATGTGATACAGATAATTTCTCTCCACAATAATGAAACCTTAGTGTTATTGTCTTTTTTTTAAAACTAATTTTTATATATTTTGACCATGTTCTTTAACCCCTCCCAAATCCTCTCAACCTTCTACCCACACAGCTTTTTTAATGTGTGAGCTCATATTTAAGAGCTGTATATCCTCTCTCTTTCTCTCTCTCTCTCTCTTTCTTTCTCTCTCTCTCTCTCTCTCTCTCTCTCTCTCTCTCTCTCTCTCTCTTACACACACACACACACAGGTGGGGGGAGGGAGAAGGTTGTTTGAGAAGGGTCTTGGAGAGGGCAGTTAATTTTCACATACCCAAGATGAGGCAGTGCTTTAGCTAGGAGTAAAGTTTTGTCTTGGATTGTTAACTCTCCTTGATCATCTTTCAGGATGCAGGGAGTCAACAGATAGGTTTCTTACTTGGAAGCTGTGGAGTAACTGTTGCCTTGACTAGTGATGCCTGTCACAAAGGACTGCCAAAAAGCCCAACAGGAGAGATCCCGCAGTTCAAAGGTATGCCATAGAGCCCTCAAGAACTTGCTTCCTCTGTAGATCTTTCAGTTTATAGACTGGCCCTTCACTTGTGCAGGAATGTCCTATTGAGTTCAGGATAGAACTTTCCTGATCTGTCAATGTTTCTGATAATACAGGTAACTCATAATCTAGGGTGACATGCTATAGTTGGTGGTGTCTTGGGCATTCTTGATGATGCTGTCAGTTTCACATATGAGAATGCCAGAGATTACATGTAGACTGAAGTGCTTGAAAACAAGCTGTGAAATAATAAAGAAATTCTACAGACCTGTTTTAAGAGTCCTATTTACTTAAAAGGAATTTATGATTTATTTCCAAGGTTGGCCAAAGCTGCTATGGTTTGTCACAGAATCAAAACACCTCTCTAAACCTCCTCGGGATTGGTTTCCACACATCAAAGATGCAAATAATGACACAGCTTATATTGAGGTAAGATGGATGCCATTCTTCCACAGAGGCTGGATGTGTATTACTGGAAAAAGATATGTGTTTCACCTCATTATACTAGTTACAGTGTGGCAAGAACTCACAGTGTCTCAATAACTAGAGGCTATTGAGTGGGGACCAGAAATTTATTTATCAAAACATCTTTCCATGTTTTCTGTCTCGTTTCAGTATAAGACGTGTAAAGATGGAAGTGTTCTTGGTGTGACCGTGACGAGGATAGCACTGCTGACACACTGTCAGGCACTTACACAGGCCTGCGGCTATACAGAAGGTGTGGATGGCCCTAAGACTCCTTGGATCTGGGTTTTTGAAGATGCCCCACTGACCAGGGATGCCTGATGGCAAACCAGCTATGTGGTTCCTACTGGTACCCATCAAAGTAGCATTCTGTTTGTGCCCATCTCCATCCATCAGTCTGGAAACTTATTACTAAGTAGTAATTAGTACTTCAGCTTGGACTGCTGAAATGTAGGCACAAGGACTGTAGCTGATAGTCTGCAGTGAGAATGTTAGTAGTGGAGCTCCATCGTCCTTCCACATGATACACTCTTACTGTGTCTTCACGTGACACTTTTCATGTATGCACCCCTGGAGTCCTGTCTATGGCCTCAATTTAATATTTATCACTTCCTTGAAGGCTCAGTCCCAGAAAAGGTGTTAGCACTTTACCACACAGATTTGGAAAGAGTGATTCATCTCACAGTTGATACACGTGCTAATCCCGACCTGCACACGGCTCTATATCTTTAGAAGCTTTTTCTCTTAAATGCTGTGTTGTAGCCCACTCTTCACTATTGAATAAGAAATTCTGAGGATAGAGATTTCAAGCTTTATTGGAGGACTGTTGTTTTTCCTGGTGTGTTTTCTCTGATTTTGAGAAGCAGAGGTAGAGTGGGTGACAGTAACCGTGATAATGGGTTTGAGTGGACACAGAGAAGGAAAAGCTAAAGCAACCCCCAACTGCCTGTATAGGGTTGGGCATAGTCATAGCTGACAAACCTACATTGACATCGGTTTCTGGGACCTGAAGAAACCATTGGTCCCTGGTTCTAAGTAAGTTTTCTTTTTCCTGCTGTTCATGTGGTCTCCTCATCCTTTCCCTTTTTAAGAATAATGTGTTTCCTAGACATGTGTTATTAATGGTTATGCCATCTAACACTTGGAGAATCGTGGCCTCTAAACACCACTATTATTTTGTTAAAAACAGTGACCTGTATGTCCAAACCTACATGCTTTGAAGATCCAGGGCTGTCACCTTTTAGGTATCAGAAGCAAATATAAATATATACATAAATATAAAATAGTTTCTTTAAATTACTTTATTAAAAGGAATCTAAGATATTTCTTTGAATATCTGTATTTTGAATTAATCTCCCTGGTTCACCTCCATTTTATTCTCTGGTAGGAGAGCAGGAATAGATAGGTTTAAACCTTTGGTAAACAGTAACAGATAGAATGAGGAGACCATAAAACCTAGCATTGACAAATTTCTAGGACACTAGGAAGTGGCTAGGAGCCTCTGTACAGGTGACTGAAATGCCCACTGAATCAGTTTGATAAGAGCAAGGTCAAATGAAGATCAAATCCTCAGTGACGGGGCATCTAGCATCACAGGCCTGTACCACTGTCTGATAGGGTAAGGTATTTTTGAGTGGTGATGTGTAGGCAGCTGTTGCTGTTCACTCACATGCCCAAATATTATCCTGGAAATACTCTTCAGCCTGGCTAGTGCTTCTTAGTGGTCTATAAGTTGACTGTAGAGTTCTGTGAAGACAGAGTAATATGGTATTCTTCTGAGATCCAGGATGACTCCTCAGGTGAAAGGTTTCCTTGGCACATCACTCAGGCTGCTTGATCATCTCAAGTAAAACTTGTAATTGTTTCTTCTATACAGCTGAAACCATCGTGAATGTTCTAGACTTCAAGAAAGATGTGGGGCTCTGGCATGGCATACTGACAGTAAGTAAACTCCCTTTATGCCTCATGCATCTTTATGCAAGTATGTCCAACTTCTGCGAAGGCCCTTCCCACAGTATAAATAAAGAAATTTTGTGTTAGGCATCATGTTGTCCACCCAGCCAGCTTATTGCAAAAGTACAGTAAAGACAGCTGGTCTCAGAAAAACTGTTTTGAATCTTGGACTCATATATTGAGGCATCAACTATAAGAATAGACTTTTTAAGGTCCATACATATCCCCTACTTTGGGCTCTGAAGGTTTCCTGCTGGTATTACTGGTGCCATATCTGTCAACATAGCTTTCACATTCTACATAGAATGTTTCTACTATTTTCTAAGAGTCAGGAATTCTGATACTAGATTATTGTCAAGGGAGAGAAAGGATTTTAGGCTTTTGCTTTAAGTGAAAATTTAGTATGCATTATAGAGAGAATTTGGGTCATTTAGTAGAGAGATGACCTTAGATTTTGAAGGTGTTGTTGGCACTTAAAAAAGAAAAACAACAAAATGCCTGCTTGGGATTCCCCATCCTTTTCATGCAGGGCAGTTTTGACTGACATGTTTGTTTCTTAGTACTTTCTTAGGCTCAAACATTTATTTTCTAAAGTAGAAAACCTAAATAGTTTTTACATAATTGTTGGAAATATAAATATTACAGTTTGCTATTTGTTGATGAGCCAGACCTATTTTTATGATCCATGAACATGTAAGTATGGCTCCAACCCCTTCTTGCCTCTTTGTTCCAGTAAGGCTTACTTATAATATCTGGATGCTTTTATGTGAAGATGCAGAAACCGGTTTGAAATGTTGGCATGCTGGTGTGTGCTGGTGCAAAGGTAATAACACAGGTTAGGGGTTAGAGAATTAAGAAACCTGTGATCAAATCTCTGCCCCTGTTGTAGCTTTGATTCTAGTCAATATCGTATTCATGTGACCAAGAAGCTCTTTTTAGCACTGGCAATCAAATGTAGGACTTTTCGAATATTAGGTACATGCTGCCATTGAACTATAGACTGGCTATTTTGTGTTTTATTTTTGAGACAGAGTCTCAGTAAGTTATCTAGATTGGCCTTGAACTTGGAATCATCCTGCCTCAAACTTCCAAGTAGCTAGGAGACCTGGCAAAATTCATTTATTGATAGAGCTAAATGGGAATGAGTCCTACCTGTTGTGCTTAGCTTATGAGTGATGTGGCTTGATATTGAGTTTGCCTGCATTTGTGATACATGTGGTTCTGTTGTCAAGTTCTTGAGAACAAAAATGGTTACTATTAGAGTTAGTATCTCTAGTAAGCATATGCCATGGTTCTGATTATGCATTATCTTCTGTATTGCTTCTTTAGTCAGCCCTCTCTGAGAGTATCACCAGCTCTGCCCAAGTAGCTTTCTTGGTGACAGGATGCTTTAATCCTGATCTTCTACATTCCTTTTGTTGACTCCTAAAGCCACATGATTGAACACATTGTAGCACACACTTTGCCTCATCCTGGAGATGTGTAAGCTCCTTCACCCTAGAAGTCAGTGGGAAGAAGTCCCCCCCCCCCCCAAGAACAACTGGGTTTGCATAGGTTCTATAGAAACTTCATTCCTGGTGGGGATGTACATTTTCTTTCCATTTTCATTTGGAGCTTCTCCCTTTGAAGCAGTGATTTCCAGTGCACAAATTCCAACCCTGAAAGCACTGGCTTAATGTTTACGGTATGTAGTCCTTCCTGGGGCTATGCAGGAGATCTAAGATATCTGCTTTGCAAACCACCTGAGTCTTAATCACAACCTATGTTCATAGACCATTTTTATAGTCAGCTTTTATCATCCACTTTAAGGAACTAAGAGTCACAGTCTATATCGGCAAGGATGGAAGAATGTGGTTCTGATTCCTTTCCAAAGTTGTATATCTTACACTCTATAAACTAGCAAATTCAATTTTGGAGACAACTATTATACTGTTCTTTGAAAAGGAATCGGACCTGTAGAAGCAAAGACTATAAAATGTTATATATTTGTTTGTAATTAACAAACACATGTTGAAGTAGTCTCATGTGACCTTTCAGTACATGTAATAAGTGGTAAGATGAAAGTAGAGTAGTTGCCATGGATCATTATCATTGCTATTCCCAAAACATTCAGAATTTCACTGGTAGCTACTGAGGCTATCAGTTTTGCCCACCTTTGTTATTCTACTACAATATAGAAAATATTTGAAAAGTTATCACTTCTTGGTCATTTGGTAAGGATTAAGTGGAGGACATTAGAGGTTAATCTCATCTACCTTTATCCTGTGTGCATTTACCACCCCTTCATCCCATCTGAACTCACGTTTTGAGTTTAATAACACTACTGTGTTCACCTCTTCTTTGAGATCATTTTAGCTTCCACATATAAAGCACACCATGCAGTATTTTGTCTTCCTATGCCTGTCTGATTAACAGAATAGCATTGATTAACATGGTGTCCTCCAATTATATCCATATTGCAGCACATGGCAGGGTTTTATTCTTATGTCTTCAAAATATCCCGCTGTGTATACATACCATGTTTCCTATCTATTCTTCCATTGATAGAAACCTAGGCTAAATTTATATTATGACTGTTACAGATAGTGCTATAATGAGTTCATGAATGTGATGTGTCTTCAACATACTGATTTCAGGTCCTCTGTAAATGTACCCAGTAGTGATCCTGGTGGATCACATTGTAGTTGTCTAGTTATTGTTGTTTGTTTTTGAGGTTTTGTGTGTTGCAATCTTCAAAACATTTCTCATTAGATCTATACTAATGTACATTCCCACCAAGTCTCTTTGAGATTACCCCTTCTCTGAGTATTCACAAACTCCACCCACCCCATAATAGCTATTCTGAGAGGGGCGATGACTCATTGTAGTTTTGACTTGCATTTCTCTGGTTTGCAGTCATGAGCATTTTTTCATAAATATGTTCAAGATTTCTATAGTGTTGTCTTATTTTGGATATGTATGGCGTGTATGTTGTGCTTTATGTATGTGCCTGTGCATGTGTGGTATATGTACTTGTTAGTGTAGATATGCAGATTCCTATGCACATATGTATAGAAGCTAAAGGTAAATGTCTGATGTATTTATCTTTTTGAGACAGGGTCTTTACTCTCTGAAGCTGAAGCTCATTGATTGGATCAGTCTGGCTGGCCAGTGAGCTTCAGGTTTCTCCCTGTCTGTGCCTCCTTACTCCCACAAGTGGTGGTGTTAATGAAACACATGGCATCATGTGCAGCTTTTTACATGGGAGTTGGAGGATTAGAACTTCTGTTCTTATGCTTACCTAGCAGGCACTTTACTGACTGAGCCATCTCCCCAGTCCTGTGTACCAGCTTTTGAAAAAAGCCTGTTGGGGCTTCTTTTTAATACAAGATTTTAACAAGAAGATTTGGACTTAAATTTGACTCTGTCAAGAGTAATTGAGGAGCAGAGAGGATGCACAAGCCTCCAAGAGGTCACTTTGTCTTAAAGGATTATAGCAGAGTATACCCTAATAATACTGAGTCTAAGTTGAGTCAGCCATCTATCTAGTTGTCCTCGAAAGCTCTTCTTGTGTTAGTCAACCTCAGTACCTCCTTGAAGTGCTCATGTTTATTTCTGCTGCCTGCTGAGCCTTGGCTTACATGTTTTCCCTGCATCAGAACAGCAAGCCCCCTCCTCCTGTTCCCTCACCTCTTTGCTTACCTCTTGTGTTCATCCATTGGTTTCAGAGTGTCATGAACATGATGCACGTTATCAGCATCCCATACTCACTGATGAAGGTAAACCCTCTTTCCTGGATCCAGAAGGTCTGCCAGTATAAAGGTTGGTTTCTCCTGGGCCTTGGGGTGATTTGGTGACAAGATAATTCACCATTCCCCATGAATCACAATTACTTGTCTTTTTCAGCTCCACACAGTGACACATGATAACTTCTATTTTCCTTTGTAGCAAAAGTGGCTTGTGTGAAATCAAGAGACATGCACTGGGCACTTGTAGCACACAGAGATCAGAGAGATGTCAACCTGTCCTCCCTGCGCATGTTAATAGTAGCTGATGGAGCAAATCCCTGTAAGTGAATCATCAATTGTTGATTCTAAGATGGGCAAGCCTCAAAGCTCCTTGTTTTCCACATGTCTTTCTTGGCAATTTAATGCTTTTATTTTTCTAATCTGTATCTTGGTTGAGACTATCTTAAAATAAAACCAAGCAGTGTTCTCCTTAAAGACTAAGATGACAGTGGTTAAGGACAAGGTGTTCACAGTCTGCAGGCATGAGTCAAAGAAACACCCAGGTTCTATAGAGACAGTTCCTTTTTGAATTTTGTTCTGCAGTGGTAATAGGATCATAATGCTTGAGGATTAAATGGGTCAATCCCCAAGTCTAGTTCTTTGGCATGGAATAAAAGCTCAGGAAGTACTATTTTATGGTCTACTATAAGTTGTATCATTGATCAGTAAATTAAGCTTTTGTTTGTTTGTTTGTTTTTTGTTTGTTTTTTGTTTTTGTTTTTGTTTTTTTTGTTTTGTTTTGTTTTTTTGAGACAGGGTTTCTCTGTATAGCCCTGGCTGTCCTGGAACTCACTCTGTAGACCAGGCTGGCCTCGAACTCAGAAATCCGCCTGTCTCTGCCTCCCAAGTGCTGGGATTAAAGGCGTGCGCCATCACCGCCCAGCTTTAGCTTTCATATTTAAACAAAACTTCATTATAAAATACTTTAACAAAAGCTCAGATAAAATAAGCTAGCATTTCCATAAAATACATTTTATATGTCCTGAAATAGCTTGGGGTTTTTTTTTTTTTTGATAGTAGATTATAATATCAGAAACCACAAGTCAGAAGAGAATTGAATGAAAGACTGTTTCTGACCTCATCTGTAAACTGTGCTTAGTTATACTTGTAAACTAAAGCAGGCTGTGCTTTCCTGATGTCTGGTGAGTAAAAGTGAACTTAGAAACAGATAACTTAGTTTATAAATGATTCCTTCACTTTTTACACAACTGGATAAACTATGAACTAATTAATGACTTTTAATACACGTCACCACAGATAATCTTGCAAAAATTAAACTTATTTGAAAGTAATATTTCATAGGTCTTAGTAATTAATGCAAATTCCTTTAAGAGAAGTTTTCTTTATTTAGATTGACACATTTTTCTGGAAGTTGCATACAGAAAGTTGTAGCCCTGGTTTTAGGGAGTTAATAAAGTAAATTTGTTAGCAAAAAATACATGTCTTACATGTAGAAGCTGTAATTTTAAAATTATTTTTTAAAGGTTTGCAAATATTATCTTTAAATATAACATATAAATAATAAATTGTAGTAAATGCTTCTCCATACTTCCTTACTCTGTTTATGTCTGAATCCTAGCTTCAAAATTATTTTGCTATTATGGGATAATTTTAAGTCAGTCACAGTGGTACGCTTGTATGACCATTGTCCCTCTTTTCCCCCAGGGTCTATTTCTTCGTGTGACGCGTTTCTCAATGTCTTCCAGAGTAAAGGCCTTCGACAGGAGGTCATCTGTCCCTGTGCCAGCTCACCAGAGGCCCTCACTGTGGCGATCCGGAGGTACTGGGCCATGTCAGTTACAGTACAGAGCTGCTCTAACAGAGCAGCTAAAAGAGGAGGGGGAGGCGTCAGCTTAGGTGTGGTGCATGCCTTTAATGTCAGCACTCAGAAGTCAGAAGCAGGTGGATCTCATGAGTTAAAGACCAGCCTGGCCTAAAAAGTGAATTTCAGGACAGCCCTGGCAATTTTACAGAGAAACCCTGTCTGAAAAAAGATTAGACTTCAAGTTTTCTATAGTGAGTTTATTTCTTTCTTACATGTAAGGATGGATTCTCTTAAATTTTCTAGATTGGTTACTTAAAAAAATATATATATTTCTGGTTCTCTCCAGATTAATTCTTTCCTGAGTTGTTAGAATGCTATATAGGAAGATGTGGACTTGGCGTGATTTCCAGGTTTCAGCACTCAATTTTCATTGGCTTGTATAAAAATTTTAATTTAGGAGTAGAATGAAGTAAATATTCAACCACGACCCTGGATATGTGGTTTCATTTTCATCTCTAGTTTCTGTCCCATGGGGGGAGGAGGGGAATGTGCTTTAAGAAACTAATCCAGATGTAGAAGCACATACCTTTAATCATAGCACTATAGGTGGCAGATGCAGCTAGATCTGTGAGTTCAAATTCTACCTGGTCTAGAGTGAATTTCAGGCCAGCTAGACATTATGTAATAAGATCCTCTTGGGGAAAAAAAATGGATGAAAGACAGGAAAAATGTAGAGGGGGAAAAAACCTTTGTATTTCTGAGCTGTTGAGCAGTATGGTGGCACATCAGGAGCTCTGAGCAGGGTGAAGACCAGCTATCTCACAGCCTGAGGGTTGAGTATTCTGAGATGCTTTTGCTGGGAGTAACATTATTCACTGTTGATCATAAGTTACTCCAGCCTGCTTCAGAACAGCACAGTACAGGGAGGGAAGTAGTTATGGAGATGTAAAATTTATTCTATTGGAGTGAGAAAAGCCAAGCCCTGTATATAGATATAAGGGAGAATTACCTGGTCAACATCATCAGTAATTGGTGCTGGCTGTCAGTCACCACTCCGGCCGGTCAAGTTATCAACACTAACATAAAGAAGTATTGACAACATACTTTTCATTGCTCTTGGGCCCACCTCTAATGTTTCTATTCCAGGTAATGGATGTGTACTCCATAATGAGAAGAGGTTCAGTGTCCAAAAGCAGAAGTTGTGCTTTATTTTTGTAGAAGAGACTGTGTTCCAGCCCTAATTAAATTCAGCATGTCATATAAATGAAAGTAGCAGGGAATTTGTTTAGAAGAAGCTCAGCATGAGTGGGAAGGAGATGAAGGAGGAGCAGGAGGATAAAAACAACCAAAATACATTATAAATATGTTTGAAATTATCAAAGAATTTTTAAAAATTAAAAATAGAGCTTCCTCAGAAACTTGACTGGAAGAGTATATTAGTTATTTTCCTTGTTGCTGTGATGAAACACTTGACAACAGTAGCTTAGGGAAGGAAGAGTTGATTTTAGCTCACAGACTGAGAATGCAGTTTACTGGGGCAGGGAAGGCATGAGAAAAGGGTGTGAGGCAACAGGTGACAGTGATCAATGGTCGAGAGGCCGAGAGAGATGGGTGCTGATGCTCAGCTAGCTTTCTCCTCCTGTTCAGTCGGGAACCCCAGCCCGTTAGCTGGTGTCACTGTCATTCAGCATACATCTTTTTCTCCTCAGTTAAACCTTGCTGCAAGTACCCTTCCATGCACCCAAAAGAGGTTTCTTACCTAGGTAATTTCACTTCCATTGAAGTTGACAATGAAATTTAACCATTGCAAATATTTTTTTTTTTTTTTTTTTTAGGTACGAAAACCTGTGATGTTCTCAATTTTGTTGTATTATTAACTAGATTAAAGGCCTGCAAAAGTGAAGAAAGTGTAAACCACTTTTAATCTTCTCAAACTAGAAATTATGATTATCACTGCTTTAAATGGATGATAAAGCATATCTTTGGCAAGAGTCTAGTCCCTGTGCTTTAGAAGTAGTGTACCACAGGTGCTCTCTGAATAACCTGACACTTGTGCTTGGCCTTGAAACATGAAACACATTTAGGGTTGTATAGTGCAGCAGGATTATCCTAATTATCCTCTTCCAAGATCACTTTAAAAATATGGGTTTGATTTGTGCTCCTAAGAGTAGGTATCAAGAAGGAGCATCAAGTTTGGTGGGGGCCAAGTGTCTAGAGTCTTAAGTTTGAGCCCAGCCTTGCTGATGTTCAGCTACTACAGTCTTCACCAAAATACTTGTTCTAGGACCTCAGATTATTCCACTGATGAGTGAGAGGACTGGATATAGTAATCTTTAAATCATCCTTTGAATGTAAATGTCTAGGGTTCTGTAGTGCTGTTAAAGAGCAGCACAACCACCAAAAAAGTCACAAACATGTTCACATGTATAGTATTGACTGGATAATTCGTTCTTCCTGAAAATGTGTTCTTGCTAGTGAGGTTTTCATTCTAGTTCTTGGATCATCACCAAAAGAGGATCTTGGTTCAGTCATCTCAAAGGACACTTCGTTTTCATCACCGTTTTTAAGTGGTATTAACTGAACAGAAAAGGGAATATGTCACATAGTCACTGGGGCTGACTTAGTTGTTGTTGCTGCTACTTTGTTTTCTTGAAACATGGAGTCTTGACCTGTGCTCAGTCTGGCTTTAAACTTGGATCCTATTTTAGTCTCTGTTCTATTGCTATGAAGAGACATCATGGCTCTTATAAAATAAGCATTTAATTGGGGGCTTGCTTAGAGGTTCAGAGGTGTTTTCCTTTTTCATTATGGCAGGGAGCGTTGCGGCATATAGGCAGACATGGCACTGGGGCAGGAGCTTAGAGCTACATTCTGATCCTCGGGCAGCAGACAGAAACTAGATTTGGCATGTGCCTCTTGAAACCTCAAAACTACCCCGCTTGATAGACCTCCTTCAGTAAGGCCATTCCTCCTGATCTTCAAATAGTGCCACTCCCTGATGACCAAGCATTCAAACAGATGAGCCTATGGGAGTCATTCTTATTCACATCACCACAGTCCCCTTCTGTCTCAGCCTCACAAATACTAAGATTATAAGCATTTGTTACCATGCCTGGTTACCTTGTCAGAATTTTTGCCAAATGATTTCACTTACAAATTCTCATGTAGATGTTTTAAAAGTTAATTTAATTTCTTTATATCCCAATTGCAGCTTCCCCTCCCTCCCTCTCCTCCCAGTCACTCCCTCTTATCCTCCCAGCCCCTCTCACCTTAACTCCCCTCTCCCTCCTTCTTTTCTCTTCAGAGAAGGGAAGGCCTCTCATGGATATCAACCTGATTATATCAAATTACTGTAGTACTAGGGACAACTTCTATTAAGCTTAGACAAGGCAGTCTAGTTAAGGGAATCAATCCAGAGACCCATAGCTAAACATTAGGTGTAGCTTGGGGATTCTTGTGGAAGATGGGGAAAAAAGATTGGAGGAGCCAAGAGGGGTCAAAGACACCATAAGAAAACCTAGAGTCAACTAACCTGGCCCTATAGGAGCTCACAGAGACTGAACCACCAACCAAAGAGCATGAATGGACTAGACCTAGGTGCCCTACACATATGTAACAGATGTTCAGTTTGGTCTTCATGTGGAACCCCTAACTGGAGCAGAGGCTGTCTCTGACTCTGCTGCCTAACTTTGGACCCTTTTCCCTAACTAGACTTTTCTTTTTTCCTCCAGAATTTTGAAAATAATGGACAAATGGGAAAGGTGGTCATTTATGAGTCAAATGTCTGTGTATAATCCTGAACTATTTTCTGTAAGAACATTCTATAAACCTTAAGAATTCCATTTATATACAGTTTTATATTCTTGCATTTATTCAAACTTTGCTATTTGACATCTCTGGCAGAAAAGCTAGTGTGTGTTCTCTTGGACTCTGTCTCTCATACATGGAGTTGTAGTTACTACAGTACTGCCTCAAAGATGGCATACTAGAGTTATTTTATGCAAGCTGATGTGACTGAGATTGTCACCACAAGACCCTACAGGAGCTTGAACTGTTTGTATGATGTCTGGGTTTTAAATATGAAGAAAATATCTAAAAGCACTGGAAAGCCATAAGGGGCTAAAGGAGAAGGCTTAGTAAAGTATATATAAATATATAGCATATAGGCATATGAAGACTGAACCCAATCCCCATTTACCTATATTTTGAAGGGAATGGGATGCAGAGTACATCAATGGTCACCTGTAATTATAGCACTAGAGAAGCAGAGACAAAGAGGATCCCTGGGTGGCACTCATCAGTTAGCCAGTTCTGACAAATGGATAACCTCCAGGTTCAATGAGAGATCATGTCTCAAAAGATGAAGTGGAGAGTGATTTAGGAAGATACCCCATATTAATTCTTGACATTCACATGTTCCCGTGTGTGCACATGACCAAACACACATGTCCGAATATATACACAAAAAGAGAAATATAACTCTTTTTTGCATATACATTTTTATTGCATATTTTATTTACATTTCAGATGCCATCCCCTTTCACCATTTCCCCTCCCTAGAAAACCCCTATCCCATGCTCCCTTTTCTTTTTTGCTTTTATACATTTTTTTAAATGTTAATCAAGGGTTTTATAAGTTTGGTAATGCTCAATCAGAAGTGTAACCCAATACCCAACCTAGATACATCAACTATCTTTGGTGGAGACACGTGAACATCTGCCTCCATGCCCCACCCTCTCTTTCTCTCTCTTTCTCTCTCTCATCACCTAGCTTCTCCTCTCCTCCTTCTTCTCTCCTTACTCCTTCTCTTCCTCTTAGTATTCCTTCCCCCTTAGCCCCTCCTACATATCACCCTTCCTGTTAAAGTAAAACTTTTCTCTCAAAATACAATTTGAGCATAATTATGCCTATTTGTACCAGTGAGGTACAGCATGCACTTCCAGCCGTACACATCAGTGTCTAGCTTAGGTGACCGTATGTGGGATGGATGCCCAGGTGGAATGGTCTCCAGATGGCCCCTCCTTCAGTTTCTGTCCCTTGTTTTATTTCCATATTTGCTCCCTTGAGTATTTTGTTAGTCGTTCTAAGTAGAACTGAGGCATCCCCTCTTGGTCCTCCTTCATGAGCTTCATGTGGTCTGTGGGTTGAGTCTTCGCTATTCCAAGCTTTTGGGCTAACATCCACTTAACAGTGAGTAAATACCATGTGTGTTCTTTTGTGTTTGGGTTAACTCACTCAGAATGATAATTTCTAGATCCATCCATTTACCTAAAAATTTCTTGAATTCGTTATTTTTAATAGCTGAGTAATACTCCATTGTGTAAATGTACCACATTTTTTTGTATCCATTCCTCTGTTGAGGGATATCTTGGTTCTTTCCAGCTTCTGGCTATTATAAATAAGGCTGCTATGAACATAGTGGAGCATGTGTCCTTGTTATATGTTGGAGCATCTTCTGGGTATATGCCCAGGAGTGGTATAGCTGGATCCTCAGGTAATGCTATGTCCAGCTTTCTGAGGAACCGCCAGACTGATTTCCAGAGTGGTTGTACCAGCTTGCAATCCCACCAACAATGGAGGAGTGTTCCTCTTTCTCCACATCATTGCCACCATCTACTATCACCTGAGTTTTTGATCTTAGCCATTCTGACTGGTGTGAGGTGGTATCTCAGGGTTGTTTTGATTTGCATTTCCCTGATGACTAAGGATGTTGAGCATTTCTTAAGGTGCTTCTCAGCCATTTGAGTTTCCTCTGTTGAGAATTCTTTGTTTAGCTCTGTACCCCATTTTTAATAGGGTTATTTGGTTGTCTAGAGTATAATTTTTTGAGTTCTTTGTATATCTCGGATATTAGCCCTCTATCGGATGTAGGATTGGTTAAGATCTTTTCCCAATCTGTTGGTTGTCATTTTGTCTTATTGACAGTGTCCTTTGCCTTACAGAAGCTTTGCAATTTTATGAGGTCCCATTTGTCAATTCTTGATCTTAGAGCATAAGCCATTGGTGTTCTGTTCAGGAACTCTTCCCCTGTGCCTAGGTATTCGAGAGTCTTCCCCACCTTCTCTTCTATTAGTTTCAGTGTATCTGGTTTTAAGTGAAGGTCTTTTTATCCACTTAGATTTGAGCTTTGGACAAGGAGATAAGAATGGATTGATTTGCATTCTTCTACATGTTGACCTCCAGTTGAACCAGCACCGTTTGCTGAAAATGCTGTCTTTTTTCCACTGGATGGTTTTAGCACCTTTGTCAAAGATCAATTGACCATAGGTGTGTAGGCTCATTTCTGGATCCTAAATTCTATTCCATTGACCTTCCTGCCTGTGTCTGTACCAATACCACGCAGTTTTTATTACTATTTTTCTGTAGTATCGTTTGAGGTCAGGGACGGTGATTCCCCCAGAAATTCTTTTATTGTTGAGAATAGTTCTCGCTATCTTGGTTTTTTTTTTTTTTTTTTTGTTATTCCAAATAAATTTGCAAATTGCTCTATCTCTATGAAGAATTGATTTGGAATTTTGATGGGGATTGCATTGAATCTGTAGATTGCTTTTGGCAAGATGGCCATTTTTACTATATTAATCCTGCCAATCCAGGAGCATGGGAGATCTTTCCATCTTCTGAGATCTTCGATTTCTTTCTTCAGAAACTTGAAGTTCTTGTCATACAGATTTTTCACTTGCTTGGTTAGGTTCACTCCAAGATTTTATATTGTTTGTAACTATTGTGAAGGTTATCATTTCCCTAATTTCTTTCTCAGCCTGTTTATCTTTTGAGTATAAGAAGGCTACTGATTTGTTTGAGTTGATTTTATATCCAGCCACTTTACTGAAGTTGTTTATCAGGTTTAGGAGGTCTCTGGTGGAAATTTTTGGATCACTTAACTATACTATCATATCATCTGCAAATAGTGAAATTTTGACTTGTTCCTTTCTTATTTGTATCCCTTTGACTTCCTTTTGTTGTCTAATTGCTCTAGCTAGGACTTCCAGTACTATATTGAATAGGTAGGGTGAGAGTAGGCAGCCTTGTCTAGTCCCTGATCTTAGTGGGATTGCTTCAGTTTCTCTCCATTTAGTTTGATGTTGGCTACTGGCTTGCTGTATATTGCTTTTACTATGTTTAGGTATGGACCTTGAATTCCTAATCTTTCTAAGACTTTTAACATAAAGGGATGTTGAATTTTGTCAAATGCTTTCTCAGCATCTAGTGAGATGTTCATGTGGTTTTTTTTCTTTGAGTTTATTTATGTAGTGGATTACATTGATGGATTTCCAAATATTGAACCATCCCTGCATTCCTGGGATAAAGCCTACTTGATCATGATGGATGATTGTTTTGATGTGTTGTTTGATTCGGTTTGCGAGAATTTTATTGAGTATTTTTGCATCAATATTCATAAGAGAGATTTGTCTGTAGTTCTCTTTCTTTGTTGGGTCTTTGTGAGGCTTAGGTATGAGCGTAATTGTCGCTTCATAGAACAAATTGGGTATTGTTCCTTCTTTTTCTATTCTGTGGAATAGTTAAAAGAGAATTGGTATTAGGTGTTCCTGGAAGGTCTGATAGAATTCTGCACTAAAACCATCTGGCCCCGGACTTTTTTTGGTGGGGAGATTTTTAATGACTGCTTCTATTTCTTTAGGGGTTATGTGACTGTTTAGGTGGTTTATCTGCTCCTTGTTTAACTTTGGTACCTGGTATCTATCTAGAAAATTGTTCATTTCATCCTGATTTTCCAATTTTGTTGAGTATAGGCCTTTGTAGTAGGATCTGATGATTTTTTTAATTTCCTCTGTTTCTGTTGTTATGTCTCCCTTTTCAGTTCTGATTTTATTAATTTGAGTACTGTCTCTGCACCCTTTGGTTAGTCTGGCTAAGGGTTTTTCTGTCTTGTTGATTTTCTCAAAGAACCAGCTCCTGGTTTTGTTGATATTTTGTATAGTTCTTTCTGTTTCAACTTGGTTGATTTCTTGGTTGATGCCTTATGAAAACAAGTCCCATGAACCTTCTTAATGTTTATATGATTTAATTCTAATGTAGAGTATAAAGCTACTATGGGAAATGTTGAGGAAAGGAAGAAGGAATGAACCTATGTTTTTCTATGAATAATAAAAAAAAAGCATTTGAGTAGTGCACAGAAAGCCAAGCTTTTGGAGAAACTCTGCACTGTTACAAGTACAAAACATCTTAAGTTGGAATGACCACCATGCATTAACCGGAAGCCAAGGAGGGATAATCTATGGAGTTGTGTACTAAAGGTGAAGATTCAAGTTAACAGAAACTAGAGAAACAGTGCAAAAACCTGGGAAGGAAGTTCTTGACCTTTAGAATTCTAGTGTACTTGGTGCCACTTAAAGCTCTGCTAATCTTGGAACAAATATAAAGACCTATCATCACAAATAAAGTGAAAGAAATTGTATATTCCTCAGGATAATTGCCCGTGTTACCAGATACTTAAGCACTAAGAAGAAAAGATAACTTGAATCCAAAAGTTGAAGATCAGCCTGGGGAACATAGACTCAAAAAGATATTGTATCAAGATTTCAAACATCCATGGTGAAAATAAATCTCCTGATCCCAAAGCAGTATAAATATTGACAAATTACCTAGGTCATTATAAATCAAAATAGAATGCCAGAACAAGAATGTAATGCTAATGAAACATGGATGTTACAATGTTACTGGTCCCTAGAAAGACACTGAACTTTCTGTATATAGCTAGCAAGGCAGTCCATACAAGGACAAAGGATGGTCACAAGAAATAATTGTATAGAGGCATGCTAAATCATCCCAAAGTCAATTTGCTCTGATAGGCAAAAACATAGCAAATTTGTTCTCCACCTGTGGGTCACCACCTCTTTGGGGTGGTGGCAAATGACCCTTTCACAGGGATCACATCTCTAATATACTGCATATCAGATATTTAAGGTTAATAACAGTAGTGAAGTTACAGTTATGAAGTAACAATGAAATAATTTTATATCTGGGAAGGTCACAAAAATATGAACTATATTAAAGGGTTGAAAAACCACTGCTCTATTGGGAATTTTTTTTTTTTTACCATGGACTGTCAAGGGTTGCCAATGATGCCATTCCTAATTGGTTTCTGAAACATTTCATCCTGGCAGTGGCTGTTCACAGCAATGAAGTTGGACTGGGTGACAGCTGCAAGATTGTCATTATTCCTAGATGGTTATTCTGTTGATCATCCTAATGAAATATTCATTAGGACAGTGTTCTTGTCACATCCTTTCATGAGTCCACCCACATGACTAGAATTTTCATGGATGGGTAGTTAGTATAAAAACACTTTTTTGAACAGGGTGTTAGCAGAAGTAAACAGAGGCATGGGTATGGAAGGTGTTCAGAAGGAAGGGTGTCACCTGTGCTATGAACAGTGTTTGGAATACAAAGACAAAAGACAGATATGAGTGTTGGCACAACTATTGCCTGGAGCTGTTTTGTTATGATAGTGAACAAGATATTGATGGACTCCATATGTCAAGTGGTATTGTGGGGAGGATGCCTGAGCGCTCTCTGCAACACAAACACACATCTTTAGACTCTGTTAGCAGGAAGAAATGGATATTGAACTTTTTTCACATCCGAGTCTCCAGTTATCCACTTATGGTATATAGTAGAAGAGGTGATTATGGTAATAGTGGTAGCGATAACATTTAAAAGTGCCAATGGTGGAACGGAGAGAAGGTGAGGTGGACTGACTAAAGGACTGGAACAGCCATCCTTTGTGACTATATGACACATCTATCAGATTCCTGTTCACGAGACGAGTGGCTCTGGAGGAAGCATTTTAAGTACACATTTGACACTGCCTTCTTGTCCCTGGAGAAGATTCTTGCTGATTTCCTGCTGCTTCTGATGCTTCTCACCAAACATACAATGTGTGGCCGCTTTTCTTTAAAAAAGCTTTGCAGGTGGAGATCAATGGCTGCCCTTGTTTACTGCTAACAGGTGCTACAGAGATTATGAGGACACTGGGCATATTACATATTACTTACACTGACATATTACTTGTTTCCTGTAATAATGGTGTGTCCTATTTACCTATGATAATTGTGAAAATATTGTTGCTTGTTGGTAGCAGAGAGAAATGATGGTGACACCAGACAACCACAGATCATCCATATGGGTGACTAAAATGATGACACCTGTTTTTCTAAAATCTTAGTTTACAACCACCATGTTTTATTCACAACCTTTAAATACATGTAAAATTATCTTTGAGCTATATAAATGATATATGTAATATAAGCAAATTTTGTGCCTACACATATTTTCCATTCACATTCCAGGCATGTGAAAACTTTCAAAAATCAAGACAGCATCCAAACTTCAGAGCACTTCTTATTCCAAGCATTTTGGGTCAGAGATCCTCAACTTGTAATACATGTGTACACATGGTTTATATTTGCTTTATGATGATATTGAGAATTAAAACTAGGATCTCACCTATTCGACAAGCATTTCACCATCATAGTACATTCCCAGCCCTGAAAAGATAGGATTTTAAATGTTTTATCCACGTGAAGCATTCACAAGTACCACAAATGATACTTTGTCTCGTCATATGTAGATTTCAGAATTAAAAATGCATGTAACCAGAGATGAAACAGAGTATTTCTTTTCCATTTTTATCATTTTTATTATGATACAGCTTTCACTATGTAGTTCCTGTTGCATTTAAACTCACTGTGTAGCCCAGACTGACTTTGAACTCCAGAGGCTGAAGTAGGAGGATATCATAAGGGTTAGGACTACAGGTGTGTACCACCACATCTGGCAAAATGGTCTTTTATCAACACAGAGTAGAGGCCCTTAAAATGAAGCAGCAAGCTTTGAGTAGTTTTAGAAATTATAGTATAGTTTCTAAAACTAACATTTTATTTCTAAATAATGCCTTGAGTAATTTTTAGATGACTGACTTTTCAGAGGAGGCTCTGGTCCTTGGAGAAACACACTTGCCTGTGGTACTGAGAAAGAGCAACAGAAAGAATCAGTGAGGAGCTTAGGGAGATCGCTCAGCTGGTAATGCGCTTGCTACAAAAGCACGATCATCTGAGTTTGGGTCACCACAGTCATATAAAAAGCTGGGTGTGGTGGTATGTGGCTTTAACCCAGTGCTGGTGAGTTGGAGATGGGCAAGTCTTGGTGCTTTCTAGCCAGCCAGTCTAGCCAAATTGGTGAGCTGCGGGTTGAGTGACAGACCCTGTCTGAGAAAAATAAAGTGGAGAGTACTTGAGGAAAACATCAAGTCTGGTCTCCATGCTTAGAATAAGAACCCCTATCCCAAGGGGTCTGCTGACTTCCTACAATGCTAAGAGTCCGCACAGAGGCTGCTACCTTGTGCTGTGTTAGAACTTGTATTATTGTGTGATATATGTCTGTGTGCTTTTGAAAATTTAGACCTATCTGTATTTTAATTTCCTTTATCTAATTCTTTTTTTTTTTTTTTTTGGAAAATATTTTCAAAGTCTCAGCCTTTACAAACAGAAATAATATTTCCAAAAATAAGATGTGTTATTTAGCTTCTGAAAAATCCTGGGACAAATTGGAACTGTCTGTGGGTCAGTCAGCAGTCACATTCAAGTATGGCTTGCATCTGGGTTGATAACTTATAACTAATTCAGCCAAATTGAAGTTTGCTACAGACTCCCAGTCTCCTCTCAGCGACACTGACAGTTGTCTTGTTGTTGAGTGACACACAGTACTTTTATTTTTTGGCAACCTAGCTAACCTCATGGGAAAGATAGTATGGTTTTTCTGTGACTTCTAATAGTTGCTAGAATAGGAATGTGTCCAGACAGGCTTTGGCTATAATGAACAAAACAATATGCTGATAATCTCTACTGAATGGTTTTATGTTTTATATTTAAGTATGTAATTCAATTCAGATTTGCCAGTGAAACTAACATTAACTCCTGTTCCTCATCACATCTTCTGTGATACATCTGGGTATCTACCAGCTTTTCTGGAAGATGGTTTCACATAAATTCACAA
Organism: Arvicanthis niloticus; assembly: GCF_011762505.2. NCBI lineage: Eukaryota > Metazoa > Chordata > Mammalia > Rodentia > Muridae > Arvicanthis > Arvicanthis niloticus. The sequence continues at coordinate 50,316,164 of NC_047665.1, read as the reverse complement.
TGGCTTAAAACTGGACAGAAGTTTAATTTTTGTTCCATGGATTAAACTTATTTGGAGAGCTTTAAAAAGAAAACTGTATCGTTACCACAGCATTTATTTAAGTAGCTCAAGTGCAGAAGTTTTACTAAGAAATCTTTTATCCATTTAACAAATCACAGCTTGCACAGCTCCCACTAAAAATGACTGCTCCGTGGGCCTAGCAAGCTTATCAGTGGGTGAAGTGGGTGCTGCATGAGCATGTAGACCTGCGTTCAGGCCTGGGGCACCCACAGAGGAGCTGGCATGGGGGTCATATCTATAGCCCCAGAGCTTCGACAACAGAGAACAGATGCTGAGGCGTGTCATAGACAGTCTAGCTAAATTGGCAAGCTTTTAGAGTACCTGTACACATCTGACATGACTCTAAAGTCTGCAGAGAATTAAAGTGGGTCTGATGGTGCCATTTGAGCCATGTTTATATAACATGGATAAATGATAAAAGGTTAACTGGGAAATGACTCAGAAAGGCAAATATTGTGTGAAAACCTTGAATGGTACAAACATTCATTTGGATGAACTTACATACATCGTGTATACAACTTCAAACTAGTACAACTAGAAGCATGTCTACATAAATGTTCTACATTTCTACCCCACACCATGATAATGTCAAATGCATTCCAAGTAACAGACACTGCCTGGATCTCAGGAGCTCCTCAGAGAGCATCCAAGTGGAGGTACTTTTAAGAATACCCTCTTTTGACAAGCCTGACTGCATAGGGGTTAATGTCAAAAGTATCCCCTCTCCAGGAAAAAGACATGGGGATGGGTATGGCCCTCATGCCTCACTGAACAATGACAGGAGGACTGGAGCCATTACAAGGTCCCCTTTAATTACTGGAGGTCAGGCCTCTATCCCCACCTTGGCAAGATTAGAATCGCCACGGCTCTTCTATTCTTGGAGAAGAGAGATGTCAGGGGCAGCCCTGCTTATACACTGAAGGCCTAAAATCAGCCATGAGCCTAAAATCAGCAATAGGCCTGACTTACATGCCTGCTAACACAAAGTCTTGGGTCTCTATGGAAAAAACACTGAAACAGAGGGCTATAAACTATTGTAAACAGGCAGCTTTTGTTGAAATCTACCAGCCTGAGTAATCATAGACCTTGTAAATAGGCAGCCTTTGGCAGATAGTACCAAATTAGATAAGGACAAGTGAATCATAGGCAGAGTCATAGTGACCTGACCCCTGAACCCTTCACCCAGCTGATAACCTGTTCTGAAAGATATCTGTACTCCCCCTGAACACCTATGCTCCTGTGTCATTCCCTTTCCCACATCTTGCATTTTTGTGTTTATAACCCCCATGTTAAAAAGTAAAAATTATGATTTGATAAAAAAAAAAATCACACAGTGTACCCCTGGTTCTGCTGACTTAGCTCCTGACAATCTATTTTCTTGTTCTTAGAAATACTTTGAATTGTAAAATGTTATTGTGGTTTTTGATAGTATGCTGGGTAAAATTTTTATTGATCTAATTTTAAACTTCAAAGTTTGTAGTGATTAAAATGTCCTTTAACATAATTATAGGTCATATTTGTTTTCATAGTGTAAAATGCTAGTTAATCTGTTGAACATTTTTTAAAAACTGGATTCCTTTTTGAGAATTTCATATATGTACACTGTATTTACATAATTTTCCCCTTTCTCTCCTTCCTCCCACTTTTCCCAACCGCCCATACTTTTTAAATACATCTTATTATTTGTTTATATATGTATACATGTATGAGTATATATGTTTATACAAATATTGATAAAGTGTTTTGAAAAAAAACTTAAAAAAAAACAAAGAATACCCTCTTTCTTTTTTATTTTATTTTATATTTTATTTACATTTAAGATGCCACCCCCTTTCCCCATTTCCCTTCCCTAGAAAACCCCTGTCCCATGCCCCCGCTTTCCTTTTTGCTTTTATACAATTTTTTAAAAATGTTAATCAAAGGATTTATAAGTTTGGTAATGCTCAATCAGAAGTGTAACCCAATACCCAACATAGATATAAAATCTATCTTTGACTGGTGGAGACATGTGAACATCTGCCTCCATGCCCCCTCTCTCTTTCTCTCTCTCTCATCACCTAGCTTCTCTTCTCCTTCATCTTCTCTCCTTACTCCATCTCTTCCTCTCAGTACTCCTTCCCACTTAGCTCCTCCTACATATCACTCTTCCTGTTAAAGTAAAACTTTTCTCTCAAAATACAATTAGAGCATACTTATTCCTAATTGTACCAGTGAGGTACAAGATAGTCCTAATACCCAGTCCATCATTTTGTTGACTAACCAGAACCTCTGTCATCTCTCCTAACTAAAACACTTACTTTTGAGCCTGGCTTTTTTGGCTTTAGAATGAATGTCAGCTGAAAACCATCTACTCAGATCTTTTCTCTCAAAGTAAATAGCCAGGATTGGCTATGAGACTATAGGTCTTCAACCCCATCAGAAATCCAGAATGACTGAGTTAACTGAAGTTATGGGAAGCACTAAACATAGCTTCTAAAACTTAGCCAATTTATAGAGACCTATAAATTGAACACCTGAAAAGCCCCTATACTACCGAACGTCGGAGCATCAAATCTTCAGCCTTGTGGCCCAGAATCATCTGACAGACCTTAGTGATGCAGGATTATTAAGGGCTGATTACTCTGTCTAGGCAGATATAATCAGTCGACTATTCTGCAAGTGTGTCCTTTTCTGGACAGAATACCCTTTCTAATCAATTGTTTCTTTAACTGAAAATACATCTGCCAGCGTGTGTTGGGACTCTCCAAGACCCAGGTTTTCAGGCACAGCAAGCATTCTCATTTTGGCCAGGTGCTGTTTGTAGGTGTACAGGATTTTAGAAACCTCAGTGTTCCTAGTCTTGCCCATAAATGAGAACCCACCGTAAACCTAGCATCACAGTTAGCTCACTTCATTTTGTCTTTTTTTTTTTTTTCCAGAGCTGAGGATCGAACCCAGGGCCTTGTGCTTGCTAGCGCTTGCTAGGCAAGCACTCTACCACTGAGCTAAATCCCCAACCCCTTTCTTTTATTTTGTCTTTTTGTTTTTGTTAGCTCACTTCAAAAGGGACATCATATACCCTATTCTCCACATTAGTAATACACATTCACATCCTTTCCACATGCATATCTCCATGTAAGTTACATATTCCAAGCATGTCAGCTTACATGTGCAACTTTGAGATGATGTACTACTTAGCCTGTCTCTTAAAGGAGTGGTGCAGTGACCACTGAGAGACTTTAGGTTACCTGTATTATTGTTGTTGTTATTATTGTTGTTGTTGCTAATTTCTGCTTTGGCTAATACTTGTAATCTTATGGGTGGGAAAACTTATTTCATCAGCTATGTCCCAATTTAGTTTTACAGGTCTCCTCTATTTATCATTTTCACCTCTAATTTCCGATGAAATTATTTTAACACCAACATCATGGATGAAGGATGAAGAGGAACTGAATGTCTCCTCTTTTCTTCTTTGCTTATGTGGGAATTGCCATGCACTCTCTTCTTGACACTTGCTGTGTTCTTCTTTTATGGTTCTGTCAGAGAGGCCTTTGGCCCAATGCCAGAGAGAGCAATGTAATGGGACCTTGTTTACTGACCAGGTAGACAAGCATGTCCAGGACCTTCATGGAAGACCAGCACTGGTAACATGGAAAGCATCCTCATGGCGTGGGGCTTGTGGGAGTGGGATCAGGATAGGGGTTCTAAACTGTGCTACTTACATTTATCTCAATATTGTCATATCATTTTTTTAAAGGTAGAAAAAATGCAGCTTCATATTTAGCAGGTTTCAGTTGGGTTTGATATAAGTTCCCTAGAGTTTACCAACAACATCAGTTTGTTCTTCTAAGTGTTTACCTTTTGTTATTCATTATTATGTTTGAGAGAGTACATGAATGGAGGGTACATATATCACGTCATTATGTGGGAGGTTAGGGGGCAACTGTTGGGCATCCAGTTTTTTCCTGCTACCTTGTTGAGACAGGGTCTTTTCTGTGATGTATACTTCAGGCTAGCCAGCCCATAAGCTTCGAGCTGATTCTTCTATTTCCTGACTCACTATAGGGGTACTGGGTTTACAGATGCTTGCTATTGTGTCTTTGTACATGGGGTCCTGGAATCGAATATTAGATTCCATATCACTTTCACCTCTAAGCCATTTTCTTATCCATAGTGATTTTATTTTGATCTTCACCAATATGCTTATTTCCTAAAGGAGGCATATTATAAGGCCTATTAACTTTCTAGTTATGTCAGTTATATATGGACCAGTCCTCTTCATATGATAAGTCTTTGCCTATAAGTGCACACTGCAGTACCTCTGCTTCCTAGTAAGCAACATCATTGCCATTACTGTTGTTAGGCCTGGTCATGAGGTACAGTCTGGTGGCTTATGGAGACTGCTGTGTCTTTTTCTGTACCTTGCCAGCTTTAATAGTTCTCACCAATCATTGAGACTTGGGATCTGATCCAGGAGTCCTTGAGGACCAGATACCACCTCTTGTTTTGTGTATCTGTCCCTGTTTTTACTGTATAGAGTTGCTTTCACATGGGTAACACATGGGAGGCACACAGGATGTGTTTTCTAATTAAAGCATTAGTCACCAGTATTCATCCTACTTAATGTTTTAGTGGAATAAGCATGTAAATGCCCTTGTTCTATTGTGTTTGATAACTTACCTCTTTCTCTTCCCAACCTTTTTTGACAATCAGTTTTTTTCTTCTCTCATACCCACCCTGCCACCAATTCTGTCAGTATGTTTCTGAATCCAACCACTTTTATTTCCCTACAGCTTCCCTGGTCCCATCACTCCTCACCCGATTCTAACCACCTCTAACTGGTCTCCTCTCTTTCACCAACCACACGCTGGCCAACGCCCAGTGCAGGTGTCTCCTTTAGATGAGAGTCTGGAGAAGCATACCTTCAACTTCTAATCCTCACAGGTGTGGCATTCTTCAAGTTTCCCTTCTTTTCCCTCTGCCTAGGTGACCTGGCCTCTCCATCCATATTTGTTGAGCTTATTTCTGAGCTCTGCTGTTGCCTTAGAATTACTACTGACTTCCCTCAGTGGCTGTGCCACTTACTGGCATATTTATTTATCCTTTACTGTGACCCTCTACTTGGTAAATAGTTGGTACCTAATTACTTTTAGATAAATGAGTAAAAATAGTATTCAAACATACATACTTTGAGTTTCCTCCCATGCGTGTGGTAACCCTGCATCATTTTTTAGGAGAGGCTGCTGTGGGCCATGCTTTTTCTTGGGAGTTTATACAGACTTTATGAACTTTGTTTACAGCTTACACAGTAGAACGGTATGCTATTTTGGATTTTTATTAATTTGCTTCTATTTTACCAAATGACATAGTGTGTTACCTATAGGCTGACATGATTCTTATATGAAAATCAGCTCCAGCATGAATGCAGTGTGCCATGCCATCAGCTGCCTGCAGCCTACCAGCCTATCCAGAGGACACTTTGGTGAGAGACAATTAGTGGGTAAAAATCTTGGGCAAGTGTCTAAGGAGGTTTGTTCTCAGTCATACTTTGGGGCAAAAGAAAGCATTCACTGCATTGCTGTGGAGTAGCATACAAGTTCAGAAAATCTCCAGCCATGTAGTCCCTAGCAGAGAGAGGATTTTACATTGCCAGTTATAAAGCTGTGGGAAGGCCGTGGTTGTCTAGTTTATAGAAATAATGAACCAAAAGTGTTTGCACAATTTCCCTAGGCTTTGGACACACATAATTCCATGGCTTGTGGGCACACAAGTGTCATGAGAGAGGGGTTTCTGGACACATACCATGGAAGGTAATGACCCTTCTCCGCTTGCCTCCTCCCTGGTATGGGTGGTGATGTTCACAAATGTGCCAGCTTTCTGATTGGCATCAGTCCTGAGGTTCAGGAACAAATTAAGGAACAGAAAAGGATAAGCTATGATTTGAGTTTAAGTTGAATCAGGAAAAGCCATAAGAAACATCTAAGTTGGTCTTGAGCCCAGGCCTGCTCTCTGGTGCTAGCCTTGTACTCTGATCGCATCCTCAGTTTTACTGCAGTAGCCACTTCCTTGCTTAATTGTTATCCCTGTTTAAACCAATGCTGACCTTGTAAGCAGATAAACGTTTTAATTAACTACTGGGATTAGACTCCCTGAGACAACTGACTGCAAGAGATAACAACTCCTTTCAGCATTGAACATATTTATTTTCTTAAAAATAGATTTCATACCTTGAGTATATGCTACTCCCATCCTGTTCTTCTAGTCTTCTTTTCTTCAACCTTCTTTGTTTCAACTAAGCCTTTTGTTCCCCTAACCATTACTTCTCCTTTAATATATGTATGTATTCCTTTATATGACTATATGAAATCTAGGAACCACAAACAAGAGAAAACATACAGTATTTGTTCTTTTGAGACCGACTAATGTTATTTAATGTGATGCATTGCATTGATTTTCTTACAACCAACTTGTGGAAACACCTCCTTATATATTTCCTACTCCTCCACCTCTTATCTCCTTCTTCTACCCTACAAGCCTCACAGCCTGTAGGGAGACTATCCACTAGAGGTGAGGAATAAAACTGAAGACAGTGTCATCTTTGCAGGCACTGGATTGTAGCTTTCCAGAGAATGACCTTATGGTTTATTATGCATTTAAACATAGTACAACTTGTGACCTGTGACCTTTTCAATAGAATGAATTCTATTGGCTGATAAACAGAGTTTAGGGCTATGGCCTAGAGCAGTGGTTTTCAACTTTCCTAATGTTATGACCCTTTAATACAATTCCTCATACTGTAGCAACTCCAACCATAAAATTATTTTGTTGCTACTTCATAACTATAATTTTGCTACTGTTATAAAGTGTAATGTAAATATCTGATATGTAGGATATCTGATGTGTGACCCCCTAAAGGGGTCGTGACCCACAGATTGAGAATGGTTGACCTAGAGGAAGGATCTGTGATGAGCATAAGAGTAGATTCTATTTGTGGAAGATGCAGTGTACTTGGGGCCTCATTCATAAGGATGTCTGAGTTTTATTAACTGCAGGATTAGGGCCTTGAGCAATGCTCAGGATATTGGGATTCTGTTGGAGGCTGGCTCCTAATAAAAAAAGCAGAGTAACCAGGTTGACCAGTTTTCACTCTGGCATTCCAAGTGACTAGGTATCATTTTTTTCTTTCAAAGAAAATAGATTCATGATTGACAATCCTAGTTTCTCCAATGCTCATCCTAAGCTGTGCTTCTATACAACCTAAGTTTACTCTCTTTTTTTTTTAAAAAAAAACATTCCCACTGTGAATATATGCCACATTTTCCTTATGTTTCCTCTGTTGTTAGACTCCCAGGTTATTTCCATAAATTCGCTATTATGAGTAGTGTCTTAGTTTAAATTCTGTGTTTCTTCTCACTCTTTATTTAATTTCTTCCTGAATATATTTGATGACAGTGATGTACATACTTGACATTTGTTGTAACATTCTCTGTGGATTGTTTCTATAATATATGAACATAGAAAAGTGTCCTCTGGCTGATGTTTCATGTGAATGTTGTATGCATGGATAGGCTGATATGGATTATTGTTTTGGAGAAATGAGTTGACATATGTGACTCTAACTACATTTGTGCTGATGGCATACCACCTTCTCCAAACATTCTCTGAAGACTTGACATGAGTTTCTCATGGGTCAGAGTTCTGAGGCTAAATTATTAGGTTAAAGAAAAGAGCTTTGATATATCCTATGAAACTATTTTATGTGGAGCTGTGAAAAGCTTCATTAAGGATTTTAGTGTAAAGATAAAATGGAACTTTCTTAAATAGTATAGTACAGTACACTGTAAAGGGGGTTAGAATGCTCATGGTGAATTGTTTTCATTGCTTTCATTGTTATATCAAATACCTTATAAGAAGCAGCTTAATGCATTCATTCATGGTTTAATGGGCCAGGTTTATCATGATAGGAAAACCATGGCCATAGGCAGCTGTCTAGTGATAGGAACATGAAACAGCTGCTTGCTCACTTCTCAAAAGACCAGGAAGCAGAGGACAGGGAATGATAGGGTTTTGCGCTCTCATTTTCTGCCCTTTTATTTAGTCTGGGATCCCAGCCCATGGAATGGTGCTGTCCACATAAAAGGAAGATCTTCTGTTTAACTTCTCTCTTAGGTTAATCCTCTCTGGATATGTCCTCTTGGACATACCCTAAGGTGTATCTTACTAGTATCCAAAGTGTTTCATAATCCAATCAAGTTGACCATCCAAATAAACAATCATGTGTATTTTGCATAATACTTGGCATTTTTAAAGGAAAACAAGCATTTCACTGTTAGATTTTGCTGTCCTGTTGTAGAGAAAAGACTTCAGAGGACTAATTACTTTGGCTTGAAGTGGTTAGGACTGACATTTCTTCTGTGTTGTCATCTAACCAAATTGTGTCCCATGTTTAATAATCTTCCAGGGACAGCTTATTCTGCCTTAGTAATGAAAGAGAAATTGAACTTCCAGTAAACATCAGTACAGCTGATTGCTTGCCTGGCTTTTAGTCCATTTAATTAAAAGATGCTTGATTATTATCTATGGTAATCAGTGAAGGTAAAATTGCAGATGCATTTGTGCACTCTTGGCAGATTTGTTTGGCCCTTTTGGCACATCTATCACTTTGTGGTTCTTTTCCATTTAAAAAAGGAGGAGGAAGAGGAGAGAGAGGGAGGGAGGGGAGGGGAAGAGGAGGGGAGGAGGAAGGGGAGGTTAGAGGGAGAACTAATTGGCAAGCTGGGAGAGTTATAAGAAAGTTGTTTAAGTGGCCCCTGTGGCTGGACCATGGGTGCCAGTGAGTGTTGCCGCCAGCAGCAACAGTTTAACCGGGTTCACCTGTAAGAGAGGCTGAGGATAGGGAAAGGGCAGGAAGAGATGAAGCCAGGACAAAGTTCTCTATTGAGGCTCGAAGTTTAATAATTTGCTTTCACATATAAAGGGGAAGCCCCACCCCCCAGAGTCTCTTCAGCCCAGGGGCTGGGCAAGGAGATAGCAATCCGGAAGGTGTCAAGGCTAGCTCATCAGGCAGTCCATTTTTCTTAGCTCAGGTAGCAGGCTCCAAGGCGCCAAGGCTGGTAATGGCAATGCATCTCCTAGATCCTACTGTTGCTTGGTCTATTGTGGTAAATGACTTTGCCGGCCTGCTCAGGACTGGGGGAAGGACACAATTGAGGGTCAGATTTATGAAGATGTGAAAAGTCAAGTCTTTCCAAAGCTTCAGATTTGGTGATGTGGTGACTATGTTCCACTATCTGTTAAATATCTTAGTGTGCGTTTTTTCTTGTAAGTAATACAGAATGCCTCTTGTACAAAACAGACCATATTGGAAGGTTCTAGGTAGTGTATAATGAAGCCTCTAGTACCCTGCTTGATAGATGGACAGAATGTAGAGATGTTTCCAAGAGCCAGCAGAGGACCCTGGTGAGTGCTGTGGAAGTGGAGCAGGCTGACAGTCAGCCATAGGCAGTGTGCCTACACTGTGGTTGCCAGAGGTAGATGATGGCTATGACTAATATGGTTGGGTTCTCAGAGAAAGGCAGTCTCCGAGTGGCATGAGCAGTATTGATACCGCATGTTGCTGTTAAAGAACAGGAAGTAGCAAGAGGAGCCCATAAACTCATTTTTGTGTGTCTGTATATATTCATCTCTGTTTACATAAGTTTCCATCTTCATGAGGGTCAGGTAAGTGACATCAGGAAGTCATACAGTTATACTCTGGCTTCCTATAAGATACATTTGTTTACTGGGTTCTATATTTTGGGTTTTGGGAGAAACTTGGTCCCCAAATCTATGTGTTAATGGTGTCTGGAGGTGAGGCCTTTGGAGGATAATTAGGATTAGTTGAGATCACTGACCCATGACAAAAGTAATGACATTGTATGAAGAAGTAGGAGGCGCTAACATGCTTGCTCTAACTTGACATGTGTGTCCTTCCATCACATTATGATAAATAGCACATGGTACTTACCAGTGCCAACAACCTCTTGTTGGATTTCTTCCAAACCTCCGGAACTAGAAGCTGAACAAACCTCTATTAGCCATGTTGATCATTCTGTATAACATTCTGTTATAAACAAGAAAAACAGACTGAAACACCCAAGTATTAAAAACTTCCTTCTTGAGTCAGTGCCCCTATTCCCTGGGCTTGGGGACTAAGGTGGTAAGTGTTGGACTGTCTTTCAAGGGAAAAGTAGTGGTTTGTGGGAATAGAGAGGATTAGCTAGGAGTTAATTGCATAGCCATAACCGATTAGTAGAAATCTGTATAATTAATATCAAGATGAAGATATAAATTCTTAAATGGCACCAATTTACTTTGATTACAAATTTAAGGTTTTCATTGGCATGAGCTTCTTAGTGATATAAGAGTGAGATGAATATTGTTACTCTCATAGGCATTGTACCAGTATAACACGTTTAGGAATACAAAGCTTAGACCCAGTCCTTCTTTAACTTTTTTTAACCGATTTGAGATGGTCAGCCTGTGAGTTAAGGGACTATAGCAAATTCATGGCTTGGAGTTTATTGTTAGGGTGTTTTCTATGTTTTATTTAGAAATAGCTGAGTGAAGTTAACAGGCAACAGTCCAGATTACCTTACATGGATAGTTGGTTTTCAAAACATCAGAAATCCTTAGAATTGACATGACAAACATTTCAGTATTAATGTTCATTTTCATTAGAGACCTGTCTGCTCCGGACAGCTTCCTATATTGAATTCTAAGAAGAAATTGAGCATCCTTGGAGTTATTCCAGTTGTGGTGAGACAGCCACTAGGGAAGAATTGCCACTTTCCTTCTACAGACAAATTACTGTCCAGAAAAGGACACACTTGCAGAATAGTCAACTGATTATATCTGCCTAGACAGAGTAATCAGCCCTTAATAATTCTGCAGCACTAAGGTCTGTCAGATGATCCTGGGCCAGAAGGCAGAAGAACAGATGCTCCAACGTTTTGAAGTAGAACGAGTGTCCAGGTGTTCAGAGGTCTCTATAAATTGGCCAAGTTTTAGAAACTATGCTTTGTGCTTCCCACAATTATAGTTAACTCAGTCATTCTGGATTTCTGATGGGGTTGAAAACTTATAGCTATTTACCTTAAGAGAAAAGATTAGAGTGGATGGTCGCCAGCTGACATTCATCCTAAAGCCAGGTTCAGAACTAAATGTTTTAGTTAGAATAGATGACAGAGGTTCTGGTTAGTCAACAAAAGGATGGACTGGGTATTAGGACTATCTTGCACCTCACTGGTACAAATTGGCATAATTAAGCTCTAATTGTATTTTGAGAGAAAAGTTTCATTTTAACAGGAAGGGTGACGTGTAGAAGGAGCTAAGGTAGGAGGAGTACTGAGAGGAAGAAAAGGAGTAAGAAGAGGAGAAGAAGAAGGAGAAGCTAGGTGATGAAAGAGAGAAAGAGGGGGGAGACAGGGAGGCAGATATTCATGTATCTCCACCAGTCAAAGATAGTTGTTATATCTAGGTTGGTCAGTGGGTTACACCTCTGATTGAACAATTCCAAACTTATAAAGCTTATGATTAACATTATTTTAAAAAAAATGTATAAATGCAAAAAGGAAAAGGGGGCATGGGATAGGGGTTTTCTAAGGGGGGGGATGGGGAAAGGGGATGTCATCTGAAGTGTAAATAACATATCTAATAAAAAAAACTTCCTTCTTTACTACGGTCACCATAATATTTCGTATACTCCTTTTTTCTCTAGGCAAATTGTAAAATAGAAAAATACTAGGGAAACAGGGAATATGGTATCAAACTCATCAGAAAGATGAGAGAAACAAAAGGGAGGGGGAGTGTCGGCAGATGCTTCTCTGGCCTCTACAAACCTGACATCCAGGTCTCTCTTAACTACAGGATACAGAAAGAGAGCAGACTTGGTTTTGTCAGTTTGCAACACTACCTCATGCTGTCCAAGCGGGCTTTAGATTTCACTATGTAGTTGAAACTGGCCTTGAACTCCTGATATTCTTGCCTCTACCTCCTAAACATAGGGGTTTGCAGATCTGCAGTATCATACCCAGCCATATTTTACCTTTAAAAATCATTGTTTTATTTTTATGAGTTTGGATGTTTTATATGTTTGTACTTGGTACCCATGGAAGCCAGAAGACTGCGTCAGATTCCTTTTCAGATGGTTGTGCATTGCCATTTGGGTATCAGGAATTGAACCTGGGTTCTCTGCATGAGGAGTCTGTCTTTCTTGATCACTGAGCCATATCCCCACATGATACTGACTTTTTACTCTACACTGTGACAATTTATTCAACGAAAAAAGAAAAGTCTTTAACAACAAGATTCTGCTTCAGTACCGTAATACTACAAAAAAAAAAAAAAAAAAAAAAAAAAAAAAAGATAAAAGAGCAATTAAAATGTAATTCCAGAGAAATAAAAAAGATGCCCCTGTCTCCAACAGTCCTTTTCTGGTTTATGGAAATCAAGTCATAAGATTGAAAAGCTGGGAGAACATCAAGAGAAGAAATTCCACAAAAAGTCAGTACTCCACCATCAAATGTCTATCTACTAATGGAATCAAGCCGTTTCTTCCTGAGATGTAATTGGGAACACAGAATTGTAAAAAGAAAAATGGTAAAACTAGTCCACAAATTATATGAATATTTCAAGAGCATTCAGAATTACTTAAAAAAAATAAACAGAATAAATATAGAGGCATGGTTTGATTTTTTTTTTTTAAACACAGAAAGATAAAAAGAACAGTGCTTATTATTTTAAGTCAAAATTTCAGAAAAAGTATAAATACTTCATCATAAAATATTTTGGAACTGAAAATCACCTCAGTGAGAGCCAGACTTAAGTACCATTTCTTGTTCACCACATATGCCACTTAGATTAAAGAGCATATTCTATCATTTGGTGTGTTAGGGTTTCTATTGCTGTGTAGAGTATGACTATAACAACTCTTATAAAGGAAGACATTTAACTGGGGGTGGCTTACAGTTTAGAGGTTTAGTCCATCATCATCATGGTGGGGAAGCATGGCAGCATGCAGCATGGTACTGAAGAAGGTAGCTGAGAGTTCTACATCCAGATCCAAAGGCAGCAGGAAGAGAGAGTGGCCACTAGGCCTGGCTTGAGTGTCTGAAACTGCAAAGCCTATCCCCAGTAATACATCTACTCCAACAAGGCCACGCTTCCAATGATGCCACTCCCTATGAAACTATGGGGGTCATTTTCATTCAGACCACCACACGTGGTTAAATTAAATTCTACTCAGAAACTTACTATGAAACAGAAGAAAGATCAGTGAGGGCCTTGCCTCCTCCCTGTGTTTTTATGGGCTGACTGTCCATTCTGGTCTTGTCATGTAGATGGTTGCAAAGAAACCTATTTCTGCTGCTAAATCTTACCTTCTCAAGGTTCCACAGCCTCCACAAATACCACCACCATCTGAGAACCAAGTGCTCAAACACAAGAGATGGAGGAAAACATTTTGCATTCAAAAGCATAATAGCCTATGCTGGTCATATGTAAGAAGAGAAAACTACATTGGTCTGATATGTACTGTTTTTACTTTGCAGCTTCACTGTCTAAGAGCATGGCTTTAGTTATCTTTTGAATTTTATCATGTCTGTCATACTAAAGATTTAACTAAGTGAAAAATTTTTGAGTTTGATTTTTTTCCTTGCATTCTAAAAATTCCCTACAAATACCATTTGTTAAAATATCCAGTCTCAGCTGCTCTCTAAGCAGCTTCAAGGCAAATTATGTATATATATATATGGTGCTGTTAACTTATTATGAGCCATTTTGCTTTAGTTTTTAAAAGATACCTCTAGAAAAGATTGATAATCAATAGAGATAACACTACATCTGCACACTGCTTGGTGACCCAGGTGCCTTAGTGCTAGTTTATACCATCCAAGAGAAAAGCCTTCAGTAATGTCTTGTGACTCAAAAGCAAAGCAGCTGTCTTTTAAAAAGTACCTTCTTCCCAGTCCCGGTCAGCAGTTTAGAAGAAACCCTCATCAAGTGAGTTGCACTGTAACATTTTAGTGATTGATTTACTGTAAACCTAGATATTCTCTCACAGAATCAGCATTCCCGAAGCTACTTTGGACTATTTGCTAAGTCTTACATATCCTCATCTGGCGTCTAGCTTGCTTATGTAGCCAAGGCTTACCTGAACTCCTGCCTCTCTTGTTTTCACCTCTGTCATTATGATTAAGGACTACTTTGATACTACCAAGTAGAGCAAGCATCTGCTGTTTTGGTGTTTGACTTCCAGGGATGGAGCCACACCTTGCTTGCTGTCTCTCCCTCAGTACTGTGGTCAGCTAGTCTCCTCCCCCTGTATGTCCATCTCCTTACTGTTTACATACTGGCTTTGTAACTAGATTTTGCTTATGTATCTTGGGGATCAAATAGTACCTGCATCATAGGCTTGGATATATCTACTTTGAGTGTTTAAAAAGTATATCTGATATACAACTGGAGTTCAACAAAACCTAGCTGCTTATTAATGCTAGTCTTACTATGATAACATATGTGTATGTTCTGTAATAATATACAGAAATAGAGCTGTAAATGTTATAGTCAAAAGGAGGGGAACATGATATTGCCTATGGTTGTTTCCTCCCCAAATGTCCAAATTTCTTTGATTGAGAATTGGTCCATTGGAAATAGCCCATACACAATGAAAGAATGAAAGACTTTTGTTTTCTCACTTGCAAACAGTAAGTGAATGACAGATGGCAGCAAGGCTTTTCAAATGTAGTCAGTCACCTTTACTCTGCTAAGCCCTGGGAAAGGAATCATAACTGCTTGCTTTCATTTATTTTGTATTAATGCTTTTGAGGCTGGCCTAGCTCTACTTGCTGTTAGCAGTAGCAAACTATAGTTTGAAATTTATAAAAGCTATTTCTTCAGGCATTATACAGCAAGATTAGCTAATAGTTTATTGAATGCTTTACAGAGTTTGGAAATGCCATGTTAAGGAGAAGAAATGCTGAGTATATTTTTAAGTAATACAGACACAGGTTGAAGTCGTTTACTTTACAGCATATATCTTATGAAACCAGAGTGCTAAGATTGAGCATGCTGTTTTCTATGTTTCTTTTAATTTGCTCTTTATACATCAGTGTGCCATTGTGTATAATGCATAGCTGTGTGTTTTACTTCTTCCATATCCCTAGGTAAAGAAACTGCCATTTAGCATTCCTGGAAATTGCTGAACTCATTCTTCTCGTAGCTTGTTCTTTGTGAGGTACTCATTGCTGCAGTCCTGAGCAGGTTTTTTCATTGTTGAGCTGAGTCTGAAGTTGACAAATGGGTCTCTATATTTATTAGCCATTGTTTAATTTGTTCTTATTGATTATTGAAGTAAGTGTTTTGAATCTGTTTGGATTCTGCTTATCAGCATTATTTTTTTTCTTTCCACCATCTCTTTGACTCAGTTAATAATTCTTGTGGTTTGAATGTGAAATGCCCGCTCCTTCCATTAGCTCATGTATTTGAACACTTGGTACCCAGTTAGTGGTGCTGTTCAAGAATGTAATGGTACAATCAGGAAGTGGAGCCTTTCTAGAGGAAGTAAGTCACTGAGGGTGGGCCTTGGGGCTTCACATCATGGCCCCACCTCCTGTTCATTCACTCTCTGTTTCTGTACTACTGGTGGGAAACAACCAGCCAGCCTTATGCTCCTGCTACCATGTCTTCAACACTATAATAAACAGTATCCTCTTTGTAATTGTAAACCAAAATAAGTCCCTCTTCTCGTAAGTTGCTTTTGCCAGGGTATTTTATCACAGTAATAGAAACAAATCCAATACATTAATCAAGAAATCACAGCTGAAACAAGGAAGATACATGCTTCTTTCATCAACTGGGGGGGGGGGGAGGGAGGAATTAATGCAGACCTCTGACAGACAGCTAAGTACCATAGTGAGAAGCACATTCTTGAGGCTGCCTGAGGTTGGCACTTGTTTCTGTCTCTGAGCTATGGTATTAGTCTAGAAACATTTCCTTATCACTGCTTAGGTTACTGTAAAGAATGTCTGAGTGTTTGTATGTATAACTATGTGCAGTCTCTGTCACATACAGATCTAATCAATGAGAAAATGCTAGTGTATTCCCATTTTGTTAAAAGGAAAGCAAAGCAGTGTATTCCTCTCAAAAGGTTTTTAGGATTCCTGAAATTTTTAAGTGTGTAGATACTTCTTTTTTTGCTATTTGTCTATACGTATATCTTATAGATATATTCTCTTCTATATAAAAATTGAGCTAAAATAAATGGCCCTCTGTTTCTTTTATTGAATACTGTATATTAAGACAGCTAGATTCATTGATCATTCTGTGTGTGTACATTCTCCATATAGTTATGTAAAGACACTCACATGGAAAGATCTAGAGATGTGTTTGTGAAAAACCATGTTGCATATTATGATTTTGCTTCTTGTTGAAAATATGTTTACATATGCACATAGTTTATGTTTACTCTCATATCAGAGAGTCCAGAGCTTTACATAGGTAAATGTGAACAGGTTACTGGTGGGGCAGGGTAGAACAGGAGAGTAGGTAAAACATTAAAAAACTTTGCCAGTAGTGATGTATGATCTGACTAGTTTTTGCTGAGAATGTTCTTTGTGTGACTCATACATTTATGTTTAAATATTCGTCTAAAGCTGTATTTAGCTAAGATGTGCATTGTATCCTTATGATGCAGATAGGGAAACCATCCAGATGAGAGGATACTAGTGATCAAGCTTGGGTATGAGGTCTACCTGAAGCTCATCAAATTCCACCAGTTACCTGGACGATTAGCATGTCATGGTTAATTCTGATTGTTAGTTTGACAGTATTTAAAACTATGTAGGACAGAAACTTCTAAGCATGTCTGTGAGGGCATTTCTAGATCAGGCTAGTTGTAGTGAGAAGATAAACTGGACAGCACCATCCAGTGGGCTATAGGCTTACACTGAATAAAAGGAGAAACTAAGTTGAGAACCTGTGTTCATCTCTCTTGTTCCCAGCTACACATGTGTTGTGACCAGCTGCCTTGCCTTCCCCTCTATAGTGGACTATATTCTAAAACCACGAGCCAGGATAAACTATTTTTGATGTTGATTTTGTAAGGTACTTTGTCAGAGCAACAAGGAACATGTCTGTGCCTTAGGTTCCGAATCTGAAAGTAAGGTAATAATTGTACCTATATACCTTTACTATAAGATTTGAGTAAGTATATCTTTGTAAGAGTCTGAGCATTTGTGTCACTGAAGCACATCAGCATTAGCTTTGCAGTCAGTAAGAAGCCATGTGTGTAGATGTGCGATGTGCACATCCAAAGGTAGAATGGTTTGTTTGCTTGCACTTGCACATACTAAGCTAAAGCTACCCTTTTAGGCCCACAGATGACAGCAACCAGCCACCTGGGCGAGGTGTGCTATCCATGCATGGGCTGACCTATGGTGTGATCCGTGTGGATTCAGAGGAGAAGCTGTCCGTGCTCACGGTTCAGGATGTAGGCCTTGTTATGCCTGGAGGTGAGTGCAGCTCTGAGGGGTGGGGGGGATGGGGTTGTTTTAGTTAGAGCTTATATTGTTTTGCTAAAACACCATGACTATAAACAGCTTGAGAGTAAAGGTTTTATTTGGATTATATCTTCTGGATTAGACCTCTGAGGGAAGGCAAAGCAGGAATGGGGCAGGAACCTGAGGCAGGAGCTGGTTCAGTGAAGCCATGAAGTGCTGCCTTGTTCCTCATGATTTGCTCAATCTGCTTTCTTATAGAAGTTAGGACCACCAGCCTAGGGTGGCCTCATCCACAATGGCCTGGTGTGTCCCACATCAATCAATTAAGCAAATGCCCCCACAGACTTGCCTGCAGCAGGATCTTTTGGAGGCATCTTAATTGTGAGTCCTTCCTCACAGATAGAGATTACCCCAAGTTGACATAAAACTAGCCAGCACAAGTACGAAGTTGGCAGTCTTAGCATGACTTCCTGACTCAACAGTTAGTATATGCTTTTTGAGCACAGGCTAGCATCTTCTCTTGTCATTTCCATTTCCCTTTGTATGATATCATGGGTTCAGCACTGAAATGCTAAATGTTTTAGGTTAATCTTTAGACACCTAAATCAATGTTCTCTATCCCAAGAAAAGGAAATCATAAATATTCATAAAGCTGGTGAAGGATATCTCTTCTCTGGAACCCTTTCCTCCAGGAAGGCATTATGAACCAACTCTGTAATACACAGTGTTTCTCAGCTGCTTCTGTTTTTGCAACGCAGACCCCTTCAATCATCCTGATGCCTCAGCCTAAGCTGGACAGCAAAACTCTGCCTTTAGTAAGACATGAAAGGCTTTGAGCAGCATGTATGAAACTTAAGGAATGATAGTTTCTGTTGTGTGTGAAGCTACTGCTTATTATGGAAGCAGTATAGTCACTTGATTGAAGAGACACTTACCACCACCACCCCCCCCCACACACACACACACATATCCCAACTGCTTCTTCAGGCCATCTTGAATATGCTTTGGTGCTTCTGAGCTATGTACAGGACTTCAGCCCATGTTCTTAATGGGTTGAATGTTGTTCCTGAGGCCTGTCTCACAGGGTCACACACACCAGCATATTTGTCCTCAATTTTTATATTCCAGAATGGAACCCAGGATTCTTTCTCATTCAATGTTCTTGGCCAGAATCTAGGCCACCTCCTTTGAAGTTTTTTGTGTTCCTTCACACAGTAGACTAGCAAGTCCATACATAAACAGCAGTCATTGTTATATATCTTGTTATATCACATAGCCATATATAGCTAATTGGCTTCTTACAGGATCTTGGTTGGGATCTGAGTGCTGGGATAAAACCTAGTTGGTAAAAGGCTACACTGCCCTCATGGAAACACAGAAAGGTGGGTTTTCACACTGCCAGTCTGTAATGATGCAGTGAGCAGGGGAATGGCCTTTCTCTTGCCTAGTTCAAAGCAGAACAGAAATAAAGTCTAGCCTGAGTGCTCTTAACTGTTCTATTTCTCTTGCTGTAGTAGAAGCTCTTTAAGAGTCAAAACAACTTAGGTCTCCAAACTTCAAATTCAGGCTATCCCAGACTCATTGTCCACTTCCCGGGACTAGCCAGGTGGCTATGTTGCTTTCTTTCTTTACAAAAAGCCATGCAAATTAGCTTTTAAGTAAATGGATTATCAAACTGGAGGCATCAAAAAATTCAGGTGATATAACAATGAAAAATCTTTCTGTTCTCTCAAGTCACTTACAGTACTATAGGTTTCTTTTCAGAAATTTCTATCAGAAATAGTCCATAGTGTAGTATCATATCAAACACCCCCACATCCATATGTACTTGTATATTGTCTTTCTTGGGTTTTGTACACAATGTTTTTTGTCTTATGTTCATTTGTTAGTACATAAAAAACTTGCTCCTTTCCAGGCAGTGCAATATTACAGTTTGAATGCATAATATAAACAAGCCTTCCACAATTGGGGAATTGTACTCTTTGCTGTATTCTGATGTAAAGGACCACATCTGAGTTTTAGTCTACAAGGGTGTGGGAGTAGAATAAAAAATTCTCGGAAGTGAAGTGTTTCTTTTTAATATAATTAAGAATCTCATACATACATATATACTGTTCTGATCAACTCTACCACCCCCCATTTCTTTCATTTGCAATTCCTTTTTTATGCCCCCAGTTCTATCCCCCTACCACTTCAAATGCACTTTTTCTCTAAATTGTTGTATGTGTATGAGTATTTTGCCTTCATGTGTGTCTGTGCACCATATGTGTGCCTGGTGCCCATGTAAGCCAGAGTAGATGTTGGATCCCCTGGGATTGGAATTACAGATGGTTGTGAATCACCATGTGGTATGGAGAATCACACCTGAGTCCTCTGCTCTGTCTGTCTGTCTGTCTCTGTCTCTCTCTCTCTCTGTCTCTGTCTCTCTCTGTCTCTCTCTGTCTCTCTCTGTCTCTCTCTGTCTCTCTCTCTCTCTCTCTCTCTCTCTCTCTCTCTCTCTCTCTCTCTCTCTCTCTGAATGCCAAAAACTTAAAGTAATACTCTCTGAAGGATTATGCACAACAGGGAATTTAAACCAATGGGTCAGATTTATGTAGGTCACTGGAGGCTGTAAATTCTGCTATCAACTTAGAAAAGCTTTGGAAGACTTATAAACACATGCCTGTGCTGCTTCATTTGCAGGGCTGAGGTTGTGTTTTAGAACTTTGACCTGTTCTTCTGGTCCATGTGTAGTGAATGACTGACACATTCCTAAGTATCATCTCATACATAAATGACACATAAAATTTTTCTCCCTAAATATAATTTTCATATTAAAATTAGAGTAATTGATGTGATTGCTGTCATAATAATGAAATCTGACATTTTGATACAACGTAAGAAGTTACAACTTGAGAGAATAAGCACCTGGCCGTTATTAGAATTTTATTCAAGGTGGTATGTCTGCCCATTTGTTCCCTCATTGGAATTTCTGAATTTGTTAACATCCCTTCTCCTTGCTCATGCTCTCCTGTGCTTTCTTGTTTTGCCTTTAGCCATCATGTGTTCAGTGAAGCCAGATGGGATTCCTCAGTTGTGCAGGACAGATGAAATCGGGGAGCTCTGTGTCTGTGCAGTTGCCACAGGAACATCGTATTATGGTCTCTCTGGCATGACCAAGAACACCTTTGAGGTAGGTTGATGGGAAGATCCTTGAGCTTTGTCAGGTGTTCAGAAACAGATAGGAAACTTACTAAGATGATTACAACAGAGCATTCATATTATACTTAAACTGGTCGCTTTTTGCATACTATTTTTGTTTTTGATAATTGTGTTATCAGCATTATTCTGACCTTTTAGCTAGAATCTAGAAAGAATAGCAGTTTCTTTAAAATGGGTGTGTGTGTGTGTTGTTCTCAGCTGAGAGGTGAGTAATGAAAAACCACATATGTGATAAGAGATGGTCTGTATAGGTGTGTGGGTAAATGTCCTTACTCAGGAAGCCTGCTGGCCATTTCCACACAGTCTTGTAGATCAATTAAACTTGGCCAGGTGTGAACTCAGGAGAACCTGAGTGAGTGTGTACATTAAATAATGATTTCAGTGGTACAAGTGAGTGTATAATATATATGGTAAGAGATCATGGATATAGATATACATGTAGTATGTGGATATGTGTTGTACATGTATATGTGTATGCTGTGTATATGTGTGGAATATGTGTGAGATGTGTGCCATGCATGTGTGACTATCTGGTGTCCACAGAACCCACTTTTTGTGAATGATGAACACATAGTAAATAGAGACATAAAAGGAGTTAAATACCAGGTTCAGGTGTCCTGCACTATATATATTACAGTAGTCTTAGAGCTTCTTTTTATCATGCAGTATTTAGTCTTAGCCTTAGGAGTAACACAGAATTTCACTGATTCATGAGTAGAATAGATTATTCATTTGTAAATGTTAGATTTGGGAACCAGCATACACATCTATATGAAATCAAATCTGCAAACCTCTGGAACTGGAGCTGAGTGTACAGTCAAAGTAAAATTTCTTTTTTTATGTGATTCATCTTCAAGGTTTAAGTAAACAAGATTTACATTTTGGACTAGCTGTGTTCTCTTTACATTTTCCTTTTCAATGTGCTTTCAATAAGGAAAATTAGCATTGTAATGAATAGGGATCAGCTGCTACCAGTATGTGTTATTTTAAAATGTACCTTGTGTCTCTTTTAACCACTTTTACCTAGTATTTTAAACATAGTAGCTGCTGCCTGTCTGGAGGCTTGGAGCCTAAGAGAGGAGCTTCTTTAAGCCCTTGCACATTACCCAGACATGCAGAAATGACAGAACTTTGCTAAGCCTGCGGGGAAACAAAGGGAAATGTGTGGCCATTTGCAGTAGTTACTTTTAACCTATAACTACCTGACAAAAGCTTACTTATGTCTATTTTGGTTATAAGTTTGAGAATACAATCCATCATGCTGGGGAAGCCATGGTGATGGGAATGTAACATGTTTTTTTCCCACTACACCCATAGTCAGGAGGAACCAAGAGATGAATGCTAGTGCTTAGCTTTCCTTGTATTCAGTCTAAGCCCTCAGCCTATGAAACACTTTGACCCATATTCAGACTTTGTCTTCCCTCGGGTAAAGCTCTCGGGTATGATCAGAGGCGTGTCGCATATGTAATTCAAAATCCAGTCTAATGGACAATGAAGAGTAAACATTGCACCATGTTTGTGAACTGTCAACTATGATCTCATGCTGGCAGGGTTATTGGAGATAGGGAAATAAATTTTGTCTCTTTTCACAGAGGAGTGATAAGACTATGGCCCCATTAACCCTTTAAGATGGCCTAATTGCAGCCTTATTTTCCCCTAGGTATTTCCTATGACAAGTTCTGGGGCTCCAATCAGTGAATACCCATTCATAAGGACAGGTTTGCTGGGATTTGTTGGTCCTGGGGGCCTCGTCTTTGTTGTGGGTAAGATGGATGGCCTGATGGTAGTCAGTGGACGAAGACACAATGCAGATGACATCGTGGCCACAGCCTTAGCTGTAGAGCCCATGAAGTTTGTCTACAGAGGCAGGTTAGTAGTACTTATCTGCAAATTAAATGCTCATTTTTGGTAAAATTGGTTTCATATTGGTTACTATTGCTGTGATAAAATACCATGACCAAAAGCAACTAGAAGAGGAAAGAGTTTATTTTGGCTTATTCTTTCACATTACCATTCATCATTGAAGGACGTCAGGGCAGGACCTCAAAGAAAGAACCTGGAGGCAAAAGTTGATACAGAGGAAGGGTGCTATTTGCTTGCTTCTTGTGGCTTGCTTGTACAGCCTGCTTTCTGATATAGCACAAGACTACTAGCCCGGGGTGCCCCTACTACCACACATGCACACACATACACACACATACACGCACATGCACACACACATACATACACATACAATGAGATGGGCCCTCCACATCAATCACTAAGAAAATGCCCCACAGGCTTGCCTACAACTTGGTACTATAGAAGCATTTTCTCAACTAGGCTCCCTCTCTGATGATTCTAGCTTGTGTCAAATTGACTAGGCCAGCACAGTAGAATAGGTCTTAAAGGGCGCTGAAATTCCTCAGATTTATTTGGATTTAGTTTCTTCTTCTATCAAATTGAAGCATTTGGACTCAGTGACCATTGAGGTCTCAACAAGTTGTAATTCCTCAAGAGCTAATATGAAGTCTTTGAGATAACCTATTAACTTAGTATCTTGAAAATTTCTGAAACAACTACATAAGTCTAAGAGACCTGGAATCAGTCATAATTTGTGTGGAAAAGTACCTACTTATGTATTTGAGTACCTCCACAGTTTTCTTTCTTCCTTCCTTCCTTCCTACCTTGCCTGACACCTATCACACACTCAGAAAATGTTAGTTACATTTGAATCTTTTTCTGTAGCTCCTGAGCTTTCTGGTGCTGTAGAAGAAATCAGAAACTCCTCTAGATGCAATTTCATCTTCATGAACTAATAGTTCATAGGTACATGGCTGTACCTTTGACAGATAATTTAAATTATCTTTAAAACTATATAGCCTGTACTCATAGTAGCTATATTGCCTATGTAAGACCTGTCCAAGATGAAGCTAGTTTACAATTCCAGCATGGACTAGGAAGGGCTTTTGAAGTTCCAGGCCAGTGTTTTTTAACCTGTGGGTTGAAAACCCTTTCACAGGTGTCACATAAGGCCATTGGAAAACACAGATATTTACATTGCAATTCATAACAGTAGCAAAATTAGTTAGGGAATAGCAACAAAATAACTTCATGCTTGGGTGTAACCACATGAGTGGCTGTATGTATTAAATGGCTGCAGCTTTGGGAATGTTGAGACCACTGGTCTAGGCCTAGCTGATGGTTGATGGATGGCTGCTTACAGATGGAAGGTCAGTTTTCTTTTGGTAGAGGATAGCTACAGCAGGTTGCCCATGCCTCAATGACCCCATACCTATGTGCATATGGGAAGCACTAATTGGGGGAGGTATTTTAAAATAACAACAAAACCACATGAAGATGGGAAAGAGATGTGTTATGGGTAGGGAAGGCAGTTGGAGAGAGTAGAATGGTGAATATGACCAATATACATCATTGTATACATACATGAAACTTTCAAAAAATTTAAAAAATAATAAACTTTGAGGGGGGAAACTGGAAAATGGGAACCTATTTGTAAAAGCAGAGGTATATTATAGAAGTTTTCAGTGGCTGCATTAGTCTAATGACCATAAAAAACAGGCAAATTTGAGCAAAGAACCATTAGTTGCAAGGAAACTTTCTGCTGCTGTAGAGAGGGCTACTTTACAGTTCCAAACTTAAAAAAAAAAAAAATTGATACCATCTCTAAATACTAGAGATTCCAAAATTGATACCATCTCTAAATACTAGAAATTCCATTGGGTATACATAAACTCATCCTTTAGTCAAAGGCAGCCTTTGGGCAGCTGCAGTTGAGTTACCCCCTGCCAAAAAAAAATGACACATAAAAGTCATAAGATTGTAAGTAAGTTCACAATTTTCTGTGGGGCTGCTTTTATAGCTGGTTTTGACTGCAAATTGAGTACACCTGTAACCCTATCCCCAAACCTAAAAGAGATGGCAAACAGCCTCCAAGTGTTAGGTGTGCACGGTCTCTTCTTACCTCCAGCCTTAGTCTGCAAGTAGTGCGAAGACATCCTGAGATTTGAATAATTAACCGTGATTATATGCTCCAAGAGAACATGGAAGCAGGTCTCTGTCCTCTGCTCACCACAAGTTCCATCTGTTCTTGCAGGATAGCTGTGTTTTCAGTGACCGTCCTTCATGACGAAAGGATAGTGATTGTGGCTGAGCAGAGGCCGGACTCCACAGAGGAAGACAGTTTCCAGTGGATGAGCAGAGTACTCCAGGTAGCACACCTGTGTCTCTAAGTATTTAAGTAGTTGTGGCTTTTCTCATTTACTATAAGGTTATAGCCCAGCCTTTGCCAACCATTCCTTTGCCTGTATGCCCATATTCTATTGTTCAAACTGCCAGACTGGAAATTCTATTGTGTTCAGAAACAAGCTTAACAGATGAAGGGTGGAAGTCAGGAATTGAAAAACTACTTAGCAGTTATATTGAAGGACAACAAGCATGTGAACATACACTTTTCTACACCCTTCTTCTCCCTTTTTAATTATTTATGGTTTTCCAATATCTCTATGTGAAATTATGCAACCTTCTTACTGTAGTGAGAAAATCATCTCTTCATTTAGCCTTCATGCAAAGCATATGCAAATGTACATATATTTGTATATTATGAACAGTTTTTATAATTAATTGTATTAAAAATATAAGATTTCATTTAATATATTCTGATCATGGTTTCACTAACTACAACTCTTCCCAGGTCCTCTGTGTCTCCCCACCACCCAAATCCACATTCTTTTCTTTCTCTCATTAGAAAGGAGGCAACTACACACAAACATACACACACACACACACACACACACACACACACACGAAGGGGGGGGGAGATGGAGACAGATTGAAATAAAAAAGAGAGTCAAAGAATAAGCACAAGAGATAGAGATACAGAGATACACATACCAACCAACACACATGTAAATCTCCTAAAAACACAAAACTGGGAACTGGAATATATAAGCAAAAGATCTTTATAGTAAATAGTAAATATAGTAAACCCTCTAAAAATACTATTGAGTTTATTCTGTGTTGACTGTCTACTGCTGACTATGGGGCTTGCCCTTAAGCGTGGTTTGTATACCTAGTAAGACTTCATTGGAGAAAATGAATTTTTATCTTGTGACAAATTTTTCTTCTGTGAGTGCTTATATACACAAAGTTTTTGTGCATGCAGTTATTTACAAATGCTAGGTACAATGGCTCATTCCTATAATCCCAGAATTTCAGAAGTTGAGGGGAGAGATGTGGTACTGGTTAAAGATCAGCCTAAACTGTAGTGTGAACCTTTGTCTCAAACAAACCAAACCAAAAGCTAACAAAAACCAGAAAAAGAAGGAGAGGATGGAAGAAATAGCTCAGTGAGTCAAGTACGTTCTACATAAGTATAAATACTGAAGTCCAATCCTCAGAAGCCATGTAAAAAGAGCCAGGCGCAGTGATCCTATTGCCGGAAAGGCAGAGACAGGCAGGTCCTTGGGGGCACTCTGTCCAGCCAACCTAGCCTAATTTCAAATTCTGAGCCAGTAAAGAGACCCTTTCTTCAAAAAGATAAAAAACAAAACCAAACAAAACAAAGAAACTAAATAAAAGTGGAAAGCATTTAAAAATCCAATACCAGAGGTTGTTCTCTGTAAACACATGCATTTGTACACATGCACACACTTTTATACCTCCATACACAAACAAAAGACCTAAACAAATACATTATGTACTGTTTCTATTTTTATTTCCTATTTTAATATGATCTCCCTTTTCTTCTTTCTCAGGCAATTGACAGTATACATCAAGTTGGAGTTTATTGCCTGGCCTTGGTACCAGCAAATACCCTTCCCAAAACCCCACTTGGTGGCATTCATTTGTCGGAAACAAAGCAGCTTTTCCTGGAGGGCTCCCTTCACCCCTGCAATGTCCTGATGTGCCCTCACACCTGTGTCACAAACTTACCGAAACCTCGGCAGAAGCAGCCAGGTATGCCACAGAGCCCTGCATGGTCTAACATAGCCTTGAGTGGGTTTTGTAAGCTATCTTCTATCAATAGCAGGCTCAGGAGGGGCTACATCTGAGAACACTGGTAATCCTCTGCACTCATGTTCTCCACACAGTGCACACCCAGACAGAACATTCTCCTCACAAGATGTGTTTGCACCTTGATGGCTGGGATGTAGCAGCTCTGCTCAGGCAGGAAGTACTCAGGTAGTCCGTACAGAGCATAGGGTAGAAGAGATCTGTAGCCTTCTCATTGGGTAGCATTTTCACTGAAATTGGTTATGCACAGTCACCTATTGGTGGCCCTAGAGTAGACACAAACCCCTTAAGGTCTTAGTGTATAGAATCAGAATAATAATACACCCTTACAGGTTTTATGTGGTTAATTTAGGAGTGAAAGCAGTCGACTATGGGATAACACTTTGGAAAATGAGGAATTCTATTTATTTCTGACAGAGAGACTATTATCTCAGTGCCTGACAGATTGGGAACACAGTACTCTTTATCTGGCACGATTCTCGGCTTCTAAATCAGTCACATACTACTAGATCACACACACACTTGTCAGTGGATTTGTCAGAATGTGGTAAATTAGGAAATAGAAACTCTCCTGCTAACTTGATAGCATAGGAGCTGGTATGTACAGGCCAGACCAAAGTTAGACAAATATGATATACCATGTACCATCATGGTATCTATGTTTGCTAATCTGTTGATCCTCATGGAACCCTATGAGAAGAGTGCTCTTTATTTTACAGATGAAGATGACAAAGCATAGACATTGAGTTTTATCTAACATTGCACAACTACAGTGTGCCCAACATAGACTCTAAACCCAGGCGACATAATCTGTTCCTCAACATTACCCACTTTCCACACCATTTCCTAAGACTATCTTAGGATCTTTACTGTCACCTATTAAAGAATGATCCGGTTGGGCAGAAATCTTTAGCAAGTCATCTAAAGGTGGATGACCTTATTACCCCAGCTAGTGCCTGAATACAGCACCCTTTGTAATAAATGTACAAGTCACTTCAAAAGATCTCATCCTGAGTACTCTTCAAATGTGACCAGGTCTTGAGGGCTCCAGACTGTCTGTACCTCTTCAGGACATAGGTTTGTCAGTGAGGCAGGTAGGTAACCTTCTCAAATTCAAAGATCAAATATGTAATACTTGAAGGAGAAAAGTGATTGGCCAAACATACATTAGGTTGAGGAGCTGAATCCATGCCTTCAGATTGCAAAGCCCTTGCTCTTACTCTTTTTACACCTCGGGGATGTTTTATGAGGAAAGTGTAGCAATATAATGTGTCTTCAAAAGACATTCTTTCCTTCTTTCATTTTGCAAATTGAACTCAGGACTTTACAAGTACTAAGCAGTATCTTGTCTCTTGGCCTCTTTTCTATTTTACCCTCTTTCTGTCCTTAAACTCGATCCCTTCAAGTACTGTGTAGCAGCTAAGCTGAGGCATTATGACCTATGTGTATACGTATCTTTAGATTTGATGACGGCCTATAATGTCCCCAGAGGACATTGTTCTGAGACCTCATTTTCTATATATATGGTGAGGGAATTCAACTAGATGATTTCAAAATTCCCTTTTGAAGAAACATTTAAAATTATTCCAAAGAGGTTACTGGCAACCAGAGAAAACATTGACTATAGCCACATATGTATAAAGGTTTTGCAATGAGCTGCAAATAGAGTCCTTAAAATGCAGGTTCATAGACAACAAAATTGTTTTTTCTCATGGGCAAGTTATTTATTCAGTTATAGTAGTATTATTAAAAACCTGAGTATAAAAGTGGTGAATGACTTTGAAGCCGTTGGAAGAACTAACAACAGTCCTACAACAGTTTCCAGGACAGATACAGAGCCACAGCTACAGCTTCCCTCATGACATCCTCTCAGAGTAGCTGAGGAAAACTGAGGAGTCCCAAGCACAGGGTCCAGCACAAGGGGGAGATGTATTTTCTGCCAAACTAAATTCAGCATGGGCCACTGAATGTCTGTAGAGAATGAGTGACCCTGTCTTCAACTTGAACAGTCAGTCAAAAGGATGAACAGGTATTGGAGTGCTTTGAGGTCTGACTCAGCATTCTAGAAGGTTTTCTTGGGGAAGCCAGAATAATGGTCATTGTGATTGTCATGGTAAGTGGCCCATTCTAAGCCTTGTTCTTTGCCACTGTATACATTAGCGTGAATCTCATTTTTTTATTTTATATGCCCCCTAATCCCCCATTGAGCTGCAAGACACTCAGCTCTTTTTGATAGTAAATAATGCATGTGTCTTGATTGATAAACATAGAACTTAATCACCAGATATCTAATAGCAATTTGACTTAATAGATGCCAACTCAAATTTCATCAAAATAGAAATTAAGTACAAATTGATCATGCTACCTTTGTTATTTTATGCTGTTAGGTTTTCCTGTTTATGGATATGATGTGTTTTGTATGCATGTTCACATGTGTGGGTACACTTGAATGTGCATGAATGTGGAGACACAAAGTTGATGTGTATTTTTAATCACTCAACACCTAATATGCTGAGGCAGGGGCTCTTGCTAAACTTAGAGCTTTGTTGATTCAGCTAGTGTAGCTAGCTAGCTTATTTCAAGTTGTCTTTGCCTGTGTTGTCTGCATCCTGTGCACTGGGATTATAGATGGATGCCATACCCACCTAGCTTTTTACATGGGTTCTGGGGACTGAACTCCACACTCCACTATTCACACTTGCAGTGTTTTACCCACCAATCTATCATCTTCTCAGTTCTTGTACTGTAATTAATGTATTAAATACCTTTTTCTTCTCTCCCTAATCCTCTGTACCCCCTGCCTCCCTCTCCTACCTCTCTCCCCTCTGTGTGTGTGTCTGTCTGTCTCTCTCTCTGTCTCTCTCTCTCTGTCTCTCTCTCATACACACACACACACACACACACACACACACACAGTGACAGAGAGAGAGATCTAGAATGACTAGCTTTATCCTGTTAAATGCAGTCCTTCATTTGTATGTGTACATTTAATGAAAAGATGTGACTGACATGTGGGTTTCTAAGAGTTTGTGTTTCTCCAGTTCTTTAAGAAGTTTCTGGGTCAGTAAAATGGCTCAATGAGTAAAGTGCTTGCTGTCAGTTCTTAGCCTGATGTTGATTCCCCCAGGACCCCCATGATAGAAGGAGGAAACCAACTCTAGCAAGTTGTCCTCTAACCTCTACACTCACACCATGGCATGAGTGCATGTACATGCACAAGTTAATAAGTGTAATAAAAATTTTTGTAAAAAATACTTTTAAAAGAAATTTCCTTTTTTCATAATTGTAAAAGTGAAGGTATTGGAAACATGTCTGATGTTTCTCTTTCAAACTGCTGTTTTAAACAAGGGAAAGAAAGCTCATTGAGTTTTTGTACCAGTGGAGTAGAAAAACCTTTCATTTTATAGTGTCTTCTGGGTTCACTGTTCTACATCTCATTGTGGGACTTTATCATGTTCCTTTGTGAGTATTCTCTGAATCTGTCCAAGAGGTAAATGTGTTATAATTCGCTTGGTTTGAGTCTACTCTCATTATAGATCACAGTCCCAGAAAACAAGAGAGCTAATCCAGAAATCTTCCTCAGGGAGTGCATCCTGGCTTTACATCCTGTATTTATCCTTGATACAGCTTCTATAATCACCTCTGAACATGCATTATCACCTGTTGGCTTCACACTAGACAACAGAATCATCAGTTTTCAGGGTGCTAAGGGAGTCTCTGTGTGTTGAAGACATTACTGTTGTGTGGCCTCATCCAGGTTTCTTCATTTTGGCCATCATAAGCACATCAGTGATTTCTTTGCAATCTTTTATAATAAGAGTGATTTGAAGCTGGGTCTTTTAGAGCATTTCCTGAGGTTAATTCTTTAGTAATTGGGTAAAAATTCTGTTCAAAAGAATTCCACTTCTGTCTCTAAGGTTATTTGCTTTTTTTTTTTCCTTCCAGAAATTGGCCCTGCCTCAGTGATGGTGGGAAACCTTGTGTCTGGGAAGAGGATTGCCCAGGCTAGTGGCAGAGACCTGGGTCAGATAGAGGACAATGACCAGGCCCGGAAGGTGAGAACCGAGGTCAGAACTCATGTTATTCCCTTAACTCTAGAGCTATGTTAACTATTTGTATGCTCACAGAGTGACTGTCCCTAGTTCTCACTGAGTCAGTTCCACATCTGTTGCTGATTTCATGTCATTGATGATCCTACCCCACCTCCCCACTTATCATAGAGTTTCATGGTCTTATAGGGGAGAATGTTACAGAGGGCATGAGGTTTTAGGGAATTGTAGCATGGCACAGAAATGAAGTGATATCATCCACATGAGCAGGACTGAGGCAAATATTAGGAAACTGTGGATCCCCCACCCAACCAGCCCTCATGGGAAGCCCACACTGCCTCATAGTGGCCTTGGGGTACAGTGTTTTATCTTTTGGTTGGTTGTTAGCAGCTAGATTTTCCTGCTGCAGCTTACAGAACAAATATCTAGCTCCTCTCCACCCACACAGCAGAGCTCATGACTTGCCTTTATGTTTCTGAGTCCCATTGTAACATTTCATCTCTGACAATTAGGATTCCCTTAGGATTCCCTGTTTCCCACAGCTCAAAAGTAGGCTCATTCACTATGGGCTACTGAGGAATGTGACAAAATCATTTAAATACTGCCAGTGTAATAACATACAGCAATTTCTTCATTAAAAGAACTTGATCATCAAACTCCCCACATATAGTACATGTCTATTAATAAAAGATGTTAAAGTGTTATATGGATATTTTCTCTCTTCATATGAAATGGGGCTGTCCTTTTTATTACAGACTAAATCAGTATGATGCATTTAATCTATGTAATTTGCAATGCAATTTAATAATACCAGAGAATGGCATTCTACAATCACATATTTAATAGAAGCTGGGTTTTTTTTTCCCCCCTTCAGTAAGCTAGATTAGATTCTTGCCCTGCACATCATAGAAATCAACATTGCATATCCTGGCAGCCCCAGGAGGAAAGATGGCTGAATGTTAGATGATCTTATCTATAGGGGGCTAGCTCCTCTCTGTCTCCCTTGGGCTGGCTTGTAGAGAACTTGCCTAACCAAGGGTACTATACAGCCATCCTTGGAGCTGCCAGTCTCAGTCAGATGCATTGAATGCTAAATAGCAGCAGGGAAAGCCAAGTACTTGCTCTTCCTGTTGATGACATATTTGTTAGAATTTTTTAGATGTGAATATGTCCTTATACCTTTGTGTAGGAAAGCATGTACTCAAATAATTCTAATTTAAATGTTGAGATTGCCTAACCTAGACTCCAGTGGCATGACCCTTATATCCTTGTATCATTCCAGTTCCTGTTTCTCTCTGAGGTCTTACAGTGGAGAGCGCAGACCACTCCAGACCACCTGCTATACACTCTGCTCAATTGTCGGGTAGGCTCCAGAGCTCTAGAGCTCATATTTCCTAATGGCTTAATTTAGTAGTCTGAACTTTTTTTTTGAGAGATCACCTCCTTTTATAACATTCCCAGACTCTTCTCTTTACTTAGCAGAAGTAACATTTGGGGGGGGGGCGGATATTTCAGCTCAGAGGTTACATATAGTTCATCATTGTGGAGGAAGTCCAGCATCTGGAGCTTGGGGCAGCAAATCACACTGTATCAGCAGTCAGGAAGCAGAGAGAAAGGCATAAATGTACACTTGTTAGTGTTCTCACTTTCTCTGCAGTATTCCCACCCAAAATGAAGAGGTTAATGGTACCTAAAGTAGAAGACTAATGCAGTCCTAGGAGGTGGTTATCTCCTTATTATAAACAAACTTGTTTAAATATAATTGACTTAGTAACAGACTCTAAGGAATGATACCATTTCTATTTTATAAAGTTTCTGTTTAATTTCACAGTAGCAATTCACATTCTTCCTCCTTAAAAGTACTTAGAAGTCAGACCTTAAATATTGTAGAAAATATTAACAATAGATGTTACATGCAAAGATGTATTTTGGGTTTTAATGTTTATTTGTTTTTAGCTTTTCTTTATGCTTTGGAGCTAAAGCTTGAAAATAGATAAATAGTTGGACCTCTTGACAAGTACAGGTACCTATAAGTCTACAAATATGAGGTTGTTTAGGATTCTTAATTATCAAAGTCTTGAGTGCTCAAAGGTCTGGCTTCTGGCTGTCACGGTTTCATTGTGATTCTCTGACTATATGTACTTGGACATGTTTACCTTACTCTGTCATAAAGGTCCTTATCAGCTTGAAATTACCCTTTGTGGAATTGGAAATGATGGCTCATCATATACTACATCTGCTCATAACCTTATCCAGGGAGAGTCCTTGGAGACAACAAAGAGCATTTTCCTATTGTCCCCCTGTTCTTTGAATGTCTAACAGAATGCCTCTTCTCTGAGGGGCACTCTTTTCACAACCTACCGCCTCCTATGTATGGTCACATGGCTATTTGGTCATAGAGCCTGAACCTTGAGAATTCAGTGACCGCATACCCACGCATCCAAAATGATTCCTCTCTCCTCGTTTTATTATTTCAGTTTTATTACATTTTTATTTGGTGTGTGTGTGTGTGTGTGTGTGTGTGTGTGTGTGTGTGTGTGTGTGTGTAACAGCATGCTTCTGGAGGTCAGAGGACAACTTGTGGCAGTCAGTTCTCGTTCTATAATGTGGGTTCTAGATATTGAACCTGGACCCCTCAGGCCTGTGAGCATATATACTGTTACCTGCTTAGCCAGCTCTCTGGTTCCAGACTTCCATTTTTCATCGTTTTCACTGAATCCATCTTTACCCTATACATATGGACAAGATTCCCTTTCCTACATACAGCTGCTCATTTTCATCTTCCTTCACATCTGTGATAACTTCTTTTTCCCTTTACTGTCCTCTTCTTGACTCTCTTCATGTGGTATTTTCCTATAAGCTCTTTTGACTTGCCTTTGTCCATAGCCTACATGGCTCTCTTTTCCAATATTGCCTCCAAAGTGATGACTAGAATGTATTGTCTTAACTATAACTGACCTCCTTTTCATTGTGCAGTTCTCAGAACTTTTCATAAGTATAACTTCTTCTCTTTCCTTAATTTGCCTAATACTGGTGATTATATCCTGTACAAACCATCAACAGAGCAAGTCAGACATGTATCACTTTTAACCTCCCCCTTTAATATTGACTAATACCACGCTCACACTTTTCTAAGATAGATAAGTAAAATTACCTGTGTTCAAACTTTATGGAAGTCTAAACTTGGAGTGCAAGAGTAGGAGATCCTTGTAGACACAGAGATTCAAACTTGAAGTGATGTCATCCAATCAGTGTGACCTTGTAACCATTGTCTCCAATTCCCCTTCTCCGAAGTACACAAATGGATCAGCTTCACTTTCTTCCCCTTTTCTCCACTGCAGACTCTGATCTTTCCCAGCTCTCCACACATACTCTCTCACCACTCATTATACTGGTGCCCAACTGCAGGACAAGGGAGGTTGCTTGGGTGCTTTTCTTCTGGTCTGGACACGATTTTTACTAGTTATGAATTTGATTTTTTTTAACTATCTTTTTTTGATCGTGGGTCTTTTAAGATAATTGAAACACTTGACTTCAGAGTGTGAAGGGTTTTTAAATTGTTCGTTTAGTGTCCATTCATGTACCTACACCCTTAGCAACTGTAGTAGTTAGGAATGAGGTATGCAAGATTGAAAGTTGGAGTAGTGCATATTAAAATGATCACTAATAGTAGAGAACGTTCTCTCTCAAAATCATGCAGAATATCTTTTTGTTTGTTTGTTTTTACCAGGAACTTCACACAACTCATTTAATTTTTTGTTTTGTTTATTTGTGGTATTTTCTTTATATTCTCAAAACATGAATTTTGTTCCTTAATCATTTTAGATATTAAAATAAAGCCTTAAAATGGTGTCAAGTTCACAGTTTTAAAATGGATGCTGACTCTTGGATGTCTCTGCATGATCAGCCTGTCATGAAAACTCTCCCACAACTTATTTTAGAAGACAATTCTAACACGATGAAATAACTTTACCTAGAAACCTACTTTTTATCCAGTGGTTTCAGAATAGAAATCAATTTTTCCCAAGAACTTTGATGAGGATGTTGGAAAATGATCTGTTACCTGAGGCTAAATGATTAATACTTCATGGAAATATTCACTTGGAACTTGTGTTCTTAACAAGTAGTGCTTGGAAAAATGAAATATGTCCCTGAAACTGATTGCATTTCTGCTGCAGTACAAGATTGTATTAAAATCTTCAAAGTGAATAGAGGCTGGAGAGGCTCTGTCTGTGGAATAGTTACCAAATAAGCATGAGGACATGAGTTAATTCTTGATATACACAAGGGAGACATGGTTGGGGGTGGGGGGCATGGGCGGAGATGAAGTGCTTATAATCCCAGCCATGGGGAAGTAGAGACAGGTGGATCCCTAGGTTCAATGCCACTGCGAAACCTTTTCTAAAAGAAAAGGTGGGAGTGGACAACACCTTATAGTTGAACTTTGCCTGGGGTTCCCCTCTTGCCTCCATGTACAAACATGATTAGTGCTCTTATCTCTGTGCACAAATATGTGCCCTCACTACATGAACACAAACACACCAGACTATTAAAGAGTCAGTAGCAATGAACTTGTGTCATATTGTACACCCATTACATGTCATATTCAACCTTGCAGTTTCATATGGTAATTGACACGCAAGCTACCAACCTATTGTGAGTTATTCTTCAAGTAATATAGGGAGGGGTCATGGGAGAGAGGGATCTCAACACATACCACACCTCCAGTGACCCAGTGAGGGGTTCCATTGTTCAGGGGAAAACAGTGTTTATTCATCATGTTCGTTCCAAGCAGGAGGTTACCCATTTGTCACTCACCTTATCACATAGCCATATCTATGGAGCAAAAATTTGTGTCAGACTTAAAATATGATAGTCTACCTCTTTCCCGCATAGCAACTTCTGAAGGGACTTGGGGATAATACTGATGAGTTTCAAGTCCCTGTACATGATAGATTCAGATCTTAGTCACCACAAAGCATATTTCTCTCCTACACCATTATCACAGAATATGGTGGGGTTTTGTATTAACTCCCATGAAATGATAAAGGGTAATTTGGAAATGGCTTTAGAATTTTATCAAAGATAAAAGACAGCATGTGAATTAAGTTTCACATTTAGTTAAAAGCCTATTGGTAGGAATTTTTAGTAGCTAGAATTAAAGTGTATTTTCTAAGAAATTATGGACTGCTGATTGTGACTAAACAAAACTTCTAAAATCTCAGAACCAAAGAAAGGGGGAGGGGGCAAATTGTGGGCTTTGTCTTATCAATAACAGCAGGTTGGTCTTTTTTTGTTGCTATAACAAAATCTATGAGACAGATCATTTTATTTATTTTTTTTTGTTTTTGTTTTTTTATTGGATATTTTATTTACATTTCAGATGTTATCCCCTTACCCTATACCCCACCCCACCCAGGAACCCCCTATCCCATCCCCCCTCCTCCTGCTTCTATGAGGATGTGCCCCCACTTTTACCTCCCCACCTTCTAATTCCCCCACAGTTGGCGTCTAGCCTTCATGGGACCAAGGCCCTCCTCTCCCACCTATGCCTGACAAGGCCATCCTATGGGTCCATCCCTATGTGCTCCCAGGCTGGTGGTTTAGACAGCTCTGGTTGGTTGGTATTGTTGCTCTCCTCATGGGGCAGCAAACTTTTTCAGCTCCTTCAGTCTTCTCTCTCACTCCTCCATTGGGAATCCCTTGATCAGTTCAATGGTTAGCTGTGAGCACCCGCCTCTGAATATGTCAGGCTATGGCAGGCCTCTAAGGAGACAGCTATATCAGGCTCCTGTCAGCATGCACTTCCTGACATCCACATCAGTGTCTACCTTTGGTGACTGCACATGGGATGGATACCCAGGTTGAATGGTCTCCAGACGGCCCCTCCTTCAGTTTCTGTCCCACACTTTGTCTCCATATTTGCTCCCTTGAGTATTTATTTTAAAAAGCTTATGTTGGCTTATAGTTCTGGGGATTCAAAGTTGAGAGGTCACATCTTATAGTGGTTTTCTTGCGGGCAGAATCCTGAGACAATTCAGGGTGTCGTGATAAGAGGAGAGAAGGACTGTGGATATCTGTATCATCTACTTCTCAAAATCCACTATGATTCAACCATGGAGGTTCCATTCTAATGGCATTATGTAATCCTACTTTCTGTCTCAAAGCTTTACCTATAAACACTGGTCTTAATACGTTTCCAGCATTCTGGTATCCCATTGTTGTGACTAAATTTTAACCCATGGTGCTTTGGAGAAAATTCAGACCACATCAAAACTATAGTAACAGTACACTTTAGCTCTTCTGAATGTGATTGTAGCTAATAAATGTAGAGAAGTTATAGCTATCTTAGGCAGAAATAGGCATACAGTAGCAGGGTAAGGCACTCCGCCTTAATAGGTAGACATTCTCAGTAGGGAGTCTCAGAGTCCCCAATCCTGCCAGCTCTCTTTTGAGGCATATTTCCAGTATGCCATTAAGCTTATCCCCTGTGTATGATCATAGGTCTATGCTGCTTTTTCTCATAAAGAGATTTACCATACTGCAGTGTCAAGGATGTGTTTGATGAGGAGCTTTACCATCAGATGTACTTTCATATTTTTCCCCAAAAGTACTTTGAAGAGCTCAGTGGGCTTTAAGTCCAGGAAGGTGTATTTTGATTTATGCTGACAGACATGTCAGTGAGGAAATGCTCAGAGGAATGCTTAATCTTGAAGGCACCAAATTACAACTTTTAGTCTGTATTTCTTAGACTCGTCTCATCCCATACACTTACACCTCATCTGCATCTTTGCTGCACTCTGCTCTCACTAGTCTCCTTTACATACCAGTTTGATACAAAGGAATGCGTGTGGGAGAAGGATCAATTTAGAGACTCGTAAGTTAAGTATCTCTAATATCAAACACTGGTCACAGCATCAATAGCTGTCTGAAGGCTGACTCGGATGTTACCTGGGTCTCTTCCCACTGCCTCACCATTCCTTGTCTCAATCATCCAAGACTACAACTTGGCTTTATAGGATTCACTATGATTAAACAGTACTGGTGTGTGTACCTTACTGTAGAGTACTCCTCTATACATCCCATCAGGACCTCTCTTCCCATCCTTCCATATGTCTGTCTATGACATTTGAGACAGGAATTCAGCATGGTTTTCCAGACATTGCTCCCTACTAGCCCAGAGGCTCTGGTCCCTGTGGTCCACGTGGTGTTTTCCACATGGCAGTTCTCCTGGCAGCTCATTAAGGATTGCACTTTCACAAGTGTCTTTCATTTAGGAGTTTCAGTCCTTGAGTCTTGAAGTTCATTGTGTTTTCCTATGACTACCACATGCTCCCACATCCTTCTTTTAAACAATGTATGTAAATGTTATCAACTTAGCCCAGATTGTCCATGATAACTTTTCATTCTGCTTCTCTGATCTTCCTCACCCATAGACTATCAGCTAGACATGTCCATTATTTTAAAAAGCAATATTTTAAAGTTGCTGTAGACAGTGATCTCTTTATACCTCTGATTACTGCAAATGAACTATATACATTATATCTCAGGAATATTTTAAAAGTTAGTTAAATGTAACTCTTTTTTTCTGAAAAGACTTTACCTCTTTTTTTTTCACTTGCTTTTAGATGGATTTCTACTATGCAGTACAGGATGCCTATAAATAGCCTAGGCTGACCCCTATCCTCCTGCCTCAGCTTCCCAAGTGCTGGGACTGAAGGCATACATGTGCATACTCTGCTATAATGCAGTTCATTCATTCTTTTCTTCACAATGTAAATAATGAATAGCATACATTTTGGTATTTCTCAGTGCCTATTCTGTACTAGTCTTTCCTGGTAAGCCTCTTTTGAAGTGACCTAAAGATATTTTCTTTCTGTTTTTGTGTATTTTAAAAGTCTGCATTAAAAAAAAAAGTCACTTAAACTGCCTAGCTGAAGAGCTAGTGACAGTTGCTGGCCTTTGAGGAGGCCGAGTCAGTTTTCTTTTGGTATAGGAGGTGAGGATGATGAAAACATATCAATCTGATCATTAAAATTGTGGTTCAATGAATGTCCCAAAATCTATTGACCTGAGAATGCCATGTAAATGGATTATATAATGCATGACCTGGTATGGTGAAGATTCCCTGAACCCCTGTTCTTGTGATATTCAGGGAACAATAGCAAATTCCTTGACATGTGTTCAACTACACAAGCGTGCAGAAAAGATAGCAGTGATGCTGATGGAGAGGGGCCACCTGCAGGATGGAGACCACGTGGCATTAGTCTACCCTCCAGGTAAGCAGTAGGATCAGTGGTCGCAAGGACAGCAATGGGAGGAAGCGCTTTGTTGTTCCAAATGGTACTTGTGGAGTGTCTGGGTTACTGCCTAGTGTGTTTTTTGTTTCTGTATAGATTCTTGCTGGGCTCATTTGCCTCTAAATATTCTCACTCACAGGGCCTAGGCTACATGATAACACTGTTTTAAAGTCTTAAAGCAATACCTAACCAAACCTTTATCTCTACATTTGATTGAGTTTCTAAGGTAGTTCATATTATTGGTGGTAATTGAGTTTTTAGCTCCTAGACATAATAATACCATTGAATAGTTATCTAGAGAAATGACATATAAATGAAACATCTAAGATGTCTTAGCATCTTGTGTCTAAAAGAACAAGCCACAAGAAATTAATCACTGAGACCAACAGGTACAGGGAGGAAGGAGTTAAAATCTTTATTTCCCTAATTGTCTGAGTTTACCCAGACTAGAACTTGCACTGAGAGAGAGGTGGAGGTCTTTAAGCAAAGTAACTGGCTTCAAAACGGTATTTCTGCTTTCATCTTGTGTAGGAATAGACCTTATTGCTGCATTTTATGGTTGCCTATATGCAGGCTGTGTGCCAATCACCGTGCGACCTCCACATCCACAGAACATTGCAACGACATTACCTACAGTCAAGATGATCGTAGAGGTAACCAAGGCCTGGGTAGGATGCTGTGGGCCTTTCACTGTCTATGCTCAGTAGCAAGCTGTGAGTTACAGACCTAAAGTCTCCCAAAACAACTGCTTACTATTCTGTACATGTGGGTTTGCAATGAAACTAATAAAATTGGGAATAGTCTATCTCCAGGGAGTTAATCATCTAGCATTGGGAGTAGGATCTAAGCTAAGCAACTTGGAAGCTGGGGCAGCTGGGAGCAGCTATAACAATGCATTGATACTGAAAGAAGGCCTCACCACCAAACACAAGCGATTTGAATGAAAAACAGTGTATGTGTTGTCTTCAAGTTCCCTTCTTCTGGATCTAGAAGGTTGTTTTGTTTTTAGAGTATAGGTGTATGCTTTGTTTGTTTTTATGTGTAAGGAAGCTAAAGACTAGCAAATGTGTTTCCCTCAACTCTGGGAGGCCCTAGGTGATATTAACAGCCAGATCAGCCCACTTCCTCAGCTCTTGGGAATTAAAGTTGTGTACTCTCAACCTTTTAGAAACATTAGGCACAGAAGTGATGAACACTTCCCTGATGTGTTTCTTTCTGGTGTGTATTCATTCCTTTCCTCCTTGTCTGTGGTCCTCAGGTGAGTCGGTCTGCTTGTCTCATGACAACACAATTGATTTGTAAACTGCTTCGGTCCAGAGAGGCAGCAGCAGCTGTAGATGTCAGGACATGGCCCCTCATACTGGACACAGGTCAGCACCTGGACTCTTCTTCCCACATGCATTTTCTTGTTATGGTCTTTAGTGTAGTCAAGTAGATTAATAGCTTCATTTTTCTTTGCAGATGATTTGCCAAAGAAGCGGCCTGCCCAGATCTACAAACCTTCCAACCCAGACATGCTGGCTTACCTTGACTTTAGTGTGTCCACAACCGGGATGCTAGCTGGTGTAAAGGTGAGAAGAGGGGTCCACCTAATGGGCAGGCCAGTGGTGGACAACAGACAAGCCATGCACTGATTGTTCTTTTGTTGTCATGTGTGATTATATTCCAGTGAGAGAGGTATAATATGATTTTTATATGAGCCTTTCATATATTACCTTTCAATACCTGATAGCTAATTTCCAAATACTGTGTGGAAAGCTGGGGACATAGTTTACTCATGCAGCCCTTGCCTAGCATGGTCATTGCCCTGGATTCAGTCTTCAGTACTGAAAAGCAAAACAACAACAACAACCCATTTTTTCAAACTGTCACAGTACAGTACTGTCTAGTACTGTATACTAGAATACCACATAAAATTTTCTTGCTGGTTCTCAGATCTGCTGCTACTACACTGCATGTTTGCACAGTATTCTCTTACTTGTTAAACTTGAGCACAATCATAACCTGAAAGATGGCTTCTTGGTGAAGCTTCCATGAGCCTTTTGCCTATCAAAGTACAGAAGTACCAATGTCACTTAGAATTGGCATCATCACAGCTCAGATATCAGGGTCCTGTGCTTCAGGGTCTAAAACCCCAGAAAGCCGTTTCCTCTCCATCTCTGCCTCTGAGTTAGACTGGAACAGTTTGAGCTAGTTACCTATCACAAATTAGAGTTCGCAGATTTGACCTCTCCCATAGAATTAAGGAAAACATAAAATTAGCTAGAGTATTAAATAATCTCTTTAAAAACTTCCTAAAAGAAATATTCTCAGAGCAAGATGAGTTAAGTGCCGTCATCCATAAGTGAACTTTGACCTTCTTACTGTCAGGGCCAAAATAGAAACCCACAGTTCTGCTTAATCTTGTGGAGTATGGAGGTAGGAACTACAATATTAAATCTTGATTTAATAAAAATGGATCTACATGGAACAGATAGTATGATCTTTGTGTAATACTTCTTGGTGACTCAATTTATTTATGCACCATAGAAGAACTCAGAAATGGTTAACTATACTTTCTTCTAAACTTGTAAAATGTTTTTCCAATTTTTGATTATGTTTGATGAGTATGTGAAGAGAAGTATATTGTGATATGAATTAATGAAACACCCATAAGGGCTGAAAGACATGGAAAAATAGGGGAGGTTGTCTGGCATGTCGTCTGCCTCTTTGGTCCTATAGGATTGCAGGGAGGCCATTT
Organism: Arvicanthis niloticus; assembly: GCF_011762505.2. Taxonomy (NCBI): domain Eukaryota; kingdom Metazoa; phylum Chordata; class Mammalia; order Rodentia; family Muridae; genus Arvicanthis; species Arvicanthis niloticus. The sequence goes on along the minus strand of NC_047665.1, from coordinate 50,274,283 downwards.
TTCTCTGGAAGAAATTCTTACTGGATTTTAGTTTTTAGACAGAAACATTCAGTTGCATACCATGAAAGTTAGAAGAGTTCATGGGTGTCTTCTCTGTAATTGGTGCTATGGAATGTCAAGGTTTATGTAAAGCATAAGGGTATGTTGTACTATGTCATTTCACATTTCACCCACTTGACTGTGTTGGTTTGAACTGTGCCTGGGGAATGGTTGTATGCCCAGACAAAGGACAATTACTTAACGTCAGCCAAAGCAAAACAGCACCAAAAGGCAAGGCTGCTTAGGACACATCATGTAGTACATCATGGCACAGCCATACATTGGCTTGAGGCTGTCTCATGTCTGATGAACATGGATTTGGAGATCTACTTTTAGGGCCTCTCAGAGTCCTTCATTTCATGGCCTCTGGAAAAATACTTTTTTATCCAAGTCTGAGGTTATCTAGTAAAAATCAGGAATTTACACTTTATTCCAGAATACACTTCGAGTTCAGGCTTGTGGGCTGGTGATATTGGCAGGGCCCAGACTGGGGTGTTCTTAGAGATGGAGAGGTTTGGGTTTGGGTTTTGGGGGCTTTTTTTTTTTTTTTTTTTGGCATTTTTTAAATAGCAGTTGCTTTCTTAACCTGTTTGTCCTCTTGTCACTGTGTTAAAACTACTCTCAATACCTAGCAGAGTCCATAGCTGCCAGCCAAGGATATATGAGCACCTTCTTTTTTTAATTTTAATTTTTTTATTGGATTTGTTTTACATTTCAGATGCCATCCCCATTCCCCATTTCCCCTTCCTAGAAAACCCCTATCCCATCCCCCTCTTCCTTTTTGCTTTTATACATTTTTTTAAATGTTGATCAAAGACTTTATAAGTTTGGTAATGCTCAATAACAAGATGCCCATACAATACCCAACCTAGATATACCAACTATCTTTGACTGGTGGAGACACGCGAACATCTGCCTCCATGTTCCTGTCTCTGTCTCTGTCTCTCTGTCTCTGTCTCTTTCTTTCTCTCTCTCTCTCTCTCTCTCTCTCTCTCTCTCTCTCTCTCTCTCTCTCTCTCTCTCTCTCTCTCTCTCTCTCTCTCTCGCCTCATATGAGCACCTTCTTTCTGGTTTTTTTTTTTTTTTATATATTAATCATGTTTGACAAAGTGCTGGCAGACCTTATACTTACCTGCTATGTCTCAACTTTACGCCACATGGTAGTGGGTAGACTTATACTCATTATTTTTAATAGAGAGTCTCTCTGTATCTGAGGCTGGCATAGAATTCACTGTGTGACTCAGGTTGCCTTCAGACTTGCAGCCATCTCCTGTCTTTGGGTTCTCAAGAGCTGAATATCAGTGTACTATACCTGGTTCCTCCTCTTCCTCCTCTTTCCTTCCCCTTCTCTTTCCTCTTCTCTTTCCATTTTCTTCTCTTTTCCTTCTCCTCTTCCTCTTCTTCCTCTTCCTTCCTCTTCCTTTTTCTCCTCCTCTTCTCCTCTTCCTTCTCCTCCTCCTCTTCCTTCTTTTCTTCCTCTTCCTTCTCCTTTCTTCCTTCTTATTTCTTCCTTCTTCTCCCTCCTCCCTTCACCTTTTTCCTCCTCCTCTTTCTTCCTCCTCCTCTTCCTTCTTTTCTTTCTTGTTCCTTTTCTTCTTCTCCTCCTTCTTTTTTCTTCCTCTTTTTCAATACCTAGCACTGAATACAGTGCCTGATACATGTACAGTATGTGTATATCTGTATATATTTTGAATTCTAGAGTAACTCTTTCCAGTACTGGGGTGAATTCATTACACAGCCTATTCCTGGGTAGAACTTGACAATAAAGGGACTCCTCATTCTTATTTCTTTTATATCTTTTGCTGAAGTGATGAGTGCATGGGTTGGATTTCCTTGCTTGTGTTCTTTACTGGTTCTCTTTATAGATTATCACTGCGGTGCATGCTTAACTTGTGACACATTTAACTTGTGACATATTTTAATTGTATCTGATACAGTTTTCCTTGCTTCCTTTGCTACTCAGAAGTTGGTGTGGTTATCAAGTTCTCACAAAACAATGATCCTGTTAGATGTAATCTGTACTGTTTCAGAATCTGTCACCTTTCTGATCAGAGCGTCACTGTTTTCCATGCTGAGTAGAGACAGAGTTTGACTGCCATTTCATTGTGGGATGGTCACAGCTAGGAAGGACCTGAGGGTCGGCAGGAAGTCAGGTTAGGACTCACTACATAGTTTTCAGCACACTGCTTCACTTCTGAGCCACTGTTATTTAGACATGAGAATAGGATTCCATGCTTGTGAAATATAGGCCCTTGTGTATCTAAGACAGCTACTCTACAGATCCCTGAACCTCACAGAATAAGAATAAAGCCAAGTCTCTACTGCAGAGCTGAGCATGACCCCTCATTCCTTCTTTACCTACCTGCAAGCACTTATGTGGACACAAGAATCCCTCTTTGTATAATTTGCTTTTCAGATCAGAAATAGTTATCCACTGCCTGAGTTATAAGGATGGCGTATCAAGAAGTATAAAGTGTGGTTTATTTGTTCAAAATGGAAGACTTCATAGTGCAGGGAATCACAGATGTGATTTATACAGCTCACAAGGTTGAGGCAGAAGGATTGCTATGAATTAGAAGCAAGCTTAGGCTTAGTCCTAAGTTCCAGGCCACTATGGGTAGCACATGTGAGACCATGCCTACTAGCTACCCCTTACCCTCCCATCTCACCCTTCCCACCAAAAAAAATGAAAATGAAAAAGGGAAGTCTAATGAGAATATCGGCATCCACCTTTCTAGAACAATGTGACCCAAACTTGCTATAAATTCTCTGGCCTTGGAAGAATCTTTAATAAGATTTACTTAATTAAGAGGACTTTAACAAGAATTACTATGAATCTAAGACTGCCATGTTGTCCCACAGATGTCGTTGGATGCTTGGTGCCCAGTCACTCACTTTTACTGGCTTTCTGTTTTTCAGATGTCTCATGCAGCCACCAGTGCCTTTTGCCGTTCTATTAAGCTGCAGTGTGAACTTTACCCTTCTAGAGAAGTGGCCATCTGCTTGGACCCTTACTGTGGACTTGGGTTTGTCCTCTGGTGTCTCTGCAGGTGAGGTTCTTCCTTAATGTCCTTAAAATGACTGTTTTTGTTTTGTTTTGTTTTGTTTTGTTTTTCAGTGAAAAGAAACCATGTACCTTCCCTTGTGGATCTTTGGCTGTGGAGCTAAGTGTAGAAACCTTGATATTGTGCCTCTCCCAGAGGCCCCAGCTCAGGACCAGAGTGTAGTGACTGGCACTTTCACTTTCTATGGCAGTCAAATGAGATTTTGAGGAAGCATCTCCTGGGTAGACTGCATCTGCTAAGGTGCTACAGACTTTTTTTTTAATGGTCAGAAGACTATCAGGTTTGAGTCTGAAGCCCTTATCCCTGGCAGTCATGCCTTTTGGGGCTTATGAAAATCCCCGAAAGCTACTCTTGCCTTCTCCCTGACTTTACTCAGTAGTGGTCTTGGGCCAGGGAGAGGTACAGAGGAAAGCCCATGAAGTCTGAGCTCATCTCTCTGGTCATTGTACTCTTTTCTGCCACCAGCTTGGTGCTGTTTCTTAGGAAGTGCCCAGAAAATACTTACAGAATGAATAATAGAATAAAATATACAGATGTCTCTTTCCTGGCTCTTTTTTTTCTGAATAGACATACATCATTTCTTTAAACATTTATAGAAATACAAAATAAATACACACATAAATATGATGTCACACATCTGTAAGTCCAGCACTTAGGAGGTAAAGAAAGGAGAATCAGGGTTTCAGGTCCAGCCTTAGCTCCTCTGCAGGAAGGAGGACCAGGAACTCAAGCCCAGCTCGAGTATCACAGCAAATTTGAAGGCTACCTGGAAATATGAGAGCCTTTCTCAGAAAAGAAAACTGAATAATATAGCTGTTAGCAGTAACACTTAATAAATGTTGGCCTCAGAAAGTATCCATGATCAGCAAAATGGCATATAGTCTTCTGGGTGGTTTTTTTTTTTTTTTTTTTTTTTTTTTTTGAGACAGGGTTTCTCTGTACTGGGTATATTTTTTAATGTAGGATACTTGTAATTAGCATTTTCTAGTACATCTAAGTGTATGAAATGTACTAAAACAGGTACCGGTGTTCCAGACACAGCTTCATGGCTCTCAACCTGTTGTTTTCTTTCTTGCATCTTTCTATGGGTTAGTTTTTGTTCTTATTTTTGTTTGTTGTATATTATTTGTGTTGTGTTATTTTTGTATGTTATTTGTACTTTACCACACAAAATTTTATCCATAATATTTATGCTTATAAATTTCATAAATATATATTACTACAGTTGTATAATTGAGACAGTAGTATATGTAATTTCTGTTTTTCTTATAATTTATGTTGGTTATGGTGAATTTAGACACTCATGGATAATTATGTTACTGAATTCATAGTACTTAATATTAATTTAATATTTAATTATTCTATTGAAGCTTAGATGTATATGTTGGAAAGGACATTGTATTTAGATAATTCAGCTTTTTGAGAAAGCAAATAAAATTGAAACAGTAACATGCTTAATAGTTATTGTATACCTCAATGCAGATGCAATTGCATTGAGTATGTTAGCACTCAGGAGAGAGTACAGAAAATCCTCATCTTATTGTCTGGGCCCATGTACATGAAGCTGTTTAAGCCAGCTGAGCAAGAAGAGTGAGTCTTCTCTGAACATCGCCTCTCTAAGAGGACTGTATTCATTTTGCAAAGTCAACATACAGTCAGTAATGGAAGAATGTTTTGCTCTATTGAGCTATCAGGCCTTACCCCACAACATCCTCAGAGGAGTAGCTTGTTTCAAGAACGTTCTGGATTTGAATGATCCATTAAGACAGTAAGGAACCTTAATTAATAGATGTTCTTGCAAATTCACTCACAAGTCTCAGGCTAAAATATTCTGATCTGAGGGATGGCTCAGTTGGTAAAATAAGAGTTTGATCCCAAGAAAGGTAGATGTGGTGGTACATGCTACTAATCCCAGCACCAAGGACCACGGAGTTGGAGACAGGTGGATCCTTGGGGTTCACTGATTAGCCATCCTAGCCTCCATGGCTAATGAGAGACCCTGACTCAAAAAACAAAACAACCCCAAGGTGAATGGTGCTTAAGGGACAATAGCTGAGATTGTCCTCTGGCCTCCATACACACATGCATATAAAAAAAGGTACAGCGTTTTGCTGGTTGCCTCTGATTTGAAACAGTAAAGGCAGTTGTATAAATGTAAACAAAAAAAAAGAGTGTAAACTTCTGTTTTTCAAAAACCTATGCAAACAGATTACAAAGAGCTTGCTTAAAAAAATTCATGTGGAGTCTTAGATGCACAATCACTAAAGTAACCTTCAGTTGTTGAATTGAAGATTCTATTGAGAGTCATGAATAAAATGGAATTGTTTTAAAATATTTTCTATTTTAAGGTTATGCATATTGTTTCAAAGAATGTCAGAGAGAGATGTTAGGAATGAAAATTATTAGAAGAGGACTTTGCTAGCATATTGCAAAGCGCTCAGTTAAACCCCTTACTGTACCTACTCAAAGAAGTATATCAACATTCAACAAAATATCACTTTAAAAAAAACTTAAGTCTATTGATTGAGTTTAGTCTCTAGCAAAGTCTTAGCAGCCTTTTTTGTAGAAATGGATTTTCTAGCAACCAAAAATATGCCCAGACAGAACAAACTGAGACAAAACATCTACAAAAATACCACCGAGTTCATTTTGTGTTGGTTAACTAGTCCTGAGCAGAAGGCCTACCCTGAAATGTGGTCAGTATACCCAATGAGACTTTTATCCATTAATAAAACTGTCTTTGCCAGCACATATCAATTGTAGATAGCTTCTGGTTGGGAGAGGTTTGTTTTCGAGACAGTCTTACTATATAGACCATGCCACCCTCCAAGTTTAGAAGATCTTTGCCTCCTCAGTGCTATGATTACAGGCTGTACCACCACACCTGGCCACAGCTTTCTTGAGAAGAAAGCTTGCCTTTGGAATACCTGACACAGTATAGCTCACATGTCTTCTCACAACAGATCTGCTGATTAAGGAGGCTCAGTATAGTACCCTGAGATAATACGTGGCTGTGTTGTTGAGAGCCAAACTTGGTGCAATTGTCATTTGCTTGTATGTGGGTTGTCTGGTTAATAATCTGAAGTCACTTGCTAATATGTACATTAATAATATAAAGAAAATGTCTTTTTCATCATTTGAAGCTTAACTTTAACCTCGAATAGACCAAGTTCCAGAAAGTCTTACAGGATACTTTGTTCCATACAGGTAATCTATTCCTTATGTAGTCTTACCCATGAATATTTATAGTCAGTGCCCCCAAAGTTAGTATGTGTAAAAATTGATAGGTAAGATTCTGATGGATGATTTGATAAGAGCAAATTCAGACTTTATGAGTCAGGACACAGGAATCACTATAGGGTAATGGTTGTCAGTAATCCACAACAACACTGCCATGACAACTATACAACTTGGCAGTTAATATCATTTTGTTCTGTGGTACAAGCCTTCTTTGCAATGTACATGTTTTCATGTAATGTTGCTTGAATTCTGTCAGTGCCTCAGTGTATCTATCTATTGTGTGTGTGTATATATGTATGTATATATGTATATATACATATATAATAGTATATATACATGTATGTATGTATATATACATATATAATAGTATATATACATGTATGTATATTATATATACATATATAATATGTTGGCTCTTTAGATGGGATTTTTCTTTTGATTTCTATGGAATACTAAAGAGGTCAGTGACTCTATGTATAATGTTCATTAATGCGCTTCAAACTGATGGCCCTGAATTCACATTCTAAGCTCAATGTTTTTGTGTGCTAGAGCTTAGATCAAACAGTTCTTTAATCCTGGTGTGTATTGTTGAGAAATCGAGTTGTAGGTTATTTGTATTTAATGTTTTTCATTTGGATAGCCTTATGCTAGCAATCCAGAAATTAAAATTGGGGAGTTATGGATATGGTAGATTGTCAGAATTAAGAGGGAAAAGCATTATAAGGTTTTATAGCTCAGTTTTTATTCCCTAAGATACTAGGTTCAAATCATTAAGCTTGTTTAGTAGTACTAAAAAGTCCTTAGTGTAAATGAGTACCTGTTTAAATCTCAGTTTGAATAAAAAGCCTCTAAGAACACATAATTAATGTAGCATTATGAACCTTGAATTAGAAATGTGCTGAATAGCATTTGATATTAACAGAAACATTGTGTTCCTTTGCTTCTCAGGATAGAAAGACACATAGCATTTTCTGGTAGGTAATTATGATTTATGGGATGTATAATGTGTAGTTATACATTGTTAGTGCTTAGGCTCTTTCTGGTATATGATCCTGGGTTTGGGCTTGAGGTAGTTTTTTAAATATCTATACAACCGAGATAAATTTTCCACTTATTCTGATTGCTGCTCAGTGCTACCTTGAGGCTTCTAATTGGAGACAATACATTAGCTAACAAGTAAGGCTTAAATTCAAAGACATACCTAGTTAGAATCTGTAAGCTCATACTGAAGTGCCAGCAAGCCCACCTGGAAAATGAGGCCTTCTGATAACAAATGAAATGTAAAGTTTCAGTAAAATCAGTCCAGGTGGGAATGCCATAATCCCTAAGCATCATGAGAAAAGCTACATATTTCTAGGAAAAAGGGCTGGGATGTGGTCATCATTCAACCTCTCAAGCAGGGAGGGAGAGGAATGGGATATCTATTTTAGCTATGATGTGCTCTGGAAATAACACTCTGTCTTCAAAAAGTGTATATCGGGTTGGAGCAATGGCTCGGTAGTTAAGAGCATATACTGCACTTGTAGAGGACCCAATTTTGTTTCCAGCATCTATACCAGTTCACAACTGCCTGTAACTTCAATTCCATGAGGATGTGATGCCTCTGGCCTCCTCAGGCATTGCAACACTCATGTGCACCTGTACACACATACGTTTAATTAAACATAGACTAGATTTTTAATGTACATGGATCTGATGAGGAAAGAATGAGACATAGGTGAAACCCTTAACTTCATTTCTAGAGCTAAGAGGACAAGCACTTTGCTGTCAGATCTGAAGTATGCTTTTTAAAGGGTTAATTGGGGAGTGATATGGACATACTTTGAAAGAAAAAACGATTTTTTGGAAAGCCCATCTTATGTGAGCTTTGAAAGCTTGTGGGAAACAGTATAAAAGCTTAGGTTCTAGATAAAAGAGCATCTGAGTGTAAATTTGTTCTCAAGGACTAAACTAAGCTCACATTCCATTGGATAACTTATAGCAGGTTGTTGTTTGATAGCAGGGAGTTGCTTGAGTAGTATACACATCTCGTATGCTTTATAGATGTACCTGTGTAATGCTGTGCAGATGGGTGTGATGACTCACACCTGTAGCCTAGCACCATTTGGGCTCTAAAAGGATAGCTGCCACAAGTTCAAGGCCAGCCTGAACTACAAAGTAAAACCTTGTCTCAATAAAACAAACAACAAAAAAGATCCTTAATAAATACCTCCCCAATGGCAAAATAGTAAAAATATGGCCTACTGTGGGCTATTAGAATTATTTACATGGGCTTTTACGGAATATGACATATTGACTATAAACATTTGAGCAAATCAAATCACAGAGAAGTTTAAAACACAACAATAATTTAAAGTCTGATTTTCTTTCTTTGAATGTACCTTGTTTCCCATTTTCAAGTTACTAACTGCATTGAAAAGATTATATCAAAGGTCAGGGATTGCTGTATTTCCATTTTACAAAAATAACTGAAACTTTGAAATGTTGAAAGAAAGAGAAATAAATGTGATAACAATTTTATTTTGCCATGTTCCCTCTACAGTGGTTCTCTACATAAAGGATCATGTTCTAAATAAATTTGTGGGGTTATTGTTTTATTTTTCTTTTAAGATTGATTTATTTTATGTGTGAGTGCTCTATCTGCATGTATACCTGTAATCCAGAAGAGGGGATCAGATCACATTATAGATGGTTGTGAGCTACCATGTGGTTACTAGGAATTGAAATCGGGACCTCTGGAAGAGCAGTCAGTGCTCTTAACCTCTGCGTCATCTCTCCAGTCTCTCATTTACTTTTCTTAAATTTCTAAGTATACTCTCAAGTATAAAGATATAAGAATGACTCTGCATATCCTTCTGTGTGGTGGTTGGACATAATGTGGTACAGATTGACATACTCAAAAGGTCAAGTGTCTGACTTCTTTTGGTTCTCCTAATCTTCTTCCTATGTGATTGTTTTAATCTTTTAATATCTGAATTTTCTATTTATCTTACATACATATGGACATTTCTTGCTTGAAGTATTCCTGTTTCTCGGGGTGAATGTTATTCTCTGTTTCCCATCTGCCCTGGCTTCCAGCCCTGATGGCCTGTCTTGTCTCTGCAGTGTATACTCAGGGCACCAGTCCATTCTGATCCCACCCTCTGAGCTGGAGACCAATCCTGCCTTGTGGCTTCTTGCTGTGAGTCAGTACAAAGTCCGGGATACTTTCTGTTCCTATTCGGTGATGGAGCTTTGCACCAAAGGACTGGGCTCACAAACTGAGTCCCTCAAGGTAAGCATCCCTTCCCCAGGCCTGCAAGCTCACCAGCACTCCAAGCCTCTCTGGTCTTGAGAGGACACTCACACATTGGTGAGGCAGCATAGTCCTTCCAAAGAGCTGACGTGGGATCTGCTTGCAGATTGATTTAGGGGAAAAATAAGGTTTTAGGTTTTCCTCATGAATACTTTCCCACTGTCATACTAATATATATGAAGAATTGTTAAAGTAGTTTGTTTTGAATTCCTCCAATATTGTTCAATTGTCTCTGTTCCTAGCTGGTTTCAGTAGAAAATGTTTACGTAATCATCTTTCATTTGCTGGAAGGCCCTTATTTGAAGGTCTGCACTGTAACAAAAATTCATTTTACAGCTAAGTGAACTGTATTTGGGTTTTTACTTTTTTCTTTTTGATTTACATTAAGTGAGAACAATGTTTCCCTCCACTTAAGCTGGGGGAATTTGATAGACATGTTTTCATGGTAAGTTGAAGACTCATTAGTTAATGATAAGAGGAAAAAAAAATACTGCTAAGACCTGTCTTGATAGTGTTCTATCCTGCTAGTCTTATATGTGCTTGTATGTGCAGCATGTGTGTGTCTGCCTTTAGCTGTGCAGCTTATTTATGTTTCTGTGTGTACTCATACAGTGAAGTCAGACCTAGCACACTTATTTCCTTTCAGCCTTTTCCTATTCATCCCAGTACAATAAAACAAAATATGTAACTATGATGTTAAGCTATATAAATGCATTTTTGAAATTTATATAAGAAAGAGTTCCAGAGAGTCTCTCTTGGATCCATCTATATTGTTTTACAAAACGGTTAGGTGCTTTTTCATTAGCCTTTTTAGTTGGCATGCACATAATAATCAAAGCTATCACAACTGAGTGATAACCTTTACATTTCCGTTGACACTTGCCACAGCTCTGTGAATCAGGACACGCTACTATCCCTTGTAAAGATGAAAAATTAAATTCAGAGGATTAAGCAACCTTTATACCCTCATTCCTGCACTTAAATAATTACAGAGATAAATTCGTTTTGCTAATTAGAGTTGCTGTTGTAGCACAGCCTCTTGAACGGTCATGGGTGAAGTTATTACTATCCTCCAGATCTTAGTTCTTCCTAGACAATGTTGTGTATGCAGTTACAGTTAAACTTCAGATTTTAATGTCAAAGTTATCATGAAGTCTGAAAATGTGACCCAGTGGTAAAGCACATGAGGGACTCTTTAGTTATCTCTGCTGTTTCCCCAGCTTGGAGCCGAGTTTGCGTAGTCGCCTTGTCAACAGCTCGCTTCCATGCAAGCCACCATTACTCAGAGTGTGCTGTCACCTTCACTTGAAGCCACAGATGAGATCAGAAGTGGCTGATCTCATCTCTCTCAGCCCAGCCTGAGTGTGGCAGCTTTAACCATTCAGTATTTTTGTTCGTTTCATTTGATTCCAGCTCCTATGTGTGTCATTGTACAGTTCAGCTGACTATATTTGTTGCAGAACCTTAGAAATAATCATGGACATTCACTTGATAATGAAAGTTGGTCTGTGACTTTTCAAGTCTCACCAGGTGTAAATGGAGAATTGTCATTAGAAAGTTGTCTAAGCACCTTAGTTCTGCCTTTCTGTTTAAACATATTTTCCATTTCTCATATGTGCATTCTTTTTTTAAAGGTGTGTGTGCGCGTGCACATGCGTACTTGAACACATTGTGTTTGCTGGTACCTGTGGAGGCCAGAAAAGAGTTTTGTTCTTTTCAAGCTGGGATTAATGGCAGCTGTGAGCCATGAGATATGGGTGATAGAAGTGAACCTGAGTCCTCTGGAAGAATAGCACACACTTAAGCACTGAGCAGCTCTCTAGCCCCATCATGTGTCCATTCTTGTCAGGTCCTATCTCCAAAAATGCACACTAGTGCTTGCTCTTCCCAAGTGTATGTGCTTGCTTCAACCTTTTCCTTGTGATTCTTAATATTGTTTCAAACATGTTTTCAGTGGCATCTTTACTCGTTTGAATGTCTATATGGTTTTCTCTTGTGTTTGTTCAGCTGGTTGATTGGCTTGGCTAGGTTTTTTGGGTTTTTTTGTTTTTTTGGTTTTGTTTTTTGTTTTTTGTTTTTTGTTTTTTGTTTTTTGGTTTTTTTTTTGTTTTTGTTACACTAACCTCCTCAAATACCTTACAGGAACACTTTGAGTACAAATGGCACTAGAAGCGAAAAGTATGCCTGTGGTATTCTGAGTGAAAGGTTGAGTAGGTTTCACACAGCTTCACATGTTGAAGGCTTAGCAGTGTCTCTGTCCTTCTTTACAGGCACGAGGACTGGACTTGTCCCGGGTAAGAACCTGTGTGGTTGTGGCAGAAGAGCGTCCCCGAATTGCCCTTACACAGTCTTTCTCAAAGCTCTTTAAGGACTTGGGCCTCCACCCACGGGCTGTTAGCACTTCATTTGGCTGCAGAGTGAACCTGGCAATTTGCTTACAGGTAAGTTTCATTGAAAACATTGAGTGCTGAGTCTCAATGCCAGGTGTGCAGTGTAGACATACTCAGTGGATTTTCTATGGCATGTGCTTACTTACATTAGACAAATCTCTGGTCGTCACACAGATGTGACTGGTGCACACCTGTTTCCTTTTCTGCTTTTACTTGCAGAGTTCCTTTCTAGCCATTATTCATATCAGTTACTGTGTCCTGGAGTGTTTTAACTTTGGTACAAGAGTAGCTCTTGGCCAAAACTGGACTGTCAGACTGATTTCAAAATTAGACATAAGAAAACCACTTTTTTCACTAGTTCTCAACCTTCCTAATGCTGTGACCCTTTAATAATTTCTCATGTTGTGGTGACCCCAACCGTAAAATTATTTTGTTGCTACTTCATAACTGTAATTTTGCTAGTTATGAATCATAGTATAAATATCTGATATGCAGGATATCTAATATGCAACCCTGTGAATATGCCATTCAACACTTGAAGGGGTCACAACCCATAGGTTGAGAATCATATATGTAGACAGCAATTTCTGGAGGAAAAATTTCCTGTATTCATCTGGTTTTCTAAGTTGCTGCTGCCTAGCAACATAGAAACAACAAGACTGCATTTCTATGAAATAGTGGGGAGGAAGACAGCTCTCTGAAGGAAGCTTTGCGTGACAATAGCAGAGGGAATATTGATGGTTTTCTTTTCTTCATTAGTTTCCTTTACTATTTCCTTTCTTTTTTGATACACTCAACCTGTGAAGGGCAGAGTTACAAGCTTAAGACTGCCAAAAATAACACATGAGCACTTCAAGTCTGTGTCCAGCACTCAGCAGTCCTGGTGGGATACAAGGAGTTCCTGAGCTGACTCACAGTTGCAGGAAAGCAAATGGCTTCCAGGCCCTACCTACACTGTCCCTACCACTGATACTCACAAGGGTAGCTGCTGCAGTCTGCTACTGGGTAAACCTCAGAAAGCTCCATCAGCTTCTCTTTTGTCCATTTTAGGTGTTTAGACTCTGCCACTATGTAAGGGGTAAAGGAGAGCACACACACAGGGCTGGGGGAGACTAACTTTGAGGATATCAAAGCAAAAAGTAGCTACCAACAGCTTGTTAAACATATTTATGTATGCGTTTCCTGGTTTTGTCTTCTTTCCTTTCACACTGACGGTGTAGTTTTTTAAAATGGAACATACTAAGTGAATTTTAAAGCCCAAATTCAATCTTCTCCTGTTGTTGGAAAGTCTTTTTTCTTAGATGAACTGAATATATCCTGTGTTTTATTTTTTATGTTCAAGTTTTCAAATTTTTTCCTATACCAAAATGTGCTAAATGTGAAGGGTATGTGTGTATATATACGATGGAGTGTGTTTTAGCCATAAAGACAAATGAAATTACATCATTTGCAGGGAAATGCATGAAACTAGATTATCATGTTGAATTGAACAAGCCAGTTTCAAATTGAAGACAATTATTAAGTATTTCCTTTCATATGTAGAATCTAGATTTGTTTTTATCCCTACAATAAAGGGGGGGCATAAAATCATAATGGGGTATAATTGGAGGGAAGAGTTAGCAGGAAGAGAAGGGGGGTCAAGAGGAAGTGAAAGGGGTGTATGTGATAAGTATATTGTGTGCATTGTGAAAAGGTCACGGAACTCATTATTTTATTCAGATATGCAGTAATGAAGTTAGTCTCAAGGAGTACTTAGATCATATTTTTTAACCAGTTAGCTAATGTTTTCCAAGAAAAGAATACAATTTAATTTTATTTAGAAACAAAATCATTTTTTTCTTTTTGTCATGCATTGGTTATCATAAATGGTTGCCTTGCTTTCTACCAGAAGCTTGAGGCACAAAAATCCACCTCTCACAGTGATGCAGTGATTGCACAATAAAATACTCCCACCTCCAAAGACATTATGCTAAGTGAAATAAACAAACCAGTCACAATTACACAGAATTGGTTTCACTTAAAAAAAAAAAAATACAATGTGGGTATCAACGTAAGAGGAAAACTTTAGGAAGTTAGTTTTCTTTTTCTAAAAAATGTTTTCAGGGACTGAACTCAGATCATCAGGCTTAGAGGCAAGGACCTTTACCCACTGCGTTAGGATTTCCTTTATTTTAAAGACTGTACAGGTTGCTTGTCGTCTGAGTGTAGCTCCTTGGTAGAGAAATTTTCCAGAGTGCCCAAGGCCCTGGGTTCAATCCCAGCACCAATAACTAAAAAACCAAACAAAGGTGTACTTCTATTGCACTGACTTTCTTGTCTGTCTGTCTGTTGGTGGGTACTTGCTTGCTCCATGTTCTCACTTGTAAATAGTATGCAATGTGGCTACTGTTTACTTGGAAGATTTTTTTCCAACCTCATTCTCAACCTACTTGTACTTACAGATCTAAAATCTCTTAGAGAGGAATATATATATATATATATATATATATATATATATATATATATACACACACACACACACACATACATACACTGTTTTATTGGCATGCTCTTAATGGAGATTTTAATTTAGTTACATTCAAAATAATTCCATTTTCTACATGTCTTTACAGTTTTTGCCCATTTCCTATATTGTTGACTTTTTGTTTGGCTGATTTTTATTATTTGCAATAAAACATCTTAATTCCAAAAAAAAAAAAAAAAAAAAAAAGAACAGAAAAAAAAAAAAAAAACCCTCCCACCTCTTGCTTGGGATGGCACAATATGTGAACGGAGCAACCATGAGAAAGAGAGCGTGTGGTTGGGGGTCAGGCTCTTGATCATAGTGATGTTTAGAAGATGGGGGAGGGGAAGCAGGAAAAGGGTTCCTCATTAGCATTAATTACTACAAAAGAAGGCGAAGTTTTGCAGTTTTTTAGTATACAAAATTGAAAATTTGCATAGAAGGGTGTGTGATGTACAAGCTTATTAACTTCTGAGTCTTTTGTTTATGCCCCTCCCCCTAAATGAACAATATTTTAAGATGGCTACAAAGAATGAAAGTAGCATGTAGATCTTTCCCCTGAGCTGTCTGACAAATGAGCCCCCACAGGACTGCTTTGATAAGCAATAAATAATTGCTGAAGAGGGCAATAATTAACAAGCATTTGATAAGCAATAAATAATTGCTGAAGACTTCAGCAGAGCTGCCTGCAAGTTCCTGGGAATGTTACATTCCTAAGTCATTGCCCCTGCTGGGTGGCTTTCTGGTGATGCTGATGCCATTCTTCTGTAAGTGACTCCTCACCTGCATTCCTTTAAGTAAGCCTGATAAACTCTTTGATGTAGTAAGCTAAAGATGGAATCAGTTCATTGAACATTTGATGATGTCCTCTCTGGGATTAATAGACATTTGATCATGTTTCCCCAAGAGAACTAAAGAACATAGAATTAACATCTCAACTCCAAGGCTTAACTGTGTATATGCATATGCACACATCTAGTTGTTTTCCATCTAAATATGCTACTTATTTGAAATAATTGTTTACAGTGAAACATTGTAAGATCCAATATCCCTTTGACCTAGGTACCTGGAACCTAGTGGTTATCTAATAAATATGTTATAACAGTGTTGAGCAAATGTTATCTACATAATGGGAAGCAATAATGTATTTATTTATTTATTTATTTTAATCTTACCAGTATGGCTATTAAATTGAACTTTACTCTTAGCAATAGGAGTAATGGTTGTATTTAGGGTTTTGTAACCTCTTGCCAAGGGTCATTTGGGCCAGATATGCTACAAGATTAACTTTTGTGGAGTTGAAGAGGTAGTCCCTGGATAGAATGAGGCTTTATACACTGTACTACATAAACCAAACATGGTGGCCACCCTGTATTCCCAGCTCTTGAGAAGAATAGGCATGGGATGGAGATCAAGGCCATTCTTGGCAAGTATTGTGTTAAGACCAGCTTGGGATGTAAAAGAAAAAAAAAATATATATATATATATATATATATATATATATATATATGACTAATTTTTAGAAAGGTTTTTTTTCTTTATTCTTTTTGAAAAGACTCAACAAATGCTCTGTTTCTGGCATCACTTCCCAGCAGGCTGTAGGGCAATGACTCATAGCTCATACACATCAAAGCTTCTGTAGCTCAGAGCTATGGTCATTCTGTGCCCTTGCCTACCTCTACCCTAGAAACTAACCTGTGACAAAATTCTTACCCTCTATATATTTCTAGTTGTTGATGTGATAAACAGTCAGCACATAGATCTACCTGCGCCCCACACCGCCAAATGTGAATATCGTTTGTTGGTGAGGAGGATAAAAGGATGAAGTACCTTGGGCACAGGCAGGTACTTTAGGGTGGGTGATCAAAGACATGTTTGGACAGGTGCTAGTTGGCAGCAGTACCACATTCACAAGCACGATGGCCTGTGGAAATGTGATAGCGGTGGAGGAGGCTACAAAAGCTTGGGGAAGGCTGACCACTGGGGACATTCACATTCCGTTACTTTTTATGAAACTGTGACAGAGCTGCTGAACAAACAGGGCCATGAGCACATCGTCTGGAAGGCAAAAAACTGCACCACTCCCTGTGGTATTTTCTCTAAAACACGACACAGTGTGAAAGAAGGTGTGAGGAAGATCAGTGTGCAAATGGAAACATAAAAAGATATTCTTGAGGTTTTCCCACCTTCTGCCTAAATGGTTAAGGTGGTAAGGAAGGTGAGGCTTCCCTGTGAAGGACCAGCATCACCCGTGCACACAAACAACATGTCAATGGGAATGTGAGCTGTCAGTTCATTGGCTATTTCTTACTAATGGTTTTCTCCATATCTGATCACTGTCCTTACATCCTTTCAGCACACTGAGATTCTGGGTAATCAACTAGTTACAATGAGGAGATTTAATCTCTCTGAGACAGTACTTAAGTAGATAAGAAAGGGAGCCTCATCTATGTGTGTCTAGGCTTTAAATGTCTATTCCTTAGGGACAGTGTTTTGTGAAATTAGTGATGTCACTTTTAGAGGAGTTTCCTGGCCTTTTAGGTTTCTATGCACCTAATAGATTTGGATTTTTTTTTTTTTTTTAATTACAGACCAAAAGGCCTCAACAGTGTCTTGAATACTCAAAGATGAAATCATGCAATTTTTTTTTCCTAGTGCTAAACAGACAAGGGTAGATACAATTTAAAACATATTTGAGAAGTCTGGGGTGATGACTTAGTTTTAAAATGCTTGCATTAAATGGACCTGAGTTCAAATCTTAGACCCACATTATAAAGGAGTCCAGGTCAAGTATACACACTTGAAATACCAGCACCTAAGACGAGAATCTTAGGGACTCAACCACCAGCCACCCTAGTGCGCTTGGCAAGTTCCAAGCCAGTGAGATATCTGAAGAACAAGACCTTGTCTACATGGGCACATCTATAGTTGTATACATACATATACGTACACAAATATATCAGATAGCATACCCTTTTACAGTTTAAAGGAGCCAGAGGAATAAAGATGCTTACTGTCAAGAATGATGGTCAAGAGTTACCTAGGAACCATGTGGTGGACGAAGAATGCTCTACAGGTTGACCTCTGACCTAGACACATGTACACTTATTCAGTATTCTCCTCCCCCCACCAATCATAAGTAAGTGAATGCAGTTCTAAAAATTAAACTTTAGAAGGAATAAACCTGGGATTTGTTTTTATTTTGCAAACATCTTCCCCTGTGGCACCCAGATGTTTTCATTGTCCAGCCTCATATCACTCTTCACCCTTGGTCAGGCTCCTGTTGAACCACCTTCTCTTTTATGGAGTCGTCATACTTTTGCATGTTGAGATTTTCATCTGCAATATTCTATGGGTCATCCACCATCCATGTGGCAGAGACTGTGTCCTAGTCCTGGTCCCTTCCAAGACCTTTCAGACTCCATGGGTGTGAGGACCTTCCTACATCTTCCTCTTCTTGCTCTATACTTCTGTTATGTCTTCTGTAAGCAGCTGTGCTAGGGAATAGCTTCACTAATGACCCTCTTGGGGCAACACACTGTCACATATGCCAATGCTGTCACTTCTGACTATGAACAGAAAAATGCTGAAACTGGAGTCCTCTAACTATCAGCCGTACGCATTTCAACAGAAGTTACAACAGTTAAATGAATACTTTCTCAGGATAAAGTTTAGTCATTGTTTTTTTGATGAAAGGCCTAGAAAGGTTAAGTGGACTTTGCTAATTGACAGAGTTATAGAATAAAAACAAAAAAAATCTGTAAGAATAAGCTACTTGTCACCTTTAGGAATGACATTTCTCAGAATCTTGAGCTATTAAAATGACCTAATTTTCATTTGTTGAATTTATGATGAAAGTAGATATTAGAAATATTGAATTACTATTTTAGTGTTTAACTTTAGTGTTAGATATTTTTGTTAGATTTGTTTGTTTTTTGAGACAGGGTCTCACTATGTAGCTCTGGGTCCTGGAATTCATTATATAGACCAGACTGGCCTCTAACTTTCAGAGTTCTGCTTACTTCTGCCTCCAAAATACTGGGATTAAATGCATGTGCCACTGTGCCCAACTTAACATCATTTTCTACAGCACCATTAAACTGTGTCGTTGCTTATTATTAACCTGTCTTGGGAAAAGTTTTCCATAACTTTGACAGCTATTTAAAGCAAAAAGCCTCTCTGCATTAGCTCTTTTCATTAAAGGAAGAGAGGGGAAACAATGCCCTTCCATCTCCCAAAGGAGACTTCAGATATTTTCTCATTAAGGGGGGAAAAAAACCCTTAAATGTGAATGTTGATGGTTTTATTACATAGGATAAGATGAATGATTTATTGGAGTGAAAAGCTTGTTTATAAATAACTTTATAAAATTAAATCAACAGTAAAAGTTCTAGTCAACCTTAAATCTTGAAACTCCCACAAAGAAAGAAATACCGTGGTCACGATGATAGAGCTAAGAGTCCTTGATCATTACAGAGAAGAAAGTAGAGTGCTCAGAGGGCAGTACCAGTCTCTTTCAGCATAAAACAACTAGCTATAATAAGAGTTTAATTAATCTGTGCTTTCAAGCCACTTGTTTTCCTCTGCCATGTTCTTAGATGAGAGAAGTAAAAATAAAGTGTCAGGGATTTTTGCATGCTCTGGGGAGTTAATCACTGGCAACTACAACTTTCTGGTTTCTTCTGCTGTATGTTGTCCTTGATAATTAAGACTCCAGTCTGAGATCATGGGACCGGTATTCTCCATCATTTGACTTGTTCTTTGGTGCAGTCAAGAGATGTTCCTGGTTTTCAGACTGTGCTTTGAACTGAGGAACCAGAACCTGAGCTTGTCATTTAAAAGTTCAGTGGGACAGCAAAGCTGCACCATTTGTCAGCTTGAGTGCTCACATGCTGCCCTCTGAAGGGAAGCACTTACTGGGCCAGAGTGAGGAAGTCAGGCTTAGTGTTGCTATGGTCTTTTTAGAAGGGTCAGCTCAAAACAAAAATTAGATAGTGTGTGAACAAATAGGCCATGTTCCAGTAAAACATTTCAACACCAGGCAAGATGGTCTTTGGCTGGTCCCTGTGAATCCCATTCCATTTACCAACTTGGCATCTACTGGCATAGACTGGCAGATTACAGGCCAGTAAACTAGCTAGATTTTTAGTATCTCTTGAAACTTGCCCGTCCCACCCCAACTCTCCCTAAAAATTTGGATTTTTTTTTTTTTTTTTTTTTTTTTTTTTTTTTGAGACAGGCTTTTATGTAGCCTAGGCTGATATCAAACTCAATGTGTAAAGAGGAAGGAACAAGTATCCAATTAAAGATCCTGGCACTTGATACCTTCATACCTCAGAAATGCACCTTTGATCCTTTTGTCTTGCTAATCTTGTGGATAGGGTGAGCTACTGTAACTGCAGATGTAAAGGCTTCTCTTTACTGTTGTGAGAAACTTAAAATCCCTTAAGGAGCTGAAGAGATGGCTCAGCAGTTAAGAGTATAGACAGCTCTTTCAGAAGACCTGAGTTTGGTTCCCAACACCCATGTTGGGCAGCTTGAAACCTTCTGTAACTCCAGGGGGATCTGACACCTGTGTTCTTCTACATTCAGAGACACAGACACACATGCACACACTTCTTTTAAAAACTGTTTTGATGAAGTCATTAAATTGAGCCATTTAAATATATACTTTGAAGTGAACCAATAAGATCTATACTTCTAAGTGCCATTAGAAGGAAAAAACTCAAAGCACTCCAAAATCATTGTTTAGATGTACTATCTATCTACCTTACTGATAAAGGTCCTGTGACAATTTATATGCCATGACCTATCCTCTGTTTCTCTTTTGTGCTCTGTGGGTATGTTGACATCTTTTCAGTTTTTTTTTTTTTTTTTATCTCTAACAGTATAATGGTTAATTTTAATGGTTTCCATATTTGACATTGTTTTGATCTTGTTTTTACTTTGTTCCCTGCTTTCTGCATTCTTCCCCACCCCCATCCTTCCCTTTTCTTCATCCCATTCTTAATTGTTGTGTTGTTCTCTATGTGTCTCTCCTATTTGTGTCCTTCCTGTCTGTCGGCTTGGTATATTCTCCTTTTTTCTTGTCCCCACCCTCTTGCTGCTTGTAGCCCCACAGGCTGTGGACACTGGCCGAGCAGGTAGGGGACTTTTCTGTTCATCACACCAGCATACACCCACCTCCTACCTCCTGCTATTCCAGCTTCCAGCACTGAGACAAGCTGAAAGTATAGTGAAGACATTGACAAGTGGTTTGTAGGCCTGTGGCTTGGGTACCACCTACAGTAGCACCACCCAGAGGGTGTGTCACCATGAGTGTGATCATCTGTCCCTGACTGATTGGGTCTACTTCCATTGCCCATTATCCCCCACTTCGCTGTTCTGTGCCTTGTTGATTTTTAGTTGACCTCATTTGGTTATGAGTCTCATATTGCTCATTTCATCAGATAGTGTTTCTCCATCTGCTGCTCTGTAACACAGCTGCATTGAATAATTATGGAAGAAGATGGAAAGAACATTGTAGGTCACTGTCACTCTGAGCATTCACATCTTACTTGCTTGTGTTTCCTCTTCCTGCTCACAGTGGTGGGACCCCAGTGATGACTGTCCCTAAGTGTTGCAACAAAAAGGTGGTGATTTGTTTTGTTTTAGACAGGGTCTCACTATGTAGTCCTACCTGGCCTGGAACTCAAAAGTACCCACTTGCATCTGCCCTGCACTAGGATTAAAAGCATATACCACCGTACCCAATGAAGCTGTTAGTGTTTTTATTCTTATATTTAAACACATTGTGGTACAAAATTGAGATTCTTAAGGAAATATGGTACAGTTAAGTAAATTCTGAAGGGTGTAACTTCCCCACCCCTCTTACAAGTCTATTGTGTTTGCCATGTTTTTCAACCTTCTTATTGTATTGCTATATTATATGTAAAATATTATATCATCTCAATAATACATACTTTCCCTGAGCAGGAGCCATTGGTCAGAAGTCAGCCCAGCATATTTTTAGAAGACCTTTATGATGCCAACATGAGATGTCTGGACTGCTGTATTAAAGCTCAAAGTACTTACTGCTCAGCTGATTTAGAGAAGTAAAGAACCTCTCTGACTTATGTCACAGACAAAAATAACCATCTGAGGCTAGAGGCACAAACGGGATTAAAAAGAACAAAATAATTATCTCTTGTATCTTCCTCCTCAATCTGTCAGCTCCTGTCATGCTTATACTTCAGTATCTTAAGGTCTAAAAATAGCCTTTCTGAATGCATGTAGTGAAAATTTCTGAGCAAAAGACACTTCATATCCTGACAACCCACTTTTGCAGCCAAACTTTTCCTAGTAAAACATGTTGTATTCCTCCCTTCATTCTTATTATACATGCATAGCTAGGGTCAAGCTTTATGAAGGACTTGTGTGGTCCTAAGGTGTTCCTTTGGGAATTCAGATGATCAAATCATATGTTAGAAGGCTACATGGAGAGAGATAGTTTTAGCAACATTAGTCTTTGGGGTTGGTTGTTCAGCTTAAAGTTTTTACCAAACAAGTGCCTACCAGTTTGTAGAGGGTATATACACAGCTTCTTTCCATGCACACAGGTTAACCACACTGTGTTGTTTGCAGGGGACGTCTGGACCTGACCCTACCACTGTTTATGTTGACATGAGAGCCCTGAGACATGACAGGTATGGGTTCTCTCTTCTTTCCTCCCTTCCTCCATTGTTGGTGATCCAGCAAGTATGTGTCCAAGTTAATGAAAAGATGAAAGTAGCCATCTTTACTTGTTTAAACTATTATTATATGGAGAAAGTGCATGGCTGGGAACGTTGGCTAAAACTTTACAGATAAAAACTTGCCTATACAAGACTTATGGTATGACTAGAAGTGTCTAAAAGTAGTGGCCATCTCAGGTCCCATTTTTCATGTGAATATATGTCAACATTCCAGCTACATTTCTACAACAGGAGGTGTATACAGCTGGACCATATGTTGATGTTTTTATGAAACAAAGTAGAAGTGAACT
Organism: Arvicanthis niloticus; assembly: GCF_011762505.2. Taxonomy (NCBI): domain Eukaryota; kingdom Metazoa; phylum Chordata; class Mammalia; order Rodentia; family Muridae; genus Arvicanthis; species Arvicanthis niloticus. Next base: position 50,251,728 of record NC_047665.1, on the reverse strand, counting down.
TATCTTTTCTGCAAAGCTACTGAACAGATTTTTAAGTGGGATTATTGGTGTATGACCATTTGTATTTTTATGTATATTATGTCTCAATAAGGCAAGGTAGGGGGCCACAAAAGGTAAGACCTTTTGGAGAAAGCCCAGCCTTGACTAGAAAAATCTATTGAGATGTCCAAGAGGGAAGGAAAAATGTTGTTATTTTACATCAATTCTCCCCCATTGAAATGGTTTGTGTTCTGCTTGGTGACCATGGAGATGCCCCAACATTGCTGTTGTGAGAACATGGGAAGCAGTATGTACCCCGGCCAAGGAAACAGGGAACACTTCAGAAACAGGAACCATTTTCTGCGCAGACTGACAAGGGGTCCCAATTTGGTGGCCAGGTGGAACGTGCCACCTCCAGGAGACCAGGGTAGTCATCATTCCCTACTCCCACAAGGCTGTGTGCACACTTACCCAATATTGGTCTGTATCAGGAGCCTTCTTTGATTGGTACAATTTGCCATCAAAAGTGATACGCTGCTAAGTAGTTTGTAGAGGTAGGGGACACTGCTCATGCCCTGAAGTTCATGGAATGGGAGATAAAATATCAGCTGCACCAATCAAAAGCCAGCAGCACTCTTGTACATGGCCAGCCTGGCCTGCATGACTCTGTGTTAGACTCTCACCTGATCACAGATATTTGAGGCTGTGTCATTGAAGTCCTTTACATGGCGGCTGGGGACCAATAAAAATAACATTCCCCTCACCACTGTCCTCCACAGAATCAGGTTCTGGATGCTCAGAGTTCAATCTGGAGCACTTTCTAGACTCAGGAACAGCATTAGAATGACAAATGTGAGGGTCTCCAAGTGGGAGCTTCTGCATCTGAATTCAAATCCACTTAACTATAAACCTTACTAAAAAATAATGAATGTCTTGTTTGTATAACTTACTGAAAGAGTGCCTGTGCTAGTGGCCCTCCAGCAATTCTGCCCTTGGGGTGACGTCCCAAATCCAGAAAGAGCAGAAAATCCAGAAAATCTCAGTGCATTGCAATTGCATGATTATAATTCCTGGATTATAAGTATCTGGGCAATAAGGGAAGGCCTAAAATTGGATTTGGGAATTTTCTTTTGAGAAAAAGACAGTCTCAAGAACTGTCTTAATTTGTTGATCTTTTACCCATTATTTGTCTTTACTATGACAAATCTTTGTACTGCAAGGGCAGGGTGTGGGGACACTGCTATGAAGTGAGGGTCTGCATGGTAATATGATGGTGAGTGATCCATATTCACCATCATATCAGTCCTGAACTGCTGGAAAGAGCAGGAGGCCTGTGTCGAAGATGAGTCCTTTGCAATCAGTCAATTCTGTGATCTTAACTAAGGCCTTCTGAATGAAGCTTATGTCCTAATTTCGAGTCAGTAGTAATAGTCTTCCTGGTGTAGGCTGCTTTGCACATTAAAATAACTAGAAAGAGACATGACAGTGAGTTGTGTACTAGAAATTGCTCCAGGGTAGTGTGTCATTCATTAAACTTCACTGGATAATGTCATCAGTTGTGATCATAAATGATCTTGCCCTTGATGGACTGCTAGGCCACAGCTCCTCCTGCATGGGCTACCATAAAGTGAGGGGTTGTGTCACCAGGCCTCCCATCAGCATGGTAGACTGACCCAGGTACCATCTTAGAGCTTGGACATGATGTAGTGCAGTTTCCCTGAAATAACCTGCCCAGTTCTCTTCTATAGTAGAAAAAAAACTGAGAACTATTCCTGAGCCATCAGAGTATCTCCTGGGATCTTACCCCTCCACCTTCATCCCCCAGGTCTGCTTCAGGCCTTTACAGTCTGCTTAGTCTGGTAGAGGTACCTGCTTCTCTTTCTCTGCCCCAGCAGCTCTTCCCATAGTGTGGGGCTGAGAGATACTTGTTTCGCTCCATGACTCTGCAACTCACTCTCCTTAAATTTCCACCGCAGGATGTGGGTGAGTGCTTGAGACACTTAAGTTGATCGCCTAAGGTCAGACCCTCCTCCACTTTATTTTTTCAAGATGATAGGTGTTTACAGTATTCCTGCTTGTTTGGCCTTCTGTGTAAATCTGTCAGTGGAGGTCCACCTTCCTGGTATCCAGATACACTGACAGCCCCATCCGCATCCTCTGGAACCTCCTATGATAGGTGTTCTCCAATGAGTTTTTTTCTCATAGCTTTTTGAGAAGCCGAGTCTGTCATTCTCAACTCAAATACTGTATCCTCCACACTGAAGCCACTTCTTCCCAGAAGAAAATAATACCCAGGTTTTACATCTTCAGCATTACTTTTGACCTTGATTGAGAAATGTAAAATATACTTTGTATTGCAGCTTCTGTGATATAAGGGTTCCAGGTTCAGACAGGTCTGAGTCAAGATTTCCCTGCTTATGACCCTAGAACAAGGTGTTAGCTCTGGGGTCTCAATTTCCCTCTGCTTAGCATGGGCACAATAAAGTGAGTCTTTGCAGGTACCTGTAATAGCTAGAGGAAAAATGAACTCTGAGGCTCTTAGAGTTTGAAACTTGAAACTTGCTGGGAGCCTTGGTGTAGAGAGAAGGTGGAGATTCTAGTAGTGATGCAAGTTTTCCCTAGAGAGGCCTAGTATCTCAGTCCACAGCACCCTGATGTGCTTCCCTCAGAGAAGATGCAAGGCCAACATCTGGAAGGCAGTGAGACAGAGTTCTGACAGTGTTGATCCTCTCAGTCTTCTGGTGTTCCTATGAAAGTAGGGTAGTAGCTTTCTCATTACACCTATGTGAGGATGTGTCATAAAGATTAATTACTTTACCAATTGATTTAATGGGACATTCACTTGGGAGTGTCAAGATACCTGCCCAATTATCACTTAATTAACCTGGGGAAGCTTAGTTTGTCAGTATGTATGCACTGAAGGAAGAGGACAGATAGGTGTGAGCTAGCTCAGAGATTGAGATCAAGATCTCAGTAGGCCCACCCTCCCTTTAGAAGCAAGAAATTAAGTAGATTCATTAACCACTTCTGCTTGGATTTGTGCCTCTGTTTTTAATACCTATTTTACTCTTTTCTATCCCCAATGTTAGGGATTTGGTAATCTGTGTTTGTAGCCGGGTTGCCATGGAGAACATTTCTGCCTCAAATAATGAGGATACATATTCCTCCAGTTTTTAGAATAAATTTAGTTCTCACATATACAAGAGAAAATGTTTAGGGGCTATTTGAGAGTTGTTATTAATTTTTAAAGGTATTGTTTACTGTGTATTTATTAAAAATGAATTCATAGTTACTTGATCTCTTTCAGTTTGATCTTTTCTTAAGCACTCAAATTATTTCATCTTTAGGTAGAAAAGAAGAAACATTTCTCAGTCATGTGAAGACACAGTTTTAGTGGATTGCCAGATCTTAACCCAGTATTAGTATGAAGATCTACAGTAGGAATTTGTTTGCTCCTCCATGGAGTGTAACCTGAAGTCATGACTAAAGGGTGTGGTGAAAGCAGCATGAATTCTAGGGCTTCGGATGTAGGTCAGTTAGAGCATTTGCTTACCTTAACAGGTAAGAAACTCTGTGTTCCATCCCTAGCACTGTATAAACTGGAGACAGTGCCCCATGCCAGTAACCCCAGCATTGAGGAGGTAGATGTAGGGAGACCAGAAAATCAGCTACATAACAAGTTTAATGTTAGTTTTTGGCTTCATGAGATCCAGCCTGGGAGGAAGGCAGGCAGGAAGGAATGAAAGAAAAGCATAGATTCTAGATTAATTGCAACCTAATGAATAGCTGGATATCAAGATTTCCAAGAGCAGTGGACAGAGAAAAAGGCATCTCAGTGGTCTTATGTTGGTCAGCAGTGGGATAGGAGAAGCCAGGATAAAATCAAAGACATTTATTTGCCCAGGGACTCTCTACTAGCTTGGGCCCTGGCATGCATGATGTGAGTGACATGAGTTCTGCATGTGCATGTGGTATGATGTAGGCATGCTGTACTTGTGCACATAAGCTCATGTATGCTAGTGGGTATAGTGTGTTGAAAATGGAAAAGCATCGGGTAGTATGTTATCCATGAGGTACATATATGTGCCAATGATTGTAAAATGGTGCTACAAGCAGATGAGGACTTCCATATGTGTAAGGAGGTGTGTGTGTGTGGGGGGGTTCTCATTAGTATGTTGGGAGTATTGTGTGTGTTGCATACACACAGGTGTGTTCTGTGTATGTATGTACACATGCTAACATGAATCTTTGCTTTTGTGGTTTATATGCCAATGTTCCTAAATATTTTCCCAAGTACATTCCAGGATTTGGGGGGAAGAGTTGGGTTCTCCTGTCTTGACCACAAGACCTTAGTCTTGTCAACTTTCTGTGGCCTGTGGCCCTCCCAGATAGAAGCTTGGCCATGGGTGCCGCACATTCATTTTTACTAGACATTAACCTCTGACAGATGGCTGTCACACTGCTCTGTGTGTACCATTCTTGACCTGCTCCCTGAGGTCCTATTGTTCCTCTGTCAAAAGTGACTGACAGGTACCTTGAGATTAGATGAGATTTTTAATTTTTATTATTAGTTTTTTTCTCCTTTCTTTCAGCTTTGAGTCTCTTCAGACAGGGGGAGTCTTTAAACTCACTAAACAGTATGTTAGGATGTGGTCACAGGAACATATGATTTTTCTGATTAACAAGTATTTGAAACTATATTCTGAAGTATCCTTGAAAATCAGTTAACTGTCTTCCAGAGAGAAAACTAAAAGACATTTGCCTTTTGTAGACTCTCCTGCATGGGTAATTTGATGAGAATTTGTATTTTTCATTTCTGAGGTGAGCCCCAGTCTTTCATGGAGCTTGCTTCCAAACCCTTTTCTTAGTGGCCTGTGAAAGATGTGTTGTTAACATTTCTCACCCTCTTCAAATATCCCCTGAACTAACCATATATGGAAGGAAAATGCTACTACTGGTGGAGCCATGTAGCACCGGTGATGAGGCTGTGCTCCTTTTTAAAAGACCTCAGCCAAGTTCTGAATGTGGAGCTCTTTCCCACTCTCGAGCTAGCTCACCTCTCCTTGGTCATTTATCAAGGATTTAACCTTATAAATCAGTTCTAAAGGAAAAGGTACTAGTAATTGCCACCAGCCTGTGTAACTCAGACTGCAATAAAGGTCCTGGATGGACACATGATGTCCTTAGTTCATTGACCTTGCACAGTAGCCTGGCAGTGTCAGTACGTTTCCTCAAGGTGAGGATGGCTATGCAAAGCTCATGCCTTCCCTAATGAACTTAGTTCAGAGTCACTGTGTAGAATACTAATGTTGACAATGATGTCAGATCACCTTGTTTGTAGTTGTGTGCTTCCTTCGTTTGTTCACTAAATTAGCTTTGATGTATGCCCCACTGCCTCTTCTATCTGATTTTTCCCCCTCCCATGGCCCATGCAACTTCTTTATCAGGTATGTAGGATTGGGGGCCTTATGTATTCTGGGCCTTAGAGGAATATGGAGATAAAGCTCAGAAAGGGAAGATCTCTTATAATATGATGTTGCCCTAACCTCAAATCTGCTCCTAGCTCTTTTTTTTTCCCCCAAGTACAGGTCCACCCTGTGTTTTCTGTTCACGTGCTTGCCAACACTCAATTTTTCTTTGTTTTGTGTAAATAAAAATTGTCAAAAGGTAGGGCATGATGACATATGTTTATATTATCAGCTCTGAGAAGCTGGAGCTTTCTGGCCAGCTAGCCACACCTACTTAGCAAGTATTAGGCCAGTGAAATTGTCTGTCTAAATAATATAAAGTAGAAGGCATTGACCTCTGGCCTCCATCAAACCCCTACACACACACACACACACACACACACACACACACACACACGTGAAGAAGGAAAATGGGCAATGAAGATCACAAAGTCTGAAAGATGGAGCCCTGGGAAGGACAATGAGCCAGCTCAGGTTGTGGTCAGCCAAGGTCTTCTGAGCAGTTCTCCAGATGAGCTTACCATTAACTATGCGTTAGACCCAAACCGTTTTCCTTCTGGAGAGGATTTTCACTGTTTCTCAGCTCAGGCACTCCTAGTTTAGCAGACCAGGTGTGGCTATTGAACCCAGAGACTCTGTGTTCCTCAGCATGTTGTCTACACTCAAGCATAACTATACCAGTTGTAGGCTTAAAGGTCACTCCTGGACACCCTCATGGTTTAGGATGCCCTTTAATGCCCATTCTTTCCCTTTGAGTACAGAGGCATCTTTCTAATTGTCTTGTAGAAAGAGCAAATGTGGTTCCATATCCTTTCTCTGTGGCCATTACTGATGTGTTCTTGCCATTGGTCCTTGCCAGGGCATTATTGCCTCTGCTATCACTAGCCCTCTCTGGGACTTCCACCTTTACAGTACAATAGTACTAACAATTAACTTACATTAATAGCCTGTCAAGCCCAAGCCATGTGGCCAAAGTGGCGTGATCCAAAAAGCCTACTGAGTAGTGTGTGCTTCTACTTACAGAGTCCGGCTGGTAGAAAGGGGGTCTCCTCACAGCTTACCTCTGATGGAGTCTGGAAAAGTAAGTATTAAAAGTGTTAAAGTCTCATCCCAGCATAAAGGTGAGTAAGGATGATGATGCTTTAAGGATGATGTGAAGAAATGTGCTCTCAGAGATTATGTATTGAAGATACTGTTTCAGGATGATTTGACTCTGAGTACAGAAAATCAATAATGGTGTTTTGAACATTGTTTTTTTTTTATTTTTAAATAACAAAGCTATGTTGCCTTGGAACAACTAGAAGTCTAAATACTACCTATCTCTCTATGGACTCTGTTCTGAGAGATTGCCAAGGTTTTAATGTGACTGTTCCAATTTAATTATTAGTTCCATGTTCCAGCCCTCAGGAGGGGAAAAGACTTTCAGAACCTTGAGAAGGTTTTCATACTGCCTTATACTTAAATACCATTGGCTGCTACTTAGTTATCTGTTCATACCTAAGCAAGCAAAGGTTGTGAACTATTCTATTGATTCTTGTTATCCAAGTGGTCTAGTTAAAAATTAGGATATTACCCTAAAGAAGTATGTGGATAGTGGTTCTCGGTGATCAGCTAGGTGTTTAGTTTCTGTCATATTGCTACAGTCTTCACAGAACTAAAAAGTGTATTTAAACTTACATGTATTTTTTTTCCTTTTTGACCCAAATGACCATTCATTCTCCATTTGATGTAGTTCTATTTCTAAGTTTATTTTATTTGTGAATATATATGTGGTATGCATGCCCAAATTCATATTCCCCCCCCCCCCCGCACACACACACAAACACACACACACCAGCCAGAGCAGGATATGGGGTTGGGTTCCTTCCTTTGTCTTTCACTCTCTGTATATTGCTTTTAGACAGGGTCTTCACTTAAGTAGAATCCACCACATTTTTGACTAGGTTGATTAAGCAGAGAGCTGTTAGGATCCACCTGTCTCTCTTCCCCAAGGCTGGGGTCTCAGGTATGCACAACCATGCATAGCTTTTTGTGTGGGTGCTGGGGATTTAAACTCATGACCTTATGCTTGCAGGGCTAACATTCATACTCACTGAGTCATCTCCTCAGGCCCTGGAGACACTTATAAAAGAGCATTGTTGTATAGGCCTTTTGGAATCTGTTATGTCCATAACCATAAGTCCTATCCCTTAATGAAGTGGTTCTTGGGGTAGGAAGGTAATAAACACCACCCCAACACAGTTGCAGGGCCTGTTAGGTACAGACACCAGGGCATCACCCTTCAGGTGCAATCTGACTGCTCTAAGATGACATGAGTTTCTACCAAAGAGTGTCTTGCCTTAGCTTGACTATTGAATGTTAAATAAGACCTGCCTCAGTTCAGAAAACTTGAGATTTTAGAGTGGATCTTTGAGCTCTTTGCAATGTGATACAGTATTGCTAGGTTCAATGTACATGGGTAGGAAGGACTTAATATCAGTGTCTACATATAAGTGATTCCACCCATAGGAATGGGTCCTGTAGGACATAAACATGCAAATATAGTGGAGAAGAGAAAATAGCAGGACAGGTGTTCCTATCAAAACCCACTTTTACTTCTACCAACCACAAAAACATCCTCTATTGAATCATTTGCCACGAATCATCTGGAGATTGGTTCCATTTAGTCCACACACATCCCTGCAAACTTCCTCTGCAATTCCTCAAGTTCAGGTTGATTCTGGCCCTGCCTCCTTCCTTAGTTTCTATATGCCATGCTGTTAAATCAGTGTAGGCAAATTCCTATTTTACACATCAAACTGTGTGAAATGTTGCATCATTCAATATGGGTTTTGTTTCAGAATTCCCTTTTAAATGGTCAGATCTGGACATTTTTTGGTTTTGAGATATGATTGACAACCAGATTTCTGAATTTTAAAGTCCCTCTGCCCTAGATTGTAGATTTATAGAGCACTGGTAGCAAGAACACTCTTTGGTAATGGCACACACTTAACTTCATGCCATGATGCTCTTCAAATGGACTTTGGAAAGGAAATGGCCACTTGGCATTGAGGCAAGATTGCCAAGGGGGAGAGTGTTGGATGCCTGCCTGCCTGTCTTTTAAGCCACAATCAGAAATTGTCTCCTCTTTTTTTCTCAGATACTTCCTGGGGTCCGGATCATTATTGCCAACCCAGAAACAAAGGGCCCACTGGGGGACTCCCACCTTGGAGAGGTGAGTCACATAGAGCCTTCTGGGAGATGTGTCCTCTGAGCCTGTTTTTGCTTTGGCACCTACTATTATCCACAGCTCATGCTGCTCACATGAGGCAAGTCATGGTGTCCAGGGAGGAGCTAGAGTTGTGTTTTAAAGCTCAATATTATAGAGTGACATACCCCAAAGGACACAGAAGACATGCTCATCAGAGAATTCCAACAGCACAGCAAGTCTGATCTCTGCAGGTTCACTCTGGAGAGTGTTCTCATGAGCCTTCTCTGTTTCTAGGAACTCATCAGGAGTTCTCCTGTAGGAACTCATAAGGAAATTATTGAAACCTACAGAGTGAACAGAGCTCCACCTAGCACAATGGCCATGAAACTCAAAAGCCTAAGATTTTCAAAGTGGTGATGAGATGTGTATTTCAGACCCAAGAACAAAGAGTGGTGCTTTATGTTACTGGTGATGACATCCTTCCCAATGGGTTCCCTGTTATTTGGTTCCCTCATGTTGTTGGTAAGGTATAACTGGAGGGAAGTAGCTCATCATGTTTCCAAGCCTAAGTTTTTCAGCATTGACATCAGCAGAATCCTGATGCCACCCATTTGGTGAGGTCAAGTGTTACACCTTGTTCTTTCTCTTGTTCTTTCCACTGATAAGATTTCTCTCAGAAGGTAGAGGGAATGACACAGCCCAAGTCTCACCTTTCCCTCCAGTTATTCTGCCTATGCCTTGGCTGTCCAGCCTAGGATACCTTTATGTGATCATATCTGCATTCTCTACCCTACATGTCACCAGCAGTAGAACAGTATCAGCCTACCCAGGAGCATTTCCCACAGAGCATGTAGGTAGACACAGGACTCATGATCAAGTCCTAACCACTTCTACTTACTCTCCACATCCCTTTTTTGTCTGGCTATTTTATGACCCTTGTTTAAATCTTGTGATTATATAAAATGATATGAACTAGGTTAATCAGGTGTTACTTACAATCAAAATTCTGTCCCCTCTCAGGTAAATATATATATATTTTAGGTAATATATATATATATTTTACTCCAACTTGATTGAACTATAATTGGCAAAGTACATGAGTCAAGGTGTACACATAATATTTTTGATGTACTAGTAGTTTTATGCATTGTAAAATGACTTACATTCAAGGAAATCAATACACCTATCGCCTCATAAAATTACCTTTTCTGTGTATGGTGAGAAAATTTAAGTTCTTTTGCCAAATTTCAAGCCAAAAGAGCACAATCTCTTCTCCCAGAAGTCCTTCATCATCTAAATGAAGACTAATGGCCTTCAGCCAACATTTCCCCCATCCCCTCCCCACCCTCAGGCACCAGGGAAAGCTTATCTCTCTGCTTTCTAAGAGCACAACCTTTCAGAGTCCACAGAAGAGATTAGGTGGTATGTGCCTTGCCCTGACTTCTATTTCCTGTTGTTAGGAATAGCAAGCTTCCAGTTCCCCTTTTAAGACTGAATTATATGACATTGTATGTATTTTAAGACTGAATTATATGACATTGTATTAGTTAACTTGTCTTGTTGCTGTGACAAGAACAAAATAAGGAAGAGTTTATTTTGGCTTATGGTCCTAGGGTACAGTCCATCATGGCAGGGGGCATCATGATGTCAGGAGCTCAAGGCTGTTGGTCACATTGCATCTACAGTCATAAGTGGAGTGGGAACAATAGTGTTCAGCTAGCTTTTTCTTTTTTTTCTTTTTGTAGTCTAGAATAAAGTCTAAAGAGTGGAACTACCCACATTCAGGTGGTTCTTCCCACCTCAGTTAACCTAATCAAGGAAATCCCTCACAGATGTGCCCAGAGACTTATCTCCAACATAATTCTAGATTATCCCAAGTTGACAGCCAACATAATCTGTCACAGTTGCTTAGCAAGGAAATATTGTATACTAGAGAACAGAAAACAGTTGTCACCACCTCATCTGATGTTCCCTTCTATCTGTGTGGTACTTTTTAATTATTTCAGCAGGTGCTTAGTAAATGTTTGCTAGGATCCAGGTACTAATCTAGAGTTTTGGGATACAATGGTAAACAGTACCGATAAAGTTCCCACTTCAAGGTACTCAGCCATATTTCAGTGTTAGTAAAATAACAAATATCCAATCTCAGAATGCCTGTGTTGGAAACAGTATTACCTGAAAGCCCTCCTCATGGGCCTGGCCCTGTGTATCAACATCACTACATGCATTGTGCAGATGTCTTTGGAATTGTGTTGACTCCATATTTCCCTGGGCCTTTCATGTGATCCACCTTATCCACAGCTATTGCTTTGCACTTGTGTCAGCCTCTACCTAACTGTTCTGCTGCAGACCCCACATTCATCTGCCTGTCCTTTCTGTTGACTTTGCCCCTTCTCTGTACTTTTGTGTTATTCGATCATAGTCTGCTTCAAAAGGTATCTAGCCAAGTGAAAGGGAAAAGCACAGCCTTAAAGCTTTGAGCATTTTCCCAGTTGCTCTTAGAAATGACCATCACATTTGAAAAACTATAAGGAAACTCATACAACTTTGTTCACTTTTAAAATCTTCCTGTAATCTGTTTAATGAAATTTCAGAATGGCTTATTTGGTTGCATGGCTGTAGCCTATTTTTATATAGTACTTTTATTGTAGAGAACTTTGTGAGTGTCTGTACTCCCCATCCCTACCCCACCAACCCAGACAGTTGGTCGAAACCACCATTTTCTTGTATTCAGACCTAACCAAGGAAGCCTTAGCCATTGTGGAAAGCAAGCTGCTGTGTAGTAGAGAGTTAGCTTCTCTTCCCTAGAGCAGGCTGAGTGGACAGAGTAGATCATGCACAATGATGTTTCATTCTGTCCATAGATCTGGGTCCACAGTGCCCACAATGCCAGTGGCTATTTTACCATTTATGGAGATGAATCTCTCCAGTCTGATCATTTCAACTCCCGGTTGAGTTTTGGAGACACCCAGACCATCTGGGCACGAACAGGCTATCTGGGCTTCCTGCGGAGAACTGAGCTCACAGACGCAAATGGAGGTGAGTCCAGGCTGAAAGATGCTACACATTGGACCAACACTGAAAATGGCCTTGAGGCTTGAGAGCCTCACCATTGCTTGCCATTACTGCTCTGAAAGTGCCTGACATTGAAGCGAAAGAGACAAGTAGGGACTAGGTATTTACCATGTAAACATAAGACCTAAGTTTAATTCCCAGTACTCACCTATGTGCTTCTTATGATCTTAGCACTAAAAGTTAGCTCCCTGGTCCATCTAGCCAAACAACCTAGACAGATTGGACAGAGGTTGAATTCTATGACAGACCCTTTTCAGCAAACAAGGTGAATAGCAACCAAGGAAAATATCTGAAGCTAATTTCTGACTTCCACACTCATGTACATATACATAAATGTGTACACCCTATACAACAAGTACACATGACCATGTACACACAGGCAGGTAAGATATAAATGTAGTAGACAGAGCTGTGCATATATTTTTCTTTGTCTTTCTTCTGCAAAGGTAAAGCTAAACAAGAGCTCAACACTCCCTATGGTGAAGTGTGCTTAATGCCTTCATAAATTCCAGGGGTTGTATGCTTGTCCCTACGAGGACCACTCCTATGACATTTGGAAAGGCGTAGTCCCAAGTCTCTGGGCCCTAATGACCAACAACTGGCCCTTCCTGCTCCCATTGCTTAGGACATAGCCCTGTGTCTAGCAGTAGTATACTCTGTTGCTACCTTCCTGTGCCTCCATATAGAACCACTTTGGGGTATTTCATGAAGCCAAGACACCAAAGCATACTCACAAGCCTTGGGGATGGCTCAGTGGCAGAGTCAATACCTGAGGGTCACATGTCACAAAAAATAAATTTTCAATATGTATTCCAATAACTGGGGAGATAGTTCATTTGGTAAAGTATTGACTATGCAAGAAGGAAGACCTGAGTTCAGATCTCCAGTACTCAAGTAAAACGCCATGTACAACCACACACACATCTGTAATCCCAGAACAAGAAAGGCAAAATAGGTGGATTCCTGAAGCTCACAGGCCAGCTAACCTAAACAAATTGGTGAGCTTCAGTTTCAGTGAGAGACTCTGTTTCACAAAGCAGAAAACAACAGAGGGAATATATCCTATGTTGACACATGAGCAGGTGCACCCACTGTTGGACTCTAAGTATCCAAAACCAAGGGATGCGCTCCTCCAGAGAACCCACAGGCAGGTCTCGTTGTAATAACATGAGGTTTATTGATACTGGTGTACCAGGACTCTCCTGTATACAGACAAAAGAGAGTCCTGAATCAGAGTTGGGGTCGTTTATATGCCAATATTCACAAGGCTCATAAAGGCAGTTTTACCTCTTAATAACTACAAAACCTTATTTTAACATCCATTCCCAAGCTTGGTTTCCTTCCCAGTCTTCGTCCTTATTTACATCTGTATCTCACTCCCAATTTACATTCTTTTAAGTGACTGTTCACCCAGGTGTTTTATTGCCTCTATCTTGGGTCCTTTGTTCTTTTGAAATGTTAGTTCAAGTCCCTGGGATGCACCCCAGAGGCAGCTAACACTTGAGTGTAAATTGAAACTCTGAACCTAAGAATCTTTCATGTTGAGACCTAAAATTTCATTTTTACATTTATTCTCACACCACAAACACATGAAAAAATAACTGCCCTGAATATTCATTTCTGATTGTTTCATAGTCTTTTCTCACCTCTCTGCTTTACCATACACTTCTAGAGTCATGGGAAGACCAAAATCCTGGACAGAAGAGATTCTAGACTTTGATGATGAGGCTTCCTAAATCACCTAACACACCTGCTAACCTGAGTCTTGCATTTAGGGGATAGAACATGGTAGTGTGGCAGTTTCATGATGGGTAGTCACAGGCTCAATCAAGGATGTAAAGTTCAAAGTTGTAAAAGAGGAGGATATCAGTTTACAGCCCTCAAGGAAAACCTGTAGAATCCTGCCTAGCTAAGCCCCAGGGAACTGGGCAGCAGAGTGAGGTTGCTGTCATCACCTCATTGTTCCCCCCCCCCCCCCCATGATAGCATGAACCAACACCCTGGCGAGAAAACAAAGCTCTATTGTTAGGAGAAGCAAGTAAATAGAAGTCTCCTAGTCTTCCTTGTCTGCTTAAATTAGGAAAGGTTTATGTGCTAACTAAACTAGTACATTTGGCAAGCCTTGTGTTTAAGGAAGAGATCCTGCCTCAGGGTAGGAGATGGAGAACAGCTGAGGAACTTGTGAGTTCAACCCCATGAAGCTCAGACTTTTAAGTGTCCACTGGTGATAGCTCCATTGTTGATTGCTAAGTCCCTTGGTTACTGATGGAGATGTGATCTTGTCTGATGGTAGAAGCTGGTCCAAAAGAAGATTGACTTACTCCCAGTGGACAAAGTCAGAAATTAGGCAGGCTAGGATAAAAAGTGAAAAGACTTGGGAGGGTGATGGAGAGGCATGTTGTATAACTGTGTGAAAGCATCATAATACAACTTACTATTTTGTATAATTAATATATATCCATACAGAATATCTGAGAAAAGCCAGGTATGACCTTATCACCAGTAACTGAGATGCTGAGAAGGATCCCGGAGGCTTGCTAGCCAACCTAGCTGACTTACTGAATTTCTGGGCTCCAAGTCCAGTGGGAGATCATGTCTCATAAAATGATGGAGAGTGATAGAGGAAAATACCTGACATTGACCTGTGGCCTCCACATATGTGTGCGCACATGCACACACACACACATAACACACACACACACACACACACACTAGAGAAGAAAAAAAAAAAAAAACCTAACAGAGAACCTGGTGGTTAGACATCCAGCCTCTAGGAGGATAAAAAGAAGGTCTAAGCCTGAGGCAGCTGACACTCCCCAGGAGAAAGGAGCCAACCATCCCTAGATCTGGATCTCCTTTCCTTGTTTATGTCACTCTGGAGAAAATAGAATAAAGCAAAGGTCTTCACTGTTTTTTGGTTTCTTCTCCAACAGAGCGCCATGATGCCCTCTACGTGGTGGGGGCACTGGATGAAGCCATGGAGCTGCGGGGCATGAGGTACCACCCCATAGACATAGAGACTTCCGTCATCAGAGCCCACAAAAGCGTCACAGAATGGTAAGAGGATGGGGAGGCACTGTCTGTTCTGGTGTAAGAAGCCTAGTTATTGATCACAGGATGTGGAGGAATCGCCCTAAGACAAGGCACTGGACTGGGTGGAGTGTCTCTTCAAGGTAAGCCTTCCTCGGGGCTAAGGACAATACAGGAAAGAACTATTCTGTTAGGACATCTCAGGTGACTGGAAGCCAGAGAGTTTTTGCCTGAATAGTGTTTCCAGGAAGTCAAGTTGTTATTTTCTTCAATTATATAGGTGTAAAGTTTATTTTAGCCCTCTGTACTCTGTTTTCACAAATTAAAACAACAAACAAAACACACATGCCTTCCACTAATACATGGTAATATACTTCCATGGGAAAAGTAAATATGTAACAGCATTGTTTTGGTTGGGCTTACTGGATACGTGTGTCAGGTAAATGCTTCAATGAAATCAAAGCCTGAGCCACAAGGCCCTGTACACAGTGGCCTCAAAGTGGGATGTTAGTTCTTATTCTTCCAGAGGTAAGAATTGTCTTCAGTCTGAGCCCATGTCAATGCATGTATAAGTGCCAATGACAAGCAGGTCTCCACCCATGAACTCACTTGTGCTCCCTGTGTTTGGGAAAAGGAGGGAGGCTAGAGCAAGTCACCAGTCTCTGCTCATGGCAGCCACAGACTTGCTTAGCACCTTCATGCTGTGTTTCAGAATGAAGTGACTCCATGCTTTTCAGTGTAGGTTCACTCACTTGATGACAGAAAAGGTGTTTACCCACTAAACACCCTCCTGACAAGAGAGCCTGATGTGACCAATCTTAGTCTTCGGCCACAACCTGTAAGGGAAGCACCTGCAGGTATATAGCTTTGAGTAGTGTACAGACCTTAGTTCTGATTGTTCATTCTTCTAAAGGGTTTCCAAACACAGGCTCAGACATACTGCCATTTATTGAACCTGAATAATACAGGTAGATTTATTTACTTGTTTGTTTGTTTTTGTGGTGCTAGACTTTAGAACGTACATGCTAGACAGATGTTTTGTAACAGTCCTGACTCTGATTGTTAAGCTCTTGGCAAAGAACCTGAGATCCTGTTTGCATGTACATGTTCTGTCTTCACATTGTTCTAGGCCCTTATCAACACATGCTTCCAGGGCTTGTGTCAGAGTGCTTGTCTGGCATGCCCAAGGCCCTGAGTTCTCCCTCTGGGTTTGTATCCTAAGCATCACTAGGACAAAAGCTCCAGTTGCCAGAGTTTTCTCCTTACTGTGGATGGATGGCAGAAGTGCAAAAGACAGTAAAAAAAAAAAAAAAAAAAAAAACTCTTGATACTTGACACAGGACCCAGCTGACCTCATTTTGTACCAGTGTGGCTATAAATTTTATCTGCAGCCTCAGTTTAGTTGCCTTTAGATGAATTTCCCTCAAGATGAGTGCTGAGGGGCCTCCCTCTGGGATTTTATCCTAAGTGTTACTAGGATTACCTACTATGTGGCTCCTTGATATGGTGGTCAGACAGGGCCCCCAATTTATTTGTTTTGTAGAAGCCCAGGAGGGAGAAATTGATGAATCAGGGGATTTGGTTCTGATGGACCCAGGACTTCTGGGAACTGTCCAGTCACAGATGTTCTCTCTTCCTTACCAACCCACATGTTCTCTAAGTTGCCTGCCACTGAGAAACCCCATGTCAAAGACAAAACCATCTCCACATTGCCAAATGCAAGCCTTAGGTTTTTATTGCTATGAAGAGATACTATGACCACAGCAACACTTATAAAGGAAACCATTTCATTGGGGCTTACTGTTCAGAGTCTTAGTCCATTATTGTCACGGTAGAAAGCATAGAGGCACACAGGCAGACATGGCACTGGAGGGGTAGCTAAGAGGTTTACATGTGGATCCATAGGCAGCAGGAAAAACAATGAGCCATTAGATCTGGCTTGACTTTTGAGACCTCTAAGCCCACCCTCGAGTGACACACATCCTCTACCAAGGCCAAATCTCTTAATAGTGCCATTCCATATGGGTTTATGGGGGCCATTTTTATTCAAACCGCTACACCAGCCAAATTCATTTCTTAACAGGGGACTTGCTTATTGATACAGCCCCCTTAGAAAGCTGTGATGGTTAGAAGGTCTCTAATCCTTATCTCACTCTTTCTGATAAACCCTGGAATGACAGCAAATCTCACATTCCACACACTGTGGATGGCTGAGCTGTGCCTAGTACTTCAGGACAGTGTCATGTACTTCAGATGTCATAATACCATTTGACCCAAATTTTCTGGGAGATGTATTTGATCACTGATATCACAGATACAACAATGTATCATGGAGGCCATGCGAACCCATATTCCAGTGTCACAGGGCTTCAAGGGAATGAAGTGTCAGCATATCTTAGAAATCACTTTTAAAACTTCTCAGAGGGATGCAAGAGTCACAAGCAACACCCTGCTTAATGCTCTCTGTAATTCTTCCTTTCATCATAATACATGTGTATTGATACTGAATAGAATTTGCATTATTTTCTAATACACTTAGTCTCATGTTTGTAGAAAAAATAGTGTCTAAGCACATCCCATCCCATGCTAGGATAGAGGTTGTTAGACAGGCAGGGGAGAGCTGATGGGATTGGTTCTGAATTTGGTGCCCTTCATGTTTCCCCTTCTTACCAGGAACTTTCTGGTTTATCCATACAGTTCCTTCTACCTTTCAGCACTCTGGTTTCTATATCCAAGCAGATCTGTCTGCCAGAGCTTGTGAATATCAGGATCTTTAATCAGTCCTAAAAGCCAATGTCACAAGGTTAATAGAGTTTACAATGGTAAAGCACTGGGTTTATGTTTCCAGCAATTAGCTAGAGTAAGTACTCAGGAGGCTTTCCACCAAATAAACACTTGCTGTATGAATTAGTTGCTGCTGTTTTACTGTTGTCTCCAAACTCAGTACTTGGAGACAGAACTGCTAATCATGCCCATGTGTCAGCTTGTCATGCTGTTTGACTGGAGATAGACTCAATAGCTCTGCCCTCCATGTGTCTTATCCCCTGGAGCCAGTCCAGGCACATCTCTAGTCTGGCAATGGCAGTTACATCAGAACAACCCAGAATATTCTAGCACTTGTATAGCCTCTGCTGGTATCACCCTACTCACACACATTAACCAGGTTCCATATTGAGCTTCAGACCAAGGACCAGAAAGTGGGAGGTATTGGCTGAGAGTACTTCCTGCTGCCACTCAAACTCCTGCAGCAGCAGAGCTGGGAGCCTGAAAGAGCTGGTGATAGGCTGCTTTAAAAGGCTGATGAAAATGGTGGGGGAACCCCATCCCAGGCTGTAAAGTAGCAGAACTAGAATCGGGGCAGAAGTGCCATGAAGCAGAATCCAGAAAACATCATGTATTCCCCTCAGGAGCCACCATGAGAGAAGGCAAGGAGAAAATCTGAAAAGGTATGTTGTTGCTGACCCAGCTCAGACAGATGTACCAGTCTGAGGAGATGGGTGGGATCTCTTAGGCAGATCTGAATAGAGATGAAGTATTATCATTATGTAAAAGACTCCCCAGTAATGGTGGTTTTCTTCTCTGTTTTCTAGTGCTGTCTTTACCTGGACAAACCTGTTAGTGGTTGTGGTTGAACTTGATGGGTCAGAGCAGGAAGCCTTGGACTTGGTTCCCTTGGTAACCAATGTGGTCCTGGAAGAGCATTACCTGATTGTAGGAGTAGTGGTCGTGGTGGACATCGGTGTCATCCCCATCAACTCCCGGGGAGAGAAACAGCGGATGCACCTGCGAGACGGGTTCTTGGCAGACCAGCTGGACCCCATCTATGTGGCCTATAACATGTAGTCTCATCACTTTGGCTTCCACAGACTTCTCTACGGACATGACCGTTTTTCTTTCTTTCTTTCTTTTTCTCAGTGTCCACAGAGACATGCAGACACTCGGGCCACACTCAAAGGAGGAGCCTGATGCGGTGGGGTTTGGGGTAGGACTTCTAAGAGCAATCACCCTGGCATGGAGATGAAATGTGAATTTATGCTGGATTTCGCTCAGAAGGACTTTGGATCACTGCCTTCAGTTTGATGGAAAAGATCATTTTAAGAACTTTCTTTCCTTCCTTTTTTTTTTTTTTTAATTATTGGATAAGAAGTGCTCTCTTCGTAAATGTGGTATTTTGTTAAGCCGAAATAGCGATTAAAAAGAATATTCTACCCTTCAAATGGGTTCTTTTAAACAATTTATGTAGTGTGACAAAGAATTGTTTTTTTTTTTTTTCTGTTTTAATGTGTCATGGAATCTTACTGACATGGATCTGTTACTAATTTAAGCCATCCCTAGATCTCGCCCTTCTAGGAGAGTTTACTGAGGTACGAGAACCTTCCAGATAGCACCTTCCAATTAGATTTTAGCAGCTTTCTTTGTCAGAGACATGCTGAAGAAACAGAGGCCAGTTTATGGCCTTTGAAGTTAACATAGAATGAGAAACGATTATAAATAAGGTATTTCGGCAACTATCTTGCAGATATCTTTGTACTAAACTAAAAAGATAAAAATAAGTTAACTTCCTCGATATGTAATTATGTACAAAATGTTTAATTTATTTTGATCTCTTTAGAAGTATAAAAGAGAAACATTCAAGAATATTAAAGTCTTGTAATGTTTGCTAATATAAAAAAGTGTTGTATTATCTTGCGTGGATAGTATCACAACAAATATATATATATGAAATATAAATTCACTAATGAACAAAGGAGATTTAAAGTTTAAATGCAGAACTTGTCACTTGCATGGTGCGCCCTCCGCTGTATTCACACACACTTGGCCGTTTTCGAGCAATCACAGATCGCCAGGAACCCTGTCTTAGACCAGAGACCAGCAAGTGGAGTCACCACCGTCTCTGGGACGGTGAAGAGATCTAATGCTAACATGCACTATTTTTTCCTTTGCTGTGAGGACGACAGTGAATGCTTTCGTGCCAGCATGTGCCAGTGACATTGAGGGGCTCCAGGTTGGCAAACAGCACTGTTTTCTCAGCTGCAAGAATTTGTTGCATAATGTCAATTTTATTTTAGCATTTTTGTGTCACTTTTTATAATTTTTGTTGTTGTCCCTTGATATGAAAAGAATGACACCGTGTGGTCATTTGCACCAGGTGTCACTAATTTATCCCTTCCAGTGGCCAACGCGAGCAGATAAATGTCTAGAACACCTTTGAGGGAAAAGCTAGCTATATGTGATGTCTTCTTGACTGTGTAGACCCAGCCAACTCTGATCCTCTAATCTTGGGTACTTCCTAGCTTGGCCCTGAGTAGCCACTATTCCAGGGACTTAAAACAGCCAGGAGTTCTGCCAGCTTTATTCTTGTGCTAGGTGTTGGGGAACTGATCCCTGGTGATGTGTGCCTGTATTTTCATGCGCACAGCTTGGCCTCTATATCCTTGTCTGCATCTGACCAAGGAGAAGGTATCAGCAATACAAGACAATGTTTATTATGTAATTGCCACAGTATGGCTTCAGTGGCTCCCAGTGTGAGATAAGCCTAAAATTGTTGCTAGGCAGAAATGAGGTTCTTGATTGCTTTATGGGCAAGGTCTTTGCCTTAGTTACAGCCACCAACAGTAAGCCCTTTGCTAAAAGAGAGTTTTCTATGACTTCTGAGATCCAAGGCTGATTTGTATTGGTTTGTTATTAAGTGGCACATTTCTTTTAAAATTTACATGTGTAAAAGCATTCTTCATCTCCATGAATCATTTAATTTTTCAAATATTGTTTGCTCATTGCTATATGTTTCTGCATCTTTCAAATACACATTCCTATAGTTTGCAGCTTCCCAAGGGGGAAAATCCCTGCCACATTCAGAAAGAATTTTCTTGACACATGCATTTGCACCCCCATACAGCCTCCCCCCCCCAAAGGGAACTTAGTTTAGCATTTCAGATAGGATACTGATTGGTAAACATTATTAACAATGTGAAGGAAATCTTCCATCTGGCTGATGTGAGGAAGCAAAGCGAATTTAGATGTCACTCAAAACCTACTCTTAACTTTTCACCATATCAACTTCATACCCAAGGAGGGCGAAGGCTGCAGCACAGGTGCAAAAGCCGATCCCAGCAGGTCTCTTCTGCAGCCTGTCATCTGTGACATAAGACTTTAGGTTTGAAAGAGTTGGTGGACTGGGTTGGAAGCTTAGTTGTGCAAGAAAAAGGAAAGGAGATACTTAAGTACCACCAGTTTCAGCAATAAAGAAGGATCGTTGTGTATTAGAAATCGTACTGTAGATAAATCATTCATGAGAATGTTTTTTAAAAAAATGTTTGTCTTGTGACCATGTGCTTTTGGAGTCAGCCAAAACTGTGTAATCAACTTGCACAAAAAGAGGGTACACAATGAACATTGAGACACAGACCTAATCAAACAGGAGCAGATTCCTCATGGTGCTTGTTTATTATATATATTTAACCCTGCTTGACACTTTACCCAAGGGGATGGTCCCTTTATCAGTTGAATGTTAGCAGCGTTATTTCAGAGTGTGGTGACTGGTTAGAGAAAACTCATGTACTCAACCAATCACAGTTTCAAACAAAATTTTTATGTGCAAAGGACAGCAACCTTCTTGTATGTTCAACCACCAGTACGCTTTGTACATCTGTGATAACGCCTGTTTTATATTCAAATGAACAAATAAAAGCTTTTATTTTTGTTGCTCTGAAAATAGCAGTTTCTTAATTGGTACCCTGGAAAAAAAAAATGTCTGAGACAGACCACTTCCATGTCGGGAAGGAGGTGACTCCTGCTGGGACATGTATCTGATGACTCTGTTTACATGACTTGTTGCTTAACTTAGTACAGATGATCCTGCTTTGAATGACCTGTAAATCCTGATGTAGGCATTTCTAATTAACATCAGTTCCTATGGCAACAAATGTTTTGTGAAATGTGTTTTTTTTTATTCTTTTAAATATATATGAATATATTTGTTCACATTTCGCTGCAAGTGTACAGATTATTGGTAACTGTTTGGAACAGAGACTAAGCAGTGTCCTGCGTGTGAACCCTTCTTTTTGCTGTGTCACAGGGAACTTTGCATATCTGGACAGGCCATTGGCTGCCTATTCTTTCCAATTCAAACTGTCATTGTTCATTTAATAACCAAAAGTTCTATCTTTTGCTTAAGGACCTAGGGGTCTTAACAGTTTTGTCTTGGAAAAGCCGTGACTAGTTACCTGATCTTTAGCCTGATGCTTATCAAAAGGTCATCATGAGCCTAGGGAGATTGATTAGCTGGTCAAGCAGTTGCCACACAGCCTGACAACCTGAGTTTGATCCCTGGAACTCAAATGTAAGTAGCAGGAGAGAACTCCACAATGTTCTCTAACCTCCACAGGCACACCATTCTACACCCCCTATACACATCATGCATGGAAACAAGAATGTTAAAGATGGGTATAAAAACATGGGCTTCTAAGCCAAGCACTGGGAAGCAGAAGCAGGACTCCTGGGGCTCACCTGTTTGCCCAACCTTTGAGAACATTAACTCTGCATGCACATATCAAGATGGTTATCTCCTGAAGAGTGATAGCTGAGTTTAATGGCTGGTCTCCACACAGAAGTCAGAGCTAGTTCACAGGACTAGAACCGATGTGCATCTGTACAGAGCACCAGGTTAACTTAAAGCCTTTGTGTTAGAGTTCTACTTGCCTGGTTACATCTGAGATGCAGATGCTCATGCTGCTTTATGCAAAAGGTGTAAGACTTATCTGGCAGTATTGAGAAACAATCTCAATAAAAAAGATGCGTTTACAGAGACTCGGCTTTCTCAGATGGAAACCCTGATA
This sequence comes from Arvicanthis niloticus, assembly GCF_011762505.2. Classification (NCBI taxonomy): domain Eukaryota; kingdom Metazoa; phylum Chordata; class Mammalia; order Rodentia; family Muridae; genus Arvicanthis; species Arvicanthis niloticus. Next base: position 50,229,151 of record NC_047665.1, on the reverse strand, counting down.
ACTGGTCAAGTAGATACCAGGTAAGTGAGAACTGTGCCTATGGAGGCCACTTCAGATCCAGCCTATGCTCTTGTGTATGCATGGATGTGTGCACATGTAGCATCTTTTAGTGTGGTGGTCTGCACACTCTGTGCCCTCTAGGACAACGTTACAGTCCTAAGGCATGTTCTGTAGCACTGCAGTTACTGATCAGTTGTTCTGTCCTAGGAATCCCCTGTGCTATCTCAGTATGCTGAGATCCAAAGGTATGTCCACCTACATGGAAACTATGGGTAAAATTCTGTAGAAGTTCTGGGATGAAAGCGGCACCCCTCAGCCTCTACGTGGGTTTGATAGCCACTGTAACTTGCTTCATCTGTAGGTAGACCTGATCCTTCCCCTCATTAATACTGTTTTCTATCTTATGCTAGAATGTCTTGATGGGATCCTTTATGACATGTTCCATAGTCCTTTATGGGTTATTTTTACATTATTAAAACCTCTGGAGATGTCATGTTCTCATGTCCCTGGGACAAATGTGCATCCACATCAAGGATGATAGATCCACTCAGTGGCTGACTCACTGGCTTTTTGATCTTTCCAGTTGATTATGTGAACAAACCAAGCAACATACAACCAATATTTTTGTTTCCCTCAGCAAATATTTTGATGTGGCACCAATGTTTGTGTGGGTTGTTATTTTACTATAATGATGTCTTTCCATGATGGACAAGGCCAAGTCACCTGGCTGTATTGAAGACTTGTGTCGTATCTTGACTTTGTTTCCCATAGTATACTCCATCTTGGCTCCTTTCCTTGAAATAAAACTAACTGACCTCGTATCTAACCTCTGCCAGACAATGGCTAGCTCATTTTCACTGAGTTCTGGCTTTCCAAGTAGAAACAGTAGAAATATATATAGGAGTTAGGCTTAATGGTGGACACCTTGTGTGAACTTGGTGAGATGGTGCCTGTTTCACCAAGGTTTATCCTAGAGGCAGTCTAAGAATGAAGAGCCATAGAGATAACATACCCCAGGTCACCTGGCTCCACGGCTCAGATGGGAGAGAGAGGTCCTTTTGCTTCCATGTCTGCTGTGTGTTAGCTATCTCCCAGGAGGAGTCATCAAATGACCCATGGAATGATAAAGTATGAACAGAAAGGAAGAAGGAATCAAAATGTTTAATTCAAGCTCTGTCTCTTTTGGATGTCAGTCAACACACACTAAAACTCCACTCCCCACACATACTGACTATTGCTGAGGATGTTGGATGAAGCATCCCTGACTCGAGACCAGGCCGTGGGCAATGAGGGAAGTTTCGGTTTGTCTGTTTCCAGTCCTGTCCAGCCTCAAAGTGTATTCATTTCTACAACAGGAAACAGATTACTTTCTGGGGAAGATCTGTCCTCTTTCCCCACAACGTGCAGGATTCTCCGAATTCATCTAATCAAATGTAAGTATGAAGCTGCTAGCTCACTAGCAGTACACTTGAAGGACCCCCGAGAACGGTGTGGGACCTGTCTAAGCTTAGGTGTACAAGTGAATGAACGGTGGTCCTGGGGGGAGTTGGTGGGAATCTCCTGATTGGTAGAGACAAGCAGCACTAGGTCATTTTTGGCTGCAGATAGCCCTTGTTTCTTCATTTAGAAGTGCAAAAGTGTATCATAGAAAGGATAATAACCCAGACCTCAAGTTTCCCAGAAAATAAGAGATTCCCAAAATTGTCAGCTTTCTTTTCTGACACCATAGTTTAGAAGTGCTCTGTCTTCTGGGGGCTGTTGAAAAGCAATTTGAAAGGCTCCTGTGATCCTCTGCAATGTAGATAATTAAACCTTCCATCTGACCCATCTAAAGTTCGAATCAAACATCTGGGCATTAGCATCCAAAAGGCTTGTTCTGTTTTGTAAATGATGACTTAAGTATGGCTTTCTACAAAAAAAGAGTTCCTTAGATGTGGCAGAGAGATCTGGAAGCAGCCCCTCTGGTTTTCCAGGTTGTCCAAAAAGACACAAATTCTCAGCCTCTATTCTCTGTTTCAATGGCTCCTTGACATTTTGTCAATAAAAACCATAGGGCAGTTGGATAACACAGAAAGAATCCTTACTGTGTCTTAAAAGTCCCTCACTAGAGGTGAAGGTGGGGTTCAAAGAGCACATGACTTCAGAATGCTTGACAATCTACGGATACTGATTATCACCTAAAGGATCCATCTTTCAAGTTGTCTTCAACCAACAAGTTATATAGGGAGGGGAACAAGATGGCCCATCAATTCAGAGTTTAGTGTCACCCCTGTGGTCAGTCTTGTCTCATATTCATGGTGTTGGTTTTCTCCTTAGGATCTCCTCTGTGAAGGTTCACAAACACCAAGGCCACTAAATCTTGCATCTGGATCAAAGGTTAACTTGGAGCAAACAAACCATTATCGGTATGTATGTGTAGAGACCGCTTAGGTAGAAATGATACATTTGAAGAAGAGGGTAACAGAAATGTATCTCCATTACTTGTTGGTCAATAGCTCAACATTTACACGTGGGCTATTAGGGGAAAGGCAGATCATTTTGTACTGTAAGACTCTAGCGAGCAGAGCCTTACTTTACCAGAGACCCCCTGAGTGAACCATTCGGAGATGAGAGAGATTGCTTCAAAATGCAAGAGGAATTTTTAATGTTCCAGCATGCGGGGCCATCCTGCATCCCAAAAGGAGAGGCGGCCCCACACAGCTTGTTCAGCGGACATTTATACAGTCTCTAGGGGTAGCAGCCATTAGGCACAATGTGATTGGCAGAACAGTGACTTTTTAAACTGGTCTTTAGGGGATGAGGCAAAGACCTCCCTTGTCTGTAGGTGACAAGGGCCTTCCCCACCTGCAGGTGGTTCCCCTTCTATGAGGTCTGAGGAATGTTAATCAGCCTCTCCCTTCTTCCTCTGACTGTTAATCCACCAAGTGTCCTCTGACAGAAGAATGTTAATTAGCCTCTCCCATGGGGGGGGGGCAAGTGTTCCAAAGTTTCTCTTCAGTACAAAGAATACATTTTTAAATGGGAATTGAGTCATTTATGGCTCAAATTTGTTCAAATGTGGCATTTCTGAAGCAGTCACTGAGATGGTTTTGTTTAGGTTAACCATTTATATTACCTCTGATGTGTCTTACCAGTGTTGGTGAGTACAAACTAACTATGGAACAAGATCCTTACCATCCCTCCCCCTAACCCAGCAATGCAGCCTGCACCACTTCACACCATCGTGGTTTCTTTATGGCTTATCTTGGTAGATCACTGGCTGAGCACACATGTACTGTTGCTCTGGAATCACGACAAACGGAAATGGTATGATATTGTCTGGGTGCTTCATAGTCCTTGTTTTTTTAGGCAGCCTGCAATTTTGAACATCCTACTTTTACTTATATTTATTTATTTTTAATTATTTTATTTATTTACATTCTAGTCATTGCCCCCCAGGACCCCCCAGTGCCTCATCCCATTTCTCCTCCTCTTTGCCTCCAGGAGGGTGTTCCCTCCACCCTTCCCTGGGGTCTCAAGTCTCTCAAGGATTAAGTTCATCTTCTCCCACTGAGGCCACACCAGGCAGAGAGCTCTGATTATATATACATACTTTTGTCTGCTGCCTGATTGGTGGCTCAGTGTCTGTGAGCTCCCAGGGATCTGGGTTAGTTGAGACTGCTGGTCTTCCGATGGGGTCGCCCTCCCCTTCAGCTTCTTCCATCCTTCCTCTAGTTCAGCCATGGAGGTCCCCAACTTCAGTCCAATGGTTGGGTATAAGTATCTGCATCTGTCTCAGTCAGCTGCTGGTAGGGCCTCTCAGAAGACAGCCATGTTAGGCTCCTCTCTGTAAGCACATCATAGCATAGTCAGGCCTTGGTGCCCCCCCCCCCCCCCAATGAGATGGATCCCGAGTTGGGCCGGTGTCTTGAGCAAGTCGGGCAGGGTTGTAGTATCCTCGAGGGGAAGAGGAGCGACAGATCTGGATTGACCTTGGGAAGAGAGTATCCAGAGATGGAGGGTTTAACATTCAATTGCTCTTTAATGATGCACAGCAAACAATATATTATCACCAATGCTAAAGCTATTGCCACAACAAGGTATTGCCACATTTTTTATTCATCCCACGTACCATCTCTATCCAACACAAATAATAAATTGCTAATTATCAAAGAAATAAGCATAACAACAAGTACATCATTCATTCATGGGTTATACGACCTGAATCCTTATGATGGTTTCAGGTTCAGGTCCGGGAGTCTAGGAAGGTGGTCGCTGGCTGCGGCTTCCAGCTATTTTGACTTCGAAGGGTGCTTGACCATGAAGCAGGGGGCGTGGTCGATGCTGTCGGTCTCTCTGTTGTCATAGAATTTCAATGAGGAGGCCTGTTGGGGGGGATCATGTTAGGCAGTCATGGCTACCAGTGTGTGATGTTGTACTCTGGCTGGGCTCCTCTTTTTATGCCCGATTTGACGTCACTGCTGATGTTCATGGCCAATAGCCATTCTCGTCTGGTTATCCCTGGGCTCTTGCCCCATTACAGCTGGTTATCACACTTATTGAAAATAATTTGGTTTTGTGCACAAATATTTTGATTCATAAGGTTTCAAAACAACTTCTGGTTATCACAGCACTTCAAAACAACTTCACTTCAAACTTGTTTTCTTTCCTATTATAATACGGAGTCAGTCCTGTTAAGGGCCTGCTCCTTACAGCCGGTCATTGGACTGCCTTTCTTTTAGCCTCTTCTCCATTTTTGTCTCTGCAGTTCTTTTAGATAGGAACAACTATGTGTCAGAAATTTTGACTGTGCATTAGTAACCCAGTCCCTCCACTTGAGGCCCTGTCTATCTACTGGAGGTGAACTCTTCAAGCTCCCTTTCCCCAGTATTGAGTATTTTGGCTAAGGTCACCCCCACTGAGTCCTGAGAGTCTCTCACCTCCTGGGGCTCTGGAACTTTCTAGAGGCTCCTCCCTGGCTCCCCCCTCCCTGAGGTTGCTTATTTCCATTCATTCTCCTGGCCCTCTGGCCTGCTCTCCTATCCATCCCCCCTCAATACCTGATACTGTTCCCCTTTTTCCTCCCCTCTCCCACCCTGTAGCTCCTGTTCTCTTTCCTAAGTTGCCTATCTCTTGGGTTGCCCCCATTTGTGTTTTCTTTATTGTTTCTATTTCCATTTTTAGTTCTTGGACGGTTTTGTTTAATACTTTACTTGCTTGCTTGTATTTTCCTTTATTTCTTTAAGGGATTTACTTGTTTCTTCTTAAAGGGCTTCTACCTGTTTGCCTGTGGTTTTCTATATTTCTGTAATGGAGTTACTTATATCCTCCTTAATGGCCTTTATCATCTTCATGAGATGGAATTTTAAGACATTCATTATATTGCTTTTAAGTGTCTTAGAGTAGCCTCGGCTTACAATGGTGGGAGAACTGGGTTCTGATGGCACCAAATTGCATTGCATTCTGTCCCTTATGATCTTGTGTTTGCCTCTCACCATATGGTTATCTCTGGTGTTAACAGGCTTGGGTGTCTCTGACTGGAGCTGGCCTCCTTGGAGGTAGATAGTACTGTCTTTGGTTAGGGTGGGCCTTCTGTGTTCATGGTTACTGTGGACCTCCTGGGAGGCAGACAGTCTGTAGGGTGTGGGAGGGTATCAGACCACAGTAGAGAAGAAGACCAGAATGAACATAGAGCTTGGCAGGGCAGAAAGGTACCAAGTCAGCTGGGGTTTGTGGATATTCTAGCTGGTATGGGTATTTGGGCAAGAGTCTCACCTGTGTACTTAGTTACTTCGGACTTCCTAGGAGGCACGCAGGCTGTATGGCATGGGAGGATATTGGGCAGTTGATTTGGCCTAAGTGGGGAAGCCATATCCTACTTTTATTATGACATCATATCATTCATTTCCTGTGTGGTAAGTGCATATTTTCAATGGATTTCAAAACTTAAGATTAATAACTCAAATATTAAATACATCTGTCATTCTGACAAATAATTACCTTTAAATACTTCATATTTCATCTACAACAACTACATAAAAAAAAGTACAAATACCTCCCAAAGAATTTTTTCATGCTATTGGTACTCTTAATTTATTTATTTATTTTTTTTACTTTTATAAGGATAGTTGATAGTTGTATGTTTAAATAATGTTGTGCCAGGTTATCATATTTTTTCTGAAAAGTAGTTCATAACCCTTGAACTTCACAGAAAATATTACAAATGGATTTTTTTTTTTTTACTTTTTTGCAGTGCTGGGATGGTGCCATTTGTGATAAAATATCTGGCTAGCTTTAATTTTTATTTTTCTTTTTTTGTTTTGTTTTTTTTTTTGCATTTTTATTGGATATTTTATTTACATTTCAGATTCCATCCCCTTTCCCCATCCCCGCCCCCCAGAAAACCCCTATCCCATGCCCCCTTTTTCTTTTTGCTTTTACATACTTTTTAAAAATGTTCATCAAAGGCTTTATAAGTTTGATAATGCTCAATCAGAAGTGTAACCCACTAACCAACCTAGATATATCAACTATCTTTGACTGGTGGAGACACATGAACATCTGCCTCCATGTCCCCCCCTCCCCTTTCTCTCTCTCATTACCTAGCTTCTTCTCTCCTTCTTCTCCTCCTCTCCTTACTCCTTCTCTTCCTCTCGGTACTCCTCCCACCTTAGCTCCTCCTACATATCACCCTTCCTGTTAAAATAAAACTTTTCTCTCAAAACACAATTTGAGCCGATTTGTACCAGTGAGGTACAAGATAGTCCTAATACCCAGTCCTTCATTTTGTTGACTAACCAGAACCTCTGTCATCTCTCCTAAGACACTTAGTTCTCAACCTGGCTTTTTTCTTGGCTTTAGAATAAATGTCAGCTGAAAACCATCCACTCAAATCTTTTCTCTCAAAGTAAATAGCCAGGATTGGCTATGAGACTATAAGTTTTCAACCCTATCAGAAATCCAGAATGACTGAGTTAACTAAAATTATGGGAAGCACAAAGCATAGCTTCTAAAACTTAGCCAATTTATAGAGACCGCTGAACACCTGGACACTCCCTATACTACAAAAGTTGGAGCATTTGATCTTCAGCCTTCTGGCCCAGGATCATCTGACAGACCTTAGTGATGCAGAATTATTAAGGGCCGATTACTCTGTCTAGGCAGATATAATCAGTCAACTATTCTGCAAGTGTGTCCTTTTCTGGAGAGTAATTTGTCTGTAAATGAAAAGAGGCAATTCTTGCCTAGTGGCTGTCACCACACAACTGGAGTAACTCCAAAGATGCTGAATTTCTTCTTAGAATCCAAGACAGGAAGCTGTCAGGAGCAGACAGGTCTCTAATCAAAATGAACATTAATATAGAAATCTTTATAATGTCAATTCTATGGACTTCTGACGTTTTGAAAACCAACTATCCATGTAAGGTAATCTGGACTGACTGTTGTCTGTTAACTCCTCTCAGCTATTTCTAAATAAAATATAGAAAACACCCTAACAATAAACTCCAAGCCATGAATTTGCTATAGTCCCTTAACTCACAGGCTAACCATCTCAAATCAGTTGAAAAAGTTAAAGAAGGACTGGATCTAGGCCTTGTATTCCTAAATGTATTATACAGACACAGTGCCCATGAGAGTATCAATATTCATCTCACTTTTATGTCAATAAGAAGCTTGTACCAATGAAAACCTTAAATTTGAAATCAAAGTAAATTTTGTACTATTTAAGAAATTATAACTTCATCTTGATAATATTTATACAGATTTCTACCAATAAGTTATGGCTATGCAATAAGTCCTAGCTAATCCTCCCTATTCCCACAAAACCACTACTTTTCCCTAGAAAGACAGCCCAATATTAACCACCTTAGTCCCCAAACCCAGGGAATAGGGGCAATGACTCTTCATTAACTTCTTCAAGCTGATTACAGGCTTTGAGATATTAGAAGAAGGGTGGGGGGAAGAGTAAATTGATAAGCCTCTGACGTTGTGTCTTCACTGCATCCAGCTGGAATTCCAGGACCTCAGAGGTTTGAGCAGATCTGCTCAGCTTGCTTGATGAGTAGATACACCAAGGCTATGTATTCTGCAATATACAATTCTCAAAACAAATTTTAGTATCAAGATAATTTTTTAGAGGCCTGACATTTTATTAAAGATGTTGGTTCTAACAGCTTTTCTCTTTTTTTCCCTTTTTTATTGGATATAATATTTACATTTCAATTTTATCCCCTTACCCCATTCCCCCCACCACCCAGGAACCCCTTATCTCATCCCCCACTCCTCCTGCTTCTATGAGGGTGTGCCCCTACCTACCCCCCACTCCCACCTCCCCACCCTGAGATTCCCCACCCCCCACTCAGTGTTCAGCCTTCATGGGACCAAAGATCTCCCCTCCCACCTATGCCCAACAAGGCCATCCTCCCCTTCATATACAGCTGGAGTCATGGGTCCCTCCCTATGTGCTCCTAGGCTGGTGGTTTAGACCCTGGGGAGCTCTGGTTGGTTGGTATTGTTGCTCTCCTCATGGGGCCACCAACCCTTTCGGCTCCTTCAGTCTTCTCTCTAACTTCTCCATTTGGAACCCTTGATCAGATTAATGGTTAGATGTGAGTATCTGCCTCTGGGTACGTCAGACTTTGGGGGACCTCTAAGGAGTCAGCCTTATCAAGCTTCTCTCAGCTTGCACTTTCCCTTCCATATCAGCGTCTATTTTTAGTGACTGCACATGGGATGAATACCCAGGTGGAATGGTCTCCATACAACCTCTCCTTCAGTTTCTGTCCCACACTTTGTCTCCATATTTGCTCGCTTGGGTATTTTGTTACTCCTTCTAAGTAAGACCTAGGCATCCACACTTGTTCTTCCTTCTTCATGAGCTTCATGTGGTCTGTTAGTTGAATCTTTGTTGTTTCAAACTTTTGGGCTAATAACTGCTTATCAGTGAGTAAATACTATGTGTGTTCTTTTGTGATTGGGTTACCTCACTCAGGATGATATTTTCTAGTTCCATCCATTTACCTAAGAATTTCTTAAATTCATTATTTTTAATAGCTGAGTAATACTCCATTGTCGGTCACGACTTGTCCAGCAAGTTTCTTTATGTGGGTGCCCCTTGCATTTGGGGCATAGATGTTCAGAATTGAGAGTTCATCTGATACATTTGTCCTTTGATGAGTATAAAGTGTCCTTCCTTATCTTCTTTGTTTACGTTTGGTTGAAAATCAATTTTATTTGATATTAGAAAGGCTACTCCAGCTTGTTTCTTGAGACCATTTGCATGGAAGATTGCTTTCCATCCTTTTACTCTGAGGTAGTGTCTGTCTTTGTCACAGAGGTGTGTTTCCTGTATGCAGCAAAATTCTGGGTCTTGTTTATGTATCCAGTCTACTAGCCTATGTCTTTTTATTGGAGAATTGAGTCCATTGATATTAAGAGATATTAAGGAAAAATGATTGTTGCTTCCTGTCACTTTTGTTATTATAGGTGGAATTATGTTTGTGTAACTATCTTCTTTTGGGGTTTTTGGAAGATTACTTTCTTGTTTTTTTTCTTTGTTGTAATTTCCCTCCTTGTGTTAGAGTTTTCCATCCATTATCCTTTGAAGTGCTGGATTTGTGGGAAGATACTGTGTGAATTAGGTTTTGTCATGGGATATCTTAGTTTCTCCATCAATAGTGATTGAGAGTTTTGCTGGGTATAGTAGTCTGGGCTGGCATTTGTGTTCTCTTAGGGTCTGTATGACATCTGTCTAGGATCTTCTGGCTTTTATAGTCTCTGGTGAGAAGTCTGGTGTAATTCTTATAGGTCTGCCTTTATATGTTACTTTACCTTTTTCCCTTACTGCTTTTAGTATTTTTTCTTTGTTTTGTATATTTGATGTTTTATTATGTGATAGGAGGTATTTTTTTCTGATCAAGTCTATTTGGGGTTCTGTAGGCTTCTTGTATATTTAAGGACATCTCTTTCTTTAGGTTAGGGAAGTTTTCCTCTATAATTTTGTTGAAGATATTTACTGGCCCTTTAACTTGGGAGTCTTCACCCTCATTTATACCTATTATCCTTAGGTTTGGCCTTCTCATTGTGCCCTGGATTTCCTGGATGTTTTGGGTTAGGGGCTTTTGGCTTTTTGCATTTCGTGGTTTTTTTTTTTTTTTTTTTTTTTTTTTTTTTTTTTTTTTGTGTGTGTGTGTGTGTGTGTCAGTGTTTTCCATGGTATCTTCTACACATGAGATTCTCTCTTCTATATCGTATTCTGTTGGTGATGCTTGCATCTATGACTCCTGGTCTTTTTCTTAGGTTTTCTATCTCCAGGGTAGTCTCCCTTTGAGATTTCTTTATTGTTTCTACTTCCATTTTTAGATCCTGGACGGTTTTGTTTAATTCCTTCACCTGTTTGGTTGTGTTTTCTTGCACTTCTTTAAGGGATTTTTGTGTTTCCCCTTTAAGGGTTTCTATCTGTTTACCTGTGTTCTCCTCAAATTCTTTGAGAGTGTTATTTATGACCTTCTTAAAGTCCTCTATCATCATCATTAGAAGTGATTTTAATTCTGTATCCTGCTTTTCCAGTTCAGGACTTGCTATGGTGGGAGAACTGGGTTCTGGTGATGCCAAGTAACTTTGGTTTCTGTTATTTACGTTCTTCTGCTTGCCTTTTGCCATTTGGTTAACTCTAGTGCTACCTGCACTCACTGGTTCTGACTGGAGACTGTCTTTCCAGTTATCTTGCTTGTATTGGAACTCCTCAGGGTCCAGATGTCTCTGTTATCCTGTGATCCTGAGCTCCAGCTGTTCTGAGTGCAGTGTCTCCTCTAGGATGTCTCAGGATAAGGTGTCTTTGTGAGAGCAGACCAGCTAGGTGTTTGCTGCTCTGAATGCAGTGGCTCCTCTAGAATATCTCAGGAGGATATGGTGTCTGCTGCTCTGAGTTCTGTGGCTCCTCTAGGATGTCTCTGGGTATGGTGTCCCCTGCTCTGAGGTTGGTGGCCTCTCTAGGATGTTTCAGGATATGTTTCCACACGGGAGCAGATCAGCTAGGTGTTTGCCACTCTGAGGTCAGTAGCCTTTCTGGGATGTCTCAGGATGCAATTTCCTCAAGGGTGCAGACCCACTGGGTGTCTGCTCCAGCCACCGGGATCTGGAGGGGGGCGGAAGGGGTAGTGGTATTCTGCAGGGGAGAGGTTTGGGTGCCTGGGGGCGGGGGTCCTGCAAGCTTCCTGCTCCCAGCTGTGGCTCTGGGGCATAGGGTGGTGCACGACTGACCTTACCTGCCTCTCTGGGATATCTCAGGATATGGTTTCCACAAGGGTGCAGACCCGCTGGGTGTCTGCTCCAGCCACTGGACCCTGAGAGGGTGCGGAAGGGGAGTCAGTTTTAAACTTCTTTACAGTCATGATCAAGAATGCTTTTAAATAGCTTTATTGAAATAAGGCATATATCATGGCCATATAAAACCTGAACTTAAATGGCTTTTTGTACATCTTAGAGGGAAGTAACCATCACCACAAACCTGTTTCAGAGCAGTTGCTGCTCACTCCAGGGAGAAAGAGGCTCTTTCCTCTGGCAGTCACATTAAGTATCCCACACTCTAGTCTCATCCTATACCCACCCCTGTTTTTTGTTTTTTAACAGATTTGCTTATTCTGGAAATGTCCTGGAACTGGACCCATGCAACATGTAAATTACTGGGACGATCTCTTTTCTAAGCAGAATGTTCTTGGTGTTCATCCATGAGGCAGTGCTTGTTTTTTGGTTCATTGCAGAGTATGCATGCTACATTTTGATTGGCTTCTGAAACACACACTTGTGACTTTTGATGAGCAACACTGCTGTGAACATGTGATACCTGTGCTTACCTTCCTCTGAGGTATACATACCCAGAAGTAAAATGGCTGAACTATACTATGTGGTTTTACTATACAGTGGCCATACTATATGGTGTGTCTAAGTAACTCTAAACTTTCCTGAGGTGACTACCTGATTCTATCTATGTATCCATGTATCTATCTATGTATCTATGCATCTATCTCTCTATCTCTGTACCTCTCCTCTCTTTACTATTTTATTTTTTTAAGACAGGGTTTTTCTATGGCTGGACTTTGCCTAATAGACAAGGCTCTATGGCCAGAAAGCTGCCAGGAGCCACCCATCTACATTCCAAGTACTAGAATTACAAATGTACAACACACTCCTGGCCTTTGTACATGGGTTCTGGGGATCAAACAAGTTCTTAAAACGATCATAAGAAAGCCCTTTGCCAACTGAGCCATATCCCAAACCCTTGTTTTATATTTGCTTATTCTGGGTGAGGACTTTGGCTTCTTTATATCCTTGACAGTCCTGCTCAGAGTCTATCTTTTGTCTATCAGTTGACTTCTATCTGTGTTTTTGGTTCCCATGTTTTAATTACCTGCAGCCACCTGGCATCATGTCCTAATTGTTCTGCTGACATCCTCTGGCTCTCTCACAGTATCTGTCTTCTGTCCATTCCTCATTCAGGCATTGTAAATTCTCTGATGACAGGGTAAGTGTGCATGCCACATTCCCAGACATTCACCATAGCACATTGCTAGAGTGGTTCTAAAATTGTTAGATTTTTATCATAGGTGTGTGTGTGTATGTGTGTGTGTGTGTGTGTGTGTGTGTATGTGTGTGATGGCTAATCTTGTTTACCAGACTTAGTTCATTGCTTGAGAGGGTATTTATAGACAGAAGGGATGATCCACCTTGAATATGGGTGGAACCATCTGACAGGCATTGGTCTTTGACTAAATAAATAGGGTAAAGTGAGCTGGGCACCAGCATTCACGTCTCTCTGCTCCCCAGCTGCAGATGCATGCCAGGAAGCCCCCTATCTCAGCCGCTGTGCCTTCCCTGTGTCGTGATGGATTGAAACCCTGAATGGTGAGCCAGAAATAGATGCTTCCTTCCTTCCTTCCTTCCTTAAGTTGCCAGGCATTTTCTCACAGCAACCAGACGAGCAACTGTGTTGCTGTTTAGAGGAAGGCACAGGACACAGAATTTGAACATATCTGAGGTTTCCTTCACTCCTGGAGTCTGCGCGCAAGGCTGCAGGTAAGGGTGATGCTGGAACAGCAGTCCTCATGGGTGTGATCCAGGCTCTCAGTGTAAGGTGTATTTCTGAGGGCTTTTGCATTCATTGTGTGTTGTTTGTTTTGTCCTTGGTTTTAGTCTTTTTTTATACTGGTAAGGACAGGTGAAATCCACTAGATGAACACACTTTCAGGAGTTATGCAGTGTTGCTATTGGTCTCTGGTTCTTATTTATTTTGCATGACTGGGGTTCTGGCTGTTCACTAGTAACTCCCATCCCTGACTCCTGCCAAGCAGAGTTCTCTCTGTATTTTTTTTCCTTGACTGCTTTAGAAGCCCATCCATGTTGGATCACAACATTGGTCTTCCTCTGGATTGCTTGACTTACTATATCCCTGAAGGGTAGTGAAATACAAGCCTGAGATGTTCTACTTGGGCATGAGGGCTGGATACAAATGATGTCCCGTCACGTTTTTTCTCTTAAAATCAGGAGAATGAACCTCCCTTGAATGACACCTGCCCCCTCCCAAGAAGAAACACTCCTCATCAGAGGAGCAGTCAACTGCATTTTTAGGTCTTGATCTTGGTCTTTTCCCCAAAGCTCTCATCTTCTGCCAGTTCCTATCAATATATCAACAACCCTTTCCACACTCACCTGTTGTTCCATATCCTGCTTGGGTCTTGCTGGTTCTTTGAGGGTTGGGATTTCAGTGAGGCCCTACATGAAGGGTGTGCATGCTCATCTCCCTGTGGGTCTGTCTTACCTAGCCTTAGAGGATGCAGATACAATTTTGCTTTACCTACCCCCTCAAGATTAATCCTTGTCACATTACAGGATTTCAGTTGGGGGGGGTCTCACTTTTCTTAGAATGTGATGACCAGACAATTTCCAGGCTCTCAAATTTGAAATTACAATAGCTTCAAATTCCAGCAGGAGTTAATTTTTTTCCCCTGCAGCTCCTGGGCATTCTAAAATGTGTATGCTAGTGAATACCACAGTGAGTCAGAACAGACAGGGACTTGTCTATGACAGAAGAAGCCACTGGGCACTGGGGCCTGTGCAGCTAGTTTCAGTGGAGACTTGGTGGAAGTAATAAACAATAGTTTTTGAAAGTTTGTTACAGACTAAGAATGCAAATGGCTTTAACCATAATTTTTATATTAGAACTTGAGGGTGTAGCTCTACAGGTAGAGAGCTTGCCTGGCATGCAGAAAGCCCTGGATTCTATGCCCAGAACCACATATGGCCGATGCAGTGGTACATGCCTGTGATCTCAGAACTCTGACAGTACAAGCTGAAAGATCAGAAGTTTAAGGTCACATAGTTTGTGGCCAGACTCAAATATGTGAGACCATAATTGTAAGTTTATATTATTTGCAAATGTTTGATGAAACACAACATTAATTTTACCTGGTTGTGCTTTTTTTTTAACACAATATGCCTACTAAGAAATTTATAGTTCTATAGAATTCTGTAGTTCTGTAGCTCTGTAGCATTCTATGTCCCTGTCCCAGCATGTTTGCTTTATGGAATTCAATGCAGTAACACTCACTGTCATGAGTTTTCACAGCATCAAAACTAAACTTGTCTCTTAAGAGTGATAGTCTCTGGTCAGCTGACTTCATACTACCCGGAAGTTCACAAGCAGATGAATCTCCAGTCTCCCAAGCTGCAGACCCACATCATGGATCCTGATGACTGCAGTCCCCGGGTGAGCTCTGTAGGTGTCTATGTAGGTGTGAGCAATTTGAACTCAATTACAGTAACTCCATTTATCTCTCTATGTATTAATGTCTCATTAATTTGTTTGTGTTAATAATTCTTAACCTGAAGGACAAGGTAATCCTGGGCATGAGGCCAAGATTTTATGCAGTTTGTCTTGTACATTCGTGTATGGCCGGACACTTTTCTTTTCCTGGTAATACATCTGTGGTCCTCAGAGTGACAGCACTTGGGAACTTATTAAGGATGCCTGTGCTGAAGTGTGGGAGCTAACAGTGCATGAATAAGGCCTCTTGACACTGGGTTTGTGTACCTCTAAATCAGAGACTGGGTGAAGACACAGGTAGAGTTGCTTGCTGCACCATCTTAGTCAGTGAGGGGTGTGGAGGGAGTGGAGAAGCCAGCTGAGGTGACAGGTATCATTTAGGATGTTGAACTTGTTGACACCTTTTGGATGGTCATTAAGTTTTTGAGTCTAGCACAGTGGATGCATTAGCCAACAAGAATTTGAGACCGATTCCTGTGACTCACCAGTTAAGCATATCTAGATTCATTATTAAATCACTTCAAATTCACCTGTCTGTACTTTCCTGGTCTTGATTGTCAGACCAGGGTATTGGTGACTAGACTTCTTCAAAGGTTTCCTTCTAATGTGTTAGAATGCAGCCACTTCCATGCAGGGTCCTGGTGCAGGTTTGTAAGCACTGGGAAATGTGAGCTGCTTATCTGTCTCCAGGCACAAGAGGCCTCACTGACTCAGCTCTGGCCTGGGCTGGTTATAGTGAGACTGTCACTTTGTCTGCACTGTTATGGACTCATACCTGTTACTCAAGGATTTCTCAGTTGAAAACCTTTCTGAACACAACTGTTAGATTTAAGGTCTAGACTCGGGGTGGGTGTCCAGGGTATGAAGTGTTTGTTTGTTTGTTTTTAAGTTCAGCACAGGTGAGCTGGTTGCTGAGTGACAAAGACAAAATGAACAGAATATTCTGTGATGACTGTTGGAAGTTTCAGACTCCTACAATAAGTTCAAGCTGAAACCACCTCATCCCAACTATAGTCCCACTACTGGATGGCAGTGATGAAATAACGCAGAAACTGCACAAAGACAGGTTGACATTGGCGTGAAGGCTGTAGACTGGCAAGATGGCACCCTCTGCCACCCCAGTTAGAGCAGGATGGCCCTGGCTGCTCAGTGTTCAGTCAAGAGCAGGCGTGAGTACATGATCACACCCTCTTATTTCTGAGAAATGGCCCATGGAATCCAATATAAATGTTGAAGTGAAGAACTGCACTTAAATTTTCCTTTTTTCACATTTATGTGTATGAATGCATTGCTTGCATAGTACGTGCACCATGTGTGTGCCTGGGATCCACAGAGGTCTGAAGAAGACACTGGCTTCCCTGGAACTGGGGTGACAGACACTTGTGAGGGCCACACGGGATCAAACTCTGGCCGTCTGCAAGAGCAGTCAGTGCTCTAAACCGACTCCCGACAGTGGCGGGCGTCATCTCCGCTACTACGAGCATCTCGCAGCGCTCGACGAAGCTTTGGTGTAGCTGTGTTGTGTCTGGCACCAGACACTGAACTAAAGCAGCTTATTGACAAGAGTTGTTGGTTTTTTTTTTTTTAAATACATTTATTAACCAATGTTAACACAGTAAATGAAATCTATATATTGCTAGTCAGAGCAGCTTACAAAATGCCAGAACGCATCATAGAACTGGACAGCCACAATGGGTACTTACAATGTGCAGAGTGGTAAACTCAACACCTTGATAGAGCTTTATGATTGCAGAAAATTTTAATGATTCCTAAAACAATCAATTGTAATTTTACCTAAAACTTTTACAAAACCAGGCCACAATCTCTTTTTTTAATTTTGTTTTTTTTTTTTAAACACACAGTTTTCACACTGTAGTAACTTGGAAATGTGCAGCCGTGTCGACAGAGACAAGAAGCCAAAGTAACAGGAACCTCACTTTCATGCAGCTATCAGGTAAATAGTACATACTCTGGAATGATTTTACACCAAAAATATTCCCACAATAACTTGCTCTCACAGGGGTGGATCGACGTCTGAAGACCTGAAAACAATCACAGACTGTCAAGTGTCCTTGTTCGGGCAGCGCAGCAGCAGTGCTGGTACACGCAGCGAGGAGGGGGCGGGGCCACGCTAGTGCGGTTACCATAAGATCTGGGGGAGCTCATGGGCTTACACAAAAGAGCGCGCCCCGAGTGGCAGTAGTTACATCGTCTGCAACAGCACTGGCACCCACCTGGAAGGAGGTCTCACAGACGGCTCCTTACTTTCATCTTTAGAGTGACCCTGATGGACCGGAGAAAACTGTCTTAAAGGCTTTTCTCCCGACTCTTTCACTTCTGTTGTGAGTAATTGCTTTAATAAATATCAAAGGTCTAAATAAATATTTACAAATTATTTCTCTAACCTCAAAAAATAACTAAAGGATAAAGTAGGAATTTGGTTTGGTCTGTGATGGGTCTTGGAGGAGAAAAAAAAAACCAATTGGTGAGATAGTTTTAAAGAAATTTAATTTTCCTGGTTGTTTTTATATATCTATGTATAAAAAATGTTATTCAACTATCGATCCATTCCTACCAGTAATGCTTCTTAACCAGACATCCCGCAGAATACAGACTTTGTACAAATCACGGTATCTTTAATACAAGGAAAGTAGCATGCATCCTCACTGTGTACAGTGAGGGACTTGTTAGTAGCAATGACCCTCCCCTACAACACAACGGCTTCTGTGACACGCACGTGCTCTCTCCCTCTGAGTAGGAGACACAGGGTAGGTTAGGGTGGCACTAGGGAGGTGGGGGGGACTCAGTTATAAACGTGTATGCCTCAGCTGTAATTCTGTGTTCTGAGTACAGGTAGTTTTTGGCTTTTGATTTTTGTTTTTGCTGCTGATTTTGTTACAAGCACTCATGTCAGGACAAAGATGAAATGTGCAAACTTTAAAATTTAAATATTCATTTTCTCTAAGATCCAGCTCAGTAAAAGATTACCCCAGTTTCCCTGCAATTTTAAACTACAAGATCAAAGCTAATAATTTGTTATAAAAGTTATATATCGAAAAGAAATAATGAAAACACAATTGGGAAATATTTAAGAAAAAATATGCAGGACTAGCCCTGCTGTGTCAACCCTGTTCCCTATATTCAATCACATGCCGCCAGCACAGCCACAGGCTAGGCCTGTGAGCAGTGAGCAAGCTGCACAAAACCAGCTCAGCAAGGTCACGGCCAGGTCACGGCCAGGTAGTCTGTTCTTCTGAAGCATCTGCCGCTCTTACATTCAGCTCTGGTCTGTCTCTGTTAGACTCTCTCGTATTCACCTGTTGTTTTTTTAAGATCTGTTGTTTAAAGGTTAAAATTTCTGTAAAACCTAAAAATGTTTTAAAATTTGCTGAAAATGCAACAAATCCTCAATTAGATTGATTTAGAGTAATACCCTCCATTGATGTTACTTCAGCCCCCGAAAAAGGCTGGAGGAGCATTAACAAAAGATTTAAACTACTGTGCAAAATTTCACCACGAAAAGTGTTTAAAGGCTGGTGCAAAATGGGAAGCAAATTCTAAACAATTTTGGCTTCTTGGGAACAAAAACCGCTGCGTGTGAGGGTGGCGGCAGGCTCATCTCTTCCGGCGGCAGGTGCGCTTGTGCTCTGCGTGCCAGTGTTCCTGCTGGCACTTGATGGAGCAGTAGGACGTGTTCCAGCAGCAGTGGTACATGGCCTCCTCCTCACAGTTGTAGCACTGCAGGGCAGGGGGCACACATAAGGCCAGCAGCAACAGCTCAGGGCCCACTACGCTTCTAAGGCTTGCAAAGCTCTCTGTGGCTCAGGCATGTGCACTGGAGTATCTTATGTGGTCAGAGCTCGGGTGTCTTCCCAGCATTGCATCTGCCTGGGTCTCTTATTGGACTCATTCCCAGCTCGTGTCAGCTGGCCCTGCCCTCCTGTAGCTCTTCCCTCACATTCCTGACCAGCTGAGTCTGTAAGGAGGGGCATGTGCAGTTCTGTTCTCCCACATCACAGCCCTACTGCATAGCTGGGATTGACACCCAGCACTGGTGGTCTCCATCCCTACCTTACTTGTACATTTCGTTTGGTGTGTGGGTACTCGGGGTCAAATGCTGGGCTCCTATGTGTTAGGGAACCACACCCCGACCTAGAGAGCTCTTTTCTTCACTAGTCCACGAGGGACAGCAGGGTCAAAGGTGGCTAGTGTTGAGGCCAGACTGTTAGATGTGGGAGAAGAAATGAGGGGAAAGTTAATGCTTGAGTTTTAGGCAGACAGGGCTGGTGGGCTAATGGCTGCACCACTGTAGACGCCTGCAGGGGGATGAGCAGCAAAGCCAGAGTGACCAGGCTGTGCTTCTAACCCACATGACTACAGGATCCTCTACACTCGGGATGATAGACTTGATGGTGGCCTGGAGTCCCAAGGAGGACCCAGAATATTCTCTTACACTGGGCTGGTAAAAATTCAACCTTCCAGTTTTCCTCTTGGTTGCAATGTTTGTTTTAATTTTTTTTTTGGCCAAAATTAATATTCTGAGTTTTGTGATTCTGTCACATCCACAATGGCAGCTCCTGCCATTCTGCTGCGGGAAAGCAGAGTGAGGTTAGGATGCATGGGTTAGCCACTCAGGTTGGAATTTAAATCAGGGCTGTGTGGCTACAGACTAACTTATTTCACTTCCTGGTCTCCATGACTGCCCTGCCTCCATCCCTTTCCCTGCAGATGCTCTGGGGGACCCAACTTTCCCAGCATGCTTCTTACTCTTCAGTTCTCCTGACACCTGGCATCTGTGTGTGTCCCTTCCTGTCCCCCTGTACAAGTACTCACCGTGGTGGGAGACAACATTCTGAGCAGAAAGCTGGGCTTTGGATCCTGATTTAGGACAACCCTACCTCTCATGACATTCAGTGTTAGAAGTCTTCAAACATCTGCCTAAGCAAGTCAGAAGTTGCACCGTGCTCCTGTCTGCATGGACTAAGGAGCAGATCTCCAGCATCCCCTCCTATTTCCTTTTGATTTTCTGTGAGTTGAAGAGTCCTATCTTCAACGTATCTAGTGAGACCAGCAGTCCCTCCCACCAAGTGTGTGAACAGGCTTCTCTGTGTGTGCCCAGACATTCTTGTCACTCTTGCTAGGTCTTCATAACAATTCTTTCTTACCTCATACTTCATGAAGACTTTATATATATTTACACAATCTTAATAATAGAAGCTGGGTAAAAGGAAGAATTATCATAAAATGCTATATAGAATATCTTCTAAATTGAAACTTGATTAGGAGCTTAAGGGACAATTGTCTACCAAGTAGTTCCCTCAGGAACTATGGGGCTGAGAGAGTAGCACAGGGCTTTGTGCAGGAGCCTCTATCCCAAGGGGAAGAAAGGCTTAGAAATAGGACTTGATGACATTTCCAGTCCTACTGAAAGGAGGGGACTTGCCGACCAAAGACATACAATTACTATAAGCAGGAGGAAGCAATTTCTGTAAACTACCATAACTGGAATGTCCGGCACAGGGACACCGCAGCTTTTCAGCTCAGACACTACAGATGTCTCTACAAAGTTGGCCTAGACCCTTCACACGCAGTGCCTGCACCACTGGAGAAGCTGCAGGTGACTGCACCGGCAGTGTCCTGTTTGTGATGGGCCCCAGGATCCCTGAATGCTTTGTCATCATGACTACTCTCCTGAGGGACTCGTGTGGTGTGTGTGTGTGTGTGGACTGCACCTCTTTCTCTGACACGCTCACGGTTCCCAGGAGCAGCGGGGACTGGGTACTCACCCACTGCTTCTTCTTGGTCTGAGAAATGAGCTGCTTGTGCTGTGCCGCGAGCTTCTTGATCTCCTCTACAAACTCCTCCTTACACTTCTCCTTCACCTGCTTACACTTTCTGTCCATCTCACCCTGCATGTTGGCTACAGCTTTATTTACAGCTTGTCTTTTTTCTTCTTCCATTTCAGAACGCAACTGAAATGAAGACAGTGACAGATAAGACACTCACGTAAACAAGGCCTCACTGCTGGGATTGGGCTCTGTTCCCACTATTTTGGTACACATAAAGATGTGAGCGAGAAAGCATTCCTAATTGTAAGCTATGAGGAACACTGGCTCAGCCGCTCCACTCTCCACCGCCCCCCAGCAATGCACAGCCCCACCTTTTCCAGCGCTTCACGGACCACTCTTTCTGTTTCTCGCTTGTGGTCCGACTTCATCCTGTCTTTAAAGTCATTAAAAATTTTGGTGTACTTGTCGTGGCACATGCTCTGACAGACGCCATCGCTAGTCGTCTGGGTGCTTCGATGCAGCATTCTTGGAGAAGAGGCACTTAACTTCTTGGTCTGGGTTGACACTGACACCCTCTCAATTGGCTGAGGCATTGTGGGGATTTCCTGGCTGGAACTTACTGCTTCCGTTTCTGGCTCTGGTTCCTAAAGTGTTTAGAAGCAAAACAGGGTAATATAACTCACCCCAATTCAGTTAAGATAAAAAAAAAAAATTCAGTGTATGTACACACACACACACACTGCTATTACCAAGCAGGTAATTAAGCTGGTCTCTTGTTATATTTTATCACAAACACTTTCCAACCTCAACCAGCGAATGAAAAATTATAGAATAGCTTAAGAAAATCCTAAACAAAATTTTCATTTATAATTTCACTATAAACATGATAGATATTACTTTAAAAATTTTTGGTTTGTAAACTATAAAATCATTATCAACTTATAGTCATTTCCTAGAGTCGCAAATCACACCTCACTGAGATTTACAACTTTAAAGCATGCTCTGTTCGTACAGAGAGAAAGCTTGACCATGGTCTCCTTGTTTTAGCGTTGGCGTGACTGGTTTATCAGATAACTGCTGTTTTACACAATGCCATGAAAACACCAGGTTCGTTCTCGGGAACGCAGCAGCGCCCTGCTCGCTCCCCGGCCTCTGCTCCCCGGCTGCTTACTGGGGACGGAGACTGTGCACTCGTGTGCTGGTCGAGCAGCAGTCCACAACGACAGGAGTCGGGAGACTGGGCCTTAACTTGACGGATATTACTTGACTGTCTTGAGCGTACTTTGAGACTTTTTCCTCTTTCGATTGCCACCTGGACACTGTGAGGTGGGCAACTTACTTCCTTTTTGGGCTCCACACTCTGATTACGTCGTCCTTTCTTTGCTCTTGGCTCTTGAGTGACCTTCAGCTGTGGGCATTATAAGAGTAATATCTTATTATTTGGCACACTAGGAAATACCTCTGTGTTGAAAATACTTGTAGTGGACCCGCAGGAGAGAAGGGAGTCCTTCCATCCACTCAGCAGCCACTTGCTTCGTTATTGCTGTGGATTGGTGGTGAAGGCCAGTGGACCCGCAGAGCCGAGCCGTACACTTACTCTCCTCCCACTGGCTGGGTCAGCCTCCAGGTCGCTTCTACCCACTCACACCTTTGCACTGGTTTGGTTACTTGTGCAGAGAACTTTACAGATGTTTGTAGGAAAGGGAAAGAAGATGTCAAAACCTGTTTATGACAGTGAGGAGGGCACATGGAGAATCCGAATCAGCAGGACCTTCTTACCGGCACCAGTGACTCACCTGCTCATTACTGGTGGAGGAGATACTGGATTCTGCTTCTTCCTCACCTCGGTCCTCATTCTTAGACTTCCAGAACCTTCCTTCACGGAGGAACCGCTGATGCAGTTCCAGCTCGTCACAGGCCTTTTTCCAGCCCATGCTACGCTTCACATGCAGCCGGTGCACATTGACCGTGATATCCTGAATGTTTTCAGAAGGTATCCAGGCCCTGTGGGAGGCGTTGGGAGGTGTAGTTAGAAACCACCGTGGTGCTGCGGAGGGCTAGGAGCACTTGACAAACTCTTAGCCAGTAGACAGGAGGTGAGGAGCCAGTTCCCAGGACATACTGACTGTCCCCTTTGTCAGCTCTGCTTGCCATTGTTCATAGAGACACTTTTTGGAAAAGTATTATCTATTGTCTTGGACAATATAAGCTTGCCAGACCCATCCTGCTCTATGTTGATCAGCATTATGAAACCATTTCAAAAGTCACGGAAGTTTTCAAAATGCACACACACACCACCTGGTAAGTGGAAGCAGGTGATATATGTTCCTGCTACATGGTGCCTCTGCCTTTATAACTGAGCTAAAGAGGTGACAGGAGATAAAGGTGATCTAGAATATGCAAGTCATGAGCTCCTGCCATACAGGGCCATTCACCAAAGTACATTTAGTGACCAGCTTCAGTGAGGATTTGGTGATATGGTGTGCGGAGTACTCTGGTCCTCTACCAGGATGGATGATCCTTCCCTTACATTCTTAACCTAATTTAAAACATTTCCATGTAAAAGTTGCAGTTTAATACTGGGTACTCAGAGCTATACAAATAAATAGATAGATAGATAGATAGATAGATAGATAGATAGATAGATAGATAGATAGATCAGACACCCAACAATTAAGGCTAGTATAGTGATAAAGTTGTAGAAACTGATTTTGTGACTTACTAAAAAGGACTCCAAACTATTGATCATCTTTCTTGCAGGCTTCCAGCTGGGGTTATGCCATCTCTAGCAATTTATAGCAAAAAGGTCTGGCTGCCTTAAGGAAGCTGACTGCTACACAGCAACTGCCCATCTTACAGATCCTAGAAATACCCACTACAACAGGCCACATGTGTCAGGCAAGAACTGGCTTCTCCTGGAGGCTAAATCACGTTTGCAGTCTAGGGGGGGAGGGAGTCCAAAATTATTTGTTTTACTTTTTCTGCCTCCTATGAGTAATACAATATAGTATCAAAAACACACTCCTCAAAACTAGCAACTAGTACCTCATGAGACATACTCTTTTGGTGTGAATTCACAATTATAATCTGTTTATTTTCAATACATCAAATACTCTTCTTAAGATGGAATTTTTATTGTGTGTCCTAAGCAGTCATTCATGTTTTATTCTATCCAGATCAAGGATTCTGCACTACATGCTAGAGTGTCAGGTCTATTAAGAGGCCTGACCATTCTTCCTGTCTTACACAATGACTCATCACTTTACTTACTGCCTTTGAGCTAGGAGCTTACATCTGATTCAAGCTTGCTTGAGGAGAGCCCACCCAGTGTGTCTGGATGACAGAAGTCAGTGCAGAGACTTGGACACAATGACAGACACTGACCCCACTGGCATGTGCACAGTGCCCCTCTGTGAGAACCTGAAACCCACTCGATGAGTGAAGCTTGTAATACTAAAACTTAACCTCTTCATCAAAGCTAAAATGTTCGCTCTGTAGTAAAACTGTACCGTGACATTAGTTTCTGTCTGCTAGGTACGTCCACAAGTGACAAGCCCCAAACGTTTCATTTTAGCCCAAACCAGCTCATGATTAGGTATCTGAAAATGATATGTTATTTCTTTTAATATTGAACTACTTAAGTAGAGAAACGTGGATTAAGTAAGACATAATATTTCCTTTTAACTATGAGACATATAGAAGTGACAAAACCAGACACTTGGAGTATTCACATGGAACAGAAGATAAATGATAAACTACGTGGGAAAAAGTCCTTTGTTTTGGAGCTTCTCATATACTATTGACCTCTGCCCCAAGAGACTGAGCCCCAAGGAGATGCTCAGAAGGCTGACTTTTAGTGTGACTCCACTTCCTAACCTTTTCTGGCTTTATCTCTGGACTCTCTAATGGGAATCCTCAAAAGTTAAATTCACTTTTCTAATCCAAACTAATTATAACTAGACTTAGAAGAATACCATTAACATCTTAATTTTTAATGTTCATTGTGTTAGGGCCTTAATTCACAGTGAAAACTCTGTGTGTCATTCTGCAGTTTGGTATCTTTTACGAAATATTGTGAAGTAATTTTATGGTCAACTTCTTTGTTTAGAATACATACATTTTATGAATTCCACATATGTAAGGTTTTAGGCTTTATGAACTTATGCTTGGGAGTGGAGACGGTATGTGCTGTCCCTTTCCTCCGTACTCTCTGGGCTTGGTCACATCCTCAGACTGAGGCTATAATCTCGAATTGATTGTTTTTGCCTGTTAATAGGGTCATGGAGAAGACTCAGATACCTGTGCATCTTTACAGTGTGAAGCAGCTGTGCTTGAGGACCCTCCCATGCCCTGCATGATGGGTTCAATTTCAGCACAAGTTTGCTCTGCACCTGAGGACCAAGCATCCCACTGAAATTTTCTGTTTACAATAATACTGAAAACTTACATAAATTATTACTAGCTACAGACATGTGTGAATTTGAAATAAACATGGCACTCCTATAGTCACCCACATATTCATAAGCTCAGTTCTGGCTACTGCGCAAGCTTGTGAATTACCTCTGGTGGTGATGGCCAAAGAAGCGAACATCAACTTGATTGTCTTCTTTCTGCATGACTTTGGCTGGCCAAAACCCAAAACCTTTCATTTTAGCCCAAACCAGCTCATGATTAGGTATCTGAAAATGATATGTTATTTCTTTTAATATTGAACTACTTAAGTAGAGAAACATGGATTAAGTAAGACATAATATTTCCTTTTAACTATGACATATAGGGTTTTTTTTACATCAACAAAAGTATCCACAATTCATATATTTAAGAGAAAACAGAATTATAGACTATTTCCCAGATGAGGCAAAAGCTGGGATAAGGTTGCCTCTAAATCCAAGAGCCCTGTGCATGACAGCAGTAAGCAGAGCACATTGAGTGTGCATCCAGCACCACCTGCGTGAGTGTTAGGAAAGGAGAATTTTAGGCCCCACAGAGACTGTTCTGATTGTGAGGCCTCCTAAGTCTACCAGATGTCAGTCACTGGGGATTCTGCCCTCAAATGCCTACAGACTGCCATCATAGGAAATGATGGAGCTACAGAGAGCTGCAAAGCCACAGGTCTCCTGTTGAAAATGAGAGGAAAAGCAAAGACTTGCTCTCCTGTTTATCAAGGGACCCAGGGCATGGTCTTACTAAGTGCTGCTTGAAATTCAGAACTGAGAAACAATTGTTGCTTTGTCATGTTTCATCTGTGTGTACTCATTAAGATCACATAGACTATATGGTGTAAAGAAATATGTTTCACAAGTATTATCATCCTTAAGTAAACAGGGAATAACTGGACCAAACTTCTCTATAAATGAAAATCACAAAATTCCACATACGCAAGGGTAGCAGAACCAGTTGTCGGGCCGTGCGTTTGATAGATAGAAGCAGTTCTTGCAAAGCTGCAGCTCGTCCAGCTGAAAAGCAAAGCAACGATTTGAGCTGCGGCGGGAGAGATGCAGCTGCATGGGGTGGCAACGTTCTCAGGCTCTTCCTTAATCTAGTGCACTGCAACTTAACGCCTTAGTACGAGAGAAGGCCTTGTCACTGCAGACTCCTCCACCCATAAGCCAGGTGACAGGGTCCTTCCCTGGCTGCCCACTTCGGGCCTTGACTGGCAGCGTTTTCTTCATGACTGTAGTGGTTACGTCTTTTGTTTTCTGTTGCCAACCTTTCTCCAGCAGATAGCTCTCCTGCCCTGGAGTCTATACCTACATCACCATTTCACTCCTTCTAACACAGAAGTGATCCGATAAGACTTTAATAACTAAAAAAGAAAAGCTGAATTTGAAATGAACTGAAGAAATCAAACTCCTTATTTGAGATTTTTTTTACAAGAATAACCTCCAGATGTTTCACTTCCTGTATGCTTTGTTCTCTGCCTTAGCGGGCTTTCCCATGTAGCCCTCATTCCTAGACATGGCTCTGACCGCAGAGGGCAGCTCGTTCACATCTCATCACCTCACCACCACATCAGCAACTAGCAGTGCTTCAAAGTTACTAAATTTGCCATAACATCTTTTGTAAGTTTTTCTAGAAATATTTTATTTAGCTACTTTCCATATATGCCAAACATAAAGATCAAATTACAGTCAAAGGAAATGCCATAATTAAGATGTAGTAAGGAAGGGCAGAAGCCTTAAGATTTGGATTATAGCAAAAGTTTAATTATTAAGTGTGAATGGTAAGTACCTCATGACACGTGTCTTTATATAACATCCTTGCAATGTCCGCTTGCTCACTGTCTGCTGTAATTGAAGATAAACAACCTATCATCAATACTCTAGAAGCCACCACCATTGAGTCAAGTCACTTTACTGTCATTTCAGTTTACCAAATGGCGACATAGGATTCTCAAAACACATATTTTATATAATGTTTAGGTGGCGCAGGCAACTTGCATTTAACACAACTACTAAAGAGTGATTTCTTGTCTTTAAGATCTTTGAGATCTTAGTAGGAAAGTATCAGTCTCTGAAGTGCCTGGAAAACCCTCTGAGCTAAGATAAAGCATGTGGGTAGGAAGACTGCACTTCACTGAGGATATAGCTCAGTGGTAGAGTGCTTAACCGATATGTACAAGTCCTGGGGCTAGATCCTCAGCACCAAAAAAAATGGTCAAAAGAATGCTTGCCCCACACAGGGCACTGGCCTCTGTAAGCCACACCAGAAAGCCCCCATCAGTTTAAATTCCAACATCATTACTCATGTATGGATTACAAGGAACTGTGAAAGCTATTCTCAACGTGGAATTTAACATTTTCAAACTGTACACAAAGACAAAAAGGACGGAACCTCCATAGAAGATCACTGTGTTGTGGAGCAGCAGCTGCGCGTCGGCCTTGAACTCCTCGTAACTCCGGTACTTCCCCTCATTTACCTTCTGTGGGGGTAAAGGACAGGACTTGAGAAGGGGACACAGCAGAATCTGTCTAGATGACATCAGGACTCATGCTGCCTGTACCCGAAATGAAAGGGCCACAGGTGGCACCATGATCAGTGTATTAACTTCCCACAGTGGACTGCACAGCTGCCATGCCTCATCTGCAGCTGAGGTGGCAGCTGCTGCTGAGCTTTGCCAACAGGAAATGATCAGAAGAGAGCAGGGATACATATCCCTGCCATCTTCCTAACAGCTGGATGAAGACTCAAAGGAGGAGCCATTAGCCTCCACACAGTCACCAAACCTCTTAAGATGGGATTCTGAGCTGGACCAGGCATTGGCTTGCAGTGAAGTGTCAGGAGTTCCCCTATAGACCAAGGTGACGCATGGCTTTCTCTACATTAGTGAGAAACAGAAAAGGACTTCCTTTAATGCACTCTTTGTAGCTTGGCCTTTGGTAGCCAAAAAGAATTTGGAGGGGGTATTTTCCCCATGTAGAAAGGAGCCCAAACTTTTCCAAGTACTTTATAGGGCTAAGCTACCTGGAAATAGCAAGAATTTCTGAATCCCAGTGATTTTGGCATAAAAATGGCTTGGAAAGCCAGGTCTTCTAAGGAATGCTCACATACCATGTTCCTCCCTTGTGCCTGACTCAAGAAGCTGCTTTCCTGTATAGTACTAGTTCAACTGCCCTTTCTTCAAGGAAAAGTCCCACTTCTCCTAGGTCATTACCTACATAGCCTACATAGAATTACAGGGGATGTGGCACTAGTTAGCTTTAATCCTTCCTTTCCCCTTCCCCTTCCCCTTCCCCTTCCCCGTCCCCTTCCCCTTCCCCTTCCCCTTCCCCTCCCCCTCCCTTCCTGTAGTCCTACCTCTAATGGGCTAGTGTACACCAGGTACTGGACCCGTTCAGGAGACTGCCCAGCTAAGTACCTAGCCATGGTGCCTACAAAGGGCCTCCTGGTGAGTTCTGCTCTAAATCATGGTTCATATTTTGGATTTTAAACTGGATCACAAACTGGTAAGATCATAGAAATCTTGTCTTTCTGCTAATTTTCGTTACAGGACTTCTGCTGATATTATACAAAGCCAAAGCATTAACCCACATAGCATCAGCCCCATTCACAGGGAGCCTAACAGGATCCAGAAACCTTCATGGGAGAGATGATGGCAGTGGGGTGTAGTGAATTTTGGCAGGAAGGGGCTATAGAAGTCCAAACACATGGTGGGGAATAGGGCTTTGTCTTTAGATCCTCAAGCTCCATAGTGGAGCATAAAGACAAAAGTAAGTTCTGGGATACATGGGCAGCACAAATTAGAGTTGATGGGTTTAAAGAACGGAAATAAAGTTGGGTGGATGGGAAAAGGGGCTGGATCTGCAAACAGTTCAGTGAGAAGGTGAATATGGTCAAATGTAACTTTGCAATTCTCAAAGATCTAAGAATTACTTCTAGCTTCAACCCTGATTTTATGGTTTCCCAAGATAGTAAATCCACTCTACACCCTAAGTTTTACCTGAAACTCCCAAATACACTGCTAAAGTAGAAATTAGTAGTAGTTCAGAAATTAATACTTTACATACAAAATGTCAAGCTGCCCAGACTAGAGTGTGCTTCCTATAATCAACAAATATCAGAAGCTGTAAGTGGTTAAAAGCTACTCCTCTCAAAGATTGCATTATAGTATGTGACATTTATAGGCAGGATTGTGTCAATCAGCAGGAATAGTGGCACAAATGCATGGTATACCAGGCTACCATGGCCACCATGATCGTGCATGCTGCTACTTACCTCTCACCTAGTAGTTATAGACACAGGGTAGTGAAAGTAAAGGAGCCAAGTTACCTCTTGTATGGTAGGGACGTCAACAGCTGAATGGACCAGCCTCCGGTACATCGGATGCTTACTGTCCTTTCCTTTTTTATTAAGGTCTATAGCCTAAAAGGTTTTTAGATATATAAAGTGACATGTAAAACACCAATACCTAAAAGTCAAAATAGTTTATAATCTTAAAAATTCTTTATAATTAATGGAGAATGTATACAGTTAATAGAATGTGGTACTCTTCAAGGTTGGACAGCAGAGCTATTTAAGAACTGCCATCTGCACAATAACTAATGCAAATGTTCGTTTTGATAAATTAATATTTAAAATATGTTTTAATTGAATACAGCCAGTAAAATGCTTATGTCCAACACAAATACAAAGCGAAAGGCAAAGTCCAGTCCATCACAAAAACATTTGCTGTAGATAATGAATAAAACAGCAACCAAATTAGGTAGTGCATGCCTCCAATCTCAGAACTTAGGAGGCTGAGGCAAGAGAATCATACATTCAAGTCCAGTCTGGGCTACATATAGAGACCTTGTCTTGGAAACCAAACTAGACCATAGCCAAGTATGTCAACAGTGGTTCCCACTGCAAGAGCCACAGTGCCCGGAGCTAGAGCACACACTCACCCGCTCCTTCATGCGGGAGACGATGAACCTCAAGTAGGTGCCCATCTCCTGCTTGTTAGAGTGCTTCTTCTTAATGCTCTGGGGGAGAGAGAAGAGGCCAGGCAAGCCCGTCATTTACATGTCCGTATGGAAAAGGACTAGAGCATGCAAATAACATGTTAGATTATTTCCATCATTTGATAAAGTCTGTGGTAGTTACATAACATGAGTAGTATTTCCCTAAAAAAGATGGGAATTGAAAAATATGTTGTATTTGACATAGTACCTAAGAAATGAAAAATTTCCCTTTTCTTGGTATTTTAACTTCAAAGCATTATCTAGTGAGAAGAAATAATTTATGTAACAGAGAATCTCCAAGTTTACCACAGATCAGCTGTTAGTCTTTTAGGAACACTGTAAGTTG
Source organism: Arvicanthis niloticus (assembly GCF_011762505.2). Lineage (NCBI taxonomy): Eukaryota > Metazoa > Chordata > Mammalia > Rodentia > Muridae > Arvicanthis > Arvicanthis niloticus. The sequence continues at coordinate 50,198,776 of NC_047665.1, read as the reverse complement.
ACACTACCAAACAGTTTCAATATATTGTATTTTGTTAAAACTAATCTGTTGATGAACTGTGTGTAGTTGGTACGCTAACATAGTACGCTCACATATCTGTTTTTATGCTATAGACATGGTTAAGCTCATATACAAAACTAGTAGAAATATAAATTTTTACTAATTTGATTATTTTATCTCAAGAAAATTGGATTTCAGATTTCATGTCATTTTTAGACACTTTAGAAACTCGGACAGATGTCCCTGTGTCAGAACTAAGGCACACACCAGGCCATAGCATGTTATGCCACACTGCTGCAGGGTAAATGGGTCTGGCCCTGTTTTAGTGAATGCTACAACTTCTCAGCCACTAGATTACGATTTTCCACTGCTATACACACAGAAAGTTATTTATACACACAAAGTAATTTTAATATGCTAAACATGGAGAGGAAAAATATTTCCAGGTTTACTACATATGCATACAAAAATATCTAAACAGTTTGACTATTTTACTATCAAGGAGTAATCTCAGGTATTTTTATTTTTTGATATTGGGTCTCATTACATAAGCAAGGTTGGCCTGAAACTTGCAATGTAGTCAGCCTGGCATTGAACTCACCTGGCTGAGTGCCAATATTACAGGCACGTATCATACTTTGCTCAGACATTTGCCACTTAGGAGCCAGCTTTCTTCCATTTGCATCTCTCACCGGGACTCTTGGGCAGAGTGAAGCACAATCCATGTCTTTCCCCCTTACCCCTATGGCCTGTGCCACCGCGCAGCACAGATGGTCAGCAGTTAGACACGGGGTAAAATGGGTGAGATGTGCTTTTTCTCAGCATTCAGAAAAACAAGTCTACATCCCGTAAAAAGGGAGCATGGAGACACATGCTCCTAGGCAGACTGCCCTGTCAGGTCTACTCTACCACACCATGGACACATTAGTGCTGATGAGCTCAAATGATCAGCCTCACGAGATGAGAAATGTGGAGACAGTCATCCACAATAGCATCAGATACCACGGAGTCTTGAAATGCTATTGATTGGGTTACAGTGTGTAGGTAGGTAACTCATTTCAAGAAAATAACTAAGCAACCCTTCTTGAAGTACTAAAATATACTCACTAAATCCCAAAGCTAGCTCTCTACGAATCAAACATGGCAGGAGCAGCTATCTTTTCTGAACTGTCCTTTGAGTCACTCAAGCACAGCTGGGTTATTTGCAGCCACCTGGCTGGCAACAGTGGCCTTAGCTCTTTGAACTGTATCTATGAACCATTGCTCTAAACATAATCCTATGGAGTATTTCACTCTGTTGACTTTAATTTCTTTTGATGCCAGTACCATACAAAATAAAACAACACAATGTTTTTTTCTATGTGCAAAAGTCAGATGAAACTGGAATATCACTATGGCTAAGACATCTTCAGTAGATTCTTCTGTCTTTAAAACGGTCTGTAACAGCAAGGAAACTACACTAACGTTCAGGGAGCTCATTCCTCCCTTGCCCCATTGTCACCACCTTAAAGAGTCTGTGTTCAGTTCTTTTCTGGCTTTAATTGTATGCTGCCATACACAGCAGTGCTACTTGGGGAAAGAGTCTGGGTCTAGAACTTTCATTTCACTGGAATATACAGTAGGACATAAGATGACAGCTAATTTCCTGTTGAAATCTGTCTACAGAGAGTGGCTGCAGTTACAGGAGAGGATGTAATAAGGCTGAGACATGCCTAGTCCAGAACAGAGTGACAGGAAAGGCCAAACAGATAGGGCTCACCTCCTTAGCTACATCCAGTGCAAACTGGCCAGACACCTTCATATGTTACTTCAGGAAACTCTTACCTTGCCTGACAAGTTCTCCTCAGGCTTAGACTTTCCATTTTAGTCTATCACACCAATACCAGCTAAGAAGCCTTTAGACACATGTCAGTGTCCATTTATATAAAGTCCTAGAGCAAGCAAACTCTCCTGTGACAGAAGATGGGAAGGGACAATACCAGCTGTGCTGAAACATGCCCTGTGTATTACTCGGATGCCACAGAGGGAGCTGTGTATGCTCTTCTAACGTGCACCTCTCCTCAGAGGAAAACTTCCAGGGTTCTGGTCAGGCTGGTTGAAGGAAGAGACCCAGGTGTTTATAATCTACATACTGTCCTCAGTGTAACCCACTGCCCAGGGTCATTAAATAAAACCAAAAACAAAACCATAGGCACATACTGAGGCAGCACTTGAAATCCCACCCGCTGCTGCGCTCCTGCGTAAGTGTAAAGTAGCTTTCAAAAACAGCCTTTGAAGGTCATGTCCCAGTCCACCTGAGTGAGTCTGTTCCATCCTTGCCCAGCTTTGCTACTCAGAAGGAAGTGCTCTTCTCTCATTGTATGCATCACATACACTGTGGAAGGCTGCATTTGTTTAAGCATTTGAACTCATTCAGCTACTACAGTAGCAACTTCAGAGTCCTTGGTCATATGAGACTGACCCAAAAGAATTCCACAGGCAGACTAGTTTGTAGAGTACATGCTGTTTACAGGAAACCCAATTCCTCTTTTTTGCTACAAGATAAGAAATGCTTCTGTCGACCCTGAAGCTGCTCTCAAGCGCACTGACTGGTGGGGTGATCACAGAGCTGTGTGGACCCACAGAGTGATAGAATCTGTCTCCCAAAGTGGGTGGGGAGTGCTTCTCAACAGAAGCAGCACCACTCCCAGGGATGTATGGAAACAAAATGCAAGCTGCAAGATGCTCTTCTACCTGAGGGTTTTGGAGGTTTTCTCCCCATTGCCAGTTGTATTTCAGGCTTAGTATTTTATAAAAGAAACCCACAGAAGGCATGTGTGTTGATGCACACCTTTAATCTCAGCACTTGGAAGGCAGAAGCAGAAAATCTTAATGAGTTTGAAGAAAGCCTGGTCTACATAGAGAGTTCCAGGAGGACAGCCAAGACTATATGGAAACACCTTATCAAAAAACCCAAAAGGAAAAAAATGAGAACAAGAAAAAAAGAACAAGTCTGTTGAGATTCCTTTAGCAGACAGACAGGGCTGCCTGTCGAGGCACGGACACGAGGCTTGTAGGTTTAGGACCATTAGGCCGCCAGGCATTTTAATAGTGAGAGGAAAAGCTGCTCCAACCCATGGAGGAATGGCTTTTAAAGCAAGCATGGCTGTCAGAATCACTCAACAGAGAGACACACACACCCCCACACCACCCTTTCTCTAACTCCTTCACTAGCTTTGAAGGTTATGCTTGCTCTCCATTGGCAGGCCTTAAGCTTCTTCAATCAAAGTGAATAAGATTTCATTGGCGTGGCCCTCCCTGGTCAAGAGGCCAGTCCTGCAGAATGAGCAAACACAGCACTGACACACAGAGGTCAAAGGATGAGCTGAGGGAGTTCCCTCCCTCTACCATGTTACGCCCTGGGGACGGCTCTTAGGTCCCCAAGCTTAGCAGCAAAGCACCTTTACCCACTGAGCCCTCTTGCCCACTCTCCTTTTCTGTTTTGTGTCAATGCACTCCTAGACTTGTTCTGTTTTTAAGAAAGAAGGCATGCAATGAGACCTCTGCCTGCAGAGCTCCAAATCCCTCCTACCCAACACCGTCTACACTGTGAACAAGGACAAATTATGTATTTTCTATCCACTGATACTACAAACACTAAACAAATTTTGCTTAAGATTATACCCATCCACTCAGGAAAAGCACAAGCATTATCTTCTCAGATCCTGAGCATTATAATAAACTCCGTGAGGACTCAATGGCTTTATTAAGAGCACTTGTCCTCGCAGAAGACCTGGGTTTGATTCCAAGGACCCATAATGATGGCTGGCAACCATCTGTATCTCCAGTTCCAGGGGCTTGTTCCTCTGGCCTCTGTGGGTACCAGGGGTACATGTAGTGTATAAAGATACATGCAGGCAAGACTCCAAACATATTCCATAAAAATAAATCTAAAGAAAAACTATAATAAAGTTCAGTCAACTTGCTGTCCAGCCTCCAAAAGAGAAGTCACAGGATCGAATACACTATTACCTAAAACCTGCCATGTTATGCTTGTCACTTGGTTCCAACCCTGTAACCATAACACTGCTACATTCACCATGGAAATGTCTAAACAGGCGACTTCTTTTCTCTCCAGAGTGGGTTTAGGTAGCTTCAACAGTGATGAGATAACTATACCCAGGATCAGCATACAGGTATCTTTAAACTGATGTGATCAATAGTCATTATTTTCTGTATTACTCATCATTTAAAAATATCAGCTTCTACTTCTATTTACTTAAAAACCCAAAAATCCATTCTATGTTAAGATGGACCTTGAAATCAAAGATATTTATTTTGGGGTAAAAATATTACTAAGTCGCTAACATTCATAAAAGTAAACTGACCAAACAAGAACAGCCATTTCAAAGCAGATACGTAAAAGGGGGAACTGCATCTCAACAGCTTTCATTTATCATTTAGTCCACCTCATTGTGAGCGTTAACTACTAACCACTCTGCTTCAGGAGTTAGGGGACACTATACTACCTGTGTCCCCAAAGAATGGAGCGGGTCCGGAAGCCCAGCTCTTCTTCCATGAGACAATGTTCAAGTACCTCAACACTGCAGTGAGCAGGCCTTGCTTCCACGTTAGGTCCTCTGAGCTGTCACTTGACCCCGGTTGCTCCTCCACATAGACAAACTGTGGTTAGCTTTACTAGTAGACAAGTTCTGTTCCTTTGATTTAAACTTGCCAATTGGGCACATTGCAACCCATGTGGGACAGAAAAGGCACCAGAGGCTTGACACAGGACTTACAAGTCAACTTTAAAAGTCTGGTGTCTGAGAAGGTGCTCTGGAGCTGGTGTTACAAGCAGTTATGATCTGCCTGTTGTGGAGTACTGGGAGTTGAACCTGGGTCCTCAGAACAGTATACACTCTGAAGCACTGAGCCATCTCTCTCCAGCCCATCCAATGTGTACTTCTAAAGTTGTTTTCTTTGTTTTAGCAGACTCTTTCCCTTGGCATGTGTCCAGGAGAAGCTGTGGCAGCAGAAGACCTGGGCTAGCAGCCTCAGTGGACTCTTTAGAGTCAAGGCCCAGGGCTAGGGAGCTATAGGCTGCAAACTCAAGGAGCTTTGTAGCTCAGATCTAAGGTATTATATAATAATAATAATAATAATAATAATAATAATAATAATAATCAGCAGCATTTATCTTTTGTTTTCTTATTTTTCATATGTTTCCATATTTTGCTACCGGGCTACATTAATTTACCATGCAATTCATACAAACACCTTTTTCATAGAAATGCCATGTAGATATTTAAGAAGGGAAGAGTACTTTCCAGATTTTTAAAGGGCCTATGGAAACAATCTTATGTTTCATGCTTTAAGTGGATCCTTTCATTCAAAAGTAGTATGTGATGTATGTGATGTGCATGTACAGTGATTAATATATGGTGTGTGATGTCTGGTGTAGTGTGTGGTTTGTGAGTATGTAGGGGAGATGTCTAGGATTTGTGTGTGTAGTATATCTACTGTAGCATGCATGATATCTAAAATGTCTGGTGTGTTGTGATGTATTTGTAGTGTCTGGTATGTAGTATATGTATACAGTGTGTGGTACGCACACACACATGCATACACACTATATGGGATGTAAAGTGATGTCGTTTAGTCAGATAAAGTGAGGAACAGTCTAGTGGTATTTTTTTTATTCATTGTGGGCAAATCTCTAAATCCATCTAAATCATCTAAATCCATCTAAATTCTGAGGCCCAGAAACAGAGAAGGGAAGAAGGAGCTCACCCAGACCTTCCAACCACCGCCCTCCTGATACTCACTGACTATGCAATCACATGCGGAGGAAATGTGTTTATGAATTTAACCTGTGGCACTACCATGAATCTACAACTCCTAGTCAAAAAAAAAAAAAAAAAAAAAAAAAACAAAAAAAAAACCCAAAACCACCCCCCCCCCAAAATGAACCAATAAAGATTGAATGTATTAAAAGGAGGGAGAAGATGGGGCACACTCTGAAACCCCATCTCTGTCTGTTATACATTTTCCTTGTTTTATGGTACTGCTCCTCTCTTAGTTTTCTGATGGTTCATGAGAGACAGAGAGCAAGTGTCACTCGCTCAGACAGTAAGGTTACTGCTCTCACAAACAGAGCTTGCTACAGAATCCGTCACTTGGAGAATGTCTGTGTCTACCTTTAGAAGCAAGCTAGCTTGCTAGCTTCCTTGCTTCCTTCCTTGCTTCCTTCCTTTCTTTCTTTCTTTCTTTCTTTCTTTCTTTCTTTCTTTCTTAAGGCAGGGTTTCTCTGTATATCCCTGGCTGTCATGGAACTCACTCTATAAACCAGGGTAGTGTCAAATTCATAGATCTACCTGCCTCTGCCTCCTGAGTGCTTTAAAATTAAAGGTGTGTGCCACTGCTACCTGGGCCTTCTTTAGAATTCTTGAAGTAATAGAAAGGTTTGATGAGTAGATAAAGGGCAGTCCTTTTGTCCCTGACAAGGATAATATTTTCACATAAGAAGATGATGCTTCTCTTAGGGCTGTATAGGGTTCAAAGTATGAATGTTTAAAAACAACACTGTCTGCCTTAGCAGTCACAGCCTCATCTGGCTGGAGGCTCACACTGGACAGCACCAGAGACCCCTTCCACCACTGCACATTAACAGGGAGCACTATGCCAAAAGGCAATGTGATACCACCCTAGCAAGTGGTTGTGGAGTTTTAATGACAGACCACCATGCCTGCATATTAAAACAATGTTCAAAAGTTCCTTATCTGTATATTCTATATTCTTTCAAAACATTAAGAGGAAAAAGGAAACTGAAAATTGATTCTGACTGGAACCATGGTTCCTGATTTTATTCTGACTCCAAGTTTCCTTAGTCCAAAAATAATGTTTTATAGATATCACTCAAACAATCCTGTGATTTTTTTTCCCAAGAAGCTAGCAGGCTAATAAGAACACAGTGCATAGATGCACACACACAAGCCTACCACAAACTATGGCACCAAGAGGAAAATTACTTTGTAATTTGGAAATGATAATGAAAATGAAGAGAGTGAAAATGAGATAGCTGACAGAAACCAAATGGTGGATAAAACCCTGCACAACGCCGAGCATGATTCACACAGCACATGAGTGCATCTGTGATGAGCTGTCTGTGCAGGGTGATGGGTGGCACACAGAGGGACATGTGTAAGACCTGGTCAGATGAGGGACCTGTCCTTTTTTCTCTTGTAAGCTTTACACACAGGATGTTTGGAGACAAGATGACCGTATCCAGTAATGCACATAATTCACACACAGAACATGCACAGCACAAAAGTCTAAAGAACATCACCTACAGAAAAGGAATTCTGTGAGTTTTATTTTTCTTATTTCTATGTTACTTGAATACTTTACTGCAAAGTTGTTAAAATCATTTTTAAAAACTTTTTCTAAATAACCTCACAGGAACAAGAATGTATAACTAGATGTTAAGGACATTTTTCTCAAAGTAAAATCTAATTAGATAGATACTCATGAGCTACTGTTTTAAAACAACTGGCTGTGTCTGCAAGGTAACATTGTTTTTAGAGAGCAGACATTCTAAAGGAACATTCCTTGAGATATAAGGTTCCTAAGGTTAAGTATGAGAACTGGTAAAATTATTTTGACTGAGAATGGTGCATATTTTCTTCTCAACCTTCAGACCTGAGACACAATGTGATTGGTCTGGCAGCACAGCTGACAGCTGGGACACTGCCTACTCCTAGAGATGCGTTACCCACCTGGGACCTATGGTACAACAAAGTCTGTAGATCTCTACCAGTTATTAGAGACATGGTTGCTTTAAACTTACATCGTTGTAGTAATGATTGGCTTCCGCTCTATTTTTGCCTGTCTGATAGTAAGGTTGGTTCATCTCTATAAAATTTCTTGTTTGCATGTGTAATTACCTAACATTATCCAAACAATCGAGGGAAAGAGATTCGAAGGTTGATCCTGATTGGAACCAGTTTTAGGGTTTTAGTTTGTAAACCCCAAATTCCCTTAGTCCAAGAAAATTTCAATCTGGACATTCATTTGTTAAATATTAAACATGACTTTTATAGAAACTTTGGTTTTGTTTTAAAAACTACATTAACTAAAAATTTTCAACTGATACACATTTAAATTGCTATTACAATTTTAAGGTTATTGTTCCTTTTTATACTAGAAAAATAATCATTACCAATTATCTTTTTTTTTTAACATAACTATTAAAACAACAGACCTTAGAAATGGTTTCTTTGGAGGCTTCAGAGCTAAAAGTGAAATTCCCCAAATTCAGCCTCAAGCATGGGCTTCCTGAGTCTTGCTGGGGACAGTTCACAGACTATGCTATAAACACACAATTTACAGTTTTTTATGACTTACAGTATCATTGCATAAGTACAATCATATCCTCATATCATAAAAGCATCTAAACTAAGCAAGGAAAAACAAAAACAAAAATAAAATGAGGTGGCCATGCATTTCTCAGTCAATTAACAATGAAGTTAAAAACAAACAAGCAAACAACTAATCAGAACCCAGCAGAGCAACTGTGGACAAGAAACAGCAACGGAACTTCATACATACTATTTTCTTCAAAGTGTGATTCTATCTCTATCTCTTATATAAATAATGCAAAACCCCCCATTGTGCTCAAGCTGCCTCAAAACTCTCGGTGCTTTTACTGAAATCCCTTACTATGACAATAAGAACTGAATATGAAGTGAAAGAACCTGAAGGCATGGTCAGGTGTCTCTGTCGCTCGATGTTCTTACTACCTTAGTCCTTTGTCTTTTCTCCTTGGGGTTATGTACAAGGGGTTGAATCCAGGCTCTCACATCTAGGAAAGCGGGTCAGGTATCTCCTGCTGAGCTATATATAAAAGTCCTCTTTTAGTTTTTGTTTGCTTGCTGGCTTGCTTGTTTTTTGCTGACAGGGCCTCACTGGTTTCCCTAGGATGGCCCTGAACTTACTCTGTAGGCCCAGCAGTCCTGAGTAGCTGGGTTACAGGCCTGTGCCACCAGGCCCAGCTCTTCCTTGTGAGAGGTCAAGGTTTATTTCCTAAAAGATAAGAGATATGTATTTGCTTTTAAGAAGCATGATCAAAATCCATGAATACAGAACTCAAGTGACATAGCCCCTGCTTAGAATGATGGCTGAGGCCATGCCTGCACTACTTTCCTGTGGATAGCATGTGCTTTAAACATCTGGAAGAAATCTCCAACCTCAGCCTTGACACTGATATAACCAGATTTATTTGTTGGTTCCTTCCCACATTTCCTTATAATTCACCTTCAAACAGGTTTTTTTTTTTTTTTTTTTTTTTTTTTTTTAATGCTATCCTGTCTTTTGTCTACTTTTTAAGCTAAATGGACTCAAGTAATCAAGACCTCAGTAACTGAGGCAACCCCATGGGAAGAAGGCTGAGGTAACCAGGAACTAGGTTACTATGGAGGACTAAGATGGGTGTGGACATTCACTGATCATGTCCAGATGAAATCTTTGACTAATGTTAAAAAAAAAAAAAAAAAAGAAAATAGTAAAAATAAAAATTTTAAGAAAGTAAACATTCCAATGATTGAAGTATTATTTAAGGCATACTCAGAATTAGACCTTACAGGCAACCAATGAAGTGGTTCCAGCTACATAGCTGAGCGACACAAATTATAAAACAAATTATAAAGCAATCAGACAAGTCTGTACCATCACCATCAGTGCCCTGGGAGTGCAATATTTAGTCAGCACACATCGCTCATATACAGACACACTACAATCTCACATCATGCACATTCTTCAGTGAGGAAATTATTGTGCAACATATGTATTTTACCAACCTCACAATATATTTTACTTTATTAAAATTCTTAGTGTGCAACTGTACCATCCCTTCACCCTCCACAGAAAATATAAGCAAAAAATAAAGCACATCATGAGGACAGAAAGAGAAAGCACCTTCCAGCTATAAGATGGGAAGCTCATCAAGAGCACTCCAGCACTGTGCCTGGTGCTAAGGTGTGCTCAGTAGCATCAACTCTGCCGCACATTACAGTCATTATTGAACAGACCTCGATGTGGCAAACAGTTTATTTTCTGAAAGGCTAGCCCTTAAAGCAGTCACATGATCTAGAAAAGGTATAAAATATGTGAAGAGAAGATATTTCTATGTGTTTAAAATTCTCTAAAATGTAGACCCTGAGACATGGGGCATGCTCTGCGATGCCCGTTTGTAAGTGTTGTGTTCATTTGTCGGTCATTTCAGCAAGTAACCCCCACCCTCCAGGATTTATCATTCACCTGGCAAGACCACCTGGGGCATCTTGGTGACACTAATATTCATTAATTTAAACCCTCTGACCAGCACATGAAAGCTCATAGGTACTCACCCTGCAAACTGGGCACTGCCAGTGACTACTGCTGTCTCTAAGCCTGAACTCATCAGACAAACACTTGGAATGATACACACGAAAACACAGGTCACATATCAACACCTCTCCAGGCAAATGGCATTCAAAACAATACCAGTCATGAGTTTCTGTTTCCCAGTCCTACAAAAAATACAAAATAATTTTGTATGACATTTTGTCAATATCTTCAATAACTAAGAACAAAATTGAAACTAAAGTCCATCACAATTTAGGCATTATAAACAATTTAAGACATTTAATGTGTTAAAACAAGAGAGAAAATACCTAGAAATTTACTTCTTTAAAACTTGATTCTCTCCTATGTAGCATCAATACTCAGAAATACCTTATAGTGATCTGATAGCAAACAACTCCAAAGTGAGTTATGCCCAGAGCCAATCCCAGGTCTAATGTTATCTTTCACTTAAAACTAGAATCTAAGGAATAATGTCTATTATAAGCTGAGTGCCGCACATCAACCAGAGGCTTTATATTGCCAAAAAACAAACCTGTGTTTTGTCCTGCTTTCTACAGATTACAAAATGAGTGTTGACATGCTGCAGTGACAAATGCAGTCACGAGTAGTGGCACTTACTATGCTTGTCTCTCAGCCACTGTATTGGATACTTAACTGAAAATAACAACTAATCAAAATGCCCATGTCCTGACAGGTCACCAAATATTCAGGATCTGTTGAATTTAGAAAAATAAGCTGAAAATGTGAAACTAAAGGTTTTGTCACACCATCTAAAAGAGATTGATTACCATCTAAAGCAAGAGGAAGAAGGCTCAACCCCTGGTGTGTCTACTCCTAGCAACCAGGGAAGCTGACAAGACTCAACACGTCTGAGTTGTGGTCTCTGTATAGCCAGGACGGGCTGAATATGTAACAAGAAGACTGTTAGATCTGCTCTTAGCTTAGAATTCATTCTTTATAAATGTTGCTCTTCCCTTTTCCTAAAATCACACTTCAGAGTAAAGGTTAAGTCTTGACCTTGTTTTGTTGGTATGAAATGAAGCTCAAATGAACAAAGGGGAAAATGGAGGCCAACACCACCAAAGCTACTTCCCATGGGGACCCTGACATTCCACAGCTGGGCTCAGCTACCAATTATTTGTATGTATATCTGCATTCTTTCCAAGGATGAGTGGCTTCCTCATTTTCTCAGATACTAATATTATCCCAACAAATGGGGTTCAAACTAGCAATCAATAAACATTGACTACTTCAGCCACATGTGAATGTCATCAGACACTCACTAAGAGCAGAGATGACGCACAGAGTCAGTTATGTTCAACATGTATGCCTTCCAACCCACACCCTGAGTCATCACCAGGGCAGAGTAGTCAGTTCTCTAGAAATGTAAACTTTCTGGGTTTATGTTTCATTAAGAAATTGATGGTCTTCAGTGACCAGAACAATAAGGAAAAATAGGAGCATTTTTGGTTCCTCACTGAAGCTGTATATCCCTTGCAAACTCTAATTTTACAAAAACTGAGGGAAAAAAAAAAAACTACACTACCATGTCTGACTCAGGGACACCACAAAGACATGTGTATAGTACTTAGCTCAATCAAACTTAGTCACTGATGTACCTATTTCAGATAGACATCTCATATATACATTGTATAGTACCTATTTCATTTTCATATTCAAAATTGTAATATATTAAATATATATAAATATAATAAAATAGGTTTCAAAATTATATTCCATTTTTTTAATTAAAGAATTTGTTCTAGGTTTAAAACACAGTATTTAATTCTTACAGCTGTTTGGAAATATCATAAAGAGATTAGTGGTTATATTGACTGAATAATAACATCTGTCACCCTTCCTGATTTAGTGGTTTATCTGAATTCATCTCCTACAGTGAGTCAGACAGTAGACCCTGGGATGTTAAAGGGAGGAAGAGCACAGTCCAGCTTTTCTACTTCACTACTCCCTCTTTTCACCCCATGCTTTTTACCTACTTCTGAAACACACACTGAAATGGATCTGTCCTTGTTGGGTTACCTAACTCTACAATTTTAACTCTACACTTTTAAAAATAATTGTAGGGATACAACCATAAGTTAAATGAAGCAAAGTGTAGAAACTTTTAAATTTAATTTATTTTATTTTTGTTTTTTGTTTGTTTGTTTGTTTGTTTTGTTTTGTTTTTAAAGACAGGGGCTCAGTAACAGGACTGGAACTCACTGTGTAGAGCAAACTGGCATGGAACTCAGATTTGACTCTCTAGTGCTAGATTATAGGCATGTGTTCCATGCCTGGCTTGGGTATGCTTTTTAAATTACTAACTTCATCATATACCCACATGATGACAATGCTTCTTGTTATTTTAATCATGACAAAAGCTATTCATAATACACAAAACATACAAAAGTCAAGCATAAAAGTAACTGGATTCCAAAATCCATTATAATTTTCTGAGGTAAACATGAGTCACGTGGACCATAGGCCAAGCTGCCTCCAGTTTGTAAATTGTAGTAAACAGAACTCATTTAAATCGTGAGGCTGCCACCCATCAGTACCATATGCCAATAAGCTGAGTTTACATTTGTGCTAGGTGCCACCAGATGTCATCAGATACTCTGGAAACAGCCTATTTAGCAGCAAGTGCAAAATGACCCTTCAGAACAAGAATGCTGTTAAAGAGCAAGCCTACTAATACCTAACAGAGTTCAAAGCTGGAAACAGTGTGAGACAGTACAGTCTACACACACAAGTCTAGAAAGAACTAGCTGAGCTGATCTAAACAAGCTACAGCTCTATTACAAAACAAAAACAAAACAAAGGAAAACAAAAACAAAAAACAAACCAACCGGCAGAATTAAAGTAAAACAACATAGTGCAAAATTAGTTCACCTTGTCTGAGGCTGCTGTCCTGGAGAAAGGCTGCGTACTGTAGGCCTTTCAAAATAAAAACAAGATAATCTTGGTCTCTACCACAATTTTGCTCATATTGGGTACTACAGGGCTAAAGGGATTTCACATAATGGTTTATTATCTGAAGTACATTTCATACTATTTGGCAGACCATGTTAACAGAAAATTCTGTTAATGAGCTGATCATTAATGAAAAGACAGTAGCATGCAAACTTAAGAGTTGTCACTAATTGTAGAGGAAGGTTATGGATAGACACAGATAATCTCTCTGGGAACTCATATACCATGAAACCTATAGTCACATTAGGAAAACGTCTCACTAGCAAAGTCCACACCACCCATAGCAGTATAGAACCACAAATGCATGTCTGACTGGTCTGAAACTGGATTATATGAGAATTCTTAAAAGATCAGAATAATGGCTGTGAGGGTGGTAAACTCAATGCTTCACTGTTTATTTTCAATATTTAAAAATCACTAAACCCCGCTAAATATCTGTAAGCGTCAAATACATGTAAATGATGAACTGAAACTGTTAACAGAATTAAACTAAGCCTAGAATGGCAGAGGACTCATCTTACAGTGTGCCTGCACTAAGAACACTATCATATGCATGCTTAGTAGTGTAATTTCTACAGGCTGCCCTCAGATCCAAGGAGAAAAGGCTCCCCCATCTGACAGCAGCCTATATTCTACTGTTTGGTTATCAATCTGGAGCCCAACTGGCCAAACCCTGGCCCCAACATTCATGGCTGTACGATCTTGGTCAGAATGCTTAGCTCCTCTGTTTATCACTTTTTAATCTGTAAAATGAACAGAATGGTAGCTCTTAGTTCATTGTGTCATGGTAAGAAACAGATGGGTTCATAGTGTACGGTGTGCAGAAGAGTATCTGCCCTAGCCTGCCTGAGCACTCAGGAGATGGCAGCTGTGTTATTATCTATGTAGTACACACAACACAAACCACACATGAGTAACTGGCTTCTAATCACATGACTGTGTTTCTTTCCAAGTACTTTAAAAGTTATTATAATATCGGATTCTTACAGCATTTCTCTGAGCAAGGTAGAACAGGAAATAGAATTAGCTCCAATTCAGGGATAAAAAAAGAAGCTCAGAAATACAGTTGGCCATGAAGCAAGGGAAGCATTTAAAGAACTGTTGGAAGACGGTATTTTCAAATTCTGTTCAAGGCTTTTCAATAATCCAAAGTCAGTTTTAACATTTTAATTCACAATGTTTTCATTAAGTAGATACATTACACTCCTGAGCATGTATATAAATGGTAAGCTTTAGTGCAGACACGCTGTAAAGTGAACATTCTACCATTCTACGCTTAGTTTAATTCTGTTAATGAATTCAGTTAATGATTTATATGTAAGGATTTGATGCTTACATACTGTTAGTGATTTTAAATCTTGAAAATAAATTATAGTATTGCCCAGTGAAAAAGAATGCAGAGAAGGAGAGAGGACCAAAAAGCACATAGTCTGACATCACATGGTGAGAAGCATAGAGCCACCCAAAATTCTGTTGAGCAAACAGAGACTCAAGAGAGGCATGTCTCAGTAAACCATGGTATAACATCACAGAACTCTAGTGTAACTGGCTTCTAATTAACTAGGAATCATCAGCATTTACTTGATACTCAGAAAAAAAAAAAAAAAAGGATTGTTTACTTTTCTTTGTAACTGAGTTTGAGGTTGGGAATGAATATTCAAAGAACATATATTTAATTCCATATATAAATGACATAGGGAGAATAAAATATTTCACATTTTAAAACCCCCAATAGCATCAAAGGTGCATTGAAATTTCTGTTTAAGGTATTTAAAACAGTGAACTAATGACAAATATAACTGTAACAGAAAAGAGCAAAAATTTAAGTTCTTTTTGAAAAGCTATTCTTAAATTTTCATGCTACATGTATACAATGTACTAGAATGTCCAGTTCAGTTTGAATCCAGCAGCCTTTCAAAATGTTTCTTCCAGAGAGAAGCTAGAGGGGCCAGAGAAGCCTCTCCTGTTGTGGCTTTAGGCAGTAAGGTCTGTGAGGGAGCATGCCATCAATTCTAATCAATGCCTTACCTAAGAGGTGTGAATTACTCAGTTAGATTGTAAGCTGGCCATTTGAGTTGGAAATACCTGATGATAACATTCCCCCAAAGTGTCAATAATGCTGGGATTTCAGCCTATTCATTACTAAAATAATATAATATTATAATAAAATATCCTCATCTCTTTGGGAAAACACAAAACCCAAAATAATGGAGAAGGAAAAAATACAGAGAGAAAAAATAGAGAATGCTTGTTTTTTATTTATAACAGTGCTCTGAAGCCTGAGAGCAGCCTGAAGTCCTGCTATCAGGAGCGATTCACTTGAAAGTCTGAGTGAAGCAGGTGGTGGCAAAAGTCTAGTCATACCTGCAATTAGTCTGGCCTCACCAGCAGCAAGACAAGAGAGGAAGAAGGATTTTACATAAAACCACAATGTAAGGCTCTCAGTAGATTCCCTGTATTTATATTGAAAATGAACTAGGAAAGAAATGAGATCCTGAGTCTAAAGTCAGCAGGTCTATAAAAGGAGAAAGCAGTTTTAAAGTAACATCATTTTTATAAAAGACTTTTAAGTCACAGTCAACAATGCCAAGCAAATTCTTTACTGTCAGATCAATATCACTCAATAAATAAAAGTTCCGCCTTGTCCTGGGGACTGCTAATAAAGTTGAGAAATCACCAACAGTTCATAATGATTACCTGGATTCAAGATACATATTGTATATATTTTATCTGCAAATGATCCAAAACCCAAGGCTATCTGCTTCCTATTTACAGTAAGTACCTTGGAAATACATTTCCACCCTTGGTGAGTACTTTATAAACAAAGAGGTTAACTTGTGAGACATTAACTTACAAATATAACTAGTAAATCCTAAACTCACTCCTCTAGGTAATGGCAAAACTCTGCCAAAGAAATAGAGTTCTCAAAATTTAAGAGTAAAGGGGGGATGAGATGCTAGATATATGGAGTAAATATGGCCCCTAATCCTGTGTTTTAGGATAATCAGATGATAAAGCATCTATGAACATGAGCATGCATGCATGTATGGTATGTATACATTCAAGTCTATGTGAATGCGTATGTGTATTATGTATTCATTAATTATTTTGCAATACTGGCCCCATCTTGAACAGAGCGCCAGAAAAGCACTGCTAGCTTTAAAAACTCAGAAAATAAAAGGTATTGACATAACAAAAATTCCCAAGTGTTTCTTAGTACTGTGTGTACGTCACTTAGAAAACAGATTGGTGTGTACGCTTTTACTTATTTACTGACTAC
The DNA here is from genome assembly GCF_011762505.2 of Arvicanthis niloticus. NCBI lineage: Eukaryota > Metazoa > Chordata > Mammalia > Rodentia > Muridae > Arvicanthis > Arvicanthis niloticus. The sequence continues at coordinate 50,182,143 of NC_047665.1, read as the reverse complement.
TCTGTAAGCAGGCCACTTAAAAACAGGAGTGGTCTTGCTGTGAATGATTGCTGTTTCACGTCACCATCTCATATAGACATGTGAAATCACCATGAAGATGCTTAAACACTGTACCATTTTACCATAGTTTTTCCAAAAGAACTGGCATTTTTACACAGGAGGCTGCAATTTGTATATGAGGTTTACATTAAAAAATGTCTGAGAATATTTCTGGGCTAGAAGAAGGAATTTTAGTGATATAGGATTATAATATACCAGCATCCTCAAAAACAGATATTGTTTCATATAGGAATGAACTTTTAGGACATGATTGTTGTACTTAATAAAAATAATGGTCCAACACTCATTTTTTTAAAGTTGTTAAAAATAGGCATTAGAGAAGAAGACGTAGTAGGAGCACATTAACACTGTAACACAACAACTGACGTAAGCTGTGCTCACCAGAGTGTGGGGGAGTAAGGGAAACCATACTCATTGCCTCCTCTTTCTCCACACTTGACAAGAATAAAGACAAGCATCGTACAACCTCTGCTACATAAAGTAACTCAGGAGACATAGCCTGTGAGACTCAAGAAGTAATCTTGTTTGCCCATTTCTGCTTTACAGATGCTCTTTTCAGAGGTACAGAAGAACAGTCTCACCTGTTCATAAAATAAGAGAGCTGCCTTATTAAAGTCTATCATAACTCTGAATGAAGTGATCAACATACCACAGTTTAAAAACAAATTTTAGGACACCAAAGTGATTGAAATCACATACAAAGTAGTGAAACTATAAAGTCCCAAATGCTGGTATGCAGACCCCTGGCCTACTGAACTTTACAAATGAGAAAATGTGGCCCTTCCTTCCATCAATCATTCTTGAGGTACTTTTTTTTTCTTTAACAACAGAGAGAACCTTTATACATAGTGTCTATGGTGTGAAGAGTATTTATTAACTTGTCAGTTCACAGCTTAGACCTATCTCTGTGTGCAGATGACAAGCATTAATACACAAAGCCTGGGCAGTTTGGAATCTCATATTGTGTTACAGGTGACATGTTAGTCACACGAGCTTGTGGGTGTCTAAGGACATGGGGACACTCGCTGCAAAGCAAGTGGTGTATTACCAGGTAGTGAGGTAGTCATGTAGTCAGTCAGTCAGTCAGTCAGTCAGCTTCTCTTTACACCTTGGATAAGAACTAGTCTTTTCAAGGACAAGCTCTTCACAGGATTTATAATGGAGAATGCTGGTTACAAAGTAAATAGTCTAAAACTGACTCTGCTTATATGGTCAATAAGAAGTTGATGCTTCTAGGCTGGAGAGATGGCTCACTGGTTAATAACACTGGCTATTCTTCCAAAGGACTTAAGTTAAATTCCCAGCACCCACATGAGAGCTCACATCTATGTGTAATTCCAGTTCCAGAGGATCTGATCACTCACACAGACATACATGCAAGCAAAACACCAATGTGCATGAAATAAAAATAAATAAATTATTTTTAAAAATTGATGCTTCTTCTATACTGTCAACAGACACTTATTTTAAATATTTTAAAGTTTAATTTATAAGTAATAATTATAAATTTATAGGATACAGTGTGATGCTTTGATATATATAGTGAATGATCAAACCAGGCTAACTAACATAGTTATTTAAAGTCCATTCTTTAGCTGTTTAGAAATAGACACTAAATTATTATTAGCTCTATTACCTTTCTGCACAAGAGATTGTTGCTACATATGCTTATTTACTGGTCAAATACTTGCTTTGGATATATTTGTATAGTCTTCATGGACAAATTTTCATTTAATCCTTCTGGTGGTTTGAATGAGAAAGGCTGCTACATGCACAGATATGTGCATGCTTGATTCCCTGTTAAACTTTTTAGAAAGGAGATGTGTTGGAGCTATGTTACTGGGAGTGGGCTTAGAGATTTCAAAAGCCCACATCAGGCCCAGTGCATGTCTCTCTCTGCCTGCCTGCCTGCTTGCCTGCCTGTGTGTCAGAATATAAGCACTCAGCCTCCTTGCCTGGATGCCTAGATGCCTGGATGCCACATACTCCCTCTGAAACTTTAAACAAGCCCTCAAATGCTTTCTTTATAAGAATTATTTTGGTCATGGTGTCTCTTCACAGTTATACAACAGTAACTAAGACAATCCTTAATCAAATGAAGTAAATATTAGTATGCCCACATTGCACTGAGAATTCAGTGAAGTTTTAAACAAATGTAAGCAAGAAATGCTTAAGATAGACATTAACCCGTCCCATAGCTACTTTACCTTTGAGTCTTTACAGTTACATATTTTATAAGTACAAGTTTGATATATACAGTTATATTACATATGCATATTTAGTGTAAAACTGCTTGTGAATAAAAACTAATTAGCATTAAGCCTATATAGTTGCTGTTACTTTAAGAGTTCATTTAGTAAAAAAGAGAAAGAGGATTATAAATATGTTTAGAGAAAATATGTAAAAATAAAAAGGAATATAGAACCTAAAGCTGTGGGAAACATAAGAAAGCTAATAAATTGCTTGATGAATTAAAGAAATTTCAATCTGAGAAAGAAAAAAGTGTATATATACACACATACACATTCATATACATGTACATATACATGTATATAAAACACATATATATATGTATGTATATAAAACATAACATAACAAAACACACACACACACACACATCTTAAAGGAGAAAACAAACCCTTGACTCTAAGAAATATGTACACATGACCAGCAACTCCAAGAGCACAGAGTTGGCTCAGTTACTAGTTACATTCCCACTTCAGGCATTAGCCACACAGTCTTCTGAATTTGCTTGGGACAGAATATACCATCCTGTCTGCACTGTCCAGAATCACACTTGACTCTGTTTCGCCCTTTGCTCTATCTTGGCTAGCTGTGCCACCTACTACTGAATGGCTTCCAGCTGCAGCAGGGACTTGACAGGAAACTGCTCAGATGACAACAGCCCTATTTCTTCCCAGGAATATTTCCAGTTTATAAACTAAATTATACTGATATAAGCGATGATTTATCTTCCATGTTTTCTGTTTGCAGAAACATGGATTTTCTTTTCTGAGGCTCTAACATATATATGAAATTGACAAAACTTTTATGCCTGAACAACTTCCTACATTTAGAGTTATCAGAAATACTGATGGTAGTATCAGACTGTGGTAGTTCTACGGTCAGTCTCACTGAATCTATCGGCTTCTTTTTTGTTACCAGAAAATGAAATGAAGAAAAATCTTTCAGGAAATTTTGCCACAATGAATCATATTTTAAGATTTTATGAGATTTTTTAAAATTTAGATTTTTAGAGAATTATATTACTAAATCCCCAAAACATACATTTGAAACCTACTATCTTAAATGGTGTTTATTATAATAAGCTTTTCTAATTAGTTGGTTAAAATATCAAAAAATATGATGGGAAGATAGAAATACTACGTATGAAATCAATCTTTGTGTATGTCCTTCAGCATGAAATCATGTCCTGGAGGTGAGACAGAGGAAAGCACCCTTAAGAGCAGCCACAGCTGGAGCTAGCTGAAGGTACAGTACAGAAAGAAGTAACTTTCTATTCATCCTGTTTGATTGATGCTCAGAGCTCAATGCTGCCAGAAATCACTGGTCACTGTGGACCATGGCCAGTCTAGCTAGCATCTGGGACCTTTGTATTGTGGATAAAAACTCTGTGTCAAGCCTGCCTCAGGATTTGGTGCCATCCAAGTGAGACCACTGTCCTAAATAGGCAGTGTGTCCTTTTCCATCTCCCTAGACAGTATGAACACTGTCCTGCTTTAAGATAGTTCTTAACTAATATTAGCTGAAGAAAGCACAGAAAGCGCCATGCTGTATAAGAACATTTACTTTAATTCAATTTATTATTATTATTTTTTTCGAGACAGGGTTTCTCCATGAAGCCCTGGTTGTCTTAGAACTTGCTCTGTAGACCAGGCTAAACTCAAACTCACAAAGATCCACCTGTCTCTGCCTCTCAAGTGCTGGGATCAAAGGTGTGCGCCACCACTTCCCAAGCTTAATTTTATATTTTTAGATGCAAAATAACAGACAGAAAAGCAAGATTTTTGTAAAAGTTAGTTTTCTCCTAGGAATCACAGGAAGCTATCAATATAGAGTTTTAATGTTAATAAAAATGTTAAGAATTGTTAAATTTCTAACAGTGAACTTCTATAGGTTATATTAATACTTAAACCTCAAAGTGCCGATTTCTAAATTTATCAGATAAAATATACTTACAATCTCATCTCCTGGTAACCAATATCCTTCCTGTTCAATACCAGCTTTTGAACCTTTGCAGCCCACTGTTAGAGTTTCGACAATAAGACCATCTTTCACAGCTAAGCTCAGCTGCCGGGTGGTCTCTTTGGGATGCATACCGTGGACTCGGGACATATACCTGAACATAGAGGAAACACAAAGTTAGGAATTTCTCAGTAATAACAACTAAAAAGGAGTAAAATCAAGAAAAGGAAGGCCCATTTGTTCTTCTTTTATTATGATTTGCATTTATGGAAGAAACAAAGGGAGGGAGGGAAATAAAAGTGTCCAAGCCCGCAACTCTATGCTATTTTTTTTTCATGGAAAACAATGAATCAGGCAAAGATATTATTTCCAACTCTTTAAAGATTGCCACAACACAAAGTTTCCTTTTAAATGTATCCCAAATTAAATCAAAAGCATATCACCACAATAAAGTACTTATGGCATGAGTTCTTTTATGTTACAGTACTGTAACACTGTGTTCTTAGCCATTTGCAATGTTCTGAATGTAGGTTCACATTTTAAACATTTTAAAAAACATAAAGCAGTTTTTTAAAAAGACATAAGCACCTTTTTAAAGCTATAAACACAAATTATAAAGTAAGGGAACTAAAAAAAAAAAAGATCAAATCCCTTTCACGCAAGATGGAGCAACCTGCTCACTAAGGAAACATATGGTGCTCTTTTCAACCTGTATGTTTGGAGCAATATTGGTTTAAAACAGTCCCACTAGCAAATAGAAAGCACTGAACAGACTTTGAGTTGAACAAGCAATTTAATTTTAGTATTACTCCCTTGACTCTGAAGACTCTAAAGGTTCACAACCCTCAATCTAGGATTTTAGAACCCTATAAATCTTTAAAAATACTTGTGTTTAAAACTCAGAAAAATGATGAGCATATGAAATGATGTGAATGGAAAATGGAACTAATGAATGTATGGAATTATATAAATAATTATTAAATAAATAGAACATGGATACATGCCACCATTAGAAAGGCAAAATGTACACATCAGTGTTGATTGATTATATATTAATTGTATGTTTTAAAATAAAAAATAAGTAGAAAGTTTCAAACCTCACTGAACCACAAAAAAGAATAGAAAATCCTGTGTTCCCAGCTACCCTGTGTTCACCAGCTACCCTGTGTTCACCAGCTACCCTGTGTTCACCAGCTACCCTGTGTTCACCAGCTATGCTCACTCCATTTCACAGTTTGCTTATGTCCATCTGTACTTCATTTATTTAAGCTGTATTACTATTTTATCTTAAACAAAACTATATATTTCTTCTATTTCTAATCATTTAAAACAAAACAACAAAAAACCAGAAAACCACAACATTTTGTTTTTCTGTAAACTAGTGGTCTTCAGCAGGCCCTTTCCAATCCAAATAATAACAGACCATAAAGCCAGGCATGGGCATGTGTCCTGTAACCTCAGGATGCATCAGGAGTTTGAGCTAATGAACAGGTTAGACCACAAAGTCTCCATAGCAAGTTTAAGGCTAGCCTAGGATACCAAGTAAGATTTTGCCTCAAAACAACAACAAAGAATCAATCAAATTATACAGCAAATCACACTGGCTCAGACTCTTCCTGGGGAATCACCCATGTGAGAAAAGAAAGTAATACAATGACTTCAAGGAGATGAAACAGGACAGAAACGTTTTTATCATGATTTTGAAAGTGGAAAATAAAAATCTAGCATTTAAGGACTTTCTTGATTCAAAAGTGAATTTTTTGGTCCTTTTTCTGGAGAAATCCCAGCCAAGGGTCCTGCTGAGCCCTTGCTTTCAGTTGGGGAGGATGGTGACTGTGTAGGAGACAGCTTGCTCTTATGAATTTCCTTTTTCTGTCATACAATTAACTGAAGGACTAAGATGGGAAGAAACGTGGAGACTGTGATTAGAACAGAACAGAACAGAACCTCTGACAATTAACAAATGAGAATGTCAGGGAGGAAGATGAGTGAAGCATACTAATTCTGCCACATTGTCAGTCAAAAGCTTTGAAGAGCCACCTTAGAGATTATTTAAATTTATAAATAACTTAGAACAAGAAGTTTTAAAGTTATCCTATAAAACACCACAAATAGTGAAACACAAAAACAAGATGACAAACAAGCAACACAGAGGCTGAAACTGAGCATGCAATAGCACAAGTGAGAGACCTGGGTGTGGAGTGGGGACGGAGAACAGGAGATGGGGGATGGGGGATTGTGGGATAGGATCAAATACAATGTAGGAGATCCACAATAAAAATACTTTAAACATTAAATGTAGAATATCCATACATTGTCTGGTATGATATTGACAGACAATAAGAAAACCTAAGTAACTAAAAACATATGTGTGGGCACAACGAAGACTTGAAATAGAGCCATGCACATCCATCTCCCTAGAGTACACAGACACATGCAAAAAGCTGCAGTAGTACTAAGCTGCTACCCTATTCAGGTAGCACAAAATATAGATGCTATAGTCTTCTAAGGCAACATAAGTGATCAAAATTTGATCTCTGATCAGTTAAAAATGTCAATTTCCAAAGATATAAGGAAAAAGTGGTCAAAAAGCTTCCTCAGAAACACACCAACTCAGAAGAAACATGGTCAGAAGCTGATTTCTGCTGTACTTTCAGTGATCAATTCTCTTCTAGCCCATAATAATCAAAGGCAAAGGTACTAGTATATAATAATTTAAAAACCGTACAAAACAACATAACAGTTAAAAACTAGTGTATCAAAGGAAAGATCATGCACAATTTTAACAAAAGATATCTGAATATACAGTCTAACACTAAATCTGGTTGTGAATGTTAATACATTTATATAATGCAAATATCAAAAGCAAACACCATAACCAAGTGTTCAGTGAAAATTTAATATTGAGAATGGTAAATATAAAATTCATTTCATTAGGAGAAAAAAAGTAAACCAATTCATTAAGAATGTAATTCAGGGGCTGGAGAGATGGCGCAGTGGTTAAGAGCTCAGGCTGCTTGCAGAGGGCCCCACTTCATTCTCGGCACCTATATGATGGCTCACAACCACCTGCAATTATGGCTTCCAGGGATCCGAGTCCCTCCTGGCCTCCATAGGCACCTGCGCTCTTGTACACATATGAGGTTTAAATGTCAGAAACAAAGCCACAAAGCATCTGAAGCACTGGAGACTTTTTTACACTAGTGTGAGAATACCTTTTAAGCATACAACAAAGCCAGAAGTGACAGTACCAGGGGACAGATTTACACAAATCTGTCCCATTTTCACACGGGGTGTGTGTGTGTGGGGGGCGGCACACTAACCTAAGTTGAATGCAGCAAACAAGCTGGGAAGCAATGCATATCCTGTGGTCCTCCAAGTTCTACTTAGTTCTAAGAACCTCAGCACACACATGCAGTCCTCCCTTTCCAAAATGCTTGGGACCAGAAATCATTCAGATTTGTCATTTTCCCATACTTTAAAATATTTGAACATACACAAGAGTCCTTGGGGATAGAACCCAGACTGAACAGGAAACTTATCTTTTACACATATATGATCTGAAGGTAATGTATGTACTACTATTTGCAATTAGTGTACCTGTGTTCTGCACAGGACCATCTCATAGGATCACATATGGAATTTTTTCACTCATGTCATCATAATGGCAGTCAGAGAGTGTGAGACCAATTTAAAGAGGGTTTGACTTTACATACTACATGCAGTTTGGCTAGTGATTATGGTGCACACTGAGCAACTACCTTACTATCTAGGTTTGTCTTTCCTAAATTTGTCTCCCTAAGCTGTTTCATTTAGGACTTCTATAAAATATACATCTCACTTAGCAATAATGCCTTATTTTAGGTTTTTCTAGGGATTTCTTAAATTATCCACTGCTCTGTAAGATGCTTGGAGACTGCTACTGGAAACATGGCTGTAGGCTGCCCACTAAGAAGAGCTTCTTCCTCAGGACACTCCTTCTCTGGTCGGAGACAGCCCAGTTAAGAAGAACATTGTTGCATTTTATTATTCCTTGACACATTCGTACCCGTGGACTTTCACCATGAAAATGGGTTTTTTGAAGGGCTGTGTCCTCAAACTGCTATGAGGCATGGGCTAGAACACCTCTACTGTTTACTCAGGAACTGTGGCGTCTTCAGTTAGCACCTCTCTATGCTCACCCTTTCCCTACTGTTCCATAAACTCTAACTCAAGGACTGATTCTCATTTCTCTTAAAAAGTAAAGGGAATGGCAAGAACTGGGCCAGAACACAAAGTTAATACACATAGGAGTGTTAGCTTGAGCGTGCTGAAGGAAACCTGCTTCAAAGGAGCTTGATGAGGCAAGAAGACAGCTGATGCACAGGGAGGTGTCAGGGACAATCTAGTCTTCTAGTCTTCTATTGCAACTGACTCAGTATAAAAAAGTCATCAAACAGTGTAGAAGTGTCTAGCTATTTAAAGAATATGTTCAATTTCTTTGAACTCAGTACCTTTCTTCACCTTTCCCATTCACTTTCGTTCCTGCAATTTTTTCCCCATTGTCTGGAGCCCTGGGACACTGCTTACAACTGTGGCGATGCATTCAAACAACCTGTAAAATGTTTAAGATGTTTCATCTCCCCTGAGCCAATTCTATGTGTGGAAGGCCCTCCACCACAAGAAAAACAAACAAACATATACATTTAATTGTAACAGAAAATGCTTTTTCCCTGAGACTTATCATCTACCTATGAACCCAACAGTGATGCAAGCTCAAGAGCTGTACCAAAGCTACATGAAGTACTGAGAACTGAACACAGAGATGAAAACAATTCTTTCACCCAAAGGAGAATGGCTGCCAGGAAGTGCAGCAGGTCTTTCTGCCCAACAAAACACTAATCCATGGGTGCATGCTCTGTACCCCTTGTGAACAGCTCCACTCTGATTACAGGTTCTAAGGCTTGAGAATAGTCACCATTCTGCTGGTCACATAACACTTTATTCCAAGTGTATGCTGGACAACCTGGATCAACACCTTAGCTCAATGCTCCCCATGTCCAGCTGGCACAGGCTGTTGTCAGGTTGCTCAAAGAGTCTGGGAACCAACTCCCCCAAGTTGTCCTCTAACCGTCATATGATCTTCACACAGCATGTGGATGCACATACGCTTGCATACACATACACAAAATAAGTATATTTTTTCACTTTTAAATTAGTCTTAAAATTATATAGTTTGAAATTTTTAATTTTAATCTCATTTATGAAAAATGGTCACAGCAAAGTCATATACTTCATCTTGTCTACTGATGAAAAAATAAGTAAAGTAATTCAGCCTTCTGTTTAAATTATGTGTAAATTTCTTCTTGAGCTAATTCACTACATCTCCATTCAAGACCTAATGGAGTATACTGTGCACAAGAGGCAGGAATGTTCAGAATAAAGCAGTAAGATAACACAATTCCCATGCAACCAAGGCATTGTCTTCAGTTTGATAACTTGGCACAGAAAAGTATTCAGTGGGAAAGAGAGAACTAACTATAAATCATAATTAATGCTAAATCATCTGGATCTTTACACCAGACTGCAGTGGGTCAACACTGCTCCTGAGCTAGCCTGACCAGGAACAAAAAAAGACAAGACAGCAAGGGATAGGAGAGGCAGAGACGCCTTGTCCACTCTGACAGCCTTCACTGTCACTCAGTTCCCTTGTCCACTCTGACAGCCTTCACTGTCACTCAGTTCCCTTGTCCACTTTGACAGCCTTCACTGTCACTCAGTTCCCTTGTCCACTTTGACAGCCTTCACTGTCACTCAGTTCCCTTGTCCACTCTGACAGCCTTCACTGTCACTCAGTTCCCTTGTCCACTCTGACAGCCTTCACTGTCACTCAGTTCCCTTGTCCACTCTGACAGCCTTCACTGTCACTCAGTTCCCTTGTCCACTCTGACAGCCTTCACTGTCACTCAGTTCCCTTGTCCACTCTGACAGCCTTCACTGTCACTCAGTTCCCAAGCTGACTCTTACTTCCCATTTATTTCCTTTAAAAGTTGTTTTAACTGAGTGAATGTACAACACACACACACACACACACACACACACACACACACTTTTACTTGCATTTCCCCTATCCCAAATCCAAACCCCCATCATATACCCTCCCCCAAAGTACCCAAGGTGAATCCTTTAGCCCAAGGTAAAGGAGTTGTCTAAAAGAGAATCTCAAACGCAGCTGAAAGGCAAGCAGCTCTAGGCCAGGTTGTTTGCATTCATGGGTTTCAGGTAAAGAGTAGAACCGTTGCATGGCGTAGGTAACATCTTTTAATTTTATTTCCTTTCCCTTTAGGAAATACTGCTGTCTTCACTACCACATGCTAAACGTGAATATCTTGTTGGCATGAACTACCAATATCTTCACAAACTGATCTCAAACCATGCTGAACCCCCCCCCCAAAAAATTAACTATGAAAAACAACATGCAATTTAAACATTCCTTCTCAGAAATGCTGGTAGCTTCAAGTATTTTCCATCTGGGTATCTCTGCATAAAGTTTCCCAGCTGAGCATTCCTGATGCTTCACATCTGAAATGCAAGCCCACTGAGTACCATTTTGGGGCTTGAGACAGAAGATCATCTTTGATATTCATTTTCAGACTAAGGATGCTCTGGGATGTTTGACCTCAAACGAGCCAGTTGATCACCAGCCAGGAGAACAAGGTGCCAGCTGCCTTACAGTCATAAGGAGGACAGGGAATGTTGCCTAGCAATGAAACTTCCTATTCTCTACTGAGATACTGGGTGCAAAGGGTATTAGTTTTCTAAAGGAAGGTGATGACTTTCTTAATAAAAGACAGTAGTTAACCACAAAGGTGGTAGGAGAATTTGTCTGGTTCATCAAAGATCTCAGGTTTTCAGTTGCTAAGGACAAATCAATGAGTAAAAAGAGTCTATACACTCTCAGTGTTTAGCAAAGGCCACTGAAGACTTTTGAGTATGTTGATCATTAACTCTGGGTATGTGAAGGCTGCATTGCTAATAAACCAACAACCATGCCATGATATGAGCTGCCGTAAGTTTCAAATATGTTACTGCAGTTTCCTTCCCTTCCCTTCTTCCCCTCCCTCTCAGTCCTTCCACCTCATTCTCTCCCTTCCTGTCTACTCCTCCTCTGGTTCCCTTCAGAAAAGGCTAGGCCTCCCAGGGATATCAACCAAACAGGGCATATCAAGTTGCAATAAGATTAGGCACTTCCCCCTATATTAAGGCTGGACAAGGCAACCCAGTAGGAGGACAAGGGTCCAAAAAGTAGGCAAAAGCATCAGCCATAGACCTTGCTCCTTCTGTTAGAAGTCTCACAAAAATACCAAGCTATGCAACTATAACATGTATACAGAAGGCCTAGGTGAGACCTATGCATGCAGGCTCTCTGGTTGTTGGTTCAGTCTCAGTGAGCCCCTGTGGGCTAAGGTAAATTGATTCTGTGGGGCTTCTTATAGTATCCTTGACCCATCTACCTCCCACAATCCTTCCTCCCCCTCTTCAGCAGTTTTACAGGTTTTTTTTTTTTTTTTTAACAAGAGTTTTGTTTCGTTTTTTGTTTTGTTTTGATAGTTGAGTCTATATTCTAAAAAGGGAAAGAAGGGAAGAGTTACAGAGAAAAATAAAACTAGAAAGATCCTAAATGGCCACAGAGAACAGATGGACTAAAGACAACTGTGAGAGGTGCAGCTGTTATGGTAGTAAAGCAAACTGTAGAGAGTCTTCTTGTAGATGTCTTGAGAAAAAGGAAGTATGAACTGAAGAGCTGGCTTAACGGTTAGAAGCATGTAATGTTCTTTCAGATGACCTGAGTTCAAATGCCAGCACACACACTAGGTGGATACCAACTGCCTGGACTCCAGTTCCAAGGGATCTGATGTCCTCTTTTGGCCTCTGCAGACATCTACACTCATGAACAAACCCATGCATATACTCATAATTAAACATAAATCTTTTTGTAAGACAGGAAAAAGAAGTATATTTTCTTATTTATTTCTTATTTTGAGACAGGATCTCACTCTTTGGCCTAGGCTGACCTCAAACTCAAGGTAATCCATCTGCCTCAGTCTCTTAAATACTGAGATTACAGTACTGAATTGTCATTCTTGGTGAATAAGAGAGATTATTAAATATTTCAAGAGCACAAAATGTCAAGGAAAATATTGGATCCAATCACTCTAATAAAGAACTATATGAGGCAGCTTGGCAGTGTAGTATACACCTTTCATTCTAGAGCTTAGAAGGCAGAAGCACGTGAATCTCTGTAAGTTTAAAGCCATCTTGGTAAAATGTTGAACAAATGATAGAAGGAAATAAAAACAAGAAAAGGCTGTCTACACAGTGGAGACATTAGCAACACCAATGGAGAAAACACCCAGACTTCTGCTTTGAGCCCAACAGGTGGAACAATGTTACACCATGTTTTATGATCCTAAGCCTCACTGTATTCATCAGCAATCTGTGTGTGTGTGTGTGTGTGTGTGTGTGTGTGTGTGTGACCAACCCCAGAGCTGTAAAAATTAAATGCCACCAAATAATGTCCATTACAACAGCCCTTCTTGAACTTACTTCCTCAGTTAATGCAACTAAACAGTTGCTAGTATTCCGTGAGTGCACACACATGTGCATGTGTGTGTGTGCACATGCAGTGCTGGAGATAAAACCCAGGGCTTCGTCATACTAGGCAACCACTCTACCACTGAGCTCCAGCCCAAATACTCATTACTACTGTCCCAACTGCTGCACTCCCCACTGCACACTCACATCGGTAAGTGTGAGTGATGTGATCTAGTTTAAGATACCCATAGTCAGCAAATACTTGTAAAAGTTTCTAAGAAACTTTAAGAAGTAATAAAAATGAACTTAAGCACATGACCATGGAAATAGAGAGAAGGGTCAGGGTTGGCTATACCAAAACCAGGATCTTGAAGACTGTGTGTGGTGGGTTTTACAAGGATGCATCTGATGGCTTTGATCATGAATGGGGGGAAAATACAAAATACAGAATCTGTGATGTTATCACAAACCTGAGAACAGTCTTTTGGGGTGAAACCAAGGGGGAAGAGGCTATACACAAAAGCAGACATGATGAATCTAACTGAGAAGGGCTCTGGATTTTATGTACTATGGGAATCAAGAGGAATCTAAGAATACGATCATATGTGAAGATCAGAGAAGTGACTGATAATCATGGGGCTAAGGAGGAGAACAGAAAGAAAGGCCTGAGAACATCAGCCTAGGCATGTGAGCTGGCCAGGCCTACAGAGACCCAGGGCTCTTAGAGTGCAGTAGAAATGGGGTATCAGGGGTGAGGCAGGGAGCCATGCAGAGAAAGCCTGTGACAGTGGACCCCATGAGCCACAAGAGAAAGGTCAGCAAGAATAAGGCACATTGATGGTCAGTGCCACTTCAGAAAAGTGTCACTGGCACTAACCCAGTGACAGCAAAGGGCAGAGATGGGCAGGAGGAGTGCAGCACAGGCAGGAAAAAGGAAAGCCAACTGCAGAGTAGTGTGTAAGAAAGCAGACCTCAGACACAGGGAACCATTTAACCTAGCTTGAAAGGAGACAATAAGTGTGCTTTATTTTAATCCTGTTTATACTTTAAAGCCCCTGCTATATATTCTTCTCTAGCTACTAGTTAAATAACTCAGTACAGACATTAAACACACCCCTAACCTGACCCTTTCTGCCATCTCCCTTCAAACTACAAACACTTCCCATGATCCAGATAATCCATGACTCCCCTTCCTCCAGGGCTTCCGAACTCTCTCTGCAACTTTCCCTCAAAAGAAGTCTGCAATAGATCACTACCTTCTAATCCATGGAGCAAGCTCCACTCTGCTACACCTACCACCATACTTGATACTGCTGTTTATTCCTTAGTGGTAAACTGTGCTCTCAGGTGCCTTGTCTTTAAATTCACAGACATGCAAAGAAATGTCAAACTCATGCAAACAGACAAGCTTCTAAGGCAAGAGGAGTGCCCTAAAATCTGCCCTCTGAAAGAAGCAACTGTGACCGCAGAAGTAAGAATCAGCCTGTGATTGCTCAGTGTAACATTAGGCCATAATTGTACCAGTGGTAAAGTGTGTCTACAAGTCTCTCAGAGACAAAGATCTATAAAACTGGATGGGGATGCAGAAGTGACAGTGAGGACTCCTGAGACCCATGAGCAGGACAGTGAGGGTAGACACCAACTGCCACAGCTAACATACTAAAGGCTTACTTACGCAATGGTCACCCTCCTCCTCTCTGATAACCCTGAGGGGAGAGAATCTCAAAAAGAGACACGTGGCAAAATTTCACATACAAACTGGGTGTCACAGAATTCTATTAAGTGAGCAATATGAGTCTACTTTACCTCCACAGGAAGCCTAGGCACAAAGAGGACTTACAGTCCAGGTTGAGGTACATCTGTGGTAACAAATAGTCCAGGGAAACTCCGAAATGTCCGCGCCAAATATGTCACAAGGTGTCAATGGTTACTTTCTAACTAGGATTTGACCTTAAGTAAGCAATCCATGTAAACAATCATGAACTCGAGAGGGACAAGGTTACCAATCTAAACAGCCCTAGAAATGCAGAGCCAAGTGCTCAGGGCAGCGAAGAAACCCAGCCAGCAATTACTTCAGCAGTCTCTCTAGCAGGCAGTAGAAAGTAAAATGTTCCTCTTTTAACCATTCTGCTTAGCTAGCAATGCCAGTAAAGATAAGAGTAATCCATATGAACTTCATTAGCATGTGTTTAAACTATCCTTTAATAACTGCTAAGAATAATTATGACCCTCTAAGACTGTGTTATAACTATCTAATGCAGACTTGAGTACTCCGGATAAAGGAGGAAAAGGAGG
This sequence comes from Arvicanthis niloticus, assembly GCF_011762505.2. Taxonomy (NCBI): domain Eukaryota; kingdom Metazoa; phylum Chordata; class Mammalia; order Rodentia; family Muridae; genus Arvicanthis; species Arvicanthis niloticus. The sequence continues at coordinate 50,167,008 of NC_047665.1, read as the reverse complement.
TGACCTGTGCACCTTATTTTTCCTGCAGTGTTTTAATGCCCAGATAATTTAAAGACCCAGGAACAACAAGATAGGAACCACCAGGGTTCAGAAATTCAAGTTCCACTTCTGTGACTGATTCTATTCATAGGACTCCTCATCCTGGATTTAACTCTAATGCATGAGAACTAATACCTTAAACACATGAATATGTTTAAAATACTTGGTTAAGATGAATATTTGAGGCCAAATATTTCCAAGCTTTGTCATAAAAACACCTAACCAAACTACACAGAAGTGTGTACCAACTATCCCTTAGAAAGAGCTACGTGTACATTCTGTTGTCTCTCACACACAAACACTGCAGGCAAAGAGATCTGCTTTTCTAGTCTAATCCTAAACTGGCTAGTCTTTATAATAAAATAATGAGTCATATAAATTTTATGGTAATTAAACATCAGTTCCTACAAATGCAAAATAATTTTATTGACAGGTCAAATTTTACTTGAGATTATACTTTAAGGGTCTCTATTGAGAAGCCCCTTTCCATTTCTTAGGCAGATACTGTCCTTCTAAGCAAGTGAGGACAAGCTTCCCAGAGTTACAACCACATTTGACACTGCCTGCTATGAAGAACTCACCAAAGGGATGTCTCAAAGAACACAGGAGGGGGACTGGAGGGATGGCTCAATGGTTAGTAGCTCTTGTAGGGTACACAGGTTTAGGTCTCAGCATGTACCAGCCAGTTTAACTATTCAGGGAATCTGAGCCCTCTCCTGGCCTCCACAGGGACCAGGCATACACACACTGTACATGCATACCACAGGCAAAAACTCATATACACAAATAAAGATAAATCTTTTTTTTTTAAGTACATGATATAAGCCAATAGCTTCTCAGTACAAAGCCCAGGGTAAGCTCAGAAGAACAGTGACAACCAGGTGGAGTTGCATACACTCACAGGAATGGAGAATAACATGCACTGTAGCTGCTCAGATTCCATAGCTAAAGCTCCCTTCCAGTAAAAAGCTGCATGTCTGGTGGAACGCTGAGAGTTAAAATATCAACACCCATGGAGTCAGGGAAGAAGACTGCTGCATGATGGGGTAGTTTATACTGTGGGGCAAGAGGTAAACCTAAGAAAACATACTGCCATATTACTGCCAATTTAAAAAGTCACAAAAAATAATTTTAGACACATAAATCTAATGCAAATTCAAGAAGTGATTTCAAATCCAGATGAAGTGCTGTGATTGAAGAGGTGAACACACTCAGGGTCTGCCTGCAAATCAGGAAAACTGGAGTTTATTACTTCAAATGCAAGGTAAGACAAGAAGTCCATGAGCTACAGAACTACAAGTCAGAAGTAAATAAACCTCAAACGTGGGCCTAAACTTAGCCAAGGAAGAAAAGCATTTCAGAGGTACTCCCCAAGTGAGGATGCTTCAATCCCCCTTGGAAAGGAGAAGAAAGCAATGGGAGAGGGGGAGGGGCACAAAGGGAGGGAGGGACTTGGGTATGAGAGTGGAGGGAGAGGGAAAAAGGGGAACATGATCAGGTACGGGGGGGGGGGGGGGGGGGACAGAAGTAAAGCCCTAAGGGCCAGCAGAATGGATGCAAACAGGCAACCTAGGCAGGTGGGAGGTAGGGGAGCCCTACAGACTGTACCAGAGATCTAGGAAGTGAGAGACTCTCAGGGCTCAAAGGAAGAGGCCTTAGATGAAACTCCCAACAGTGGGAAGAGGGAACTTGTATAGTCCACCTCCAATAGAAAGACAGGGCATCAAGTGGAGGGATGGGGTTACCATCCCACAGTCAAAAACTCTGACCCAGAATTGTTCCTGTCTGAAAGAACTGCAGGGACAAAAATGGAGAAGAGACTGAGGGAAAGGGGTCCTGTGACCAGCCCAAATTGGGATCTATCTCAAGAGGAGGTGCCAAGGCCTGCCACTATTACTGACACTATGGTGTGCTTACAGACAGACGCCTATCATGACTGCCTTCAGAGAGGCTCAACAAGCAGCTGAAAGAGCCAGACACAGACACTTACACCCAACCAATAGAAGTCAGAGGACCCCTGTGGTTGAATGAGGGAAAGGCTGAAAGAAGTTGAGGAGGAGGGTGACCCCATAGGAAGACCAGCAGTCTCAACTAACCTGGACCCCTGAGATCTCTCAGACACTGAGCCAGGCCTGACATCTACATGGCAGAGGACTGCCTGGTATGGCCTCAGTAAGAGAACATGCACCTAACCCTAGAGAGACTTGAGGCTTCAGGGAGTGGGAAGGTCTGGTGAGGTGAGGGGGGATGGGGACATTCTCTTGAAGTTGGGGGAGGAAGTATGGGTTGAGGAATAGTTAAAGGGCAGACTGGGAGGAGGATAACGACTGGACTGCAAAAGGAGAAAGAATGAAGAGGAGGAGGAAGAAGAAGAGGAGGAGGAAGAAGATGAGGAAGAATAAGAGGAGGAGGAGAAAGAAGGAGAAGGAAGAGGAAGAAGAGGAAGAAGAGGAAAAGGAGGAGAAGGAGGAGGAGGAGGAGGGCCGCATTCAAGGATTAGCATTGCAAAGAGAAGTCAAAACAAAACAAGACCAAGAATGAAAACCCAAGAGTGAGGTCTGAGCCTGAAGGCATGCACAGTGCAGGAACTCAGAGCAGACCACACCACTGATGAACAAAGTTGCAAAGCAGAGAAATATCAAAGCTAAAATAAAAAGAGCAGAAAAATCACAGATATAGTGCAAGAAAACAAAATTCAGCATACTAAATAAAATAAGCAATGGCGTGTGTGTCTGTGTGCGTGGAAATACATGATACATGATATGGATGGAAACATGTCAAACATACTTGGTGCATGAATTCCAGTGGCACCTAGGAAGTCTGCAGTCATCAAGTAAGAATGCTATTTTTAAACATAGTAAAGGAAAACATCCTTTTCTACTGTGAGCTACGTATTCAGCCACATGGCAGGTGCAGAGAAGCTTATCCCCAGGAAAGCACTCTAGCTAGAAGCACAAAGATGAAACAAACTACTTCTCAGATCTAGGATGAATGGCTATAAATATCTCAGAAGGAGAAATTTCTTAATTAACATGTGCCCCCTACAGTAGAGCACAGCTCCATCTACACAGCCTGCCCACAGCCACAGTCTGAATTTCAGGAAATTCAGAGACTGAGGTCACACTTGAGTTATCAGAGCACAGTGATAGAATCTGCATGTATAGGGCTTAAGATCTGTAGAACAGACAACACAGTTTCCTCAGTAAAACACTCAAAGGAGACAACAATAAGGAGACAGCTGTGGGATTTATAGATTAAAATAATAAAAATAAGATACAGACAGAACCACACCATTACATAGAGTTAGACAAGATACTTAAAGATATACTAGGCTATAAGCCAGTAACATTAAAGGCCAGAACACTTTTACTTAATTTTTAACAATGGGGCTGCTCACCATAGTCAGCAGATAGCAAACAAGGTCTTAACAGAGCTCACCTGGGGGCTTGGGTAACTGAAGGTAGTTTTAAAGTTTAAAAGATACCTATGTGTTCTGACATGAATGAAGAGGAGTATCTTGATTCCTGACCTTCTAACAGTGCAGAGCAGTACTTTATATCACCACCTGTGCTGCTTCCTAGCCAACCCCAGGCAGTGGGACATCAAGGGAACTGCCATCAGCCAAGAGGCAAGGCACTAGGTCGGGCACTTTCTAAGACAGTCCCCTGATTCCATGGAGTTTTAAGAGGAGACTTACAATTCATGACGATCTGGTAGGTCAACAAGTTTATCTGTACTTATGAATTATAGAGCTTAAGAAAAATAAAAAGAAAATATGGCTTGGGTCACCATTCAAAATTATATTTGATGAAGAAAGAGGAAAAGTCAAATCTCATAATGACCCATGATCAAAAGGAAACGTGTATGGTCCCATTAACTGCCTCTGTGGTGTTCACTAGTTTCACCTATGCCAAAGGTGCACGTATAGGTGTGAAGTAGCCAACAGATACATGCACAACTGCTACAGGCGTTAGCCCTCTTCCTCCTACATCAGCGGGTCACCCAGACTAACAGCAGCACTGCTGAGACTCCTGGGGTGCTTGGCAGGCCCTGAGCTGCCCAAGAAAGACCACAAAGGAAAATAGAAGTAACCATCTGAGAGGCTGAAACTGTTCAAATGTACACATTTAAAATTTTGATACAAATAGCAATATCTTATTTTTTAAATTAATCTATTTATTTTTTTTGATATTATATTTACATTTCAGATTTTATCCCCTTACCCCCATTCCCCCCACTACCCAGGAAACTCCTATCCCATTCCCCCTCCTCATGCTTCTATGAGGATGTGCCCCCATCCCCCACCTCCCCACCCTTGAATTCCCCCTCCCCCCACTCAGTGTTCAGCCTTCATAGGACCAAGGATCTCCTCTCCCACCCATGCCCAACAAGGCCATCGTCCCCTACATGTACAGACAGAGTCATGGGTCCCTCCCTATATGCTCCCAGGCTGGTGGTTTAGACCCTGGGAAGCTCTGGTTGGTTGGTATTGTTGCTCTCCTCAATATCTTATTTTTTTAATTTTAATTTATGCTATAAAAATTTCAGCTATGGCTTTTACAAATCTCAAGAACATACTTTGTATCTTTTACTTTTGAGATTTATTTTTAGCCCAGTGAAGGGAATTGAACCTAGGGTCTTACCTGTGAAATGTATATGCTTTACCATTGACCCATGTTACATCCCCAGCCTGGGGTTTTTGAAAACTATCTGTATTAGTATCACCCCCTATTGTGTACTTAATTATCATCTCTCAAAATGCTTGCTTTTTAAAAATAAAATAAGTATTAAGTAATAATTGAAGTAATGTACTATTTATTTAGTTATCTTTTCCACAGTTGGGGGACACTTTTCTTTCTTTAGTCTATAGGAGGCAGTGTTGCCATTGGCTTCCCGCCTATTTCCTACTCTTTGTCTCTCAGGTAGCCTCAACATCTTCATATATGGGGGCAATGTTAAGAATGCATGGAGTTAAACTCTTACCTATTAGTAACAGTTTCTTTCTTTCTTTCTTTTTTTCTTTCTTTTTTTTTTTTTTGGTTGTTTTTGTTTGTTTGTTTTTTTGAGACAGGGTTTCTCTGTGTAGTCCTGGAACTCACTTTGTAGACCAGGCTGGCCTCAAACTCAGAAATCCGCCTGCCTCTGCCTCCCAAGTGCTGGGATTAAAGGCGTGTGCCACCACCGCCCGGCTTAGTAACAGTTTCAAAGCACTGTCTAAGTCAGCTTTTATAAATCTCCTACTTTTAATTTTTAGATACCATCTAACAAATGTAGGACATAATAAGAATAAAAAAAATTCTGTTCAAATTAACAAAAAATCATGTAAGCTTTTAAAAATGGTACATCAGCTTTATATTTAAAAAGCATCCAGAGAAATAAAACAAAATCAAATTCCTAACTGCCTTCACAGTACAAAATAAGCAAAAAAGATGTTGTTTTTCTATACTGAATCTTTGTCTACTAAGACAAATAGCACTGGAAACTAAGAAAAAGGGGAAAGGAGAATTTTCTTTTTAAACTGAATGTGTATTCAATCTCATTTCTTCTAGTAGTTATAAAGTACTCAAAATATTATTTACTACATGAAGCCTGTTCATCTCCATTGAAATAAGCCATGAGTAATAGATTTTGTTTAGACAGCTTCACTACAATAAAGCAAATGACTAATAAGCCTTTTAAATAAAAATTTCTTAGGGCAAAAAATGTATAATTGAAAAACTACTATAAACAGAATATATTGATCTTTACTTCTCTAGCATTTATTTATAAGGCTTCTACATACACATTGTTTATATGGGTTTCTGTTATTTTTCCTTTTCTGTAGTCTTCTGCAAGGCAACAGTCACTTTAGTTCCTTGTATGAACTGCACAGGAGAGAGGCATATGTGGACTTTACAGTGCTGCTTTTGTTTAAATTTACTTACTTTGTAATACGATCAATGTTGGCAATCTGCTTCTGATTCCTGATAATTTCAATGGCTGCCCAAAGATGCTGGATAGCTTTTGTGTCCGCCTGTCGTCTTTTTGTTAAACGTGCCATGACCTGTTTACTTCTTTAGCTGTAGCAATATACAAAGACATAAGGCAGAAAACAGAGATTACCGAGGGAATTTCCAACACAGGAGCAACAGCCGCAGCACTTCCTGACACTGCTCACTCTGAAGTGAAAGGCCATGTTGCAGCTTTCCATTTTCTACCTTTCAAGTTGCACTTCTACTTAATGAAAGCAAGCATTCACTTGGTTACCTGTTAACGAATGATACGCTAAAATCCAAATCACTTAAAAAGGTATTTCCAAGGAGTCTACCTCATACCAACATCAATAAATAAATAAATAAATAAATGCAGGCCTTTATAAATATAATAATATAAATAATATAATATAAATAATGTTTATTCTAAAACACAAAGATACTAAAAGATTTCAAGATTTCAGTTTTAAGTATTACACTGTGTGAAAATCAAGCAATACAAAATGGAATTTATATGTCCTATTTGTTTGGTATTTCAGGTTTTTATGATCATAGCTTTAGAGATTTCAGTTTTATATACATATGAAAACAATGTTTAAAAAAACAAGCATTAGGCAGACATGGTAATGGTATATGGTGCTGCACACCTGCAGTCCCAGCACTTAGGAGATAGAAGCACGAGGATTAGCACAAGTTCAAGATCAACCTGATCTACAGTGAGTTCCACATCAGTCAAGACTGCATAGCAAGAAACAAATAAACAGTGAACAGAGAATTCGGGTCATTCTGAGGTAAAATATAAAAGGCCAAGAGGTAGGATACCAGATCACAAATTATCAGTAATAATCCAGCTGCCAGAATAGGGGTTTATTTCAGAGCTAGTAATTACATTATTAGGAAATAACACTATTATTTTATTCAAATTTTGGTATCTGAATAGGCTGAAGGAGACAGCTGTCACGTCTCCAAATATCCTTCCAGCTATCTCCAGGCAAGAAAGAATGGACTACAGTTCAATGTCTGGTGGGTGACAGTATTAATGAAGGCCTATTGAATCTTCACTTCATCTTCATGGTGAACCCAGCCTAAGGATCCAATGAAACAGGCAACTCACACATCTGTGTGCTAGGCCCTCAGTGCAAGGCAGGAAGGTAGGCCATGAATCATCTCCAACTGCTGCTCCCTTCAGGGAGACAGCAGTGTGGAACTTGTTCTGACACTTCACTGTACTCCATGATTGACCAGAGAAATTGCTAGAGTCTCTCTTTTTCTCCATCCTTTCTCACCGCCTCCTTCCTTATCTGGCAAACCTAAGTGAGACCTGCAGTTGCCACCTGAGTTCATCTTAACTAGACTCACTGGATATGGTCGCTTCCAGCATCATGTAGCCAAGAGAGAGTGTGTGCAGTGAAAAGGACTAAAGGGGTTTCTGAACAGTACACTTTCTCCATGGCTACATTCTAAAACAACGTTGGGCTGGGGAGTTGCTCAGTCTGTTAGAACTCATCATGCGCACACATGCAGACCTGAGGATAGCACCATGTCAGCGCAGGTGTAGCCCTGCAAGCCTGTGAGCCCTGCCATTTGGCAGAAGGAAGGACAGAGGAAGGAGATGGCTGAGACTTGCTGATCATCAGGTTCAGTACGAAACTGCTTCAAGGAATAAGGCAGAGAATAAAGCAGAACACCTGTTACCCTCTAGCCATCCAGCACACTACACGCATGCATGCTTGCACATGCACACACGCAAAAAATGCTGGCGTTCAAGTTTTAAAGAAAAATTATTATGTTTTAAATAAATGTAGACCTATAACTAAACAATAATAAAAATGACAACCGTCGCTTACGATGTTTCTACTTAGTGTGCAGACACCTCAGTTTCAGTGTGCTTGTTCAGGAATGCCAGCTTGAGGATGCCACAAGGATGCCATGGGAAGAAACTGCAGGAGGCACAGTGAGATGTAGCAGCACAGCTCCATCCAGTCCTGCTGTCCTTTAGACACAGAAGCCCAAGACCAGCTGTCTCAGCTGCTTATAGCATGCAATGACAGTGCTTGCCTTGTTCATACTGCTGCTAGCCAGGAGACATTTGAATGGCAATCCTGGCCGGAAAACAAAACTGACAGGAAATCTAATGTGGACAGTGCAAGACCATGTAAAACAAACATACAATGCTCCAGAATCTCTAGTGAGAATTCAGAAAAGGGTTATGCTGCTTCTAACATGGGTAAAATTTAGGCAGAAATAAATTGAAAACTGCAAAAATATAAGAAATATGAGAAAAATAAACACCAAATATTTCTTCTCTTAATTTATTTTTAAAATAATTGTTTAAAGCAAAAAAATAATTAATAGATGTCCCCATATTTATAATATATGCAGAAGTAAGGTATATCATGATCATAACACAAGAAGAGGAATAAGTGTGAAACAGTATAAAGGGGATTTTGGTGAAATCAAGATGAACATTATATTCTGTACAAGAAACATAATAGTTAACATATAACTCAGTTTAAAACATATAGTATGAGCTGGACCTAGCAGTGCAGCCCTGGAATCCCAGCTTCTCAGAGGCTGAAGTGGGCAGAGCACCACAAGCTCAAGGGCTGTGTGGCCTCAAAGTTTAAGGCAGCCCAGGCAACCTGGAGAGACACTGTTGCAATAATTGACCAAAATAACTTATTCACAGCTACAGAAAAAAACTAACAAACAAGGTAACTTATGAGGATACTGAGGAATAAATATAATTACTATGCAACAATCATACAAATATAATGGGAGCTAAGTAGCAGAAATGCTTAGTGACTTCATACATTCCTAGAAAATGTTGAAAGCAAGACCAAAGAATAAAGTAGGCTTCATCTCAGAAAAGCAGATATAAAGATGAAATCAGGGCCTTCTGAGAGCTATGTGAACCACACAACAGACAGTAGACATTCTGTCACTCAAGTCACAGCAGACCTGTAAACAGTCACTGCTTATGGGAGTCAAAATGGAACACTGCCAGCGGAGTAAATGGTGAAGTACGTGGCACATCTTGAAAGTGCCAAAGCCAGAGCCTATTAAGTGCCTATTAAGACAGTATTTCACTAAAGTATAACTATTCCCTTATTTCTGGGTAAACAGAAATCTCAGAAGCTAATACAGTGCTGGGACTAAGCACAGAGCCTTGTGGCTCCTCAGCAAGCACTCACTGCAGAGCTGTAGCCCATCCCTCAGCTGCCCTTTCTTAGGAGATCTGCATTCACTGGTTCCACATACACTCTGTGCTCTTCTTGTATACTAGCCACTCTCTTGTACTGTGAGCAAACAGCAACAGGCAGAAAAGTCAAAGCCTCTAATCTACTAAGAACCATTAACAACATGACATGATCCAAGAAAAGAATGACAATTGGGCATCAGTCAACAAAAAGAAAACATCCTAGGAAGTTGGTCTCTTGGGTCCTACATAAAAACTGGTGCCACTCAAGATCTGTGCTGATGTGATAAAGCTAAAATGAATTCAAAAGAAGAATAAAAATTATTTAACTAAGAAAGGGTTTGTCTCATTTACTTTTATATCTAATGTTTTCCTATGTACCCAGCAGAATTTCAAACATGCTAACCTTTCCATATAAAAATATTAAATTCAGATTTTCCAGCTATGTTATAAGACCCCAGAGAAAGCCTTCATTTCAAAGAGAAAGGTCAGGAAATATGCAGAAATCACTGACAGTCTTTAACCTTTTATCTGCTCCAACACACAGGAGGGATGTAATATACTCCTCTCAGTAAAAGTTACATGGGAAACAATCTTCAAGGGGCCTGTAGCTTAAAAAGTAAGCAGAACCTTCAAGGAACTTTAATAAGCCCTCAATTGATGTTGCTATTCTGTCCTTGGAAATCCAGATTTACCACAATTCCCAGTCTCTAGGTATATTCTGGTCTCATCACAGCATTATACAAAAAGAACACGGCAAGCCAGAAAAAAATAATAACAAGCAAAATTAAATTAGGCATCATTTGCTGGTGAATGCTTATGATGCTTACAGGCTGTGCTGTAACAAGTGAGAAGCACAGTGTGAGAGAACAGCAAAGTAAGAGGCAGAGGGCAATGCAGGACTCCCATTAGCATCTGCAGCAAAGGTGCACTCACTGACTTCTAGTACTTGGTGCATGTGTGAGGGTTTTGTTGCACAAAATAAGTATTGAAATATTTATATCAAATATTACATAAAACTTTAAAATGTCCTATTGTTTCCAGGATTTTCACTGTAACTTACATATGTATGAAATGTCCTTGTTTATTAGTGAGCTTACTTTATGATTATATATTCACATCATCCTCTCATTTATATATTAATTCTTGAATTTGGTTTTGGGTTTTCTTGTTGTTTTTGGATCAGGGTCATACTCAGGATGGCCTTATTAAACTCACTATGTAGCCAAGTATGACATTAAACTTCTGGTCCTCTTACTTCCATCTCCTTAGTCCTGGGATTACAGTCACACATCACTGTACTCAACTTTAATTTTTTTAAATGTCTTTTTATTCATAAAATATTTCCTCTTTGCCTTTTAATAGGCATTAAATGAAATGATGCAGAAATCTAGGCATATGTTTTCTTATAATTACTTTTTTGGTAAATACCTCTATACCCAGACCAGGAAAAAAATGTAAATACTTTTGATGAAGTTTTTGGTTGACAATAGAATTTCCATATCCTGCCTGACCCCGCAGGCACTATTGCTACCAGCACCTCACCAGGATGGTGAGACTTGCTATAACTGGTGAATTTATACTGACATCACTGCCAAACTAAGTCCAGAGTTGAAGGTTTTATGTACTCTATAGGTCTTGGCATATGTTCCATGACAAGCGAGCACAATTGTGACATCACATCACTATAATATTACTGCCTTAAGTTCTCCATGCCTCAGCTATTCCTAACCTCTGGAAACCACCATTATAGTGGTCCGACAATTCCGCATTTTCCAGAATGACACAGCCTTCTTTTTTCTTTAAATTTATTAGATATTTTATTTATTTACAATACAGATGTCATCCCCTTTCCCCATTTCCCCTCCCTAGAACCCCCTATCCTATACCCTCTCTTCCTTTATGCTTTTATACAATTTTGATTACATGTATGTATTAAGGTCAGTTCTAGGTTGAGGGTCTAGCAGTACAACAGATGCAAATAGTTGAGAAACAAGCAATACAATAAACACAAAAAGTCAAAGAAGAAGCAAGGCACTAAACCCAGTTACATGAACACTCCCGTGATCACTGTTTCTAAAGGCTTATCAGGATGACCAAAGTATCTGAGCCTACTTCCCTATCCTAGCCCAAGGTCATTTTCACGTCTGAAGCCTACTTCCTTGTTCTAACTTAAGATTTAGATTCCTGTCTGAAATTACTTCTTTATTCTGACCTAATATTTAGATTCCTGCCTGAGATTACTTCTTTATTACTTTTTATTGTACTTATTACTAAGAACAAGCTGGCTTCAAACTCAGAGATCGGCCTGCCTCTGCTGCTTGAGTGCTGAGATTACATTTATGCCTGCACAGCTAAATGTCTCACTTTTTAACTACACTAGCTTGAATCTTACCCATCCTTGGCTTGCCAGCCTGTTAATTTAATAACTCTGTCTGGGGGTCCATTTTCAGGTTTAGGCCATGTACTCCGGCTGCCAACATGTTGATGTTGTTAAAGATAAGCTTTAACACAATGGGTAGGAATAAAATTATTCCCAGGACAAGAAGGGCTAGCCTGATCAAGCTATATACGCCATTCCTGAGGTTTGTCCAAAATGGAAATACTAAGTTCAGACCATGGATAATTTTATTGGCATTGTCTGCAGCATCAAAGATCAACAGAGCAGCATTCTTTAAATGTATAATCTCACTATGCAAAGTTAACACACCCAGAGAGGTATTAGGATTATGCCAAATATCCTACAGGTGTCTGTAAACTTTTTTCTAGTTATAATGACAATCATTGTGAATTTCAAAAGTAACACTACTCTAATGATATTTGTCATGACACTTGGGATGACTTCTAACTCTTGAACCCTGAACCTCCTTCAGATAATTTGAATGGGTTATAGAGCATCATCCATTGTTCCAGATACCTATATAAATCCTTTCGTATACTCAATACATTAGTAACATTTTTTTGCTAGATGGTTAACAAAAATAGTTGTCTTAACTCCTGTGTCAATGCTATTGCAGAAGCAGTGGTGCTAGCAATTATGGAATTAAAGCTATTATACCAGCAATAACCAAGCCTGCTACCCTCTTGCTTCTGCTTAAAGCCTAACTCACTTCTAGAACTTTCAAGCTTTTTTCAGAGAATGTGATAGGAGGTATTTCTTTTCTGGTCTAGTCTATTTGGCATTCTGTAGGCATCTTGTATGTTTATGAGCATCTTGTTCTTTAGGTTAGGGAAGTTTTATTCTATAATTTTGTTGAAGATATTTATTGGCCCTTTAAGTTGGGAAATCTTCACTCTCTTTATACCTATTAACCTTAGGTTTGCTCTTCTCATCGTGTCCTGGATTTCCTTGATCTTTTGTGTTAAGAACTTTTTGCATTTTGTGTTTTCTTTGACACTTGTGTCAATATTTTCTATGGTATCTTCTGGTACCTGAGATTCTCTATCTCTTGTATTCTGTAGATGATACTTGCATCTATGACTCCTGATTTCTTTCCTAGGTTTTCTATCTCCAGGGTAGTCTCCCTTTGTGATTTTTTTTTTTAATTGTTTCTACTTCCATTTTTATGTCCTGGATGGTTTTGTTCAATTCCTTCATCTGCTTGGTTGTGTTCTCTTGTAATTCTTTAAGGGTTTTTTTGTGATTCCTCTTTAAAGGCTTCTACCTGTTTACTTGTGTTCTCCTCAAATTCTTTGAGAATGTTATTTATGTCCTTCTTAAAGTCCTCTATCATCATCATTAGAAGTGATTTTAAATCTGAATCTTGCTTTCCTGGTGATATGGGGAATTCAGGACTTTCTTGTGTGGGAGAACTAGGTTCTAATGATGCCAAGTACCCTGGGTTGCTGATGCTTATGTTCCTGTGCTTGCCTTTGCCATCCAGATCTCCTTAGTGCTGCCTGCCCTGTCTCTGACTGGAGCCTGTCTTTCCTATTACCTTGGTTGTATCAGAACTGTGTGGGGTGGGTGTTACTACTGGGGTTAGAGCTGGGGCCCAAGATCTGCTCAGTGCTCAGGCACAGACCAGAAGGAACGGTGATCCGGGCCAGGAGTGACTTCCTGGTTTCTAGTGGGTCCCAGTTACTCCCTGTTTGGGGCAGGTGTTGCTGTCTCCTTACCTAAGATACTGCCTGGGTTAGAGCTCCTAGGAGCCCCACTTCCTCTGGGTTTTGTGAGATTGGGTGCAGAGCTGCCACCTAGGATCTGCTCAGTCAACAGCCTTCTTTTCATAGCTTGATAGCTTCTGCCAACACTAAATACTATCCCAGTGGCTATATAAAAGTTTTTCTATCCACTTATTTACTGAAGGCTACCACGGTTACATACAAGTTTCACCTGCTATGGATAAAACATCTAGAAAAATCTACATTCAGATTTGTGTAAAGATAAAATTTTGGGCTCTTTTGGGTAAATAGTAAAGGGTATGAAGACTGAATTTTACAGTAAAAGTATTTTCAGTTTGGTAAAAAAAAAAAAAAAAAAAAAAAAAAAAAAAAAAAAAAAAAAATCAAAAGCTCTGCTAGATTGTCCTCCAAAATAGCAGAACCATCATGTGTTTTACCTAGCAATGCACAGAAGCTCCAGGATTTAGACAACAGACATAGAGTGATGCTGATGTTTTGACTTGCTATTTCCTAATAGCATTTGTTAAACACTCATGTTTCATGTCTATCACCTTTTCTGTCTGCTTTAGTCAGGTGTCCATCCAGGGGTTTTACCCACTTCTTAACTGGGTTCTCTTATTGTTGACTTTAACTTTCATTTTTGAATTGCTGTATCTGAGGGGTACAGATGTGTGTGTGTGTGTGTGTGTGTGTGTGTGTGTGTGTGTGCGCGCGCGTGCACATATGAAAGTCAAAGAACAACCTTGATATTACTTCGCAGGAGTATTAATCATCTTTTTTGGAGAAATAGTCTCTCACTGACTTGGAACTTACCAAGGTTAGGCTGGCCAGCCAGTGAGCCCCAGAGACCACCTGTTTCCACCTCTGTAGCACATGCTACCACAGCTGGATTCTGGGAATGAAACTCAGATTGTGGAGCACTTTATTTATTGTAGTGACAATTTTAGAATTCTTGTTTCTTTGAAAACACAGAAATATTATAAGAATGTATTTTTGTTTTAATCCAGGTATAGCGATATGGGGCTGCTTCAGAGCATCTTCAGCAGCTGACTATGATTTGCCTCATGCTTTAGCAGAAGCATGGTTTTGCCAGATGCAGATAGTTTCAGCGATTGTGTGACATTTGGAATTCTGAGAACTTTTCAGAGGGTATATAAATGCTAGAACATGGAGATGTGGGGTTAGTTGAGGTTCATTAGTAGTTGTGTTCAAAAAGAAAATAAAAGGAAAGAATTTACATTAGGGAATCACTATTTCTCTCTCCCCGTCTATCCTTCTTTCTCTCCTATCCAGTGATAGAAGATGAAATGGGGGGAGGCATAAAGGGTGGGAAAAAGAACCACAAAGTAGTAAACATCAGCTACAACTTATGGCTAGGCCACCTGCCCAGCCCCTTTGTGTGTGTGATTAAACATCATCAAAGGCTTCTTTTGAAAGTATTTTATCTGAGTTAGTAGTGTTATGTTCTTATTCCCTGTATGTCAGTCAAAGAAAACCTCTGACATGTTAACCAAGTCCTGCTTACCCATTTTCTTTCACTGACAGTGCCTTTGATGTTGTATCAACAGAGAAGGAGCATAGAGGTTCTGTTGTCTTTAGTAGTTCTACATTTAGCATTGAGATCTATGATCCATTTTTAATTAATTCTAATTAATGTCATCTAAATTCACTTTTATAATCAAAGGTTCATCTATTCCAGCACAGTCCTGACTCCTTGGTGGTGTTCAGGTCTATTTTTCTGGTTCTCTATTCTATTCCATTGTCAGTTCTTGCCAATGCTATACCACATTGATTCCAACATTTTCACACTAAGATTCTAGTTGGCAACTATCTTTATTTTTTTTTAACTTTGTTCTTCTGGATCTTTTGTCTTTCCACATAAATTTCAGAATCAGTTTGTTGGTATCCATGTAATAACTTGCTCAGGTTTTAACTAATGTTGCATTAAATCTATAGATCAATCTGGGAAGAAGAGACATCTTGACAATAGCCTTCCTAGTCATGAGTCAACTTTACATTAATTATCTAATATTAGAATTTTGTAGTCTTCTTTATATAGACCCTGAACATATATTGTTAAGATTTCTCTTTCTTTCTTTCTTTCTTTCTTTTTTTTTTTTTTTTTTTTTTTTTTGAGACAGTATAGCCCTGGCTATCCTGGAACTCATTTTGTGGACCAGGTTTACCTCAAACATTTGCCTCTGCCTCCCAAGTGCTAGGATCAAAGGCGTACACCAGGCCTTGTTAAATTTCTAGCTAAACATTTCATTTTTGGCATATTAACATACACAACAATGTTTTTTATATTAAATTATACTTGCTTATTGTTGATATACAAATAATTTTTATACATTAACCTTGTATCTTGATCTTATGAAGGTATTTCCTCCATGGCTTCTTTCAGGACACTTTGATATGTTTCAAAGCTTCATTCCTTGGTGTGGGTCTTGTACATTCCCTCTTATTGGTTCCTTGTACTTCAGTGTCTGGCATTTGGCAAAATTCTCCTGGAAGTGTTGCCTCAAATACTGTTTCAAGTTATTTTTCTTTTCTATATTACCATCTCACATGAATCACACTTCCTGAAGGTGCCCATGCTCCTGAATGCTCTATTTTAAAGCTACCAGTCCCATCCTTTTCATATGCTTTTCAGTTTAAAAATTCTTCCATATCCTGAAGCTCAGAGGTTATTTCCTCAGCCCTGCCCACTGTACTGATAACTCTTCAGAGGTATTCTGCATTTCTGTTACACTGCTTGTCTATAGTACTTTTTTGTCTTTCTTAGAACTTGTGTCTCTGCTTACATCATCCACTGATTACTATGTGTTTTGTTGCATACATTTTGTCCTCGACATTTTAACTGTCATTTTTAACAATGCATAGTCTGATTATTATCTAATATTCTTGTTACATTGGCTCTGGTTCTGATTTTTGCTTAGTCTCTTCAAACTGTACTTCTGCCTTTTGTTAAGTTTTATGGGTTTTTGTTTTTCCTGAAAAATGGACATAGTGTACTGAGCAAATAGAGTCATAGTAGACAGGCCTTTACCGTGTAGCTGAAGGGGCAGGGAAGGGAGCACGTTCAGTCCTATGACTTCTGGCAAGTCTGTGTCACTGGACTATCAGTGCCACCAGCACTTCAGGTTTTCTCCCCCTTCACATGACACAAGGTAAAACAATGAAATGAAGCAGGTGATTCCCTTCCTCCAGGTTGGCTAGGCTCTGGTAAAACACAGCTGGTAAGGCTTACAGGAAGAGCCTAAATTCTGAAGACAGGGGAAGAAGTGGTGGGGGATGGGGAAGGTGGGAAATGGAGGGATGCAGGGATGGAGGGGAAACTGTAATATATGAGATATAATATATGAGATAATATATTATTAATAATGATAAAAGAATGAAGCACCCTGGCATATTTGATAACTTCTCTTTCCTCCTGCCCTACTCTGCCCAAAGTACAGGGAATTTTTCTCTGATACTTAGTGTGAGAGCCTGGTTGAGATAAAACTCAGACACATAAGGAAGCCATTTTCTGGGTTCCCCTGGAGTTTGCACACTCCTATTTGCCCAGATGTAACCCTCTGGCAGGCAGTCCCTTAACTCCCTTGGCTTTTGTTCTCACCCAGAGTCCTGCCCATGGCTTCAGCTCTAGGGTGGTTTAGACTTTCTACCTGCCTATCTCAGTTTCCTAAGTTTACCCTCCTATGGCCTCACTTCTCTGAAATATCTATAAAAAATTTTATTTGACTTTTCGCTCTATTCTGTTGTTGCTGTTGTTTTTGCTTGTCATGAATATAGAATAATGCCAATGCCAACTGAGGAACAGTGGAATTTCTTTCTGAATATAACAGTAAATGAAACAATATGTTTTACCAAAGAGGAAGCCAAATGAATTAACATGCTTTGCTGAAAAGTTTCTCTGTTCTACAATAAAATGTAATATATTTATAAATATGTGTTAAGTTGTTTGGAATACTGGAATTAGTTTCCTGAGTTTGTTTAGCCTGTTTTAGTGTCTTACAACTGTCATTATTAAAACTTGTATGCAAGCTACATGTATGAAATGATAAGCCCATTGTCAATTCCTATCAAGTTATTTTACATGTACTATCTGTCCAGTTATATCAGTCTTGAATTTTTTACTTAATTTAGTTTTTAGATTTTCTTACTTGAGGTCCTTGATAAGCCTAGGAAGAAGTGTCTAGACTAGTGATCCTCTTGCCTCAGCCTCCCACATGGTAGGATGGTAGTATGTACCATCACCCTAGCTTATCAGCTTCTAAAGCACACCTATTTTAAGCTTTCACTATGTCTTTGATAACCTTTGCCATGAAATAGATATAAATACTTTCCGAATAAACAGTCCCTCCACAGTTAATAAACTGTATCTAGGTGTGAGGGATGGAGAGCTACTGCTCAGTGAGCTGTGAGGTGGGTGTCACCAAGGGCAGTTGTGCAGTACTATAGATACCTGCACACTGAACTATGTGCTTAAAGTGGTTAAGATGGCAAATTTTATGTTAAGTGTATTTTACCTCTACTTTTTAATTTGAAAAATAAAGGTCAGAGAAAGAATAAAGTTAGTTCAAAATAATGATAAAGTTGGTTATCATGTCTTAAGAGTGAATCTCAAAGACTCCACCAAGAACTTCCAAAACAAGCAAATGGATCATTCCATGTGTGTGAGCATCTGGTGTGAAGGGATGAAAAGAATTCAGAGTAGATGCCCTGCTAGGTGTCTGCACATTAGATGAAAATATACGAGTCTTTCAAGGAAATGTTGATTTTCAAGACAGGGTTTCTCTGTGTGCCCTAGTTGTCCTGTAGAACAAGCTGGCTTCAAACTCAGAGATCGGCCTGCCTCTGCTGCTTGAGTGCTGAGATTACATTTATGCCTGCACAGCTAAATGTCTCACTTTTTAACTACACTAGCTACACTAGCTTGAGTCATTTCCATTCCTGATAGCACAACAGCCAAGGTAGGTAAGTTACTAGCCATCTGTTTTGGTTCCCTGTCCTGGTAAATAGAGGGCTGTACCTGCCAATGACCTTTGGGTAGCAGAGTGCCTCAACAGTGCTGAGCGCCAAAGGATCATCGCACTCATGCACGTGAGGTCTTTCTCTTATGAAGCCACCAGTATTTAATCAAACAGCCCAACTCTGTGGTTTCTCACAAGGTCCACTTCCAAAACATTAAGTTTCTCCTTTTTAAAGATAAATATCAAGCTCCAAAATGAATTCCAGAGAAAAAAATCCATATCTGATATTCAGACCACAGCAATTTGTATGTCCAAAGGATGTGTCCAGACTAAAAGACTAGTTTGTAAAAATGAAAGGAAAAATTAGAAAAGTGACAACTTGTTTTTACTGAACTATACACTATATACCATAAGCCATTCAACTCAAAAATCTGAAATGGTTAGCTTAGTGAAGTGGAGTGTATGTAGCAAAGGTATTTAACAAGAGGTGTTTCAGTGTGTGGCCTGCATCTGCCTTACTTCACTGATTATCATGTTTCCCAGTCCATATGTTCCAGGATTATCAAATGTTCAGTTCCTTTCATCCCTGCACAGTATCCTCTGAATATAGGTGTGACACTTCGTTCATCCATCAATCCATTAATAACACAGTGGTCGCTAATGTCTAGCTGTCAACAACACTGGCAGAAGTGTATGTGTTCAGTTCCTTTGGGGATGTACCCAGAAAAGGAACTGCTAAATCTCACAGATCTGTTTAGCCTTAGCAACAATTAGGAAAGTGATTTCTATAGTAGCCAACCATGACCCCCTGACTAGCAATGTAAGCTGTCCAATTTTTCCGAATCATTACAAACACTACTTTTACTTAATTTTTAATTTACTTTTTCTTATTTTTAAATCACAGCCATATGTGTAGGTGCAAAATAGTCTATGGCTTTGGTTATAATTTATCAATTTCCATGATAACCAGTAACTTGACTTTTGCCATCATTTTCTTGAGAGAAATGTCCTTCAAATTCTTTGTCCATTTTAACTGTTATTTAGTTGGTGCATGGGAGCTTTATAGTCTAGGTATTAACCCCTCTTTGGAGGGGTAAGTTTCACAGTTCCCTCCTGTCTACATGCTGCATTCACCATTTATTTTTAGCCGTTATGACTTTCTTGTCTCTCTCTTGCTCCCTCCCCACCACTGTAAGACAGGGTCTCAAGATGTAGCTCACATTTGGCCTTACAATTTTCAGTCTTCCTGTCTCAATTTCCCATTGGCTAAGATTACAAGTACGTACCACACCTAGATCTTTACTGTTTTTTAAAGTGATGTCCTTTGATGCACAGAAAAGTTTTCATTTTGCTGAAACAGAATTTACTTCTTTAGTTGATCACACTTTGGTGTCTTATTAAGAATTTACTAAAGAATCAAAGGGGGTGAGAAACAAAGAAGGAAGTATGGTCTAGTCTCTGAGCAACATGCTTAGGAAACACAGCATTCGAGAAGGAAGGCCAGTGTGGCCAGACAGAGGTGTGGGCAAGCAGGAAGGCTCCAAGGTGGTGCAGGTTAAGGCAAGTGGGCTCAGAGGACTAGCACCACCCTTCCCAGGAACTGCCTTCTACTACTGAGGAGAAGCTGGGTTCTACCTATATTTCTAAGCCACCTAAACAATGCTGTGTTTCCTAAACATGTTGCTCAGAGACTAGACCACACTTCCTTCTTTGTTTCTCACTGAAAATTTTTTAACTTTGTTGACAGTTATATCAACTTTAATTTCAAACCCTTTAAACTCAGTATTATTTTTAACATTTCATTAGCATTCTTGTTTGTAAAAGAACCCACAATATGGAAACTCTTAAAGAACTGATAAATTAATTTTTGACTTTTGGAGGACACTAGATCTCCTGGAGCTGAAGCTGGAGTTACAGGCTGTCATGAGCCACTCAAGAGGACTCGGGACCCAACTTAAAGTTCCAAAAGGACTAAGTCCTTTTGGAAGAGTGCTCTCTAGAAGAGCCAGCTCTCAAACCTTTGTAATATATTTTAAATCTCATTATTTTCCTCAAATCCAAGACCTAGGTAACAAACCTTCATAGTAACTGAACCTAGCAATATATAGTATAAATTATAATTTTTAGTTTAAAACCAAATTTAATTCTAAACTCTCAGTGTTGCCACCAATGTCAAGAAATCAGTGACAGAGAATGCTCTGAAAGGCCTGCCAGAAAGTCACCCCACACCATCCAACAGAACACAATGACTGCCTGAGTTTAATTTAGCTCTTTTGCTTTTTTTTCCCAATAAGCACTCAGAATCGCAATCTTGAGCTTGAGAACTCAAACTAAACTATCAGAAATGCCTCACTCTGTAAGTATGTTGCCTCTTAAGCACATAGACTCTAATAATCTGCTTCCAAACTGATCTTCTTGTCATCAAAATATATGCAGGTAGTTGTTTTGCTTACCAGAGGCTTTTTAACTAAAGCAATGGCATTACTTATCATTAGAAATTAAGCTAAAAATCATCATGTTAAGCAAAGTAAGACGGGCTCATAATGGTAAATACCTTTTGTCTTATGTGCAGAAACTAGCCTTAAAATTACATATGATGCATATTTCTAAATACTGTGTGGACAGGTGAACAACACGGCAGGGAGGTGAAATGAAAGACAGCAAGATAGAGTACTTATTATGATACAAAGGCAGAGCAAGGGGGTCGTGGGGGAGGGCGAGGGACACGAATGAGAACAGCATGACACACCTGTAAGAAGGGGCCATGATGAAATCCATCATTTTATCTGCTAACCTAAGAAAATTAATTAAAAAAAAAAACAGAAATTAAACTAAAGCATGTGGTACATATATGCTAAAAAATTAATCATATAAACAGAAATAAAGGCTGTTATCAAGTTACAGGTACATGGCTTGTATAAATAAGACATTAAAATATGGTAGTACTTGATTTAACCTAATTTACAAGTATGAAGTTCTAAAAATTAAACTTTTTAAATAAATGACTTCTTTAAGAATTAAACAATTCAGCCAAGTGGTGGTGGCACTTCACCTTTAATCCTCGAACGTTGGAGACCAAGGCAGATAGGTATTTGTGAGTTGGTGGCTCATCTAGTCTACATGGTGAGCGCCAGGACATCCAGGGCTACGTAGTGTACTAGGACTGTCCATACTGACGTCCAAATGTATACTGTTAATGCCATTTGTAATATCTAGAACTGTCCCAAACAAGAGTGTTCAGCCAAAGCACTGGTTTTCATATCAGCTTCATGTGCCCACCCTGGGGTCTCAAAATGAGAGTTTTCTATGCCACATGATTCTTGGAAGTGGAGCAGCATCCTGGGCCTACACCCAGGTAAGTGTGTGGTGACTTTACAGAATAAAACCACAGTGGAGATCAGTTGCAGGGCCATAAACTAATATACTGAAAAACTAGTTTAACAGTATCAGCATTTGGAAACCACATTAAAGAGGTGGATGAAGGAAATAAACACTTTCTGAAATATTTCTAGCCAGCCATGCCAGCTCTGGGAAGTCACCCTCTCTAAATCAGGAATCACTTAGACCTTAGAATTTCAACAGGATTCCTAACAGTTAGTGGAGATGAAATAACCCTTGCCACCCAGGAACTTTAAAATATAAGAGGTAGAACATGCTGTCATTTTCTTCAAGTCTACTTAACTGGACATTCATGTATTATGTGTATTATGTGGCAACTATTCCAGTCTACATCAAATTACCAGAGTGTTTCATTTCTCAGTTTTTCAAAAAGGATCTTTCATAATTTGCTGATTGCATAACATTAAATTCAAAGCTACAGAAGGCAGAAACAATTTTATGCTTCAGATTGTGACTCACTAGGATACATATTAGTACCATGATAAATGCACTGGAGGGAGACTCGCGGAGGAGTGAGTCAACCTTTAGATGCAAACATCTGTCACTGACTAAAGAAATGTCTGTGTGAGTTATTTTTCCAGACTTTTACTGACCTTTTATTCAAAATCATCTTTTAATAAATTAACTTTAATTTTAAAATTCTTTGATAAGTAATAAATATTTAGTTGACAAAATTAGAACAAATACATATTCTTTTTATTAACTTTAACTACATGAAAATTGCCATAATTTATACTCTCAATTATCATTTTATATTACAGATACACCGTAATGAGGTTGACAGTATTTCATTTTACCACAGAAAATATGAGTAAGCAAGAGGATAAAGTACTAGAACATGATAGAAGTATTTTCTAGACCAAACAGCAAACATATGCAGGTGAGGGGTGGGACACCAGAGCTCCTGCTTGCTGCCCCAGAGTCACAGAGCATGCTTTCTGACGGTCAACTCCCGAGCAGGCTGAAGAACACATTTCCATCTTATTTTAGTTTTGGTATTGTCTTGTTGAGTTATATCAAAATGTACAGCATCTTTGGAAATATGAACTGTGACTTGAGATCTTACAATTATTGCACACAGTCTGAAGTTTCAGCTAACAGTGGACATAGCAACAGCAAACACTGACAATCCATAAAGGCTTAACTGGCAATAACCATTGGTCTGCAGTTAGGCTGCAAAACACTCTGGTAAAATGTATTCTCCACCATTCTGAAAGGAGTGCCATCTAGATCTGGTACCATTTTGCATTTCCAACTCATCTACAATGGCTGACTGCTAATGTCTGTCTAGGGAAGATTCAAAGTTTGGTGTGGGGGAATGTGCAGGTTTGGAAGAGAAGGGAAAAGAATCGGTTTCCAAGAAAACTAAATATGTTTAATTGTGTCTTATGAAGGTATATTGTTTTCTAAAGCAATTCTATCTTAAGAGGGCCAAAGCCCAGACTAATTTCTCTATTTTGTCAGGACAGTACTAATCTAGCTCACATGCAGCCCACTTGCAGGAAAGCTAAGGTAAGCCTGGGGAACTTCCTGCACTTTGTACATTTTCCAAATACTCTCCTTCACTAGTTTTGCTTTACAGGGCAAAGTAATTAATAAACATTCTATTGTCAAGGAAATGCGCTGTTTCACTAGATCATCAGTCTCTCTGCCTATCTCCTAAGTGGCATCATGTACAATTTAAGTAGTTAAAAACATAAAATTCATTCCCATATAAACTGAGACAGGGCCTGAAGAGATGACTCAGCCATTAAAGGCTAGGCTCACTACCAAAATATAAACTAAGATAGGCCTAGAATTTAAGGCACAGATATCAAAATGGTAAAATAACACTACATTTAATTGTTTTACTATCAGTTCATTCTTCCAAAAGTAAGCTATAGATATTAACATTTTAAAAACAGTGACCCAGTGACTTAGCAAATGCTCTCTGAGCCTACCCAACACTGGTTTTACACTTGCTTGGTGTGGTGAAGGGCAGTTCATAGCTCTGTACTATTTATCTTGTCTCCTAGTTACTCAAGAATACATTATGCAGTTAATCAACTGATCAACCTATGTTCATCCAAATCATAATGTCGGGTGCTTTGTATACAGATACTCTAAGAGCTAATTATGTTCTATGCACTAACTTCAGGATCAGTGCACGCTTTCCTGAGGAAAGGACACTGATTCAGAGACCCCAAAACCCAGGATGCTTAGTATAAGCCAGTGAGATTACTTTATAGTAAGACTGTCTGTGCACAAGGAGCTAGTTTACTGAAAAAAAAAAAAATGTAAGTCATTATAAAGGTTTTGAGACCCAAAGGGAAAAGAGAAATCACTGAAGAGATTTTAGTAAAGTGATTAAACTGCCAGCAGCTACTGGCCTCACATGGCTCGTCTGCAGCTGTCCTGGGAATCTCCCTCTCCCTCTCAACTGAGAATTTCAGAAACTGCTGTGTCAGTTAGGAGAGAGATGTATGCCAGTGGTACTTTGAAATCGAAACTTCTAAAATGTCTAAAAATGGTCATTTTGTTCTCTATATACTAGTACTGTGTCTGAATGTAATGCTCCAAACAAACTACTGGGGCTACCTTACCACCCTGAAACCAGACTTAGAATAAAGCCTATGCTGAGAGTAGCAGAAACAAAGGAAGAGCGGTTCTGTGAACTGCTGAATGCATTACTTAAGAGTCCATCCTTGGATTTCCAGTACTATTAGACAATAAGACCTAATGCTGAATGCCCAACTTGAGTCAACAAGCTCTGTCTGTACAAGCTGAGAGCATGTGGCTGGTTATGTGGCCTGAACCCATAACTAGAGAGGTGATTCTGAAGGAAGATGGTCACAGGAACACAGTGCAGAGCATGGGTGCCAGTCGTCTGCAATGTTGGGCTGCATAAGGAGGGGTCTAAGAGCAGTCAAAAGGTCACAGAGAAGTGTGACACTAAGGGAACAAAGGAAAGAAGGGATTCAGGGAGAGATGGGCCTAGGAGTACCCTGCTGTTGAAAGAAAGCAGTGATTTGTGGGCTTCACAACTCAAAGATCACCTATCCACTCTATAAATGGGAGAGGCTGGGGCAGGGTCTGCTGATAATGAGAAAAGAAGAGACAATAAAGATATGCTTTAAACAGGTGTTTACAGACAACAGAGATGTATGGAAGGGAAAGAAGCCCAGAGAAATGGGCAAAGAATTCAGTAAAGACTTTTTGTTGTCGATTAAATGATTTATTACTTATCAAATGATTTAAAAATTAAAGTTAATTTATTAAAAGATGATCTTGAATAAATGGAAGAGAGACAGCATGTTCATAGAACAGGCAGAGGTTTCTGGAAGGGATGCTACACAGAACACAGGTGAGGGTTCTGACAGATGGAGGCAGGTTTACAGATTGCACAAAAGCATGTTACTTCTCAGTGGCCACGTCTATGGCCTGAAAAGGCTAGTGTTGGCTACAAGAATGGTGCAGGCAGGAGAATACAAAGTTTAAGTCACTGGGAAGTGGAAGAATTCTTTCAATCAGAGCAGTGAGGTGGGACTTGGAAAGCCCAGGTGAGCACACACCTTGGAGCAGGTGTCCAAGATCCCACAGCTTTTGTTCAGTCATTCACTCCATAGTGTGTCCAGAAGGTTGTGGGCAGAGCAACAGAATCAGAGTTTTGCCTACACAAGACAGACACTGCAAAGATGAAGAGCTGATTCTTTTGGCAACCTATACATTCATATAACCCTCCTACTATACAAACAGCACTTTGGGTATGTTTAAGAAAGTTTAAAAGCTAAGTCAGGGAACTTAGACAGTAACAGAGAGCAAGTTTAAATAATAAGAATAATATGAAGGTAAGAACTTTGTAAAAGTAAAACAAAGAAATCAAATCACTGGGCTGATGACAGAAAGAGAAAAATGAACTTGACGAAAACATCAAATGCACATAATGTGATACACTTTTTACTTTCTTGAAGTAACGGGGATTGAATGTAGTGCCTTGCAAATTTAAAATGCAAGTGTTCTACCACTAAGCAATACCTTCAGCCCACTCACAAACTTTAAATCCAATCATCAAACTCTTTATTTAATATAGCAGTGATAATTTGCACATGGGAGGGTACTTATTGAATGAATAAACAGAAACTTATAAAAACCTTAAAAGGAAAAATTGGAATATGAATATATAACCTAAAATGTCCTAGTAAGATTATCATCTCCAAGGGAAGAAAACTGATTGCAGACAGCTCAGACTACTGTCTCACAATGCTTCCCATCCCACAGAGCAGTGACACAGAGGCCAAAGTAGCCTGTGGTCCCTCTTCACCAAGGTGACAGAAATCAGGCTGGTGCAGCCAATCTTCAGTGGAGCCTTCCTTTTCACAGAATGTCTGCTCTTCCAAGTAAATCTCAGTCTGTGAGCCAAAAGTCAGGCTCCCTTCCCTCCTTATAGCACTGAGAGTCATCCAGGAAATGGTACCTGGACTTAGACTTAGAAACAAATACAAAGCCAGACAGTACTGCCATCTAAAATTTTCTGTTAAAATTTCAAGTTAAAATTTTGTAAATAACAAAACAAACCCTTTGTAAAAATGTTCTCTTTTGTAAGAATGTTTTCATTTAAATAAAATTCTAACAGCAACAAAAAGAAATATAAATATTCAATGTATCTGATCCAGAATTAAAAGTACTTTTACAGACAAAAATATGCCTTGGTATCCTCTAAAAGAAGAGGCAGAACTTGGTATACCATCATTGTAGACAGTGGACTGCAAATGGGCTGCACCACACAGCCAGAAGAGGAACAGGCTGCTGACACTGTGGTGAGTGCTTCATCAGTGGTACCTGCATTAAACCCTTCCTCTGAAGTCGGTTTGCCAGCAATTTAACTTTTTATGGAGCTGGAAGAGTGTGAACACCATATTCAAGATGGACCAGAGATGCCTATGCAAATTGCCAGGTACTGCCTAGTGCCTGGGATTTCTGTGAAGCTTCAAACTACTGTGACAGTACAGTAGTGGAGAAGAGTCTGCAGACATGGGCCACTGTGGTTGCTACATAAGTAAGACAGCTCAGGGACTTCTTCCAGAGCAAAGAAAGAAAGCCAGACATTTTAGACACTCAAAGAAGGAACCGTTCTTATAATCCATGTGGGTGGAGAGAACAAACTACTGGAAAGGACCCAGAATAAACATGGGAAACAAGAATTATTGAAGCACACATAAAGGCTAGGGCTGAAGAAGGAGATGGCCAGAAGAGCTGGAGCATTTCCTCAAATGCCCACACTACTGAGAGCTGCACACCCAAGAGAGCTGACATGCCTGCCCTAGGGAAACCATGCTCTTAATCTGAGCAATGAGGAATCCTGGGAAGTTCATGTGGAACAGGAATGCTGCTGCTTTACAATCATGGGAACATCCAAGCCGCATGGAGCTCATTTTCTCAGCCTCCTTTATCCCCAGATATGCACAGTAACTAGTGACTATAACTGTATCTGACACCAGCAGGGAGTTTCAAAGCCCTTGGACAGTCATGTTCCCAATCTGGTACAGAGGCAATACAGTTATATTCCTGAGAAGCATGGAAAGACTTCAAGCTTTCTTTAGAGATGCATTTCTTTCTTAAGCTACTTGGTCATTCTGTTCCTTTGGATACTTGATTCATTGATTCTGGTGCTAAAGACAGAACCTGGGGCCTCATGCATACATGATAAACATGTAAGGTCTGATTCTTCAGCAATTTCTGAGGAGAGCTAAAGGTCCCAGGATACATCATTTTCAGTAAGCTATCCCAAAAAGGATTTGCAAAGATACACACACACCTGCCCACGTGCATGCACACACACACACACAACAGAGAGAGAGAGAGAGA